>NW_019174393.1:11666242-12308457 GCF_002260705.1 Seriola dumerili
AGTATGATTTTCCTCATCAAATCTTCACTCAACAGAATTTTGAATTTTTTTTATTAATTTATTAAAAAGGAAAAACTGAAATATGACATGGATATACTGTACTAAGATCAGGCCATTTGCTGTTACATTCTAAATTTACCTCAGATGCACTGTATATGTGTCACATCTTACTTTTTGCAGTCACTGTTCTAGAAACAATTTAAATACCATGTTTTTTTTAAATTGATTTTATTTAGATTTTTCACTTGAAAAAGACATTACCAAAATAAAACTATTCTTGAACCATTCTGATCACAGTTTGCTCTCTTCTGAATTATCACTCTTAAAATGTATGGTCACAAAATCTGAGCTGGTATAGTATAAGTAGTAGTGAAATAAATTTAGAGAAGCACAAACATGTTGAAAATGTTTTTATAGTGTTTATTTCCTTCTTTTAATTTGACTTTTCTGTTTCTGTTTTTTTTTTTTTAATCAACTGTTCTCAATATGGTTTAGAGTGATAGAAGCAAGAGGCTTTGTGCTTTCAAATCATATGTATTTTGTCATGGTAACGATTGTTATTACATTTACCTGTTAAGCGTCCTTGCCAGGTATTTGGTTCCATTTCTGTTGGCGAGAGACGGATATTTCTTCTGCAGAAAAGCATGTTCGTCTCGAATGGCATCAGCCACAGATTTTTTATTGTTGATGTCCAACTGGCTCCTAAAAGTTCAATTTCAACAACACAACACTGATATTTAGTGCTGGGCAATAAGACAAATTAGTAACAGTCGACCATCTTACATTATGTATATGTCATGACAATTCTGACTGATGTTCATCGTATTGAACTGCATAATAAAGGAAGGTGGATCATTTCATCATATCTGATAGTAATAAAACAACCCACAGAGTGATGAATCAATATAAACAATAGATAATGATACAGTATATCTGCATTAAAAATGTATCATAGCACACTAAACTCTACTGACCTCTATTATCACACACTCATCTCTGGTCTGAATAATAGATAGCCTAATGTCATAGTATGTTCAGTACAGTAAACAGTAAACTCTTCAGACCTGTTGACTACTCCAATGAGGCCCAGTTTGACAGGTATGACTCTGCCCATTAGTACATCCATAGCATCAGTACCAGCGTCCATCAGGTCCAGCTTGGTCACCACAGCCAGTGTCCTCCTGCCTGGTGAGTCACAAAAATGGCTACTAACACTCATCTTCTTCAACATTTATTGTCAAATTAAACAGTGGAAAAGTCAGACAATAAATGTTATTATAATTCTGTCTTCCTTTCAGTGTTTCTTACCGTCAGGGTCAACCTCCCGGGCCACCTTGAGGGCCTCCGAGGTGGCCATGTCTGTGTTAGCAGCCGTGACAGCCAGGATGATACAGTTAGGGTTGGAGATGTGCTTCAGGATTAGATCTCTTATCTGAACCTCAATGTCCTTAGGCTGATCCCCTACGGGCACCTGAAGGGAACAATACCAATTAAACGAAAAGACACAGTATGTCTCAATTTGATTCATTAGGGGGGATTTCTCAGATTAACAATGTTTTCAACCAGAGGGAAGGAACTAATGAGGCTGGAATCAAAGCCTGCACACACTTGGACTTTGACAGCACATGGTTGGGAGCATTAAAACTGAGCTGATAACTCCCTGCCGTCTATAAATACACAAAAGCATCGACCAGACAGGGACACTGACAGCAGTGACCGGGCATATCTGGTGAAACCTGGCTTATAGGTGTTTTCGGTTTTACATTTTTCAATAATTGGTTGTTGCAGCAGTGATCAAAGCCTTGTCTTGGTGAGGAGAGAGTACAGCATGAGTTACCTTAGTAATTCCTGGCAGATCCACCAGTGTGAGGTTGACAACGTGAGGAGAAAATATCTTCAGGTGAATGGGTTCATCACTGATCCCCTGCAGAGGGAAGAGACAGAACAGATGTGTACTGTGTTGCTTGACACAGTTTTATAGCCCATGTTAAAAGAATTTACAAACTAAGTTTTGCTAGAGCACAAACTTTGCCTACTTGCTGTCAATTTGGGTGATAATGATATAATAGGTAGCATTTTGATTCTCTTGCAGTGTTCTGACGCCACTGCGTTTCTGCTAGCTCTTCTCTCACCTTACATTTCAGTTCTCTGAAAGACAAATACTCAGCAGTATTTGAAACTATGTGGATGAAAAAAAGAAATTGCCGCCCGCTGCATGATGAAAATGATTTTTAATCTGTTTCTTGAGTTGCAACTTCTTTTCCTAATCCAAGCAAAGATGGTGATTGCTGGGACAGGGAACACAGTTGAAGCTCAGGAAACAGTTTAACAATTGTCTTTATTGTGCAGCCTCCCATCATTGGCTGTTACATTAGTTGAGTACTGGTAGCCCTAAACGTTTGATGGTTTACATACATTTATATTTATATAGTTTAGTTTATATAGTTTTGAATATGTTATTATCTAAAATCTTCTCATGACTTCAGATCTCCTCCACCTCTCGTTCCATCACAAGGTCATCACGCTAATCTTTCTGTCACTGGTGTCACATGTATTTTCTTTCAATATTTTGTCTTGACAGAAATTTATTCTTTGTTCTTCTTTGTTTCTTCTTCCTTTTGTTTGAAAATGTGCTTTGTAAGCAGTTGACTTGTTTGGTCATACCAAACAGTGGGCAAACCGAATTTGCTGCCAGTAATAATATACATCATAGATTTGTTTCCCCATCAACAGCACTTCCTTGAAACCCAATCATTTGAGATGTAAGACACGTCATTTGTGCAGTAAATCCTGTAGGTCTGGATTACAAAACATACAGAATGTCCTCTGCATCCTCCATCCACATCTCACCTTATTATTCCCTGATACTCGCTCCGTTTCATTTTCAATTTCTTGCCTGATTTCATCGAAATCTGTGTAGATCTGTGAAAGGAAAAGGAAAAATTTACAAAAACAAGCAAGGACCAAGGCTGTTACTCAAATGCTTTACATTACACAAACCCATACCTTATTTTTTGTGTGAAGAAACTTGCCCCACTCTTCACCTTCTCTACCTGTGAAAAACAAGAAAACAGTATGGGTCAAATACTATTCACTTAGCACTCTCGAGGTGGAAGAACGCAGGTGTTAAACTACTGTGTGCAGGAGGTTAAGCAAGCACCACTAACATTGGACCTACAGAAAGGACAGCCACCTGACGACAGTTACTAGTCCTGTGAATAAGGTAGCTGGAATGACAGGTGTAGCTTTGTGAAGGAGGGAGCAGAACTAGGACGCTAAGTCAGGGTATTTAAATGTGAGGACAGCTGTACAATGCACCTTTGAGAAGCACAGTGCTTTTTCACACCCTGGCATCTGCAAATGATTTGAAAAACAATGACAGAGCTTTAGAACTGCATACTGAGGACCAGGAAATCATATGAAGACTTTTTATATACTGGACACCAACAATTATGGGCACGATCCCTCCAAATGTGTGTATAATAACCTAAATACTGTGCAAGAGTAAATATGAAAACTCTGCTGCATTATATGCAAGCAGCATCCAAACCCTTGCCTTGCACAGGAGGCAATATCCAAAACAGTGGACTGCTTGTTGGAGATCTCAGGGATGTTGGTACCTACCGCTGTCATCATTTTTCCTGGCGTCTCCAGGATCCACATGGACCAGCTGCAGGATGAGAGGTCGCCTGGTTACAATGCCAGTCCCACGAGGCAGCAGATCCCTTCCGACCAGGCTCTCCAGCACAGAGCTCTTACCGCTGCTCTGGAGACACAAAATACAAATAGAGACATGAGTTAGATGTGGGATAAATCAGGGACTGCATCTACCTCCCAATTAAAGACACCAAATCCAGCATAGCCCTGATATGGAACCATGGTGGACCAGGGATAGAAACAACACAGCTAATTGCACCTGTCTTTTGCACAAGCATTGACCTGGTTTAGCCAACGGAGGTTAGTGTGTGGATGAGGCTCTTAAAATAGCAGTGATTGAAGATGATTAAAATAGACTTCACTGCCACTGCCAGTGCAGACTTTGCAAATGAGGTTTGCAGCAGTCTAGTTAAATATCCAGAGGGGTTTTAGCAGTGCTCTCTGCATCCACAAAGGTCTCTATGTAGCCTCAGTAAATTCATTCTGGTACCTGAATATGTTGTATTGTACTAATTATTCGCAGCTAGTATAACTCTTATTATAATGCTATCTTTATTCATGCATGCATGACGTTAAAGCAAGGTTATCTTGCTAGCATGACAGCCGCTAATCACAAAATGCTCCCAACCACAGCGTCTTACCTGAGTCCCGACTACTGCTATCTGCGGCAGCTGTATAATATCTGCGCCCACTGTATTGAACACATCTTGGAGCTTGTTTATAACGGGGATAAGAGCCTCCATGCTCACGTTTTGTAAATAAAATGAATAAACCGGTTATTTTCGTGATGGAGCCAAAGTCATTCAATGTCCCACAAAAGCCACCATTGCAGCAACACCCACTGCACAGGCGAGAGATTTTGCGCGGCACTGGGAATTGTAGTTCTCCAGTGAGGAACAACTATAGCTCAGGTCAAGGAAAAGGACTACAATTCGTCTGCTCTGAAAAATAACGTGAGACTTTTCTCGCGCATGCGTACACCCATTGTTGATGACAAGCTAGCTTCATTAGCCAAGCGACTTGGTTGATTTACCCTGTTTAGCTCTCAACTTACTGGCTGATTTTTAGTCAGTAGGTTAGTTTGCTGTGGATAGTCCTGTAGTGACTTCCTTATTCCACCATGCTACAGTTCCTGGTGAGTTAAATGGACATTGTCGTACATGACATTTGTCTGGATGCTGAGAGATGTCAACGAAGCTAGCCTAGCTAACGTATTAGCATAATGGTAACTGCCTGTCAGTAGACATAGCTGTATCAGTAGTAGCGAATTGAAGTTTTCTGTTCTAGTAAAGTAAGGTAAAAGTGAACCGCCACAAATTCAACATTTAACTATGCTACAACGTTAAATAAACATGAGAATGAGTTTGCAAATGTTGCTTGAAGTTATCGGTAGATAAGATATTTCGGCCTCTAATTACATTTTTTGTGTCATCTTCCAGGCTGGCTTCACCCTGGGGAATGTTGTGGGGATGTACCTCGCTCAAAACTATGATGTAAGTTTGTCTGATTTTAGTCTTTATTTATAAACCTTGACAATTGTATTTCAACGAGTTAGTAAAGTTACTTGCTTGTCTTACTGTCCAATCTCTGCCACACCCTCCTTCCGGTAAACCAAGGGTGTCTGGAGACCTGTCCTTGAGCTATTCCACTCCAATGACCTACATCAGTTGTCATTTTCATTTGGTACACCTGGTTCAAACTAGTGCAATCGTATACAACATAACAACCTAAATCTTTTTAATGTTACAATGTTACGTTTTTGTTGCATCTGTTTTAGTTAGGTTAGCTGGGCCATCCTTCCTGATACATTGAATGTATATTGGACATAATAATAAAAAACGCCACAGTATAGGTCCAGTACAATGTAAGATTGTATGTTAAACATTTGCAACAAAAACTGAACATTATAACACTCACAAATTACGAAGTTGTTATACAAGTTGCATTTAGTTTTGGCAAGGTGTACCTAATACAACTATATACATTTACCAGATGTACTGACTGTAATGCTTTTTCTTTCCTAGGTCCCTAACATAGCCAAGAAAATTGAAGCTTTTAAGAAAGATGTGGAGGCCAAGAAGAAGCCCCCAGAGTGAGCACAGCGGGACCATGTTGCAAGCAATACCAGATTGACTCTGCAGAGAAACTATTTATTTTACAGGGTTATGGTATAATGAGTGTACATTTGATAAAGGGACATATAATGTAAAATATGAGAATATTAACAGTGCCTGGAACAGTATTTGTTTCTTCCCTTAGTTTTATAGGCATGTTCTCATAGTAGCCTATTTTTGTAAGATAAATTGCTGATCCAAGACTGGATTTAAAGAACATTATAAATAACTAGTGGGAACACTTTATGTCCAGTATCATGGCAATGTTGGCTGGCCTTTTCTATGATGCACTATGGTGTTTTAATTTACACATGACATTCATTATCTCCACATAATGTTCTTTAAAATGAATATTACTTGAGTATGCATTTGCTCTTCTCTGTCTTATTCCGCTAAGTTGAAAGAGATTCTTCCGATTTGTCAAAAGCTGCTGCCAAGCCTTTTATGATATGAGTGAAAACAATTCTGACTCATTCAACTTTCAATAAAGTTGCTGATAAAAATGTTAGTCTTTGCCTCGTGGATTATGACATTTTTCTGTTATAACTTGCATTAATATATATATATTTAATATATGTATCAATTTCCATATTGCTGCATTACACTAACTCTAGCTTTCGTAACATGTTTAAATTGGGATGTGTTATGATTTGTCCACTAGATGATGCTATTACCAAGGTATTTAAGTGAAACTATTCCCTTAACCGAAATGAGAAAAAAAGTCTCTAACTTTGGCAAAAAATTATAATTTACTTTTTCTTTTTTCGTTTTGTTCCCTTCTTCTTTTTCTTCTTTTTATTTGAGTGTGGCCACCCAAAGCCTCTGAACTCCAGACAGTCCACCGCATTATGAGCAATGTAGTAGATATTCTCCATGGCTGCTGGGCTGAGGATGTCCACATCTGTCTTGGTGGATTTGGCACTAGAGGACCTCTTTTTGGGTGTTTTTGGACTCCCAGTCGTCTTGGCAGGCCTAGAACTGTGGGACCTCGATTTCCTGGATTTGGGTGGCTTTGAAAAAAAATGCAAGTGGTTTTGGTTTGGTTCCTCCTGTGACCATATTGAACAGTTAGCATTGAACTAATAGTTTACATGGAACAAAAGTTAAATATTCTTTACCATAGTGAAAAACTTCAAGGTCACATCCAGTGTGATGAGAGATTATTTACCCATCTGAAAAACAAGACAAATACTATAGAATGCCTTAAGAAGCAGAAGGTAACTATTTTATGATTAAAAACAATGCTTTAATGGATACATAGTATGTGCCCTCTCAAACAGCTTAAGCACAAATAAAAAATACATATATCTTACCAGCTCTGGACTTGGCACTGTTGTAAGTGGCAACTGAATGGCTTCAACTAGGACAGCGATACCCCATATGTTTATGTCCTGTTGTCATAGAGACTGAATGGACTCATGAATGAAGGGGCTGGCCTCTTCCATGAGCCAGTAAATTTGTTTGCTGCATCCAAGAGGCAGCTAGGTTTCAAGTACAACACAAAACTTAGCAAGAAATTTGTGCAAGAGGTAAGAGCAAAGAAAAATCAACAGCCAAATATCATTTCTTTTTTATTTTTAGTGCAGTGTGCAGTTCCTCACTTGTTAAGACAATAAGCTTTCAGGTTCTTTGGTGACTCCACATCCACCACCTTCTCCTGATTTAAAAAGCCCTTGAATTCACATTGTGAAAGTGTGGTTTTGACATCACTGTAACATTTAAATACATTCAGTTAATGTAAAAGAACTAAATACCATGCACAAGCTCTTGGAACTGTCAACCATGCATTACAAATAAATATCCACAACCATAACAAGTAAGCAGGTACTGTGAGTAAAGACATCCAATATGGACCCAAGAAAATTCTCAGTTGTGAGCAAGATACTGTACACACAACCTAAAATAAAAATGCAATGTATACAAATTGTATCTGACATCAAATTCAACAATCAATGTGCCAATTTACTGCACATACAGTAGTAGTATGGCATCAAAGAAAAAAGCTTTTCTACGGTTGTGATTCCTAGGTATCAAAATAAGACAAGCGCTTAATTCCAGTAGTAACAATGCTGGAGTTTTGTGGATTAACCTGCATAGAGCCATTTTTTTATTTTCAAGGTATAATTTGCTTTAAAAAGCCTCTGGTGCAGCAACACAATAATAGCTTTGTGTAAACTGATACTTGTGGTAAAGTGCCAGGTGGCAGCAGGGTGGTGTGGTGACTGTCCCTCCACCAGAGGACCTCAATTCAAGTACAATATCTGCCCAGCTGATCTGTCTCTAAAAAATACAATAGAAATTTTAACCAGTTACAGGGTTGTTCAGCCTGTTTTTCCTAAGTAATGATTTAAGATATTAAAATTAAGTATGTAGCAGTGCTGCAGGAGTACAAAGACATTTATACTGCAGAGCTCCATGCATTTAAGCCCTTGAAGGTGATAAAAAGGGACAAAAAAGGTTTGTTAGGGAGCAGAGCTACTGTGTAGAGATGAGGTGGACGATCATGTGGATGATGCGGGATCCGCGGGGGCAGCTGCACAGGTCCATGCTCGGGTTCCTAATTTTGTCCTCTAGCAGCTGGTCTAGCTCCCAGCGCAGCTCCTTCACCAGCTCAGCCACCTGGGTCACACACACACGCGCACACACACGCGCCATATTCAGCACCAAGTTGATTTGTAATTTTGTGCATTTTTGGTTGTCATTTTTTGCCTGCATAAACAATCATTTAAAATAAGAAAAAATCTATTATTATTATTATTATTATTATTATTATTACATAATGATTTTTATGTGATAATATATGTGGCTTGGCTATAATGCCTTGTTTACTTTGGAGTAAAAGCCTATTAAATCTTTAAAGTACATTAAACAGGTTTACAAACAGCTTGTAAACTTTTTACAACATCATCCCAAAAATGTTTGCAATGGACCTTTTAAGGATATGTGGAAAGATAAATAACTTTGTTCATGTGATTCTAAATTACTCAAACCTTTGTCACTCTTATCACTGACCTGATGAGAGGTGGCAGCAAATCGGATCCATCCATCATCCAGGGAGATGACAAACTCTCCCTTGTGCAGCTCCACATTGACCTGACCACCTCCAAACAGCACTAGCGGGTAAACAGACACCATGCTGCAGTCCCTGATGAAGACACGGCTCGTTTTCACCTTCTCGTGGTAAACCAGGTAGGGGCTGTTGTAGTGACGAACCTGAAAGACCAAGAAGAGTCACAGGACTTGTTTCTCTGTTTATCTATTGAATGCAATGCCCCATCTTTTGATTTTTTTATCTCACATTGTAGTTGACAGATGAGGGGTGCACGTGAACACAGCCGTCGTTCTTTGTCATGAAACGAAGCTCGTTGGCTTTAGGTTGCATCTTCATTGCTCCTTTGCTGGTCATCTTGTAATTCCCCTGAGGAGCTCGTACCTGGATCACATTGTCAAACACAGAGCAGGAGTGTAAAGCCAAGTAGTGGTATCAGGCATGAGCCAATTTATATTGCTATCACTGGCTTTCAGTTTTCTATTCAAACAACAGCAAGAATGAATAATCACCTGCACCACGTTGGGATAGAGGGCAGCACATAGCATGGCAGACATCAGCCGAATGTTTTCCGAGTTCAGGTTAGCCTGGAAAGATTTGACATTTATCATTATTATCAATTTTTCTTCAAGACTAAGGATAGACTGTTGAGTCCAAAAAAACATATGTGCACTTAATAACAGACTGTGCACCTTATAAAACTGAAATAAATTCTCTATAAAATAAGCCAGATAAAAGCAGCTGACAAATAAATATCATACAACCGCATATCTTAGCGTATATTGTAACAACAAATTTAACACTTTCGGCACTATAATGTGTGTGTGTGTTACCTCAGGGCCAGTAGCCTCTAGAACTCCATCAGTGCCATTAGAGCACATGCGCTCTATAATCCTGGCCCTCAGTCCCTCCTTGATGAAGCCAATGTCAGACAGCAGCTCAGCAAACTGCCTCTTCAGACTGGCGATCTCCTGCACACGTCACAGCACACATTTTAAGAAATGTAAGTTTTTTTTTTTTTTTTTTAAGTATATTTTTTGGGCTTTTTTATGCCTTTATTTGATAGTACAGTAGAGGGACAGGAAACAGGGAGGCAGAGAGAGGGGGAATCACAGGCACCAAAGGCCGTCCAATGCAGGACTCGAACCGGGGCCAACTCCAGCGAGGACTGTAGCCTCTACACATGGGGCGCCTGCTTAGACCACTACGCCACACGACGCCCCGAGAAATGTAAGATTAAGAAAAAAATTAAACACAATTAAACTCAAGAACTACATTAATGTCAGTTGTTTTAAAGCTTAAAAGCTATTCTGCTATATGGAGGTTTAGATTTTTTTAATGCCTGCAGGTGGTAAATTCAAAGGAAAACATGTTCAGTATATTAAACACTGCTCTACTGCCCGGCTTGCTGCCCAGGAACTCCACAGTAACAGCATTACACAATAATAGGAGAGAATAGATTGCCTCAGACAGCGCCGCCTGACCTGTAAACCTCGCCAAGACAGAAAGTTCTCCCTGCAGTAAAGGAAGCCGGCCCGGTTACTCGTCTTTGCAGCGCAGCACCATCCCTGCAACAGAGGGAAAATCCATCACATCAAGAAACTTCCTAGATTCAAAAGCTACGCCAACAGTGTTACAGATCAATACTACTAATACTGTTTATAATAAATGAACCCAGGCAGTACCTTGTATGCCTGTAACAAAGCGAGATGGTCGCTATTGGCCAAGGCAAAGGCCAGTTTCTTCTCATTGGCTTCATCTCGCTTATCCCATGGAGACACCTCAAAAACAGACACAAGACCAACTTTAGACACTATTTCTACAGAATAAGACAATTAAATGTGAATAATAACCATTATGTGGGTTCTTCTCTGTTAAAAAATAAATGCAAAGATGAATAATCTACTTAAGCAACTGTATTTTATACTGGATGTACATGTGGCTGTGACATAAATGATCTGAAAAGTGACACATATGGCCTCTCAACAGTGGCACACGGGTTCCTTACAAATGGTGATTTGAAGGCCAGACTGGCAGCGATGGTGAGTGCTGGGTCGAGGCAGCGAAAGATGGCACCAAACAGCATGAGTTTCCCAATGCGCACGTCAACGGGCAGGCAAGCCAGGTGGTATCCCAGCGGGGTCAACCTCTCATCTGCAGTCAGAGCTCCCAGGTCCTGCAGGCGCTGCTTGGCTGCGTCCAAGCTTCCCATAGCCGGAGGTTCAATGAGCCGAGAGTAGACAGACTCCAAAGTCTGCTCGGCAAATACGTCCAGTACCTTGATTCTGTCAGAGAGAAGGTGGAATGGTAAATACTAGCATGGGAATCAACTGTTTTCATTATCCTAAAATCAGAGAGTGCCACAGGTAAGGCCTAGGAGGGGACTCTCATGACCCAGGCAGATTGGACAAAACCCCCCATGTCCTGGCCATTTTTCTCAGGTGGCATTTTCACTCACAAATCCGAAGACCCTTGTCATACATAAACCTCTATTATTCACATTTACAGAGACAACAAAGCAGGTTGGCACTGTGCAAAGAGCAAACAGATGGATCTACCGGAGGCAGAGCTGCTCCAGGGGAACTCTCTGGATCTCAGGCAGCTGTTGCTCAGCCAGCTGGTGTTGGAAGCAGTGGCTGGTGAAGAGGTGGAAGCAGACGCCCGAGGCCACACGACCTGCTCGACCCTTCCTCTGCAGTGCGTTGGCCCGAGAAACCCATGAGTCCTCCAGGCTCTCCATGCTTTTAGATGCATCATATCTGAAAACAATAAATCAAAATAATTCTTAAATTAAAATAATTCATGTTAAATCTGAATGTAAGTCGATTCTAAAAACTGTGTGGCAACAAAAATGTAACGTAATTCACAGCCATTGTTATCAAAAAGTTACAAATAGTATATCAAAATAGTCGACATAATATCTGTTCATTTTAGCTTAACATTAGTTTACCTTTTCTCCTTCATCTTGCCAGAGTCAATGACATATACCACGTCGTCAATGGTTACAGAGGTCTCTGCGATGTTGGTGGAGATGATAATCTTCGTGACACCCTCTGGGGGCCGACTGAAAACTGCCTGTTGCTCTTCATTGGACAAGGTTGAATGAAGTGGGTACACCACACACCTGATGTGGGGATGAACACTCACAGACATTAGCGTTTGACCAGTAACGAGTTTTCATTTCTCACTATGATTTGAACTATGGAAATAAGACACAGCAGTATACATTCTGTACAGTACCGGTATAGTACCATATACCACAAATGATCTTATCTGGGGGTAAGATCTGTGGCCCTTTGCTGCATGTTATCCCCTCTCTCTCTCCCTGACTTTCCTGACTCTTCCTCACTGTCACTATCGGAACGACTGCAAAAAAATGCCATAAAAAATAACTTTAAAAAAACAAATGGTCTTACCTACAGAGATTGTTGATAGCTGAGGTTTCTCAGTTTTTATTTGAAAAATTAGACTGTACATGATTTCACACCCCGTGGAAAATTGTTAAGATGAAACGGAGCATACTGTAGTTAACTAAGGATCCTATGTCCTTGTTTTTTGTTTTGTTTTTAAAGGAAAACTAGGAAACTAGGAAATACTACAGAATATGAATTTTGATGCGACACATCCCTTTGTAAATACAAAACAATAAAAATAATTGAAGTTGCAGTAAAAACACAAACATGCCTTTAGACACTGACCTGGTTGCGCCTCTGTTGTTGAACATTCTGTTGGACTGGAGCTGTTCATAGAGCATCTTGATCTCAGCCAGGCCTGGTAAAAACACCAGCACTGCACCTGGGCACAGAAACCACAAGGTTACACCAACATAGCAAAACTTCACAGTAAAACTCCCCAAGTGTCCATGACTCGGCTTGACATGGCTGAGTATGTAGTATGTGGGCGATTTTTACCTGGAGGGTAGTTGTGTTTTCCATCTACAATCCACTCCAAAATGCTCTCCACCAGGTCCATGTTGATCTTGTCCAGGTCCATTGCAGCTATGGCCTTCAGCACAGACTTCTTAGTATCTGCACCAATAACAAAACAAAATGTGGTATTAATGCATGGATAGGCAGCAACAGTTTGTTTAAGTAAGACCCAGGAGGTAGAGACCCTATACAGCACAATAGTTCAATTTATGATACTTGTTCTCAACTTACCTTTGTATCTGACCGTTAGATCCTGCAGGCTGAGCTGCTGGTCTGGGATTGAGTCTTTGACAAAGTCCTTCTTACAGAAAGACATGAAGTTCCACATATCATCACCCAAGTCGTCAACCATGTCCCTTGGTTCTCCTTTGCTTGTTCGTCCACCCGTGGAAGACAAATTCTGTTTCCCTGAGCGCATGTAAGGGCTGCCATCCTCAATAACATAGCTGGGAAAATAAATGAGAGAAAAGTGAATTAAGACAGTACAAGAAACAGACAATTAATTACGTTCTTATGCATTTATAGATCGAAACAGTTTAAAAACAGTTATCAGTTGAAGTTACTTAAGTGTAGGAGAATGTGATTACCCGGTTTTAGCAATGGCATCTTCAAGAAAGAACTGGTCAACAGGAAAAGTACGCCCTGAACGAGAGATGTTCATTGACAGGGGGAAAAAATAGATGTATGAGAGGAATATGATTCAGGATATGTATACAATAGATACTACATTTATTACCTGGTATGTGGACAGAGGGACAGTTGTAGAAATATTCAGAAAAGAGGTTGGCATTAAGTGTGGCACTCATGAGAATAATCTTCAGGTCTGGTCTCTGCAGAATCAGGTCTTTGAGCACCAGCAGCAGGAAGTCACTGATAAAAAAGGAGGATATGACGGAAAGACAAGAAAGTGAGAAAGAAACCAGCCATTAAAAAAGTGAATTCGAGAAGGGATCAACTTTATTTCTAAAGCTGTGAAGTAAGGAGCATGAATGCACACTTTCTGCACCACACTCTACATGAATGATCTGCACCATCTCACCTCTCCTCTGTGCGCTCGTGTACCTCATCCACAATCACGTGTGTGACTCCTTTGAGGTCTGCCTCACTCTCAAGTCTCCTCAGTAACACGCCTGTAGTGCAGTACAGCAGTCTGGTGGCAGACGTCTGACAGAAAAGAAAATTTTATGATATAAAGCTTGGTTACATACACTTAGGCTTCATTAGTGATTTCAAAATGTCATATTCAGGGGCTTTTAGAGAATTAAAGTTGAATTTTATTCTGAATCATTTGGACACTATGACTAAAAGCTGGCAGCTTAATTTATTCCATATATTGAATGTGTATGTTGAATGTGCCCATACCCTGACACACTCCAGGCGGATCTGATATCCAACTGAGTTACCCAGACACTCTGCACGTTCCTGTGCCACTCTCTGAGCCACAGAAATGGCAGAAATGCGGCGTGGTTGGGTACAGATAATGTTGGCCACCTGCTGCGCCGGACCACCTAATGAGGCGTCCAGAATGAACTGAGGGATCTGGGTGGTCTTACCACACCTGCAGAGAAGTAAACAGAAAATAAAAATTGAATAGAATTATATAGATAGTCAGGAATAGAATGTATTTTTTAAAAATATTGGGCTTCTGATGCTGTAAAACAGAAAAAAAGCAACAAAAGAATATTTGCATTGTTTTTAAACATCGAAAGGAAAAACAACTTAAGTCAGGTTAGAGTACATGAAGCCACTTACAATTTTCCATACATCCTTGTACATACAAAACACCATGCTACTGAGCAGTAGCTATTCAGGTCTCATTTCAGTTTTATCTTTCCTTCAATCAAACCAAATCAAGTTTGTATAATAAGTATTTCCTCTATTTGAGTCTTTGTTGATACCAATGCTTGCGGTTTCTCTGTGTAACTCACCCTGTCATCCCGCTGACCACAAGCACCTGACACTGGTCTAACAGGTCTAGGATGTTCTCTTTTTCTTGCCAAGCCGGCAGGTTCTTCCTCTGATCCAGCATGGACCTGAAGCGCCTGGATGACTGGGTGAAGACAAAAATGAAATAACAGCAATTCATCACAATATATACATAGAGTTGGAAAGGATGTAGAGTGAGAAAATGTTAAAACAGGATGTTTGATTTTTTTTTTTTTTTTTTTGTCAATCACAGCACTTCTCTTTTACCTTTTTCCTCTGGAACTCTCGGCACAGCTTGCCATTTTCTTGCAGTAGGTTGTCTATCTTCAGATTGTGCTTATTTACCATCTTCTTCCTCAGATTAACGTAACTCTCGCTCTCAACTGGAACAACCTCATCTTCATCATCTTCCTCTCTCTCATCCAGCTCCTCTGCCTCTCCCGTCTCTTTCACTTTAAAGACAGAGGTGATTGATTCAGTGCAGAAGCACATAAATACAACTCTAAGCTGTGTTTAATGAAAACAGACTATAAATAATCAATAAGTAAATAATCTTTTTGACTCACAATCCATGGGTCTCTGGTTGTTAGGTGGAGCAGTCCTTCTGCTGTTAGAGTGATTATTACTACTAGTCCTGCTTTCCTCTGCGGCATTGCTCCTCACACTCTTACTCTTTGCTATGGCGAGTGAGGGTGGAGTTGCCACCACAACAGCTGGCGGTGTGCTGTATTTGTGATGACTGACAGCCAGCAGTTCCTTCATGGTAGCTTCATCCTCACACAAAGTGATCAGAGTGTAAACAACAGGTTCGCTGCTCTTTGCTGCAGCAAGCGCCTCTCCAAATAATCGCTCAGTCAAGGTGAGCCTCACTGCAGCTCCGACATACTCGTCGTTGGTGCTGAAGGCAACTATTGGTGCCTGAAATGGGTAACGATTTCCTTTGGGGAAACGGACCTCTAGTTCATACTCAGGAGGAGAATAGCTGCTGAATCCAGGCTGGCTTGGACCCTTCAGGTCTGGGGAATCAGCCCCAGACCTCCCTTTGGTGGGAAGTTGGTGTTTAAACTTGCACTTGTCCCCAAAGCGGCAGCCTTGCCCTTTCAGGTAGAATCTGCAGACATCACGGATATTAACAGATCCTCCTCCACCTCGACTGCCAACTGCCCCACCTTTCTTGCTATTCTTGTCTGAGAGGAATGAGAGATCCAGGGTTACAGTCCAGACTGCATTAGCAATGCGTTCACTGAAGCGCTCACCATAAATGGCAGCTAGAGCCAAAGCTTCCTCCTGCCTCTGGCTCAAACACTCATCCATAGGCACCCCCTCGAGGCCGTCAGGGGAAACTGCTTTCTGGCCATAGCGCTCACTAAAAACCTGGTGGAGGAGTTGTTCCAAAGTGGCCCCGAATTCCCCGCCACCAGACTCCAGTGCCAGCTTACTGCGCTCCCTATCAAACCCAAACCTACAAAAAGGAAATGTGACAAAACAGATGGGGTAGAAGACAAGGTAAATATATACAAAGCTTAGTTGTTTAGGTTCCTGACAGCACAACAGTGAAAAAAAATAAACCCACTCAATTAATTTCAAATAAAAGTAAGATACCTACGTACCTACAAAATCCAAAATCTGTAATGAAAGAAAAGACAAATCTGAACATCACCTGCAGAGTTTCCCTATGGCAAATAAGGAGATGACAGGCTCAGGGGTTGGCCGTTCATCGTCAGACTCTGGCTCATATGATGGGCTGTCTGCTCTCTCCACAGGCTCATCATTAGTGGCCCAAAACTGGCCTTCATCACGGTGATCCAATTCATCATATTCCTCCTCATCCTCTTCTCCCCCCGAATAATCTGAACCTGATTCACTGAGGGAGAGAGGGAAGACTAGTTAAAAAAAACATGGGTAAAAAACATCACTTCATGAAAAAAATTTAATTTTCAAGCATTTGAATTAGCCTTTCTCAACAGACAAAGGGGTGCAGCCTATTCCATGCATGTTTACTAGAATGTACTTACTCATAGGGCTCATCAAAATCTGCAGTCTGCAGATCCCGCAACAGCTCTTTCAGTTGTTCTTGGTTCTCATTAGTCATGAAGATCCTCTGCAAGGGCATGGTGCTCACCTCCGACTTGATTCCCTCCCCTGACTTTGGGCACGTTCTGATCCTCGCCAGAGAACTTGGGAGAGCCTTACTGCTGCTTTTCCAATCGCTTCGGCCATGGCTATCTCGATGGCTATCTCGATGACTATCTCGATCCCTATCTCCCCTACCTCCTCTCCCTCCCCTCCCTCCCCTCCCTCTACCTCCATCCCTGCCACCAGCACGGCTGCCACCGCCTCGTCCTTTGCCAGGTCTGGAGACACAGCCAGGTAAACAGAGAGGAGAACAATGAGATGTAGGTGAGGAGATGAAATGAGGACAGTGTGATCATTTTTAATTTGATAATTCATTCTGCAATTATGAATTTATACCTGCTGGAACGAGAGGGTCCAAAATCAAGGCTGAAATCATCCCCATCATCCCACAGACCAGCTCCCCCTTTCCTACTTCCACCTCCACCCCCGCCTCCGCCTCTGCCTCCACCACCTCCACCTCCACCTCCACCTCCTCTTGACTTGTTAAATCTCCCCCCTCCTCTGTTGGGCTTCCCACCTCTTCTCCTTGCATTCATTTCTCTGTGAAAACATTTATGAACACTTTGATCACACATAATTTATTTTAAAGCAGTCTAGCTTCACACTATCAACACCAAAACGTAATGGATTACTTATAATACACTGCTGTAAAACTCGAGTATACTCACCTTCAATCACTGTCCTTTCATAGCAGCCAACAATCTGTGAATAGAGACATAAAATGCATTGTTTGAATAAATCCTCCCAACCCTGGGAGTATCCAATAATCCTGAATACGTCAGAGAGAGCTGCTAGCTGCGGACCCAGGCAAAGCAGGCAGCTACTGTACATCAACTGCAGAGCACAACAGTCGCACATAGCTGTCGGGTGGCACACCAGTTCAAGTGGGAGCAATGAGGTGGTGGCTGACACACAGCGCTGGTGGCTAGAATTATGCAATCAAACGAAGCACGCAGACGAATAACCAAACGACGGCAATGACCATTTTACTTGCCCGACTAGCTGACACTGTGTTTTATTAGGAAGTTATGAAAGAGCATTATATTGCTCGTTTTAGAAATAACGTCTTATTGTGTTGGGACTGATATCTGAGTCAGTTTCAAGTATGAAGCTTGAACTAGCTAGCAAGCTAGCAGGCTCACTCCTCACTTTTGAGTCATCAAGCTAGCGTTAGCTTAGTTGTGAAAGGCTTCCTCACAAGTCAGGTCGAGAGGTTAAATGATTAAGAACGCCACAAAAACAGAGTGAGCTAAATTATAACCGTTAAAGAATAAAAGTTGTTGAAAAACTTTACTTTCATAACAAGTGAGAACATACCTGAGACAGCTGTGCAAACCACCGGTAGCCTGCGTCTCTTTCATTGGTCAAAACTCGGAGTTCAAAGTTTCTCTTCCGGTGTCCGGAAATGTTAGAGGAAGAAAATGTGTAATATTTGGTAAATTTGATATTTAAAAGCAATATATTAAGATTATTGGAATAAATTAAATGTAACATATGTTGAGCTAAACTTTTTTTTTTTATATGAAAAAAACTCTTTTTTTAAACTAGGGCTGCACCAAAAATGTAACCATGGTAACGGCATGCGTCGGGCTGTTAGTACGACACAGACAGCGCAGTACCTGTTTTAGAGTAGACAGGACTGGTTATTTTTAGGGCAAATGAGTGAACAAAAATAGCATACCGTTGGCTTGTGTCCTTCCCACAACCTTTTAATTAGTTATTTGACTTTTTGCATCATAGAAATTGGCCAGTACACAACGTTTGTTGTCGGTTCTGGCAGCCATCTGCCAGCTGGGGGAAGCTGTCACGGATGTCTGGTGGGGTGTGATTATGAAGATTTCATTTCTAACACTCAAGGACACACACATCTTCTTATGTCTTTCCTATCTGCTATCTAAATTTGTTTCCTTTTCACTTTCAGACAACAAGGAAAGGAATTCTTTTAATCTTCATGGTAAATATCCGTGTTGGAAAAATTAGCATCTGACAATTAAGGTGCTTGAGGTAAATATGTCTGTTTGTTTGCAGGAGAACAATCTATAAATGCATCCTACATTTTCCCAACTGGGGAAAGATATGGTGAGTGTTAACTGATGATACAGTTGAACATTACATTACACATCACATTAGGTCTGTGACAACATCTCCTCTGCCCACAGAGGGGGAGTGCAGCAGATCTGCATCTGGAGAACTGATGAGGAGTGGTGTTGGTAAACACACCTCAGCAGATGGGATCATATACACTGGCGAGTGGCATCAGGACAAGGTATGCATTAACTATATGTCTAAATGCTCATCTGAAGTCTATGACTAAGGCCTGGATGATTGTAATTTCTCTGCAGTTAGTCATGGTTGTTCTCTGTCTCCCTCTGTCCCTTCTCCCAGATGCATGGTAGAGGGACCTTGCAGCATCCTTCTGGAGCACTATATGAAGGAGAATTCAAAGACAACATGTACCATGGCACGGGAACATATACATTCCCAGACGGCTCTACTTACAAAGGTCACTTTAGCAAGAACAGGTAAAAATCTATCAATATTTGGAACTTACTGTGTCATTCCTGTAATGCTTTCTGAAAAGAGCTAACCCTAGTAAGAGTTTTCATATGATTATACTGCAGTTTAGTGCTATTTTATGTGCATGTGCATGTGTTTCAGATCAGCCCTCTTTTATGATCAGAATAGAGCAGCAGCAGTGAGGCTCAGAACTGTTGTACATTAGTCAATGAATCAGAAAGTCATCCAACACATAATTAATCAGTGACTGTTTTGATAATAAATTTGAGCTTTGGTTTTATTTTGTGTCTTATGCGATACTAAATCAATCATTCTGCATAATTTTTCACTATTTGTGATGATTTATCAAGAAAAATAATCAGTAGAGTGATAGATAGTGACAGTTAACATTAGTTATGGCTTTTGGCATTGTTTTTTATTATTGTTTTGGCAGCACAGTTATATCAAATATAAGATTTTAGATGTCTTACCTGATGTGTATTTCCAGATTGGAGGGAGAAGGGGCTTTCACTAACACAGAAGGACTGGTTTGGACGGGAGAGTTTCATGGCAAAGCCGCACTGGGCCTGAAAATGCAGCACAGCATTTCGGCAAAACCAACATTATAGTAATGTAGTGTATAAAACATCGGATCATACTGTATATTCTACATCTAACTGAAGTGTATTAGAGAAGGATTTTTTTTTCACTTTGGGCCTTGTGTTCTACACAATTCCTTCTTTACCTGTGATAAATTTATTGTACTACTGACAGATAGACCTGTGTTTCTGCTCAACACTATCAAGATCGCACATCCTCGTATTTCTGTGTATTGGTGGTTAGATATCAGTGTCATGTTTCTTGCTCTGAGTCACTCTCTCAGTTGTATCTCCTGCTTTCCTGGTGGCGGTGCTCCGATACAGAAAGTGTCTCTTTGTGTGTGCTTCGTTTCACTCATGAAATATCACACATGGGTTATTTTCTCTGGCCTTTTGTCACTATGCTTTTATGCAGCCGTGAGCGGAGAGGTGAAATTACAAGGTACATGACTCTAAAATAAATCCAGGAATATTAATGTTAGTTTTGCACCAGTTACTTCATCGCACACATTAACTTGGTTACTCAAGTGGAAAAAAAAAAAACCTGCGTAAACCCTTTTGACATTTTTCATTTTTCCCTGGTTATACTGTATCATGACTGTGAGGGTGAAGGATGGGTGCAGGGCACTTTACATCATTACACCACCAGCCAATCGCTGAGGGGCATATGCTCACATCCCCATCCAACAGCTGTACCCGAGCCGTTGGCCAGAGGAAGTGTGTGACTTGATGAGTGTGTGTGGTCAGTCTGACCTTCAGTGTTTGAGTCTGTGTGTGTGTGTGTGTGTGTGTGTGTGTGTGTGTAAACAGCTTTGTGTGTGTATTAGCTCTCCACTCGCTGTCACCCTGCACAACTCTCTCAGTTAATAAATAATTACTTCTCAAACAATCACAATTGTTCAACATTGTTTAATAAGCAACTCTGATATTGTAATTTGTCATTCTATTTAATAATGCCTCTATGGATCTGTAATTGCACATACCCCTGAACAAATTCAGTATTGAGTATTTATCTATACTATACAGATATGGAAATGTGTGTAAGAAAAACACATATATACTGTAGTAACATCCATACAATGCTAAACACTTCTGGTAAAATACTATACCAGATACAAGAAAACAGCAATTTTCATTGATTGTACAATTTTCAGGTAGAAAATAACATTTCTGTATTGCAAACCTTTAGTGGCGATTTGAATGAAAAACCTTGAATATGATCATGGAGGCAACAACAATGAAATAAAAATAGAAAATGGCACTCAAATTTGGCACAAGATACCAAAAATACATCTGAACTTGAAATGCAACTGACATAAATACCAACAAGTTATTGTGTTTAGTGACAATGTGCAGTCTATGCAGGAAATGTTTCGTGCTTCATGTGTTATGTTAGTATAAGAATGTGACGATCAATGTGAATTCACCACTACAGGTAGTGAGCTAGATGATGGGAAGGAAGCTTTCAAAACTGTTGCAATATATTATCTCCATAAACCTGAGAATCTATAAAGTATACAATAATATTTTTAAACATTTCACCTTCCTGAAGAAGAAAAAATAAATAAAATCCCTTGTAATGCAGAACACTGACTTTAAGATAAAAAAGTACATCTTCTAATTGTGCTGGAAACATCATTAGACAAAGAAAAGCCATTCCAAATACCATATTGAAGTGTGAACAGGTACTCAAAACAAAACAGTGGCCATGCACATTCCCACAGAGAAGCACGAGACTGAGTGTCAAAATTATTGTTCTATACAAAGATAATAGTTGACGGCTCTTGGCCCCTCGAGGCGAGTCAATAACAATCTGAATCAGTGATATGAAAAAAAAGATGACCATGCTTTTTTTTTTTTTGTGCTTCTTTGTGTGCTTCAGTAGAGACATTTCCAGGAAACCCTTCACTGCTCTCAACTCAGGTAGTAGGTAGTCGCAGGTAAAAGGAACGACAAGGTACAGCTGAAGACGAACTAGAAAAACAGCACCATTTTTGTGACAACTGTGGTTCTTCCAAGCAAGCGTGGCAAAGCGTTCGCCAAGGGCGCCACCTGGGAACTCAGCGCTTTACGTTTTGTGCTGTTGACTGGCAGATGGAGAACGTGTCAGCGGGTTGAAGCAAGGGAGTCAAAATGAACCTACTAACAGAACGCTGAGGTTCGAAACATGTACATGAATAAATCCTGGACAACATCAGCGATTAGTGATTCTGTGAGGTCGAAGATGATGACTTTTTCTGGAATAACAAGGATAGTTATAAGGTAAATTTTCTGTTTTAAAAGAGATCAAATAGGCAACTACTACCTTTCTCAGAATGCAGTTTCTTCAAGCAAATGCTGTTTGTTTTGTGCTCCAAAACCATCCTCTCCACATTTACCCATTTTTAGATAACCAGTTTTTCTTTCTGAGCATACATACTTATAACATCCACGAACAAACCATACACTTAGAGCTGGTATATTTCTCTTTTTGGTGCCTTTTTTTTTTGGGATGAAATAGCTCCAACATTTGTACTATCAGAATAACCCTGTGGTTTGCTTCCAAAAGGCCTTTTTTTTCTAGAAAATACATAAGAAAAACTTTCAAATCCATCACCGACAAACTACAACCCAATAGGCTCTGTGACAAAATTAAAAAAGGCATTAACTGATTAGAAATCATTTAAATTTACATCTTCTTTCAAAAAATCATGTATCATAAAATGCTTAAACTACACACATGGATAGAAATAAATAGGAAAACATCACCAAGGAGTCAAAAAGCACCAACATTTTATAAAGGGGGACATACAGTAGAAACTGAACTTTTGTGTTGTTGTGTAACATGGGGGGGGGGCAGTATAACTGGCCACAACAGTCTCCTGCTACAGTGATACAAGATGTTTCTGCTACCTCTGTTCTTGTCTGTCACCTCCATGTGTGTTCACAGTAGTCATAGGCACATGTTAGTGTCAAGTGTGTGTGTGTGTGTGTGTGTGTGTGTGTGTGTGTGTGTTTGTGTGAGTGTGTTTGTGTGTGCGTGTGTGTGTGTGGCATCTATTTGTGCCGAGCTCACAGTAGGAAGCTCCATTTGCTCGTCAACTTTGCGTCATACTCAATCTCCTCCCATCACTGCCTGACCTGGGAGGTGACTTCTCCATCTCCAGTCTCTTTTTTTTTTACTTTACCCCCCCCCCCCACCTCCCCCCATTCCCAAACCCCCATTCCTCCCTCCTGTTCTCCTTGTACTCCATTTTTGCAGTAGCGCCACACCCTAAAACCACCCCAAGCTCACATGTGACCTCTCCTCTGTCACCCCCCCCCTCTCTCTCTCCCTCCCCTCCATCACGGATTCTGCAGCAGCCCCTCCCACTGGATCGGCTGGGAGAACACCTCTCTCTCCAGCCACATCTCGTAGCTGTAGTGGAAGTCCTCGGGTAGATCCACGCGCTGGCCCAGCACACTCTGCAGGCAGTTGTCCACGGGCGTGAAGTCCCCATTCTTATTCTTGTCGTAGCGGCGGCTGTTGAACTTCTCGATGCTCTCACGCAGGGCGCACTCCTCCGCCTGGAAGTCCCAGGGTCGAGCATCAATATCTGGGACGAGAGGAGGGAATATTTAATCAATCGCAAAGACACTTTTTTCTATGTATGCTTGAATGTTCACACTTATGCCTTTCACCTCATAAGTTAAATGTAAAAAACCTAATTTTTCTCAGCAATGACGCAAAACCTAACACACCTCCCACCTCTTATCATTCCTCCCCTCCTCTCCCTCTCTTTGCTCCTACCATCCCATCTATCCTCTCTAACACTTGTGGCGACAGATCACTTGCTCTCCCGCAAGGGACCGTGACCCTGAAAAGTCCCCCTGTTCTCTGTTGCTATGGCAATGCAATCCTGCTTGCCAGTGGCTGTTGGAGCATTGTATTTCTCACAAACACACACACACACACACACACACACACACACACACACACACACACACACACACACACACACAAACCATAGACAGATACATAAACACACATGTACACATCCACCATTAATTGTACAATTAGCATGTATTGACCTGAAATGTTCACACAGCTTTGGGATGTCTTTGTTCTACTAATCAGCTGTGTGTGTGAAGGCGGAGGAGGACTGCTGGGACTAATTATTACCATGACCACTTCATTTATGAAGACCTGAGAGGCTGAATGGATTTATGGCTCCAGGTGAATGATGATTAAGGGCCAGATTGCATTCTGCAGATTATCCTTAAATCTATTGATCATCGAACCTACTCTAATTCAGTTTATGCATTAATTGTTCCTGTTTATTTCATCATTTCAATATTTACTATGTTCCTTTTTTCATTTCTCAGTTAATTCATTAGTCATGGTTTAAACTGCATACTCTGTGTACTATGAATTAATGACTATGGCTTTATCAAATGCTAAAACTTCTGTTAAGGTAAAAAAAAACATAGAAGCTGCTGTGGATATTTAATCAGTAAATGTCCGTAATGCACAAAAAGTCCAAATCAAAACTTAAAAGAAAAATTAAAGTGAGGCACAATCTGTAATAAAGTGTAGCAACGCACTAACTGACTCATGTTGGATGTGAATCACCATCTCTACAGTGACAAAACAGTTCTTTATCAGCTCACCTTAAACCAAACTGAACGGTTTAAATAGTTTAAATAATCGTTACCATTTCCATAGGCCCAGTCGTCATTGAGTCTGTGGCGGACTTTCTGGTAGATGGCTGACATGGTCTTCATGTTGCTCTTCCTCCACTGGCGGCCCAAGTACTTGGTCTGGATCTTAAGCAGCTTGAGAACGTAGAGCTGCATCATGGCCTGTTTCACCTTCAAAGCTCTCTTCAGGATGGGGGCGGACTTGAACACCACCAGCATCTGGCAAGGAATTGGGAATAAAGAGGGGACGTCTGTTTAAGCATGCTGTGGCCGACCAAAGGCTTGTTACAAACAAAACATCCATCCATAGCAGAAACATTTGTTTTACAGTCCTCCTTGGTTTTTTCTCTTCACACTGACCTTAAAAACAAGATTTTTTTAGACTCAAAACTTCATTCAAACGATCATATTGCATCACAAGACACATTAGGATGGAAACTTTTTTTTTTTTTTTTTTTTTTTTTACAGTGGAACAAGATGAAAATTTCACCCCAATGCTTCAAGGCCTTGCTGTGATTCAGGATTACTCACCATGGTCCTGGAGTGTTTCCACTTGGTCAGCTTGTTCAGGATTCTCAGCAGGTTGATACAAGAGAACAGGTTCCTCCAGCAGAATTGGTTGCTGTCTCCTGCCTCCTGAAAACACACACACACACACACACATAAAGTGAAGTGATAATGATATTTCGAAGACTACATTCCTACTTGGTACTTCTTCATACATTACGGATCAATCAGGCGTTTTCACTCACCAAGCTCTCAGCTGTGAGCTCAGGCATCTCATGCACCACACAGTGGGGAAAGTCCAGCACACAGATACTGCGATGAAAACACACACAAACACACAAGAAGCACGTTACAGATCAACTCATCATTTTATATACTCTATACATACATTTTTTGATTGTTTAATGCTGCATCAAATTACATGTATTCATAATTTGTACAGTCCAGTTTTACAGTCTGCACATAAGCCAAACAGACTGACTCGATCCTGTCTCCTTTCACCTGCTTTGTAGCGTCATGTTTTGTTTTTTTTTTCTTTCACACCTGAGTTTCCTGTCACTGCATTGCTGCTGTGAGGCCATCTGTTCCACCTCCTGAAAGTCACACCCATAATGCCAGGCTACCTATTTTGTACTCTCAAAAACACAGTGTCCAATTTTTCCTTTGAGAAATTTTACACTCGGTGTAGAGTGCTTTCAGTGGGAATAGGAGCATACAGCAGTGTGTTTTCTTTGGTGGGACATTGAGAAATAAACTGTGCTATTAAGAGAGGCCGCCAATTTAAACATAGTCTTGACCTAGTGTTAGAGCTTATTTGTGTCAAACTAAGCCTGCCGTGTGTTGATTTTTAGTGCAAGAGAAAAGGATCCTACCTGTTTTTGGCACTGATGTAGGACATGATGTTCTGGTTGAAGAACTTGAGGATGAGTGGGATACAGTTGGCAAACACCAGGTGCTGGGACACAATCTCAAACTGCAGGAATAGAGGAGGCGGCAGTGTGAAAGAGTTAGAGAGTTTGACAGCCTGGAAAAGAGCGCCGCCTAAAAATGTAACTTGATCACAAGTCTGATTTTATCCTTTGGTCTTACAAAAAATAACTTATTTCATAGTCACGAAGCAGTTTTTAGATGTTGTAAAAGGCACAGTAAAGGACAGACAGATGACGGTGTCAGTGGAACAGACAAAAAAAAAATCCATATCTCTAGAAATAAGGGAAAAAAATAATCCTTTAGCCAATAATCCTGTATCATTGATGAGTTTCCTTTGTGGGGAAAAGGTCAAGAACCAGGATATTTTTATCCTCGTGTGGCAGCAATATAAATCCTTCACCTCATCCAAGAAGATTAAGACCAGGAGCGATTCTGCTGCTGAAACTCTCGTGAGCTCATATTTCAGTATTTTATTGACTGTGGTTATTTAAAATGTGCTGTATTTTTGCCTTATTTTCTAGATGCAATGATTCCTGACTAACTAATTTATCCTTAAAATCAGCTGTTATAATACAGCGTTAGTGTGGAGGTCAAATAATGTACAAGACTAATCGATATGACTTCCCACTACAGCTGCATTCTGCTAATGCGTCGAAATGTAATCTCCTTTTGTGGCAGCAGAGGGCGCTACCACTGCAACTGTAAAGCGCAGCCAATTAAAACAGTGTGATGGAATGTCCCTTCCTAGCAATAGAAAATATCCCCAGCCCACTGAACCAAAGTACTGCTGATAGTAGAAATAAAACAAGATATTGAGCAGCTGAATTCAGGCCAAATCCTCCTTAAAAAAAGAGCAGATTTTAGACCACATGCTCTCTTTCGACCTCTCTCCATTTCCTGTATCCACTGAGACGGACAGAGCTCCATCTGTGAGTCTACAAGGCTGATGCAGGTTGTGAGGTGTGAGGAGGAGGGGTCCAAAGGTGGGGGGAGGAGGAGGAGGATGAAAGGAGGAAAGTAATGGCAACCTTGACCGGATAATCAGGTGGAGGATAGTGGGGGAGGTGCATGGTTATTAGTGTATGTGTGCACTGGTGGTGGGGGACAAGGTGGATAAAGAGAAGAAAAATGAAAGAAGCGAGAACGACGGTAATGCGACGTGCCTGTAGGAGGGAAGACTGAAGGTGTGTATGGTCTGTGTGTGTGTGTAACCTGATAGATATGGTTGAGCTTGAAGTGCTTGAGCAGCAGCAGCAGCAGAGCAGAGATGGCCTTGACGATGATTTCCTTGTGACGGTTCACGTCAATTCCCAGCTTCATACTCTGAAGGACTGTGATACTGGAGGACACACACACACACACACACACACACACACACACATATATTGTAAGGCCTTCAAGTCTGTAATAATACAGCTGTGTCTCAATAAGAGAAAAAAACATAGGCATTAAGAGACAGACTCTTCACTCCCCTTTGAAAACAAGCAGATATTTTCATTAGTCCGTTGCTGATGCATCAGAGGTTTTTCCAGCTGGTGTAGAATTTCAAGTCATATGAATTTCAGTCATGAAAATGTCAGACAGGGTTGTGAATCTTTTGGTGGTTTTTATTCTTTTCTCAACAGGGAAACTGTCAGTGTCATCTGCTCTAAAGCTGGACGCTCCTGTAGACCTAAATCAACCCATAATAAGTGTATTTCTGAGAGTATTTCATCAACCCAGAAAAATCTTATGTGAACATCTGTAGCTTCAGTTTGAAGATGCTCAATAAACAGCACATGTAAAAGGCGGTGACACTGACAGCATACAGGTGTACTGTATGTGGCTCTGCAGCTTTAAGAAATGCAGCGGTCTTTCCACAGTACTTACGGCATCTCCTCGGGCAGCACATCAGCCAGGATGTTGATAGAGTCCGTTTTGGCTTTGGAGGTGGGAGCTGCGGCCAGCAGCAGCTTCAGGAGGGCAATCTGACACAGAAAAATAACAATGTAAAACATTACACCTAGACACAGCTTGAAACATGTATTTAAATTTAAATTTAACTGAATTAACTGCAACGTTTTACTAAAGTTTGTCTGAATTCAGCACGTTTTGGAACATTGCAACATTATTTTGCTGGATAAAAACACATTTTATAGCAGATAAGTGTGATGTAGTGTGTTTCCATGGTTAAATGGAAAATTCCATATGCTGTTCTGGGTGGTGACCACATCAAACAAAGAGCAATAATGCCAAAATAAATAATATCAGAAGTGCTAGTATCATGAGCTACTCACCACATACTGGGAAAGGTTAGGAAGCATGCCCAGGTACAACATCTCTGCTGGTGTCTCCTCCACCTCCTCCTCACCCTGTAAACACAACACAACACAACACACATGACCTTTCAGACACAAACAAAAGAGCATTTTTTTGTAGTCTGATGAAATATTTGTCACTTTAAATATTCTGTTTATGTTATGTGTGGTTTTGATTAGCTCACTAGAGAAACATTCAATTCTTTAATTTAAGATAAAACATAAACACACGTGTATATATACTGTATACAGGCCCATATATATATATATATATATATATATATATATATACTGTTTGGTTGGTAACATTACTGACCAGAGTCATTGGACACTGTTGTAGCTCCTCCTCCTTCTTGATCTGGACTTCGGCAATAGACACATATTTGTGCTAGAGAAGAAAAACAAAGACAAATTACTGTTAATAAAAGTAAAAGATAAAGTGTTAATTAGCATGGCTAACTGACAACCAAGGGTATATTCCTCTGTGTAACTACACTTTTCAGTCTGTTTAAACAGGAGCTATAGATTTTTGAGTGGGATGCCAGTGTCAGGGGATTCAGCAGCGAGGGAGTATTGATTAAGAGACCGTAATGAGCCAATGCAAAGACGAACTAGAATTACAGCCTCACGGTCACATGCCTCCAAACAAGTTGCAGGAAATATGGTCACAAGCTCAACTTCCTGAGTTACAGCATTGAATAATGGCCAGAATGTTTGTGCCAGATGTGAAGAAATTCCCTCAAGAAGTTACTTAGATATTGCGTTCACGAGAATGGGACAGACAGCCCAAAAACATCATGCCTCTGGCCCTGGCTGTCGCCATCATGGTGGCATAATAATAAAGTGGATGAGGACGATTGTAAATGGGAATCTGTGTATTAGTTCTTAAAAGAGTCAAAAATATAGAGAGAATGAGATGCTACATCAGTGATTTCCTCGCTCACCTGTTTAAGAGTCTTGACACTCTCGTGGATGGGTCTGGGCAAGCCAACCAAGGTCTCTGTGTCACTACAAAACAATGAACAGTTACACCAGACTGAAAGAGGAAAACATTTTAAAAAATATTAAGAGGTCTTATTGTATCAGATGAGATACCCACTTTCCCAGAGTAAAGCCGATGAATTTGTTTCTACTGGTCTCTAGGAAGTGCTCGATGTCTTTCTCCCTGTGAATAGACAGGCAGGCTGCAGTCAGATTTTAGATTCGTCTAAGGTTGCCACAATTGTGTTTCCGAACAGGCAACAAATCAGCTGTTTTTCAAGGGAGCACTCATGTGCACACACCCACGCAAACACACACATTAGCTTTCTCAAATCTCATCAGTCACACTGCGTGCAAAAGGTTCACAACCTTCTTCTGCTCCTATGTTGCAGCACTGTGAACCAAAGACATGGAAATAAACACACTTAATGATAAGGTTCGCTCAAGGAGAAACGGAATATAGGTTTGCTGATACTGAATGCATTATAAATGCAATGCTATAAAGTCTTTGTGTCCTCTCTCAGATGCATTATTCATGTCCCAAAGCAGCAGCCACAGCACCCCGGAGAGACACACAGGCTACTGTCTGGAAAACACAGATGGAGAGCATATTGCTGGATGATAATAAGAAAGAAAACTGAGATATATATATATTTTTTATATTTAGTTTTAACTTTTAACTCAAATGATGGCACAGAATCAGGGTGGGAAACTGACACTAGCTGCCAGCCAAATGGTGTTAATCCTGGCTGTGGGTGGGAAGTTTTCTCTACTGTAGTGGTCAAAATGGCAGGCGGCCAACCATCATTTGGAGTATTTATTCTGTGGAATAAAAGCTAAATGCTGTTAAACCAATGAAAAGTCAGCTAGGGATCATCTTTAGTAGTCACAGTAATGAATACCTGTATTATTTTTCATAGAAAGGTCTCACAGAAGCTGTTTTTAATGCCATTTTGTGTGCTGTAACACTTTCAGGCCTATGTATGGATATAATCAGCGTAATTTATCCTGAATTAAGGGAGAAATAAAACTGTAAGAGGGCACTTTAAAGCACTTTTTCAAACTTTGGGAACAGGTGTATATCTGTAACCTTGCCTTACCTTGTCTAAATACTTGCTGCCTAAAGCTAAATAAGAAACAAAAACTGAGCAATTAACCTGACTTTAGGGGCCCAGGGGAGGCCCTTGGGGAAGTTGACCCTCTCTGTCGGAGGTCTCAAAGGAGGCGGTGGTGGTGGAGGCTGGATGATGACATCCCGGTCCAGGGGGTCCACCTCGCCCTCGATGCCGCTGTCCGTGTCCTCGGGGTCCTCCTCCTCATCCCGGGCATCGTCGTTTTTGAAGGGGTCCCGTTCGTTGTACGTGTCGAGGCTGTCCTGCTTAACCAGGGGCTGGGAGAGAGAGAGAGAGGGCGGGTGTTTAGCATGAGACTGAGTAACTAACACCATCCTATATTTTAAAATGTTCTTAAATACCAGCAGCAAAATTGTAAATCTGTGTAATAACGTGTAACTTGTAATAACTAATAACTAAAATCCAACACACACACTTTACCTGATAGCTTTGGCAGTATATAAGCTTTAATTCTTCAACAAGCTAACTCATGCTGTTAGCTTGTTTGCACATTGAGAATAAAATGATGTACCAGACGTAGAAATTTCCATTTGATAGAGTAATGAATGGTTAATTTTAACACCTTAAAACCTACTTTCGGACAAAACAGGTATGTTAAAAGGTTAATGTTCTTGGAAAGCTTTAAACATCACTATACTGACGATTCAGGAAAAGGCCATGTCCATTATTTTGAAGAGGTCAAGTTAAAGGAGAGAACTGGTTTTATTTTGAGTTATGGATAATATACTGGTGTCTACATCTAGTTTTCCTCATTATATTTCATTTTACAATGCATTATATATAAAGTAAGATTTTTTTATCCCAAGTGCAATGACTGTCTGATGACAACAACAGGAATAATGTAAAGCAAAAACAGATAGAGTAAGCTACATTCAGACCTCAGGTAGACTCTAAGTTGCCCAGACAGAATTTTCATTCCTTCAGGTAACACTGGTGTGTTTTTAATAACAATGCAAAGTGAAAAAAAAATTATTTCATCTGGCATTTTCAATCTAGACATGTGCCAGTTTCATATGTCGTCATTTCATCTGGATGCATACAATATCAAATTTGTATGTCAACAGTAATAATGCACAAGTCAGATGCGTTTCTTGCAGACAAAGCATTACAGAAAGCTGCTGACATGGTTAATTCTGTTATATCACATATTGACCAGAATGAAAACATACCATGTACAGCCTAAGAAATAATAAAAGCAATAAGTTTTGCAGTGTGAGTGATTCCCAAATGACTCACACAAACATAAAAAGGAAACACTGGTCTCATTATTTGACAATTATTTGACATTTTGGTAAATGTATTTTTTCCCTATTGGAATAAAATAAAATAAGATGAGAAGATAAGACTGATACTTCTGTCATATCTGTCAGTTAAAAGGTATTGCATACCTAAAAAGGTGTTTTTAATAACCAAGGCTGACTAGACCTCTGGCAAAGTGCAAGTTTAAGTAAAGAATTACATGTCACCAAACCTAAGGTTATGATAAAGGTTGCGAGGTGCAACAAAACTAACAGGCAGATGACGATATGTCATTTGAGGATTGTACACAGCCACACACTCCTGAGACGAGGCTTAATTAAACAACATAAATGAAAACACCTGTGTGGGTGTTTGCTTTAGGTGTGCAGTTTTTCATTTTTATAATTGAAGCTACAGCAGACAGTTATCTTAGCTTAGCATAATAACTGGAAAAAGTGAGAAACAGTTAGCCTGACTTTGTCCACAAGACAAATTAACATGTTACATTTTGAGGTGCTGTTCGGTACATTTTTAACCTCTGGATAGTGCAAGGCTAGCTGTTTCCCCCTGCTACAAGTCCTTACGCTAAACTAAGCTAACTGTCTCTTTGCTGTACCTTCATATTTAATTTAGCTTTATATTATCCGCCAACTTGATGGTAGGTTGATTTTTTTCAACCTTTGGACAGAGCCATTTTAACCACCCAGCTATTTCCCCCTGCTTTCAGTCTTTACATTAAGCTAAGCTAACCGGCTGCTGGCTGTAGCTTCATATTTATCACACGGACATGAGAGTGATATAAATCTTCACCTAACTCTAACATCTAAGTGAAGAAATATATTTTCCCAAATCTTCTCTTTTCTTTTGTCTTGTAAAGTCCCCTGTCATGTTGAAAACCACTGGATTACCAAACTCCAGAAAAGACAGCTAAAGTCAATGTCAAATTTACTTAAAGTGGGACAAAAACACAACTTTCCACAGCAACTGCAAGCAACTTACCACACAATTGCACTTCAAAAGATACAGGCAGAAAAATGCAAGCAAGACCCAATAAGGCTAAGACTTCATATTTAGCTCTTATCTGCAAACAATCCCATTTCAGTTCAAGTGCGAATCACACTTTGACACACATACACACACAGTATCTCAGTTCAAACAAATTCTCTAATGAATGACTGTGGCAATAGTGCAAGCATCAGGCATGAGTCAGCGTTCTAGACATTAGTTGAGCTAGTGCAGTTGATGTATGGTGCGTCAGTGGTAGTACTAATGCTGGACTACGTGAAGAGTAGAGTGAGTGTATGGTGAAGTGGAGGGAGGGAGGGAGAGAGGAGGAGAAACTGTGTCGTGAGCCATTCTCTATGGAGAAGCCATTCTCTGCTATGTGGGACATAAAGCTATTGTTTTTCTACCAGGGTTAGGGGGCAACTGCTTTCAATGACATCCATTTAAGAGAGAGGTCAAGTGAAACCCAAGTACAACACCTACAGAAGTAAAACTATGTCGATAGCGATCTCAGTTCACCTCCTCAATGAATGCATTTTCATGACATTGACCCCTAGTCCAGATTCTACAGTGCAAGGTGATTTTTGAGGCCAAACCCAGTAGCAATGTGATGAAACTACAGGGAAGATGCTACTACTGTAGATGTCTGAAGTGACTGTCTTTATGGGATAGTGGATAGTGACCGCTCCAGCGCCAATGACAACAGCCAGCAAGTCAGCCCTGTCTCTCAAACCCCACACCCCCGAACTGAGCAGGCCACAGTGGAGGAGGAGGAGGAGGAGAGAGGAGGAAGAAATAGGGTATGAAGAAGAGGGGAGGGGCAGTATGTGGTGGCGGTGTTAGTTGATGGTGGAGAAAGAGGCGGAGAGGAGAATGGTGGAGTAAGCACAGAAAGGAAGTTGAGAAAGTAGAAACACAGGGAGGAAAAAGAAGAGGTGAGCAGGAAGAGCAAAAGGACGAAGAGGAAAAAGAGAAAGAAATAGGAAAGGGATTAGGAGAAGGTGGAAGAACAGAGGAGGAAATGAAGGATGTCAGGAGGGTAACAATAACGTTTAAAAAAAATGTCAATGGGAATGGAGGAAACAGACATGGCAAAAATAATTAAAAAGATAGGTGTAAAAGAAAGATAAGTCAGAGTAAAGGAAAGAGAAATATAGGACAGACAAAAAGGAAAGTGAAACAAATATGCAGGTGGAGGCAATTAAGTGGAATTGAAGCAAAGACCAAGGCTGCACCAAGAACATCCTTTTCTTTGTAGATACAAATCAGAATTAAATCAACATGTGAAAATGGTAAAATATAGTTAAATAGTTCTGGTGCATCCCAACATGTGCGGATGAGGTTAAATGACGGGAGAAGGAAGATGAGGAGAGAAAGAAAAAAGGAAGAAGGAGAAAGAAAGGCAGGGGGAGAGAGAAAAAAGACAGCAAAAAGAAGGTGGCAGGGATGTGGGAGAGGAGTGCAAAAAGTCCAGCGCAATGCAGAGAGAAAATGCAGAAGGAAAAGAGGGAATTCGTGGGTAAAGACCTGCTTCTTGGTAAAGGGACTGTCTCCTTCCAAGCTATCAACAAAGGCACTCTGTGGGGACACAAGGAAGAGGGGCAATAAGAAACCACAGGGCAGTTAGAGAGAGAGAGAGAGAGAGAGGGAGAGAGAGAGAGAGAGAGAGAGAGCCTGTCCTGTCAAAGCTCTACAAAAAATCAAAGGGCTGGGATTCCCAAAGCCGTCACAGCACCAAGATCATCTGTAGTCACTGACCTACAACAGGGAACTGATGATGTTGGCACTAAAGCACTTTTAGAAAACCCGACCCAGCAAAGAGCATGAGTTACAGAGGGAAATCCATAGATCCACTTTAGAAAACAGATGAAACTGTTCAAGGATAAGAAATGGAAACATGAGCCGAGTTAGCATTTATAAGGCCATGTTAGTAATACAGTTCAGTTATACTGTAGGGTTATAGGTACCAAACACACATTTACATTCTATGTTACTGAGATAAATAAACAGCTGGCACAACACTGGGACTATGTGAGAGACTGCATTGGTAAGTGTGTGTGTGTGTTTGTCTTTTGGCTACAGAAATACTGTGAAGACTCTAAAGCCCTGACATTCACACCTGTTTTTGACTATGCAGCTTTCAATGAATGTGTGTGAATTTGAAGAGAAGCTCTTTCATGTGAGGGATCAAAGCGGAAGTAAAATATAAGGTGTAACTTTAAAAATAGCACATATTTTATCCATTTAACACTACTGGTACACTGTAAATGTGTTTGTGTGTGGAAGATGGGTGGGTGGGGGGGCTGTACCCTGCGGCTGCGGCGGCCCCTCTTTTGCTGCTGCTGCTGTTCGATGAGCTCCATGGCGGAGGCCGGGGGAGAGGCTGCTCTCATGGCTCTAACCACCTTGATGCTGTCCTCCGGTAGTGGAGGCAGGTTGAAACGCTCTCTGCCCCGCACCTTCATCTCCTGGAGCTCCTCGAAACCCCCCAAGGTGAACTGGAGGAAGACAGAAACACAACAATGTACAGGCTTATGTAGAGTGAATCATGTACATAGGAGAGGCACAAGGGTGGGAAATGTAATGCAGTGGAAAGTACAGGATATAAAAGTTCATACATGTAGTTTGTGCCTCTTGTCGGCAATTGGCCTAAAGCACACTACATATAATTTTCACAATTTTTAATTAAATGGAAATCAAAAACTGCCATTGGTCGACAGCACTCTAGAACAGAGGTTCACAACCTTTTTGGTTTGTTGCCCCTAAAATGAAATAATGTCCATGTGCGACCCCTGATCACAAGTTTAAAATGTCTGTAAATTGTTACAACTTCAACTGATGTAATTTTCATCTCAAAAATAAACACATTTTACACGTATGAGAGGCTAAAAGAATCCAGTATTTCACAAGAGAAAATTACATATTAGAGAAAAGTGAAGCCATGACTATTTTTATGTAGAAGAAATAGTGAATGCTTTGATTCTCTCCAGTCCCATCAATTATCTTGTGATCCCTCACATTTATCTTGTGTTAACACCAGACACAGTGACAGAAATCAGTCCAGGACTTTATCGTTTCATCCCTTACAAAGTCTGATATGTTGCATTTTTACAAACATATTGAAATAAGGATTCACAATTAGAGAAACATACTAATAAATGGAAAAAAAACAAAAAAACAGCTGCAGATAAAGAAATGACTGGTGTGCATTACATGTTGATGCATGACTGGTTATGACCTACTAACCAGTATTGTCTTCCAGAGCAGCAGTAGTACTTTCTTCATGGGGAAGTGTGGGGCGTTCATGCTGCAGAACTTGGTCACCATGGTGAAGAGGAGCAGGGCGAAGGGCTCTCCGTTGTACAGGGGTGAACCTGGGGGGACAAAGGTCAAAGCAAATGTTTTTGGATTGGGTATATGGACATATGAGTATAACTGTAATATCAAGATACTAAATGACACACACCTAACTCATTCTTGAAGGTCTCTCTGGCTGCTATCCACTCAGGTCGGTCGTCCTCTGTTCGAACTCTAACGGTCTCCACCATTAGGTACATGATGCTCAGTAACACTCTGCAAGGAAGCGGATCATACGCAACACTTAACTTGACTGTGTCTATGTGTATGTGTGTGTTCGTGTGTGTGTGTGTGTGTGTGTGTGTGTGTGTGTGTGTGTGTGTGTGGGAGGCATTTAACTGGTGTCCTAAACAATGATAATGGGCATAACAGGTCTACATGTACAAGAAACAATAGTATAATGGAATAGATGCAGAGTAACAGTAAATGATGTGAAGTGCTTGGTTTATGCAGTCTGCTTCTGCCTATAAAAATGGGAGGAGATGATTCCTGGGCTCTGCCAGATAATGCCTGATAATGCACCATCCATTCACAATTACCTGATGTTAAGTCAGGTGGTGTTTTGGGGCATTAAATGCTTTGTTCACTCAAAGCTTTTCACTTTGTTCAAAATAACTATAATGGTTTTTCAATTTTGTAGCAGCAATTAGGTGCAAATCTACCCCTCTAGTCTGTAATTATTTGTAAGTGTTCATCTGGGGAATGCACAGACGGAGCTTTGTGTATGTGTGAAAATATGGGTGTGCGTGTGTGTGTGTGTGTGTGTGTGCGCGCGCGCCTGCATGTAAAGGAGCATTTAGCCTATTTTATTTTCAAAAATCAATTCCATTAAGTGAAAGCAGAGAATGAAAATGAATGTGAGGGAGAGGGACAAAGAATATAATTACATTCTGGAGATTAGGTGTGTGTGCGTGTCCACGAAGGTGTATGTGTGTGCATGTGGCCAGATGACAGAAAAGTAAGCATGACAAATACTAAGGTGAATTGAAAAATTGTGAGGAAAAACAGCAAGGCAGGAGACATAAAATGGAGGGATGGGAAAATACAGTACACATAAAAATCTTTTTGTGTATTACTTATTGGTTTCCCCATTATTTGAAGTAGAGGAGAAGGTGGAGCAGACTGTGAGTAATGTGATTATATTCCTCACCTGAGCTCTGTGCTGTCTGCAAGAGAGATGGCAGGCTTCCTCACTGCACTGCTGCACGCCTGGCTGTTACTGTGCACACACAAGTAAATAATTATATCATTTTAGTGGCTAATTTTAAAATGACAAGCCAGTCTGCACAGTCAGGGTAATACAAATACATAACATGTGACAATATAGGTATCAGTATGACGACCACATAATAATAATAATGATATAAGGATACAGAGGGTTTCACACGTACACAACCAGACTCATTTTCAATGAGATGCCTTTTTTCATGTTTTTTGTGTAACCAGCAATGACCTGCAAAGCACCATGTGTGTGTGTTTGCCTGATTGGCTTGCTTACACTGCTTTGCCGTGCAGCCTGGTGATAGGACAGACTGTGCCATGATGCCTCATAGCAGCTTATGTAACAACAAAGACGCACTGGATCCCAACTCGGGCTGACACCAGCAGCAACAAAGCTGACTTGAAGGAGGCGCTGCCGCGCCGCGTCCCCAACGGATGGTTTGAAGCGTGGATCACAGACGGCGTGTTTCCTGTATTCCTTGCACTTCAGTTACTCTCTGTGTATTTATAATCCCACAACCCTCCTCTCCTCTCATTTGACTGCCCCCCTCTTGTTGTAGAAAGGAGATGGAGGATTTTGGGGGAGGAAACAAGGGATGTGCTGAGGGAGCTGGGCTTCAGAAGTGGGAGGATTCTGAGAGAAGTTTGATCTTGTAACAAGGAAAACACATTGTTTCCTTCAGTGCTTGAACCTGTGACCTTTTAGTAACATGAAGCTTGCTGCATACTGTATGAAAGACCTCCGGATAGGAAGGAAGGCATTCCTTTATCTGACAGTCATAATAACATTTCTACCCTTTATTTCAGCCCTCACCCTTCCTTTATTGCTGTAGACCTTCACCCAAGGAGGAAACAAATTAAAAAAAAAAAAGATATGACGAGCTGCCTTGCATCTCTCTGAGGCCCTGTTTACCTCTCTGGCTTGCTTGCCCTTTGTGTCCCTTTCTTTTACCATCTATTGTTAGCAGTAATTCTATAGTCTCACCAAACAAATCTATGGTGAAAGTGACACTGAAGCAATATTAAAGAAATGGTATTCTTGATTTTTCGCAGTAACTGATGTCATTATTATTATTGATGTCTATTGAAGTATCTAAGAAAAGTTTTTAATGACTCATATATCCCCAGTGTGTTCAGTGAGTACTACTCACTCTATCTCCATGCTGAGCAGCTCCAGCAGTGCCGTGAAGATGCCCATGTCGTAGAGCAGAAAGACGTTGTGTCTGGACCAGTGAAGCACATCCACCTCTGTGTCGCACTCATCAAACACTCCTGGGGAAAGGTGTAGAGGAAATGGGACACAAAGAGAGTGTTTTTGGATGTGTGATATTTTTCATATTGCCATATTTCTTTTCTTTTTTACTTGGAATTTTTCAGGTTATTGAATAATCTCTCTCACATAATAGGTGTTTGACACTGTATATATTATACAATATGTGCTATTCTTTGCATTAATATGCATTAGTTAACATAATTTTACATAAATGCCACTGGGTGTCTAGTATCATGCATATAGACTTTGAGAAGCAAATATATGCTAAAGTAAAAAGTTAATCGCAACAAGTGTGTGGTATACAGGTGTATATTAACTGCTACAATTCATTTATACATGGACTTTTTTCAGGAAAGACATTTCCACACAGTAGAAAAAACACAGGTGACCATAATAAAATTAATGATGGCTGAATATCATTTAGTTCTGGTATTATGCATGCTGGCTCACTGTCATGACTTAGTCAGATACTGGAATAATGTTAATGTGAAAAAATGCTTGTTGCTGGCTGTAATGTGTTGGGCCTACATACCCTGAGCCAGGTAGAGGATGGCTCTGGCCACCTTCAGCCTCTTGTCCCTGTCCGTCACCTCCAGCGCGTCCAGCAGCCTCATCACATACGCCCTCTGTTCCTCCACCGTCAGCTCGATCCACCTCCTGCCTCGAGCTCCAGAGAGGACACACAACAGCACAGTGTTCAAGGTGAGATTCAGAAGCACTTTCTCTGTATCTTTCTCCTGTGCCTCAGATTATACAGTTGAGGCTGATTTACTGTGTATCCATGTTCTCTTTTTATTGCAGATTTCTTCTTTTTGACATTTTTGGCTTATTACAGTGACAGAAAACATGGGGAGAAAGAGACGGGGGGTTGATATTTTTTTTTTTAGAAAGACCACAAATGGAAAAAAATACCAGTTATGCTTCTTAAACAAGACAATGCATTTTTAGTAATGTCCGCTCTACAAAAAATATTTAGCTTAAGTGTCCCAACATTACCAACTTCACACTTGTTATCTTACTCATTAGCTTAATTAATCAGCTTTTTCTATCAGTCACTCCACACTTGTTATTTGTTACCATACCCACTAGCTTACTGGATTATGCTGAATTATCCAACCCGTTAGCTTTATGTACCATCATACTTTTTAGCTTACTGCATTATCACACTTTTTAGCTGCTGAATTATCATTCTCGTTATCTTAAAATATCATCATACTCGTTAGCAATTATGAAACTTGTTAGCTTACTGTAGTTACTATAGTCATTTTCTTTTCTATCAGTCACTTTGTACTTGTTATCATCTGGTATTAATACAGTATTTAAGCCAAAGTGTATCATGTACTGTAACGTAAAATGTAATTACTTTTGACTGCAAATCATTTTAGTCAAACTGTTCTCTTGACCTGAACATTCACTGTCTTCATGTTATAGTGTGTGTGTAAATATAGAGACTGACGGCTGCTTTGATCTGTCTGTCATTAGTTTTCAACATCATGTTCAGGCCCACTGCATCAGCTCTAGAAATAGCTGAAAACTAGGGAGGCATATAGCGCAGTAATTACCAGAGCCAGAGGCGTCATGAGGGGAAAAGAGACACATGTACAGTATACACACACAAAAAGGTGTGAAGGTTATTAGCACTACCAAAAACATAGTCTTATGTGAAGTAGATCTCAAACTACTACAAAAAGCATACAACTTAATGAAATGCAGGCTTCTCTGGCGAGGATTCAAGTCTCTTTTTTCCACTGTGTAAGTCCTCTATTCTTAGACTCTTCATTTGATGAAGTGGACAGTAATAGGCATTAAGCAGTGCACCATCATCATGATCAGTGGAGCCCTGATCTTCTGCTTAATATACTCTGACGTGCACTGTCCACTCAAGTCAGGAAGCAAACGTTGCTTTCTAATTTCAGCACTGTCCCCAAAAACATACTTTTCTACAGCAATCTTAAATAAGACATGTTGTGATAATCACTGTAATTTATGTGAGTGACTGAATTTATGAGCACTGATTGAGCAAACTGTCAGTGGCCGTGATGTATACACACTCACACAAAAGAGCACAAGTCAAACCCGAAACCCACCCTTTGACAACCAACATACAGTGCTCACTGAACACACACATACACACTAATGAAAAGCCTGTGGTGCAAAGACGCAGCTCTGCGCTCTATCTCTGTAAAACAGCAGAGAGAGAGAGCTCTCATCTAATCCTGCTATTCATTACCATTCAGCTTGGAGAGGAGGTGTCAGATAAAGGAGGACAGAGCTCGTCTCGCTCTTTTTCAACTCCAAATGGCAAGGTATTCTTTTGTCTACGACGTGTGTCGCAGAGCCTTGAGACGTTTGTGGCTTCTTGCTTATTCTCAGTGTTTTGCTAGACACAATATTTTCAAAATGAATGGCCTTCATTCCCAGAAAACAGACTTTGTTGAAACAATTTGCACTAAATGGAGGAGAATGACAACAAGTGATAATGCTATTATATTTTGATGTAATAAATATTAATTATTTTCACATGGAAAAAGCATTTAACACAATGAAAACATGATCATTTCTGCACAGGATATTTTGCTTCAGCATATCAAGTAAAGAAACCCCGTATTAAGGACTCATCTCATCAGACTGACTATAATGCCAAGGTCCATGTTGGAAAAGCCGCTTTGTTCTCGGTAACCAATAATTAATCGCATAGTTGGGATGGGCCCTCCCATCTGTATCTGCGGGGATATTCATTCTTTGAACAGCTTAAAAGAGCAGAGCTTTGATGTGCCTGGTCTCACTCACCTCACACTGGTCAGCTTAAAAAAAAAAAACTAAAAAAAAAAAACCCCACAACAACACACTGGAGAGCAACTCTGGCTTGTGTTGTAGCTCTGAGGTGAGAAAACTGAGCTGAACACATTGCTTTAACAGCTTTTAGTGTAAAGTCGAGAGACGCACAGAGGGCTGGAGGAGTGAAATGGTTTCATGACGGAGGAATTGTAGAAATGTAAGTGGAAGTTAACTTTAGTCAGTCTATGTTTTTATTATTTCACCCATAATTCCCTTCAGTACACACTTCGTCGTGCGTGTACCACGTTGAGAAAGCAGTTAACCTTCAACATTTCACTGAAGGACGCTGTTATCAAGCAGTAAACTGGATCCATTCGGGGCATTCAGAGCTACATAAAAGCACTCAGTCTTGTTGTGTCAGTCAACACAAGTCACGCTGGTGGAGGAGTTGTCAAGGTCTCTGTGATAAACAACAGCAGCAACACAGCAGCACCAGTCTGCTGTCTGTGGACTTGTGTGTGTTTGATATGGCACAGCAAAGCAGAGTGTTGGCAAAGTGTGCGTACCCATTTTGTGTTTACTTTCTCTTCCTGAGAGGCAGTGGCAGAGAGGGGAGGGACACACCTGGCAATCTACAGGTAATCTGAAAACATGGCTTTAAGACGTGTCACACACACACACACACACAACACACACACACACACACACACTCAGTACCATGGCTCCTGAAGTCCTCCTCAAAGTAGTCTCTGTTCAGGGCAAACTCCGGCTCCTCTGTGTAACTGTAGAGCTCTGTGAAGAGAATAAAACAGAATTATGGCTGAAACAATTAGTTTATAAATTGACTAGTTGATTGACATAAAAATAAATTAACAACTATTTTGCTAATGGGTTAATCGTTTGAAGTCATTTATCAAAACAAAAGCTGTAATCATTTTCTTGTTGCAGCTTCTCCAGAGTGATGATTTGCTGCTCTTTTTGGCATTTTGACGTTTTATGGATCAAGCGATTGTCTAACAAGCCTAACAGTCTGACAATTCGTCACGTTGTCATGCATCTCCTCCTGTTCCGAGAGCAGTCATCATTCCTCGGCCCCCGAGGAGCTGTCGCTAGAAAGCTGCTGTGACTCTCTGCCCGCTTGTGTGTGTGTGTGTGTGTTTGCCAGTGTGACTAACACTCTTGGCAAATCAGCTGCCGCTTGCCATCTACCAGCAGGACAATCATTTTGACTTTAAACCACTGCTGTTATTCAACGGTTCTTTCTGCACATCTGCTGGATCCGGGAAAAAAAAAAAAAGTTAGTGCTGGACAGGAGAGGAATATAAATTATACACTTCAAATAAACTAAAGTACAATCAGAAACTATCTATTTGTGCATCTTTTGGCTGCAAGTCACATTTGAGGCATTACCAGACACACAGATGCTGGAGAAATTCAGCAGTTTTGAATGTATAATCAAAGTGTTTATGATTACTCAGAACATTACTCATGCAGTGTGTCCTATGTCTGAAAAACATGTCAGGACCAGAACATTGTGTTCTGTGTCAACTTATTGTCTTGTTTTTTTTTTTTTCTTATTCTTATGAAAAACACTGTAACATAAAACAGCTGAGGAAAACCTGAGGAATGTAGATGCAGAGTTAGTTTTCCAATCAATAGCACATTGTAATCTGTATGCCAAGTGGAAACCAGAGGTATTATTGCAAGAATTCTGTGGGTGAAATCTTGTGTCTCCCATAACAACCATTCATAATTTTAGCTGAAAGTCAGACTCTGATGGACAATGGATAAAAGCTACTAGGGGATCTGTGCACAAAGATTCATAAAAAAAAAAAACTGATTTACAGAAGTTTCTTGTGGGTGTAGCAGGTGGTCGGTGTTACCTGAAAGCTCAGCAGTGAGTGTGTCTGTGTCTCCATACTCAAACTCCAGGTTGGGAGACTCCATGGAGCTCTGTGAACAAGAAACAAAACACACATGAGCATACATTGTAGTATGACACTGAACTCAGCCAATTATACACACACACACACACACACACACACACACACGCACACACACACACACACACACACACACACACGCACACACACACACACACACACACACACACACGCACACACACACACACACACACACACACACACGCACACACACACACACACACACACACACACACATCCATCCTGACACCCACATACAAACAGATACTCAAACATACAATACGCTATTCACATTTTGTAACACCTACCACTACTCTGAACTCCCATCAGCTTCACACATCACCCACTCGCTCTTCAGGCTCGTTCACAGTTTTGCCTCATCATGTGTGTTTTCACGTTATGATTGGCTGCCGGATCTCCAGTCGTTTACATTTTTTTTTTCCCTCTCAGATCCTCTCATCCAGAGCCACTCACAGTTACAGGTGCTCTCTGTGGGCACACACAGCTACAGTGCTGCTTTAATCAGTGTGATTGAACCGTTACAGGAGGTTCTCCCTAACAAAGTAGTCCATCAATCTGCACCAGTGAAGCAATAAACCTGCAATAATGCAGCACCACAGCAAAAAAAGTGAGGAAAGAGAGGGCGCAGGAGTCAGCGTGGCCCCCTGGTTCAGGGCAGATTAGCTGCTGTACCCAGGCCAGGGTCTCTCTTGGCTTTGACTTTAGCCTCACCCTGTGATTAGCACGTGCCCGTGAGACAGACTGCACACATTAAGATCCCTGTGAACACCCTCGCTGCTGCATGCTGTTGCACACATGTACAATCTTCACGCGATGTTGCATATTCAATCCACTTTGGTCCAGACTGAAATATCTCAACTTTTAAACTAAAAGTAAAAAAGAAAATTGTACAAATATTCTTTTTTTTTTCTTTTTAAACCAAATACCTGCCAAACAAATGGCATTTCCATCACACTAAACTAATCTGGTGAATGTGGTTAACATCATACCTGCATAACATCAGTATGTTAGCACTGTCAGCGTTAGCAGGTTAGCATGTTGATTATCACAAAGTACAGTTTTTGATTAGCTTGACGAGAAAGTGGTATACACACACACTTGTACTTCTATCTCTGTGAGGACACTCACTGACAAAATGCATTCACTAGCCCTTTACCCTCTCCATCACAACTGACCCTAACCCTGACCCTAACCCAACCTAAACCTAACTCTAACCCTAAAGCCAAGCCTTAACCTTCAAGCAGTCATTTGAAAGTACGTCAGAAAGTGAGGACTGACCAAAATGTGCTCACTCTCCAAAAATGTCCTCACTCTGTTAGGAAAAAACATTTTTCTTTTGGTTCTTATGATGTAGCATTTACAAGTACACACACACACACACACACACACACACACACACACACTGAAACAAACATTTCACTCAGGTGAAGGGGAACAGAGAGTGCACATATACTCAATTTGAGCACGACAACACTGCACAATAAAAAGCATATAAGGTTGATCAAGGTCTTCCAGTACATGTATAAAAGTCTAGAAGACAGTATACAGTATATCAACCGAGCAGAGGGGTAAAGGGTTCCTGCAGAGTGAAACCTATGTATGGGAACTACTTGGGATAAATAGAAGCCTAATAGCAGCAAGAGAATTCGCCTGGTGACTGGAACATTTTCATCTCTTTATCTTTTGGGTGGGAGATGTGAACTGATGAAATTACCCTAGAGGGATGATTAAAGATTCATTTTATGTTAATGAGCATTAAGGAACAGCACTGACAAGCTGAGAGCTCAGAGTGTTAGATGTGTTTAACCCTGTGAAAACTGCCCCGAGGGCCAGCCCAAGACTGTAAATAAGGATGTGCTCTGAGTCAGCTATCCTGGTTAAATAACTGCTGTGTGCTGTCATGTAGCTGTCTCCTATAAATACCTGCTGCAACCAAGTCAGCATGAACTGAAATAAACAGGCCGTCAGCCGGCGGTTTGTTTATGACACCGAGCCAAAGTAATGTGATTTGATGTCATTACTGCACTTGTAAACCAGGAAATGAGAACCACTTGGGACTAAAGATGATTCAACAAAATTACCCACAACTCTGAGTGCGGGTAAAGGAAACCTGTGGGTCTTTGTGACCAGGTGCTGCATCACTTTCTTACCGGATGCTCATTTGATTTGATCTGTCTACATCTTCAGACTCTTCCTTAGCTTCCTACATTACAAATAAATGTAAACATCCTAATGTCACCTTCACATAATGCAGCTTATGGCATATAACTGCTCGATATTGATCTAGCTGCAAGAAGCCAATTAGGAGCACCAATATCAGCACTATCTGTCATATAATTATGTGCTGAAAGCATCTCATGGATGATTAATTGTTTTAGTCATCGATAGTGGAAGATAATAAGGAAAATAATATTTTGTGTATGTAAGTATGTTTTCAGTTAGCCATTTGTACAAGCCATGTGTCTCTGGGCAGTATTGATGCATGCTCATTATAATTTAAAACAAGCTCACTGTAAAACTGTAAAATCCATTTTTTGATACTGTAAAATCAATGCCAATGAAAGCTCACAACTGTAATTTAACAATAGGTTTCATTAAAGGGCAGCTTCTATCATGTGAACTATGCTGCTGTGTTCTCCCATGAGAAGCAACCTCAGATATACAGTAGCTATTACAGACTTGTTGGGTGATATCATCACTGCTGCAGGCAGGCAACACCAGCATTCATCCACTGCTGCCACCACACACCCCCACCCCCCCTCACCATTCATCCTGCTGTTTGATAGTTCAGTGTGTAGTAAAATAGGGCTAGAAATTTTCAATATTTTTCATTATTGACTGATGTGTTGGATATTTTTATGATTAATCGATTATTGGTTTAGTATGCAAAATAGCAGACGATTGTGAAAATTCCATATAAAAATTTCCTTAAACCAAAGGTAACGTCTTCAAATTGTTTCTAAGTCAGCCTAAAGGTGACTTCAACACATCTCTCTCTGCATTATGGGAAGTTTAGGATCTAGCATTTTTGGTGCTGGGTCCTACAAACTAAAATGTACAATGTCTCAGCCTCTTTTTAAAGAGCCAACTCCGCTTTATCTCTTTAAAATGAAATTCATATTATTATTTGAAAAGAAAAAAAAAGAAAAAAATCTTGTTTTTTGAAAGAGAAACTGTCAAACCAGCAGTCCAAAATCTAAAGACTCAGACTACAACTAATGATTATTTTCATTACAGACTAAACTGTCCATTATTTTTTTTCATTTAATCCAGTAACCATTTATTATGTGTCACAAATTGTAAATTGTTGGAGGCTACTCCAAAACCAAATCATACTCAACAAATTTTGGGCCTTTTTGCTTGAAAAACAACTGAAATGATTAACTGCTTCTCAAAATATTTAGCAGTAAACTTCCTGTCATTTGACTCATTGAGTAATCAATTAATTGTTTTAGCAGTAATGACATGAAACAGAGAAAAAACAGCAAGTTCTCACATTTGAGAAGCTGGAACCAGGGAATGTTTGACAGTTTTTCTAGATAAATGACTTTGCTTTGATAAACCTATTAACCCATGATCAAAATTGTTATCTACTAAAGTTGTCTCATCCTTCAGGGGTTTAATGAAGAACCCACTGCCACCACTCTCTCCAAACCCAACTGAGATCTCTTTAATCCCCAGGAGCATCAACACAGACCAAACTATGCCTCTCTCTACCATCTCTCTCCTCTCTCTCTCCCTCTCCTTCCAGTCACCCAATCCTCCTCACCTTCTCTCCCTCTCCTTCATTTTTTCATCCAGTCTCCCCTCTCTGCCGCCAGCTGATAACGAAAGTCGTCCTTGCTCTAACCTGGCACAGACTTCTGTGCCCACACGCTCTGAAACCGCATCAGTGTGCAAACACTGGGCACCATGTCAAGGCAGACCACCCCCACTCCTACCAACATATGCCACACAGACAACAGATGACTGCTCTACCAGGCACAAATGACGGACCATTTACATACACGAATGAATCAGATCTGAGCTTCACTTGACTCAGCAGACAGACACCGGATCCCAGTTGTAGTGCATCGAGGCCACGGGGAGAATCAACATCAACACAAACACATGGCTTCGACGTTAAGTGCTTTCAACGTCTGTGTCATTCACCCCCAACTCACCATCACCAAACACCCCCCCCCCCCCCCCCCCCCCCTCCAGAATGCTGTGAGATGAATATGCTCTAATTCCCTCAAAACCATTCAATGTGCTCATACAAAAGGTGGAGGGGGTTTTATGGACTGGGTTTTGGCCCTGGATGACAGCTTTGTCTGATGTATCTGAGCTGAAGCAACGCAGCAGTGAAAAACCATCTTTGTGTAATTTTTTCATGAGGGTATGAATTATAGCTGCATGGCACTAAAAAAGCCCCAACAGACTGAATATAAACCAGTCATGTCTACAAAAGCAGAGTAGACTTACAGCTCCATATTTCAGACGGTGACTCCAAACAACTCTTAAAAATCACATCAAATTTGTGAACTTGATCCATGAGTCAGATCTTGATCCATGTCTCAGCCATTATGACTGGATAGAAGGAAATATTGTAGGGCTCACCTATTTTTTTTTTGTTTTGTTTTGTTTTTTTTAAAGAAAATTAAAAAAAAAATTTTTTTAAAAAGCCAAAGAGAAGCCAAAGTGACCATCAGTCCAATGCCACAGATCTTCGATTTCCACTAATATAAAACAGAGAAAAGCAACAGATCTTCACATGTGACAAGCTGAGACCAGAAATAAAATTTACTCATTATCATATTGATCATCAGAATTGTTACCAGTCATTTTCTTTTCGATGAATGAATTGTTTAAGCTCTGAAATAGTCAGTTAGGCATTTTGTAAAGGTCATAAATCAGAATCTATTAGCTATAATTAATAGCAATATCAAAAACATGAATCCAAAGATAATAAATCAACTATTGGGTTAATTGGTTGACAGAAGATATATCAACCGTTTTCGAACATGATGGTTCTTGGCTCTCAAATGTGAGGATTTGCTGCTTTTCCTTGTCATATATGTTGGATATGGGGATATGGATATTATAATTAGCCACCAAGAGACACCATAAGGGAATAAAGATCTATAAACATGACATGAACATGATTTTCAGATATGTTTAGTAGTGGTGGTGTGGTCCTGACAGCACCAGTCACATTTCACCACCTGCATTCTCCACGTTGAGCACCACTGTAGGATTACTGCTGGGTTATTTATAGGAGCCGGTTGCCAAAATAACACCTCGGTGTCTGCCTGCCTGCCTGTCTGCATGTATGCATGCTTTCGAGCCAAGACAGCGACTCCACCGCATGGAAAGGACATTCAGCTGGTCTGAAAGCTCCCCAGCAACAACACACACACACACACACGGACGCATACACACACACACACACACACACACACACACGGACGCATACACACCTCCAGTGCGCTCCTACACCATAAGCTCTTGTAGCTGACTGTACACAAACGCCTCTCAGATTTACCTCCGACTCCTTCTGCTGATCCTTGAACACATCTTTCCCTTTCGGCCTCTGTCTGTCGCCGTTATCGTTAAGGTTATTAATGATAGGTACCTCCATGTCCTCCGCCTGCATCTTTCACGGTTGGCGCGGCTCACTTCCTCCTCCGCGGATAGTGCATACCGGTCCGGTGGAGAGCTGAGACTGCGCCGCACCAGGAGGAGCATCGACTCCGGAGCTTTTTATATACAGCCTCTGCTCCGGAGCTCAAGTTGAGGATCTCCTCCGCCTCCTGCTACTCCAACTCCCCCCCCCCCCCCCTCTTCCCCCCCCCCCCCCCCCCACCGCCACCACCACCACTACCACCACAACTCAAGTCTGTTTGATTCGCTGTCCCTGTGCGCCCCGAGAAGGCGGGGTTAGAGAGTCATCATGACAGCAGAGAGGAGCATGAGCTGCCCACATCAAAGTTGAAGGAGGTGGCGTGACACGAGGTTAGTGTAAGGACTAAAAGGACTAATACACCTCATAACAAATTAAGAATGCTAATTGAAAGTTGAACTGCCACGATATCAGATTTTCACTACGTTATCGTGGCCAAAAGAATTCATGATAACAGTATTATCGCGATGTCTATAAATTTTTAAAAAAAACAATAAATAAATAACAATATTATCTTGTGTGTTTTGTCTATTTTTGGCAAATTATTTAGACTCAAACATGAGTTAAGGGAAGTGTAGAGAGTCTGTAACCATAACTGTACAACAGAGTACAAAAAGAACAGTTAGGCCTACACAGGTGAAAAGGCAACCAGATGAACTAATGATCCACAAGTGCCTAACATCTGTCATCACAATATTATCATATGGGTATTATTAATATGATATTTCATTTTTTTAAATAGTTAGGAGAAACAAGCTTTTGGCTTGACAGTGCTCTATAAAACATCCTCCACATGTAAAAAATATTCATGTTATAAAAATATCCAAATGTAGGAATATATTAGCAAAGATAACAAATAAATAGAGAGATAAAAGAGATAGAAAAAATAGTGACAAACTGGTTTATTGTTTATTTACTGTTTATGTGTTTCCCTGCTTGGTCTGACTCAGAACATGTTGATATAAAAAATGGAGGTATAAAAGTTAAGATATATTAAAAGCAACCAAGAGTAAAATGGAGTATCCAGTTTAGAGGTGCTCAGCCAAAGGTTTTAGAACAGCCCAATTTTTACTGTTTTTACAGACATTTCAACAGTTCAAGTCACATGGATAATTCTTAAGTGGTACAAAGGTAAACAGCCCAAGGTAAAAAAAAAAAGAAAGTGCAAAAACTGAAAAATCCTGTTGATTTCATAGAAATTTTTTTCAGGGATTAAGAAATGTGTTAACTTCCAGCTTTCCTGCAACAATGGAAGTAAATGAAGCTTCGAAGTTAATGCAAACAATTCCTACAGGTTGAACTTACAAACGCTCTGTCGGTACAAAGGCAGAGCTGGAACAAACTGTGTCACTGCACCCTCTGATGCATTATTAGGATTATACTGTGCTGCAGGAAGTAGTACAGTTGGTCAGAGGTTCATCCTACAGCAAGATAATGACCCAAAACTTTATAGAAGAAAAGAACCAGACGGTGGCTTCACATGATGGAAGAGCAGCACTGTCTCCAGGCTTAAACCCCATGGAGCTGGTGAAAGCAAAGCAAACTGCAAGTGCAACACACTCATGGAAACCTCTGCAACTTCATGCCTTTTAATGTCGATTATTAGTCACTGTCACAGAAGCTGTTAAATGGAGCAAAAAGTCATATTCTGGTCTTAATTCTCATTTTCCCTCCCTTCAGTGGAGCAAGTGAATTATTGATATGTGAAGGTGGGGGTTGGTGTCTAGGCTGTCACACACACACTCCTACCTACCAACACAGACACAGACACAGACACAGACACACGCACGCACGCACGCACGCACGCACGCACGCACGCATACACACACACACACCCCTGACTGTGAAAACCACTTTAAGATGACATGATTGGATTGTACAGTTGAATGTAGGCTTGAGCTTCTGGTGGAACGTGACCACCTGGTAGGACAGTGGGTGGGTGTGTGTGTGTGTGTGTGTGTGGGGGGGGGGGTCATGATTAAATAATTATTCACTGGTAGATGAATCAATTTAGACTCAAGTCTGACAAAGCTAGAAATCCAATAAAACGCATCATCTGCAAAGATGAACTGCAGCAGTGATGAGGTTTAAAATCTGACACTGGCAGCTTTGACTGAGCCCTTGAAAAAAGACATCAGCCCATAGTTTATACAGGAGTTTATCAGGATTCAAAGTATGAAGGTTAAAGTGCTGAAAAACTTTCTTGCTCAGTTGATTTCATATCCTGGAAAAAGGTTCAGGCACAAACAAGGACTAAAAGCAGTTTTTCAAGAGCATCTGGCTTGTAATTCATGCTGACATACAGCAGGATCATTGGCAGGGACACAATGAAAAAGTGTAAACCAATAGGAAATCAATGATGGAAAAAATGTGGGTATGATAGGAGGAGTCAGAATGTTAAAACATGTTATTTCCGTGGTTTGTTTAGTGATGATATTTATTTTGGGCAATACTACAACCATTAACAAACAGCTTTCCAAGAAGATGAAAGGGATTTTTCAAGAAAAAAAAACATTTTCCTGACTATTACTACATGAAAAAGCAAATAAATGAATAAAGAATATTTTCTCTTTTTACTTTAAAGGAATAGTCTAAGCTAAAAAAAAAGTTGGGGGTGGTCAAAATCAAATGAGACATTTAGCTTTAGTATGGGTCAAGCCTACAATTCCCATAATGCTACTTAAATGTAATCAGTAAATGTCCATTTTAAACTCCTTTAAAATCCATACACCCAGTTTCTGATTCACTTTTGGTTATAAAAAATTGATTTGTTAAATAACCCTGCTGACATCATCAGGGTCATTGTTCTCTACTCAAGAGAGTTGGTCCAGATCTACAGAAGCTCCCCTTCAAAAATGATGTAGTAAATCATCTGAAGGTTTGCAGAAATTCTGTTTGTAAAAACCAAATGTTTCTTTAAAATCTAGTGTTCAAAAGCTAGTTAAGAATATTTAAATTGGATTTTGCTTTGACCGAGAAAACACAATGGCTGAATATTTTTTTTGTCGTGCTGTTTCATTCGTCAAACCTTGTTTTAGGCTTTTAAGGCCAGAAACAAGAACACGGACAGAAGTGCTGTCTATTCTAAACCTCTAGATTATAGTGTTGTTGTAAATGACATGACATTTCATTGTATGTGTCAAACTCGTTGGATCCTGTTATGCAGATTTGTGTGTCAGGAATAAATAAAAGCTCGCAGCTGAACCCTGTTGATGTCAGAGACGTCCCGGTCCGATGGCTCAGATGAGCTCACTGCGGCTCTGACAGACCTCAACAGCTGCACACGCACTCCCCTTCCCCCAACACACGTGAACGCAACTACACAAATGAGCCCACTATGAGAACAGACTGGAACAACACACACACCAAACATTGTCATAAGGACAAAGCAGGTGATCAATTATTGAAAAGGAGCAAATGTGTTTGTAGAAATTAAGGACAAGCACAAAAACCAGTTACAATTTTTACATCTTTATTCATTAAGATTACAGAATTTTTTAATTATTGCTCATCATCTACTATTATCACTTGCAATATTTAAACATAGGGTTTTTTTTTCTTTATTAGACAACTTAAAACATGTTTGAGAATTTTGCCAGTTTGCACTGTATGAGGATTTACAACAATAAATACAGGAGTTGATTCTTCTTTTACCATCCTATACTTTTAAAGGTTGTCATATCTGCATATAGTATGTATATACATATATGATGCTGGTGTCTTCCCCCGCCCACCCATGTGTTGGTCAGCTCATAACTGACAAAACAAAACAAACAAAAAAAAGGTTTCTCCCCCTAACGCACAGGCTAGGATCCTGAGGCAGCTGTTAATGAACGACCATGGCCTACGAGAAAGGATGTGTAAAAACATGTAAAGACACACACACACACACAGACACACACGCACACACACTAGCTATAATCACCTCATGTTTCAAGAGGTAATTTACTCTTACACACATTCACACTTACAAAAAGGGGGAAAAAAATTAAGACTTAAGACAACAGGCTTAAGAACTACACTGACAACAGGTCACACTACTTTAAGAGGGGACTCTCAACAGCACAAGGAGACAGAGAAAACGCACAGACATTGGGAGGGAATAGCGTGACGTTGAGGTTATATGGGCTGTGACACAGTATCGGATCTTGTCATTTCATGGCGGTGTTATGGGTGTGCAGTAGGTTCCTACACACCTTTACAGTTTCTTTAGAATTTGATTTGTTTTTACCAAATTTAAGAAAGGAATAGTTTGATATTTCGGAGCTTAGCATAAAGACTGGAGGCAGGGAGAAACTTCCCTCAATTTCCAAACGTCATGCTAAGCTAAGCTAACTGGCCCATGATAAATATTAGTGTACCTAACATGAGAGTGGTATCAATATTCTCAACTCACAAGAAAGCAAATAAGTGTATCTCCTAGAATGTCAAACTATTCCTGTAAAGAATTTGGTTTTGATGATGTCACACGAAAACTAAATGGTATATAATGTGTAGGCATATTTGTAGGCTACTTGAATATAGCAACAGTATTTATTTGATTGGTAAACAAAGCTTTTTGTGCTATTTCCACCTGTTGATGTAAAGTGACCAAATTCATTTCCATACAGAGTGAATTTTTCAGACCTGGATAATAAGCTTCTGTGTATGTGTGTTTAAGCATTTGATCCCACTATGTGAGAGTTGAGCCGGCAGCGTCTCCCAGCAGGCTAACAGAGACTCTGACTGGTTCAGGTGCAGTTAAGAGCTGGTAGCGGCGGGGTGCACCCGGCCTGTCGGGTGAAATGACTGTCAGGATTTTCTAATTTCCACCGTCAGGTCAGCTGGGGACAGCCGTGCAGCTCATTATAGCGAAAGGATCAAAGCTTTTCAGGTGTGGGCAGGAAGAAACTAAAATATAATCCGGCCTGACGTGCCAAGTTTGGAGATTTTTTTTTTTTTTTTTTTTTTTTTTTTTTTTTTTAAAACGGGGGGGAGAAAAAAAAAATCCCTTTACAGGCAAATGCACATAAATTTGCAGGGAAGCTTCAATTTGTTTCTTGGATGGAGAGAAAGTAAATCATGGTGGAACTTACTCCCAGATTTGATTTTTAAGCTGAACCCCTTGACTTTATCTGTAAGTACCAAAGAGTTGTGTTGTGTATGGTCAGTGTAGTAAATCTAGACAGCACCATACTTTTCACAGAGGACCTGATTGAAGAAATCTGCCTAAGTACCGGACTGGCAACAACCTGCAGCACATTTGGTATCTCTGTAATCATTTTCTGTCACAGTATTAAAAATGAAGGTTTAAGTTAGGTTAGATTTTTTACACTTATCATTAGAACATTAAATTGCTTTATCTTTATGACATGTTGATTTTTTTTTCCAAAAGTTATGATATTAGATGGCGCAGGAGAGAAAAAGATAGAAAAATCTTAGTTTCTATATAAATATCTAAATATACAGTATACCCCTTGTAATGTTCTGACAACCTGCCATGCTTCTAATACAGTATAGTCATTCTTGGTAAAGGAAAAGACAAACTGTAAAGGTCAGCTCTCACTAGTTTGAAATACTTTTCATGACTTCAACACTGGCGTCATGTGAGCAGCTGGAAGCTGAGAAAGAAGCAGCTAATGAGATGGTTTCACTGTGGGTTTGAGTGACAGGTGGGAAGAACCGGCCACCGTCCAGTCATACTAAAAAAAAAAAAAAAAAAAAAGTTACGACGGCTGATCCAAAGGGACAGAACGCATAATAAAAAAATGTTTAAAAACAGACACAGTGAATTTCAATGAAACGATCAAATAAAAGACATGATATGATTGGACCCTGAGATCCCGCCTAACCCCATCCCTCCTCATGTAGGTCTAACCCCGCCCTCGCAAATATTACACAAGAGAAAACAAAAACATAATCACAAGTAGAAAAGAAAAGACAACAACAACAAAAAAGGACAGGAAAAAGTGTCCATCACTAAATCTTCAAAGATCATCTTCATTCACACAGATTTTTTTTTTTTTAATCAAGTTTTTTTTTTTTATATAGTATATATCTTTTTAGCGTCAATAATTTCATCTTTAATAGTTAAACAATAAAAGATCTGACAATGGGAAGGGAGGATGGAGGGTTTACATACAACTCGACACACAAGTGAGCGTCTAAAGAGAACGAGATAATGGTGGTGTGTGTGATGACGAGCGGGAGGGAAGCAAAACATCTCCCAGGAGAAGACGCAGGGGAGCTAGCTAGTGGCGGATGCTAGCTCCACACAGTTAATGTTATTATTATTATTGTTGTTGTCAAGCGTGAATAAATAAAACTGCCATATGCGCATGGAAATCCACCCCCCCCTTCGCAAACCCCTTTCTCCTTCAGGGCTCAGTCAGAGCCAGCCCCCCCCCCCCCCCCCCCCCCCCCGAATATAAAGCAGGTGTGTTGAACTTTTTTGTCCTGCCGTTCTGTCTTCCTCATCCTCCTCCTCTCCCTCTGTGAGTCTGTGCGATTCATGGAGTATTGGTATTTGGTCAAAGTCCAACCCCAACACTGGTTTAATACCTTAGAGACAAAGAGAGAGTGGTTTCAGTCAGCATGTGGTCATACGTCTTCTACCATCTGGGTGGTTCACCTCAATGAAAAGTTCTGTACCGATGAATCTGGCCCTGCTCTCTCATGAGAAGTATATGTGAGGCTGACTCGGCAAGTAATGACTGTAAACTGATGACTGACAAAACCCAATGATATTTCAGTTCATTTCAATGTAATCTTAATGCAACATTATCCAAAAGAGATTTTTCATTATTAAGAGCTAGTTACACACACACACACACAAAAAAAAAAGACTAGGTACATTCTAGGTTCTGACTGAATCCACAAAATTTGTGATTGTTTTTACCTTGACAATGAACTAGCAGGTAAGAGAGCTGGCATCTTGCTCAGTGACACCTGACTATAGCTAACTGATGTTAAACCCTGCGAGTAAGTGGACAAAAATCCAAAGTGACACTCGACAGTGGACAGTGTTTTTGTAGTTTAATAAGATCAACAGAGTGGTCACTCCTCTCTGGTGAATCTCTGTCTAACTTACTCACTCATTACAAAAATAATCACCTCTAATCACAATGTGTCGGATTTATTTCATCCAGCTGCCACCGACAGCCGTTTGTCTGTGTGTCTGTCTTCTCAACCGCCAACAGCTGATTACAGATTTCAGCTGAATCTTTGTTACTTAAAAATGTTGAAGATCAAACTAGAGCTGAAATGATTAGCTGACTAACTGAGCAACAGCAGAATAGTCGACAGCAAGTTTGATGAGCGATTCATTGTTTTGAGTCATGTTTTAAACAAGCAGCCTCTGCAGGTCGTCCTAGTCCTCTATGATAGGGAACTGAATATCTTGGCTAGCATGAGATAAACATTTTTATTCCAGACTTGGTAAAATGTGACTGAACTCCAGCTATATACACCCAGCAGACAAAAATGACAAGATGATCTCTTAAAAGCACTTAAATGCCAATCCTAACGAAGTGAGCTTGAGGAGTTTTCATACCTATAGTAGTTTGGCTTAAAGGGCCCATTCTTGTTCAAGCCCAGATACTTGGCCTGCTCGTCGGTCAGCTCTGTCAGATGTGCATCGAACGTAGGCAGATGTAGGCTGGCCACATACTCATCTGGAGGCGGAGAGAGAGGAAGAACATGTTAACATTCACCAGGCATCCGCGGCTGATTAATCATTCAAATGAGAGGAAGAGGAAGCAAAGTTGAAGAGGTGCTCTGGGATTTACCATCTCCTTTTCTCCTCTGCAATCACTACTGTCTTCCATCTTCATCTTTCTGCTTTCCTTCTTCCCTCATCTCAGCCTCTCTTTGCATCCTTTCTTTCTTTCTTTCTTTCTTTCTTTCCATCATCTTCCTGTCAGTGTGTGTGCCGTGGTAACAGCAGCAGTCACTGGCAGGGTGACCTAAATTTTTTTGTCTGTTTGTCTTTACAATGTATGCGCGCTGCACACTGAGGGAAAGCTAAGAAATGTGATGGGCCAGTGCTGCAGACATGCTGTGGGCTGTACGCACACACACACGCACAGTGCGCGCGCACACGTACACACGTACACACACACACACGACTCATTCTACTGTGAATGATTTGCTATCCAGGGAGACGACTATGGGCTGAACAGATGAGACCGACTGTGTTGTCTATAGAGATAAATGCAATATGCCTGCAGGCTCTCTGCTGGGGCAAAAACAAACTCCCTGCAATCACTTCCTTGCTTGGTGGCTACTTAAGAACCAAACCAGCTTATTGTTCATCTCCCTGGCCTGGTAGCTTTCTGTGTTTGTCTTATCTAACAGGGATTCATGCTTCTACATGGTGTATTGTTGTATTCTAGTAGTACAAGTTGTCTTTCTTCAGGTTTTATTCCATGAACACAGTTTTAACTAAAATAAATCTTACCCATCTTTTTGGGCAGCAGGTAAACATCCTGCTTGTAGCGTCCCTCTGGGGCATTGTACAGCTCTATCAGAGCCAGAGCCTGGGCACAAACACATACAAAGGTTACTCACACACACATACATAAACAAGACAGACATAAAATACAAAACAAAACCAGTCATGTACAAGAATGTAAATAAGACAGAAACTGATGCTCTGTTTTACCTGGGTAGTGGCGGTGATGGAGAGAACAAAAGTGGGCACAGTGGAACAGCTGAGGTTCAGCAGGCGACCCTGGAGAGGAAGAGAAAGCAATACAAGGTTGGAGCATGCGAGGCAAAAACACCCAGGGGTGCTTAACCTTGTGTGACGATGTGAAATCGGACATGATGAAAAAATAAGAAAGAAGGATGAATCAACCCATCTGACAGGCTGCCGTGTCCAACTGATATCAAACCGGCAAATCAGAGCATTTGCAGAGGGATTACATGACATGTCATTAACTTTAAAAAAATTAAAATCTTACATCTGACCTCGGGCCGTTTTGTATTTTCCCTCCACCTTGGTGTGAGTTACTGTGGCGCATCATCTTATACTAACAGGAGCAGGTTGTATTGTTGATGTGGCAGGATGAAAGCTTTAATTTGTCCCATCACTCCTGCTCCTCCTCCATCACTCCTTCCCATGTATTTAATTGTAGAAAAAGTTTCTCTCTCTCTCTCTCTCTCTCTCTCTCTCTCTCTCACAGCTCATAAGTTTGCATGAATAAATGCATGAGTGTATAGTATTACACTGTGAAGCAAAGTTATGAAAAGAGGAATGAACAAAAAATTGCTCCTCATTTCACAGTTCTACTGTTTCAAAATTAAAATTATTCTTAACCTTTAATGAAAAGCAGCTCTCCAGATTCTCTGTATCTCAGATTCATGAATGATTTTACCTTTAAATAAGTGACATTTTTTTGCATTTTTGGAACAAAACTCTATTTTGGATGAGAGCTGTGAGGAACTGGGAGTGTGATCTGGAAGGAGGGGAGGGGAGGTGAGGGTGGAGGAGCAGGTCTAATGATGTGGTTGAAACCTGCTGCAGATCAAACAGCGGCAGAGACACAGGCAGAGACGGGCCAGCAGGTTGTCTGGTCCCGTCAGACTGCTCTCATTCTGTCACGGCTTGGAATACACACACACACACACTCATAAGCCGAGCCTTTTTCTAGTATGGGTCTATGCAGGGGTGTGTATCTATATGCCCTCACATTTTCTACACCCTAATTTGTTGACTAGATTTGCTAATGGAGTTCAGTGAGATGTTTATCAAATGTGATGGGGGTTTAACTCAAAGTCTAAATAATAGTCTCAACTTGGAACAATAAAGTTGTTCTATTGATTTGCTCTTTTCCTGATTAAGTGTCTGTCTGTCTGTGTGTGTGTGTGTGTGTGTGTGTGTGTGTGTGTGTGTGTGTGTGTGTGTGTGTGTGTGTGTGTGTGTGTGTGTGTGTGTGTACCTCAGCCAGCAGCACTATCCTCTTGCCATCTGGCCAGATGACGTGGTCCACCTGAGAGCGCACCCTCTCCCAGGTCAGCTCAGGGGTCCGCAGGCTCGCCTACAGGGTGAGCACAACAACACATCATCAACAATTATTTGCTTTTGGAATTGTTTTTTTTCCCCCCTTCTTCTTCTACTACTTCTCCTTTCTGTTCGGATGAACTGTCAGCCATCGTTTCATTGCGGGCTAAAAATTGACTAAGTAGGCTCCGTCTTTTCCAGTGCTGAAGTACTTTGAGAAACGAGTCACAACTTCCTCTCATGTCTGAACAACTTCCTTCATCCAACACTCATTCCGAGTACCGTTTTCCATTCCTCTGGTATTTTTTCTATTCTGAGCATTTCTGTCTGACTGTTTCATGTGAAAGGAAAAACAGTCAGAGCACCACAACCCTGTTCTTTGTTCCTTAGTATCACCTGCCCTTCATTTATGTGATTTTGTTGTATTTCAATGCTGCACTCACTCTACGAGGACATATGTTAAAAGCCTATAATATTAATATAATTCAACCGGTTTGTTAGTCACCAAACAGCTGCATCATAACTTTCATTAAGGTGAAATATGTCAATAGTTAAAACTGCTCATCTGTATGTTGTGAGGCTACTAGCCTAATTCTGACCACTATAGCCACTTATGGATCAGGCCTTTCACTACAACCCCACTGACTCAATCTAAGCTGTCAGTTACCATGACAACATTGAACAATCACTGCCCAAGGTCAGGCTTTAGAGACAGGAGGATGTTCAACATGCTGTCAATCATGTTAATGGGAGCTGCAGCGCTGTTGTTTCTGTAGTGACAAGTTACGCTTTGATCTCGTACCATCTGTCTTTTCTCGTTGACCTCAAACATCGGAACTCGTACTATGTAATATATTATTGTAAGTGTCAGTCAACAGTTTAAATAAATACAAATGTGTAGTAACTGACCACATCGATCTCAGTGTTGGAGTGTCCCATGTTGCAGACGATGCAGCCGTTCTTCATGCGGTCCAGGTACTCTCTCACCACCACGTTCTTATTGCCTGATGGAGGGAGGGGGGAAAAAAGGGAAAAGGCAAAATTCTGTCATGGTTGAAGCTATATTTGTTAATGCCAGCAGGCAGACAATGAAGCCAGTTCACAGCCAGAACTGTGAGCCGACTCTGTATCCATGTATCCATTGATTGCATTTGTTTTATACGTACGTCATTGTTTCTGTAATTTATGTAAAGCTGCGGTAACACTGCACCTTCCCTTCGGCATTAAAAACTCTCTCTCTCTATTCCTGGAAAACTAATGGAGTCTTTATTGATTTAATTATTTCTACCCTCCGTACTTAGGCTTAGTTAATTAAGTCTGAAAATGTAATCTAGTTTGATTTCATGTGTCTCTAAAAGGACGTTTTCTATCCGTTTTGATTCAAACTAAAGGAATTCTATGACAAACCACACTACCACCTCTTTATCTGCCTATATATGGACCTCCAGGCACATGTTTGCACACAGGAAACATGCTAATGATGCGGATCTGGCTTTAAAAATGTGTATAAAAAATGTAATGCTAATGTTATTGACAATACTAATCCACATCAAACATGACATGACAATTTTACCATTATATGATTTATCTAATCGCAGAATAATAGTGGGACTTCAACATTATAGTAATGATTATCAATCAACTGATAATTGTTTCCACTACAGCAGGATTATTCATTTACTAAGGGTCCAACGAGCTCTCTCCGTTTTATTGCAAAGGCTCTAATGAGTTGACCTTAATAGAGTTAACAGCACATGACCTTATTACAGCAAATGCTTGTCCGGTTGTATTTATTTCACCGCACTTTGTAACTTTATTAGCAAAATTTTGCACACAAACCATGTGTCTACCTCATTAGTCTCTTATTATCTTTCCCTGATCAACTACGTTTTCACCCTAAAGCCAGGCCACAGCTTCAGGCCTGCCAGCAGCCTGAGGTAATGAAGCAGAGAGACAAGTAATTCTCTGCTCCAAATAAGTGTTCGGGACAAGTCCCTGGCTGCTGAGCTGAGAACTTGTTCTGCTGCGGACTGATGACAATGACTGAATATATCTGTCCAGCCCCCCTGAACCAACAGTGACAGAATAGTACAACTCAGTGTTTTATGTCTCGCACCTTCCTAATGCACATAATCAAAGTTGGTATTCTCCGTTTATTAACAGAATTTATTTCTGCACTGTTGATTGTGGACTATGTCCCAACACAGAAGCCAACAGGATAAATCCCTGTACAGCTGCGGTGAGGCAATTAGTCAGCAATCCAAAGGTTACACTGCGGAGACAAAGACTGGAGGCTGAACCAAACCTGTGCAGGTGATGACGATGTCCACTTGTCTGATGACTTCATTCAGCTTCACCAGCCTGAAGCCGTCCATGCTGCCATCCGGAGAAGAGACAATAAAGACACGTTAGACTAATGCATTGGCGACTCCAGCGGTGAGATAAGAGGAAGAAACTAGATAAGCGGAGTCTCACCAGGCCTGCAAGGCACAGATAGGGTCGATCTCTGTGACGTAGACGATGGAGCCCATTGCTTTCAGGGCAGCACAGCAGCCTTTTCCAACCTGAGGAAGACGAGGGTGGGATGTTAACACACAGTACGATAAACACATCTCAGTAATCAAATGAGACAGCATAACATCATGTCACATGCTGAAACCGTCAAGGCTCGTGTTGTGTAGGTCAGTGGATAGAGAGTAGAGCTCTTTGTGGGTTGAAAATTGAGTCTCGAGTCTGTGTCAGATCTGTTCCAACGAATAAAACCTCTGGTAAAGCAAGTCACACTGCCGACCGTTGGACTTTGATTTAAACGAATCCATCCTAACAACGTATGGTTTTTATCTATTGTTGTGTGAGGCGTCCATGAAATTTGCCACAACAATTCAACTACAAGTGGTTTCTGGTTTTAAATGCTTATTTATTTGAACATTTATACATATAGACCAGGACCAGGGAGAGGACAGCAAACTATGCTCCCTGGTAGAGGTACAAATAATCTAAAGCTGCACTGATTAGTTGATTAATCAAGATGTCAAGCAACGGAAACCTAATCGGCAGCTAATCAGTTAATTGTTTGTCGTTTTCCACCTAAAAATTCCAAACATTCCCTCGTCACCACTTCTCCTTTGTTAGACTCTTGTTCTTCCTTTGCATTATGTGACAGTAAACTGAGTATCTTTGGATTTTGGAGGATTAGTCCAACAATATAAGCAATATGATGACATCATTAGACCCTCAGGAAATTATGTTGGATATTTTTCACAGTTTTTATTTTATAAACCAAACAATTAAAATCGAGAAAATAATTAGCAGATTGATGAATAATAAAAAAAATAATAGTTAGCTGCAGGCCTGAAAGAGAAGCTGTCAACAAGCAGCTCTATAGTGAACTGTTCTGTATTAATAAAGTTCAAGACAAACTTTTGAATCCTAATTTGCAAAATTCTTTGCCCCCAAGTGCTTTCAAAGAAACGCAGTGATCTAACTTGTCTTCTAACCTAAATCTACAGCTAGATATTGGATTTATTATAGCGTTAATGTGATTTCACTTGATATATTTTATGGAGAAGACATGGCTCTAACATTTTAGCACTCTGTATGAGCTTGTGTGAGTGTGTGAGCCTTACCTCTCCATATCCACACACCACCACCTGTTTGCCTCCAAACATGACATCAGTGGTTCTCTTCAGGCTAAGGACACAAACACAATTACCTCACTGACAGCCTGATATTTATTCAGACTGTGTGGAACAGAGAGGAGGAGGCGGGCGTAATTGCCCTGAAACAATAAATGTAAAAACAACTATCATGTTGTGTTACTGAGGCTAAACATGAGCAGGAGAATGTTTCATACCCGTCCAAGATGGACTCCCTGCAGCAGTAGAGGTTGTCAAACTTCTGCTTGGTCACAGAGTCATTCACGTTCATGGCTGGGACACACAGCTTCCCTGCCTTAGACAGCTGGTACAACCTACACATAAAAAAAAACACACACACACACACAGAAAAAATAAAATATTAAAAACAGACAGAGAAAATTTGTGACAGAACATTATATCAATATATGTAATTGATTTTCTTCCCGTTTAGTTATGATAATGCAGAGTGATACACTCTGAGAATTATTTATTTCAGTTTTAAGAGGGGATTGGTTTTTATCTTTTATTTATCATATATTTCTATTTATTTTCATTTATTATAATGATTATACTGATTATTTGCAAAAATTCTATTTGATTAACACAAGGTTTCATTACTGAATGCAGCCATGCTGCAGTTGTGTAATCACAGCACGCTGTTCACCACTAGATGGTGATGTTACCACATCAGAAACCGCGTGAGACTGTAAGTATCTCTGTGTGTTAGTGTGTGAAAATGTAGTTGCACAGTCTCTCGTTTAAAATATTACAATGCTCCGCAGATTAAATCACTTGTCATTAAGACTTCTACAACAAGCATTACTCGGGAGAATGTAAGTAAAGTTTATTTCTAAAGCACATTTAAACACAGCTTAAGCTGACCAAAGTGCTGTACAAAAGGATATTAATATATAAAGTAAAAGAAATAACACAACGACAACAATAAACAACCAGGTACAAACACCGAATTCTAGACATCACAACAGATAGAAGATTAGTGAGTCAAAAAGGTAACACATCTAACTTATAATGGCAACTTCCTCCACAATCGTGTTTTAGTCGTGACTGTGGGACTCACAAGAAAGATTTGTCTTAAACTGGATAATAAAATGAAGAGGGAGCCAATGAAGAGAGGCTTTGACTGAGGTCATACGCTCACACTGTTTAGTACCAGTCAACATCCCTGAAGTTGCATTTTGAACCATCTGCAGGTGAGTTAAGAAGACTGGGGAAGGCCCAAATACAGGCAATTACAATAGTCCTCTTGTGATGCAGGACATTTTCATCACGTAGGTTTGTTGCCAAGTCCTACCTGTGCACACCGGTGACGCTCTCCTCCACAATGCCCTTGATCTTCTTGAACATGTTGGGGTATTTTTTATAAATCCAGTGAGTCAGGTCTCCACCATCATCCAAGATCTGACAGGCAATCAGAGACAGGGACAAGCAGAGTGGAAGAGAGAGAGAAAAATTGAGGGGGGATATTGGGCAAGAAAAAAAAAAGAAAAAAAAGACAGACAGAAGCTGCTTAAACTTTGAAACTAAATCTCAAACTTGTGGATAAGCTCCATGGTGAAATAACAGTTTTCACTTCAAGTGTTTTTTCTTCACCAGAAAATCTATTCCATAAAAATATTTAAATAACTTATTTCTGTGGTTCAGTCCTGAATGTCTAAGAAATGTAATGGTTCAAAAAATAAAAAGGCACCATTTTTAAACATTAATCTCAACCATGTGCTGTGCCCGATCCCGATTCTACCCACAGCGGCAGATAACCGAGGCTTGTGTAAAATCTAGTTATCTGGTAAAAAATAGCAGATGTATGCACCAATGAGAACTGTAGGATGGAGAAAAAAAAAAGAAAAGAAATGCTTCAGTAGGCTTTATTCAGAATGTAGGTGTGCTACCATGTTGGGTTGCCAGCCCTCCACGTTGACACAGCGATCGATGCACCACCAGAAGTCGTCCTCCGACTCGCCCTTCCATGCAAATACGCTGAAACCTAGAAAGACAAAGGAAGCCTTTCATGTACAGAGGCCGGTAAATGTGAAACAAAGAGATCAGGCCCGAGGTGGGGAGCGAGTGAAAGAGAGTTTGAATATTTTAGAGACAGGAGAGAGGAAAAGGGCAGGTGTCACAAACAGGAAGTCCCAGGACTCTCACCTCCCTCTGCCAGAGCAGCTGCCACTTCATTCTGGGTGGAGTAGATGTTGCAGGCTGCCCATCTGCACTGAGCCCCCAAAGCTGACAGAGTCTCCATCAGTACCTGAGGAAAGAGAAGAAGAGAAGAGAGGGGAGGGTTAAGATTGACGTTTTGTTGCAGCTGCTGACGTGACACTGTATTAACACTGTTTAGGGTGTGAAGGAGTGTGTGTTTTGTGTATTCCTACTCACAGCAGTCTGGGCAGTGATGTGGGTGCAGCCCACCACCTTGGCACCGGCAAGGGGTTTCTCCCCCTGGGCTCGCTTCCTCAGGGCCATCAGGGCTGGCATCTCTGAAGGAGGAGAAGGAACACGAACACACACACACACACACACACACACACACACACACACACACGCACACACACATCAGCTGGATGGGAAGGAATTCCCATCATTTAATCCTTCTAATACTTCATCGCTAATCCATCGACTCAACCAACTGAAGGAGTTACTGATGCTAAGGATATATAGTGTGTGTGTGTGTGTGTGTGTGTGTGTGTGTGTGTGTGTGTGTGTGTGTGTGTGTAGCCTGCAGGGTTCAGCTGAGGCTCTCTTGTACGTTCTGTGAAGTAATTAGGGAAAGATGTGAATAACACGTTGGGTTTTAAATGGTGTTCACACTTGTAGCAGGGGACATATGGCCACCCATCAGTGTAGAAAGCAGCCCCCCCCCCCCACAAACACACGCACACACACATCAAAAACACCCTTAATGCGTAGTATGCCCTCATGCTTGTGTTACTGTAACTGTTATGTGACCTTCCACTGACTGCTCGCATCAGTCACACCGTCTTGGAAATCAAGCTACCGACTTGCGCCCAACCCTGAACCACTATCCCTTTTGTTTTCACCTTTTTAAGGCGAGCACTGACGGGTCTTCTGCTTTACCTTGCTCTGCGATCTCGATCTCTCTGCGGCCGAAGTCGGCCTGTTTGATGTTTTTGATGCAGAAGTCTCCGTTGCCCTTGGAGTTCTTCTGCTGTTTGTCCCGAGGAGACGTCTCATCGTCAGAGCTGTCCGTGTATGACGCCGCTAAAAAAAAACAAAAAAAAAAACATACACTTACCCATATTGCAACAGGGCCCATTTGGTGGTATTGTACCTTATTTATGTGTGTGTGTGTGTGTGTGTGCGTGTGTGTGTGTGTGACATATTGACAATACCATTGACTCTGTCTGTGTGTTTTTTTTTTTTTTTGTTTTTTTTTTTTATATAAGGCTTCAACTGATGATTGTTTTCATTACTCATTTATCATTTTATCTGTAAAATGTTGGAAAAAAATAGTGAAAAGGCCTTTAAAATTTCTCCTACAGCCCAAGGTGATCGCTACAAATGTCTTCTGTTTTCTTGGACCAAAAAATATTTTACTGTCATGTGCACGAAAAGAAAGAATCAAATCCTCACATCTGCGAGACTGGAACCAGCAAATATTTAGCATTTGCTTCAGAACATACGACTAAAATGACTGTTTGATTATCAAATTAGCTGCAAATTATGTTGATCAAATAATGTTTTAATAAACTAATCGTGGCAGCTCTAATGTTTTTCAAACAGGATTTTGTTCTTCACTGGATTCTTTTATTCAGAGCGTCTAGGTTTCAAAGTGCAGAATAAACAGTGTGCCTTTGGTTTCTACATTGTGAACAAAGCCTGTACTTTCCCAAACCCTGCAATTTGACTTTGGTCGGCCACAGATTCTGCACAGCACCGAGTTCAATTGAGTATAAAGCTACCATTTCCTCTTCCTTTCCAGTATAGGAACAACAACAGAAAGTAAACACAGTCCAAATGTGTCATAACACTTGCACATAAAAGAGAAAGGTGTCACAGTATCAGTTCACCTCTGAGACATAAACAGTAGAGCCCACAGCACACAGCAGCGCACTCAGGAGGGATATGTCTCAGTGTCTGGCATGAGCACCGTGTGCTTGCTACACAGGTGTGGTCCTGTAAATGATGCCAGTATCACTCCTACCACCCTCCCAAAATGAACATGGACCAGCACCAGATAAGACTGGGTGCCTTGCCAGCACCGTAACAATACTGAAGTTAAAGAACATGCTGTACTCTGCCAGGAGGGAAAAGGAAAAAAAATGTAGGGTAATAATCCTTGAGTTTACTGTTAGGAAAAATCTTCTTTAGAAACCTCCCATCCATACTGACAGGAGCAGAGGCTGGGGGATAATGTGAGCTGAGGAGATATTAGGGGTCACGAGGACAGACACACTGATACTTGCAAAGGATCCTGGGACAGAGGCGAAGATAGTGTGCAGGTAAAGGAAAAGTCTTTCGACTTACCTTTTCCTTGGGAAACTTACAAATTCAAAACCATGAGGATTCATTATCTTTTTCAACTGCAGACGGGTTTTATATAACTCTGAAAGATAAATTATAATTAACCGAGACACTGACTTAAATTTAATATGCTCTCTCAGTTTGATACTTTAAAAGGTTATTACAGATTTTCACTTTTTATATTTCAATATGGCAGCGACTTCTTTCACATCAATCCACAAATCTATACAGCTACACTTTAAAAAAACATGTCAAATTACAGTGTCAAACTACATTAAATGTTGCTTTTTTCACATTAGAGAAAGATTAATATCAAAACTTCTACAAAATCGATACCAGACTGGTCTTGGAGAAAGCAGTACTAGTGTGCACTCTGTACTGTGGGAACCATCAGAGAAATAAGAAGCACTCTGGTGAGGGAATTATGGGAGAAGACAGGGAGTCAGCAGAGAGGGATGAGAGGAAGAAAAAAAAGAGCATAGATCAGAGAGTTCAAAGGGGGAGACAGTAGAGTTTCACAAGTGTCTGAAAATACTCTTATTATTGACAGTATTGACAACACTTCACTCATATTACAATGGCTGCTGTTAATTGCTCGGCATAAGAAACCAACAGCACAGTCAAAAAAAAGGAGCTTGTCAAACCACTGAGTGAAATAAATGCAGACTAAGTGCTCTCACCACTATCACAATATCTCGGAAAAGAAAAGTCTAGGTCATTATTCTAGTAATGATGTGACAGCCTCCGGCTACAGAGAGAGGTTCTCGGGAAGGGGAGTGATTTAGTTGTGAGCTGCCTGTAGGAGGGAGGTAAATAAGAGCTGAGGTGAAAGTGGAAAAAAAAAAAAAAAAAAAGCAAGAGGAAAGTGAAGAGAGAAGAAGAAGAAAAGAGAATTAGATTTAGTGGCGGGAACTGGAACATTTCCGACTCTCACCTTAGAAAGGGACCCTACATCCAGAGTGCCAGTTTTGATCTTAGAGCTGCAAACCAAATACAGAGCCGAACTAAATGTAAATATTAAACATACGAGATTCAAACAGACTCCTGTTTCTGTGCGGCTAATTAAGACTAATTAAGACAGTAAAACTGTTCAGTTTCCTTCAAATGTAATTATCATAAAGGGAGCAATAGTTTAGAGTATTTTTAGTCCTCTGAAAACCACACAGAAGAGACACACACCCCCCTCAGTATAGTTCATTATATTTTAGGCCTTAGATGATGCTCTTTTTCTTATGTAAGCAGCTGAGGGCCAAGTGTCTTCATTTATAAACAAAACAAGATTACTTCTGGTTGATTTTTCTTCCTGAAAGAAAGAAACACAAGGTCCTTTTCTCAGCTGACCCTGATTGGTGTCGCTTGCCTAGGAAAACATTTAGCCGACTGCAAATGTGCCGGTGGGAAGTCACAGGACCCAAACGTTTCATCTCTTCTCAGTTTGAGTTCAGAGTACTGAGCAGACTTTTTTTTTTTTTTTTAGCACCCTTGACCTGAGGGACCCATTACAGCTATCCAATAATACTGACTGAAAGTCCATTTGTCCATCTGCCATCCATCTGCCTGTCCATCATTCTCTGCCACTAGTAGCGACACTGTCCAAGCAGCATCTCGCACAGATTAATTCATCATGTTAATGGTGTCACTAGAAGACCTACGGCCTGCGAATGACCCTGACGCACAGCAGGAAGTCAGAGTCTCCTAAAATGAAGCAGATTCAGCAACATATAGACGTTTAGGAAAACTCTGCTGCTTTTAGAGAGTTGATGAAAAGACAAGAGGGCAAGAGGTTAAGAGGAGAGCAGGGGAGAGCGGAAAACAAGAACTGGATTATTCATATCAGATTGTGCTCTTGCATTTTGATGCAGTCCTTCTATTCCTCAATAACAAAGTCAAAGCTTTTCTCTGGTCTTTGCCTTCATGTTAAAGGAATAGTTTGACTTTTTTTGTGAGTGGTGACTCCACTGGTTGCCTAGCAGCCTCACAATTTTAGTATAGATTAAAAGATTAGTTCACAGTTTGTCAATTCTGTCTTGAAACAAAAGGCAGAATCATGGTTTTGCTTGCTGGAATCATTCCTCCTGTTCATACTGGCCATTAAAAGAACCCCTTATTAATGGGCTTTCAATGTAAGTGATGGGGGGACCTAAACTGCTGAAGCCTCATATTAGCTTCAGATCAACTTTTCAAATATATTTTGGCAGAAAACGAAGACTGTGGATTTTTTTCCCCAAACATTTAGACTGAAAGTGCATTAGGAAGGGATCTTTTAATAACCAGTATGAAAATTTCCTTTAGGCAAACAAGCTATACAGGTGCTTGTAGTCCGATTTAGTTACCTTTTGACCAAACCGGGCTAGCTGTTTCCCTCATAATCAGTCTTTAAGCTAAGCTAAGCTAACCATCCCCTGGCTGTAGCTTTATATCTAACCAACAATGATGAGAATTGTTCAGGCTAACTCTTGGCAAAAAAAGCGATGAAGTATCTTTACCAAAATGCTGAACTATGCCTTAACGGCAGTGCTGTAGGTTCCCTGGAGCTGCTTCACTGGCCAAGACAGAGAATATATTGACTATCTCTCTGGTGATAAACACATTTGAGCAGGTTCTCTTAGAGACACTTTGGTCAAATGAAGGTGCCCCATTTTTCTGTGTGAGCAACTGACAGCTCTTGAACATCACTTGGCTTGTAAACCTATTTTATTAGCACTAGATAAAGTAAAACAAATCAGTTTTCCTCCGCTACCTTTATCACTATTTCTGCAGCCACTGATACTGGTCACTCCAACACCAACTTTCCTACACTTACCAATTCACAAACCCTACATGTTGCACACAAACTAGATTTCCATTGCTGATAAAAAAAAAAAAAAAAAAAGTTTCTTGGCAGAACAACCAACCCTAACCCTCTTTTTTCATTCATCTTTCCCAACTTTCTTGTTTCTCACCACTACAGTCATGAATGGGGATTTGGGTCCCACATGCCATTCAGTTTCAACCACACCCAACACTTCCCAGCTCTCTAGTCTCACCTCTCCCCCCTCTCCAGTAGACCACCAGCAGCTAATCCTCTAACACAGAGCCCACAGTTTCACATGAACCGCAGTGTCAGAGTGTGAGAGCGAGAGCGAGAGCGAGAGCCAGGGAGATGAGGTGGTTAGGCGAGGAGACAGGCGAGGTCGGACAACTGTTCGTCCCACTGGAAAACTTTCTATATCTTTGGTGTCGTAAAAAAAAATTGTAATGGAAACATGTCATATCCACTAGTAGCATAACTGATAAGTAGCAGGCTACAAGGATTGAGCATTAGGGAGAGAGAAAGAGTGTGTATGTGTGTGTGTGTGTGTGTGTGTGTGTGTGTGTGTTCACCTGAGCTGTAGCTGTCTGTGGAGGACTGGGAGATGGAGCGGGAGAGAGAGCGCCGGCCAATCTTGGAGGGACGCTTGTTGAATTCCTGTTTCTGGTCGGCAAACTGGATCTGCGTACGGAGAGAGGGAGAGAGCGGGGAGGGATCAGATCTCCATTCACAATTTTTACGACTTCTGCTTCATTACGCTACTCCTGCTCGTTAGAATCAACTTTCCAGTTGGCCCAACTAAGGTGCCACTTGACCACCGGGCTACAGCACACAAACTGTGGTAATACATTAACTAGGGTTATGATGACACTTGAAATTCAGTGGCCAACCATTCAAATCAAACTTTGACTTCATCTTTAATCTTTTCCAGTCAGGTCATGCTGTCTCTTTGTAAAGGAAAATCCACCAGCTTTGAATTCACCCTGACTTGAAATCTGAAAAGATAAAAAAGGAGGCGACAGTGAGGCCATTATCACCCAGGCACAAGGCCACACGAGGTGCAACAGTTCATCCTGGTTCTGCAAAGTGGGTGGGAGGTGTCTGGCTATTCACTGCAGTCAGGCCACTAAACTGACCATGATTCTATCAGTCTGTTAGTCTTTCCGCTGTTACATCAGAGTGGATAGCCTGGTGCATCATAATTCATGTACTGATTATATCGCAGAGTATGAATGGATGACTTATTTCTGCAATAAAACTTCGCAACGAGAACAAAACATGCTAGTGGGGGTGTGTGCATTCAAGCATGACAACATGAAATTGGTGGGGTTTTTTTCTCTCTCTTTCTTCATGTCTCCAAGAAGAGAAAAAGTTGTTGAATAACACCCACGAATCAGCAAATCATTTCTGTCAAAACACGGACCGAGAGGTGAGATTCTGCCAATGCCACAGTCTGACGGAGGTGGTGTGACGCTTTACAGATTTGATTGAAAAGCAGCCAGACGAGCGTCGTTCACAAAATGCTGTCCTTGGGCACAAAACAAGCAAAAATGTTCTCAGGGTTTTTTTTTTTTTTCCCCCAATCAAAGAGAAATTACAAAACAATTCTGACATTCAGACACATCCTTGTGTGTGTATGCTATGCTCGTCAAATACCAAGAGGTTATGTTTGCGTGGGTGTCTTCATTCACTCATTTGTTCTCACAATGAGCGAGGCACAGGGTAAATGACACAGGGCAGAGCTGCTGTCCAATGAAAAAAGACTGAGTCATCATAACCAGAGGTTGTAGATGTAAACATGAAATAAAACAGCACTAAAAACCTTTTTCTCATTTCTGTATCTTGCATTTTCTCTCGGTTCTGTGATCTCCATTTCTTAAGTAGCATCTATAGTGATAATGCAGACTGGACCATCAACACTTCTCCAGACATGTAGACGTCCATAATAACGTAACAACTCTTAGAGAACAAGACAATCAACCATATTACACAGAAACGAGCAAGGAAGCAACTTCCTGATATCCAGTGCAAACACATTTACCATTAGCTTTGTTTTTCCCCAATATCAAGTGACTGCTGGGTGTCGATGTCTCAACTTCCAGCTGCTGATGTCACAGCATCAGCTTCCTACAACCCGCCATAAAGCCACATTAATCCGGCCTGTCCTTTCTCCTTACCTTTTTCACACAGGGCTCACTGCCTTCCCCATCCTTTTTCTTCTTCAGCATTGCCACATGTGTGTCTGTGTGTGTGGGTGTGTGACTGGAGGCCTTCTGCACTGAGGAGACCTCGTCTTTCAAGGTCTGATCATTTCATAGGCTGCACCTCTTCTCCCTCTGCCTCTTTTTGGCCTCCGCTTTTCTTGCAATCCAGCCCAAACTGGTCTGACCATGCGCCGGCAAACACAATGCAATGAATTGTTTCCCCTTTCCTTTCTTTTCTTTTTTTAAACCCTCCCTCTCTCTCCTACCTCTGTATTCTTGTTTAATTGTTGATTGTTCGAGAGATTGGGGTCCCTGAATTGCTGGTATCAAAACCGAAGCTAAGCTTTACCCCAGCTGACCCGAGACGGTTATGAAGTGTAGCATTAGGACTGGTTATTGAAAAAGGGATGAAACTATCGAAAAGGTATCAATCATCTTCTTTGAGTTTATTTATCATTACAAAAAACCCCAACATGTCTCTTTATAAGAACAAGCAACGAAAGAAAGATCAGTACTCAAATTAAAAATACAAGATGATCCACAGCCCCTCAGAGGATGCATGGAGGTCCTCAAGATGTCTAAATATGTTGCTCATAAACTAGGGTGGGACTCTATGGAGTTGTTAAAATGTATCCCCAAACTGGAGCACAAAAGAACTACTCATTATCTAAACAACTTCCTATCCAAAAGGGTCATTGCCAAGGATAAAAAAAACATGACAGTAAAAACTTATTGAATCAGCCATAATATACAAATGGGAGTGGTGAACCTAAAAACCCTCAAAAACAAAAGGATGCAAAAAGGCAGCATCATATCACTACACCAAAGCTGTGAACTGAAATATAGAACCACAAATTCATGTTTCTGAAAGCTGATGCTCCACGGACGAGCAGTTTTCAAACAAAACTATGGAGAAGCCGTTCATCATTTAGGAGTTCAGCTGATTGTGCCAATAACCATGACTCCTAAAACAGGCCATAATAGGTCTATTGGTCTCTTCAGGCTTATCGGATGGAGGTTAGATGACGGGCTTTAGGAGCTCAGAGTTGCACTAAAGGATTGAGGGTCATTTTGGGAGCTCAGGAGGAGGGGATCGAGGGGCTTACGAGATGTTTTTTGGGACAAGATTACCACAGGTTAGCTCGGGCCTCAGGACAGGGGGTTCTGCCAGAGAGAATGACACAGTGGTTTGTTTATTTCGGCGAGAGCAAGTGAGTGAAGGACAGAAAGGTTACCCATTCTGTTCTCACCCTTTAGTGTACCGCTCTGTACACACGACATACTAATTGAGGCATATTATTCTCACGACAACAGCAGATTAGATTTTTATTCACCAGCAACAGATTCTCCAGAATGATCATTACATATTAAACCATACATGAGCAGGGAGGCAGACTGACATATTAACCATCTTTTTACTTATAACAGGCCAAAATTTCTTTCATAATTCTGTATTTCAACCTGCTGCAATGAGACATTACGATTAAATTTAAGGCTGTGAATGAGCTGATGCTCTTATCCACAGCCGCTTACAATAACCCGCCAGCCAAATGCTGATCAGCTGTTCCTGCAGCTTACTACCCTGCACCGAGTTGTATTTATGAATGAAGTCTGTGGTACTTTCAGCGGTCACATTCTGATATGATTTAAACAAAAAAAATATATTTAATAGACATGCATTAATCAAAACCTGGATGACCTAAGGTAACACAGTAAACACGACATCATAGTAATGTGACATGACCGAGGCTCAGAGAGACTCATTACTGTAGGTCTTACGTAAGAGAGGCACTGAGAACAGCTAATAGAGACAGCAACACTCTGCTCTCGCACTAGTAGATTAGAGTGCTACCTAGGAATAGGTTTGCATGACTCAGCATCACATAAAAAGGTCACTTTCCAAAACACCGGCCGGCAGTTATTTTGGAAAAATCATTATGCAGAGTTCATTCAATCTGTTTAAAATTTAGAAAGCAGCTCTACAGTAATGTCATTATGTCGACCAAGAACCTCTTGATATTTACAGCATAACACAATCTATTTTAAGTTGAAAACAAGAGACAAAAAAAGATCCACTGGACTGATATCGGCAGCTCATTTTCCTGTCAATCAAACTTTTGTCTCTCTTTTTACCTGTGACATTTACCATCTTCCACCTTGTCTCCATCTCTCTAACCTTGCACTGCACACCTTTACATTATGGATGGTGACTGATTGGAGGGCTAATGACATGTGAATAATAAATGTTAACTCAATACTGGGACACATGGGAGCTCCTCCAGGGCTGCTACCTTCCAGTCGTGTGTGTGTGTGTGTGCTAAATACAGTTGCAGGGAACGGGGAGAAGGAGTTGATCAAACTCAATTCTGAAGTTTAAAAAAAAAAAAAAAAAAAAAAAAAAATACAGCAGTGGCCAGGCTCCACCAGTAACACCACAGAACAGAGGATACGTGGGATACTGGGAGTGAAGCCAGGTGTAGGCAGTCCCTCTGAGGTGCACTGTGTTGGTTAGGAAGGATGACTTTGACAGCATGTTCACACTTGTTTTTACTGATACAGATGCATACAGATGCAAGTAATAGCTCCTAATGTTGCTAAGCAACTATTACAAAGCTGTTTCAAGCACGGTGCTACACACCAGCACTCAAGTAACTAACAAAAAAAAACAAACTTATATTTAGATGAAAAAGTTCCAAACAATGAAATGTCTATAAGAAAATGTCTGACAAGTCCACAAAGGAACTGATCAGCTTAATTATATAAAAACAGAAGTTGAATAAGTTCACACCATCAAAGTGGGACATGAAACGGTCTTTCGATAACAACAGGAGTCAAGTCTTCAATTATATCCATGGGCTATTTCATTTCAGTAAGGATCATGATACTATCAGGCTATTTTTATGTTAGCTAAAGGACACACATAAAAAATGACTTTTCCATTTGTGTGTTGGGAGTCGGGCGGAGGTGGAGGCCTAAGATTAACCTGTAATAATTTATATCCTTTTAAGTCAGACTAGAAGCTCTAAAGCAGAACAGAGCATGTCTGACCTGAGAGATCATACACACTGGCTTTGTGTCCTATCTGCTTATTTAACTCAGTAATGATACAGTAATAATCTAAATACCACTATAAATGCCAGAAAATGTAAATCCTGCCCCCTGCCATCCAGCATGCACTCTGCTTCCCCTCTGAAGGGCATGGTATGGTTTGTTTTAACTGGTAAGACACGATGTTTCAGGACAGGGTGGATCCCGGGTTAAAGACAATCAACAAGCTAGCTGAACGCCATGGGATACGCAGCACAGGGCAGAGAGAACGTCTGAGCCGGCCTGGTGAGAAAACAGAAACCCCTCTGGGTGAGAGAAGGAAAACAAGCACAGATGTACTGTAGCAGCAAATAGGATGGGAAGGGATACTGTATGTTTTCCTCACTGAAGCAGCTCATCCTGCTGATCTGGCATCTTCCTTTACTAACATCTTCAGAAATTGATTAAGTTTTACTACATGAACCCTTGGAGACCTCCAACAGGAAAACAAGGACTGCTGCTATTGGTACTGGTGCTATTTCACACAACAGACCAAGCCAAACCCCTCTGTCTGTGTGTGTGTGTGTGTGTGTGTGTGTGTGTGTGTGTCTATAGTTTCAGCACATGACACCCAATTGTCACTGCTGTAATTAATCAAAGATGCATATCCCTGATGTCAGATCCCAGTACCAAATGTGAACACAACATTAAGGTTTTAGAACATCCAGTTTTAAAGTCCAGTGAATAACATTTAGTGGTCCAGAGGTGGCAAACTGCCTTAAAATAAGTAAAGGTCACTAAAAACTGAAAAATCATGTGAATTCTAAAGAAAACAGAAGAAGAAAGGTGTTAACTTCCAGGTTTTCTGCTGCAATGAAAGTAAATGAAGCTTGAAAGTTAATGCAAAGGCTAAACAAAGGCAGAGTTGGAACAAACTGTGTCTCTGCACCCTGTGATGTATTATTAGGACAATACTGAGCTGCAGGAAGCAATACTATATATTGTTACCAGAACGGTGAGGGAAGGGTCAAAAGGAAGGGAGACTGGTCGGTCAGACATTAGAAGAAAAGAACCAGACAGTGGCTTCACATGATGTAAGAGCAGCACAGTCTCCAGACTTGAACCCCATAGAGCTGGTTTGGGATGAACTGGACAGAAGTTCAGTTGCAAGTGCAACACATTTACAGAACTTGCGCAACAGTGTTGTGACGAACTTTCTGAACAATGTTTGATTTCCATTATAGAAGGAAGCCACGAGTTTGTTCGGCTGCTGAATGGTTCAAAAATTCAGTTCAATGAAAAGATTTGAAGATGACTCGTTTTGAAAATCTCAAATTTGTTTGATACTTTAATTTCAGAAACAAAGACAAACTGTACACATCTGGGACAATGGAGCTGCTGACGTGTAGTGTTTATTTCATTGAATTCATTTTCATCGATTTGTAGCAACATAAAATTAGTGTGATATTAACCAATCAACCCCTTTTCAAAAATCTGGGATTTTTTTTTGTAAAAAAGAAAAAAAAAAAAAGAAAAGAAAAAAAAGATTGACTTTATATAATGCACTATTTTGATCAAATCACCACAAACATGAAAGCCCAGCATTACCTTGGAGTGCTTAGATTCTCTGCTCGTCCCCGTCATCTTCAGACCCACCAGGGAACACACTCTCTTCATGATGTTTCCCTTTAAGCCTAATTCAATCAGGAAGTCCAATCTGAAACTCTCAAGGTCATGAATGCTTCAGTGCTGCTACCAAACATACGTAGAATCTAAAACATTTGAGAATTTCTGTCTGCTTGTACAGACTGTACCCTCACTAAGACGCAGGCAGAAAGAAATATTAAGTACAGACGCTGTCGCAAAAAACAGTGCAAGGAGGGTGGATTTGGTTACAGGTAGGCTTGTGTATGAAACTTGAATCTCGCATGGCAAAGAGGTGGTACGCAGCCTTTTGTAACAAGATTACTTCAGATCTACCTGAAAAGCAGCAGGGTGAGGTGTTAAATAAAATGTTATATGTTCAGAACAGGTGGTCGCTTTTTATTCCACAAAACCAGCTTGGTAAAATAATTCTCCCCCAATCAAACAATAACTCTGTAGATTTCTGCACAGAACAATGAACATATTAAGTGCAAAATACCAAGCTCCCTCTGCATTTCAGCTGCACTCAATAAGCCTCTGACCTGATTCCAAAGAAAAAGATTTCTCCCCCCAAAAAATTAATGTCTGGCTAAAATGTTTCCAGCTCTGCGAGAAACTCCAGATGAAATCCAGAAGCTGCCTAAAACCTTGTAAGATTAGTTTGATGTTTAGCCAAAAATTAACAATGACTGGCTCTTCATGCACGCCTTGAAACAGTCAGAGTACTCCGACTTTTAAGATAATGAAGACCGTGACTGCATCAGAGCTCAAGTTTGACGTCTTCAGTGACGTCACTCATGGGTGAAACAGCAGGAACCTGAACTCTAACCAAACAGATTTATAACTAAATGCATGTAGGCCTGACATCACTGGCATTTCTTTGGCTGGTGTTTAACCAGGAACAGCTGTCTGAACAGGCTTGCCCTTTTCCCAGCAAAATCTACCACATACCCACATAGTTATACAAACACCTGATAACCGACCAGTAATACCACAGTCATTGGACACTGATTGATAAGCCGTCTTGTTTGGGGGTAGGGTTGAGTGATGGAACCTGGCAGGTATTGAGTGTAAAATTGTTTATAATTTCTGCTTTTTAAGTTTTTTGTAAACCACAAAGCCAAAAATTAACTGGTTGGTTCCACCGACTTATGATATTAAACTGGTTTTGCACTGTTGGTCGGACAAAACAAGCAATTTGAAAACTTCACCTTGGGCTCTAGGGTAGTGAGATGGGCATTTTTCACAATTTGACATTTTATGCGCCACGATTAATGCAGAAAACAACAGGCAGATTAGTTGATAAGGAACTTGAAATAATTGTTATCCTATACAGGGCTGCAACCAACAAATTCATAATTTCAGGGAATAAGTTACTAATTAATGTGCACTGATACATTTCATTCTGTCCTTTTCCCATCCTATTAGCATGTATCAGATGGGGGTTGCTGTTTTACAGGAAGAAAAACTAAAAAAAGGAGGCTTCATCAAGATGCTGCAATTCGTTACTGTTTGTTCTGTGTGTACTCAGCTGCAGATATAAAGAAACAAGCTGGTATGTGATACATACAGCGATGTCTTCACAGCTGTGTTGTCTGCAGGGTTTCCACATGTGTCCCATTTGAAAATTGCCTCCTTTATTAAAAAAAAAAAAAAAGGTTTCCTCTCAGGACCTGAACATTTAAATTTCTCAAAATTAAGCGTTTGGCTGCGTAAAACTACATAAAGTATGTATCACCGTTCAAAAGCTTTTCTTGTGCTCACTGCTTTTTTGAAGTCATTCCAGACCAGAAGAGCTTCATCTTCTGTACGTTTCCAGATCCGCGTAGGAAGGAACTCGATCCTAATCAAACACAATGGGGTCATGGGATGGAGCAGAGACCCCTGCAGCAACACAACACTGAGCCTCCGGAGCCGTCAGCTGGGTCTTAAGTCCTCTCTTTACCTCTGCACATGGAAACACGTCATCTGAGCCTCACTACTCACAACTGTCCACACTCTCACTAAGTGTTAGTATGATTAATGTTGCACTGCAACAAGATAACAATCTGAGTGACTTACTGTATAAACCTAAATGCAAACTATGATGGGAACATTTGAAAGCTGCCACTGGATAATAAACTCTGTGAGAACATGTTCATTGGCCGCAGGGGTTCAAGGATTACAAATTCACAGGTGGGCTTATTAGCAGTTAATTATGACACTTCCTGTCCCATCCCACTACCTGCTGCATCACTAACCCACATGAACACTGCACAGGCCTACAGCCTCAGGGCGCACAGTGGCTCATTCACAGACTGCCATGTTTACTGAGCTGAGAAGGGAGAGACAGAGAGCAGAGAGGTTATAGAATCACTCAGAGGAGATAGCTGCTGACAAGCAGTAATGTACTATAAAGAAAATTGAACCCTGATGACGTCCATGAAGGCAGAATAACCAGCTTACTTTTACTGCATTTGTTGCAGTACATACAGACTACAGCAATTTTTTGCACCGCCTCAATCTGCTCCCCACAGTTGACCCTCACCTCAAACTGGTCAACAAGGTCATATGACTGTTCCACGTGTCCTCCCGGGGTTACATGTGTCTGATTCATTTCTTTGTTTACATCGCGCTCTATGCTAAATGACCACACAAGACCTCTTGTCTCACAGGAGGCAGGCTGTGTAAGCTCTACCATCTGGTGCCAAATGTCATTATATAAACACACATCAAATTACACTCACGTACAGACATTTTCATGCAGTGTCATGTTGACAGCACGATGGATTTTTGAGCCCTTACTCCCCAGCACAACAGGAATCGGAGAGGAATGTCTCTGGTGAAGTGAGGACAACAGATGAGTGAGAGAGGAACAGGAGGGTCAATATAACAAAGATGAATAAACCCTGAGCCTTGTCTCTCACCATTTAATCAAATTTAAAACTCTTAGTTGTAGAGGGTCTATAATGAGCGCTCTGAGGAGACATAATACTGACCAAATAAACAACCTAAGGCAGTTGTGTACTGTCTCTAGGCCTCCACCTCAAAGAGCTGCAATAAATAATCGTGGGCCAGGTCATTCCCCCCCCCCCCCTCCATTTCAAACCAAAGAGCCATTGTCCACAGGGAGAAAACTGAATGTGAGTGTTTGTGTTTGTGTCAGAGATACTGAGCCCCCATGTGCAGAGTGAGATGGAGCCTCATCTGAATGACTTCTGACTGTGTGCGTGTGTGTTTTCCTGAATGAGTAAACTCTGCCAGCAGCTGTGATTTCTGATGCATTTTATAATGTCGGTAGAGCCTTTTTCTTGTTGAACTCAATCTGAACAAGCAGGGTTGCCATCCAGACGAAAGAGACATTGAAAAGCACATTGGGTTTTTCCACTTCTTATCATCTCTACAAAGGTTCTGCAAGGTCATGAGATGATGCTATGTAAAGTGAAGTTGCTGGGGGTGCTGGTATTCATAGCACAATTAAGCACAGCACAAATATATTTTGAGGGAGTTAGTTACAGTAACCATGACCCATTTTGAAAGCTATTATCACCGAGTAGGAATTAAAGGAACTGGGGGGGCTATGGCCGCACTGCTGCTCCTAAAATGAGTTTCGAATTTGTTGCAGAGCAGACACCCCATAGACATTTGAGATCCTACTTCACCGACTCGTTTTCAGTGTAAAGAAACAATCTGTTTAACTGCTGATATCTTGACGCACGGTGGTTTTGTTCACTGAAGCCATTTTTTCTTGTTGGAGCTTTTACAGATACTGGCTGAGAGACTAAAATCTCAAACACATTAATATATTTTTAGCTGATGGGAGACTAGTTACATAGTTATAGTTATAATCAATCATTCGTTGACTGAACCTGACCACATCTTCCAGTGAGCCTGGAAATCTACCTGAATCAGGGAATGGAGATGCACTACCGGCCAACCCGGGCTGTGCCGGCAGAGAGCTGATGCAAAGTTTCCTTTGTGAGGAAACCCAAAGGAGCGAAGAGAGGAGGAAGCGCTCTCCACCAGGGGAACCAGTGGGAAGCTGTTTACTGCTGCGCTCCTCTGGGAAGGACCTGACCTTCATGCCTGGCAACACAACCTGAGCTCAAGCCAAGGAACACACACTGAACTTTGTGTGAACTTATATGTACCAGGACTGGGCATCAAAAGACAGAAACTATATCAGCCTGGTTTGTGTTTTTTGTGTATTTATAGTTATCTTGAAATATCTCATATCTCATCCTGATGTTACAGCCTTTTTAGCACTGGACAGACAGTAGCAGAGAATGTGCTACTGTGCTTATGATAGTCATTTTTGGCACTGGTCTCAATTCTAAGGCAGCAAATGGTTAAAAAATAAATAAATAAATAAATAAAAAAACTTTCTGCATTTTATTCATAAATTGTAGCCATTCGTGGCAAACAGCAGTTTAGCACGGTAAAATTACATTTAAAAATAAATAAAAGGTTAAAAAATTAGTTGTTCGTTGAATGAGGATTTAGATTTAGATTTTTTTCTGCTATTTTTATGTGGAGTGATCATTACTGGGACTTTTAGGGAAATGACAGTCACAACTTTGGCATCACATTAATCAAAGACATGTTTTTGTCTTAAATTGAATGAATGCAATTGAATGAGTTCAGATATTGGGGGACCAGAAACAGTCAGCAACACTAGACCAAAACTAAACACAATTTACTGATGACCCATTTCAATGTTAACTGAAAACATGAGTTGCTACTACAGTATTAGTACTAAGTATTGTGTCAACACCTGCTCTGTGCTGGGAAGCTAGCCCTGGCCAGGAAATCTCATATCTCATATTACCAGACAGACACAAAGTCTGTATCAGTGATGGATGGCTGATTGTGTTGGCAGAAAGCAGCTCAAGTCAGTCAGACTTGTGATAGGTTTTCCACGCAGACATATGTCCAAAATAGCGGCAAAGTTGCTGTTAGAGAAGCTTTGCAGCCACAGCCAACTTTCACCACTATATGGCCAGGGGTTGGCTTTCTCTCCATTTTTTCCCATGGTGACTGAATGTGGTATCACGCCAAGTTTCCATGTGATAATAGCAGTATAATAGCTGATGATGACTAAACAAGTTTTAAAAAGGAGAACACACTGAGAGAGAAGATCAGATGGGGCTAAGTGCAAGGATGAGTACTCTCATATCAGACCAATAGGATTTTAATAGCTTTATGTTTGGATGTTGTCCGCCAAAAGGCCTGGAAAAGAGAGTGATGGCATAAATAAAAAGACTCAGTGCATGGAGAGGAAAAGAGGAACACGTCCTGTTAACAGCTTAACGCTACAAACAAATGTCTGGAAATATCCTCAAAGCTAAATCCTAAAAGTGCTTCTGCCAGACTGTCCCCAATCTGGGAGTGATGTAGGGAAAAAAAATAAAAAATCAGGCCCATGACTCCATAAAATCCTCTGACAGAGAGGTAAAAATAATAAGAGACATGTCTGAATGCCAAAAACTGTAACAAGGTAAAATGATAATGCACATAAAATACACACACGACATTTTAATATGAAAGTCTGCAAAAGCGGGTGAAGACCTTCACACATTTTGGCCTGCATCCAAATCAATGCAGAAGAGTTTACTTTTAGGTTCCTGGAACTGGTCAAGTTCTAAAAAAAAAAAAAAAATTGATCCCATGTTTCCCATAATGCAACTCAGTAGTTTTTCAGAAACCTGAGTGTCTGATGACATCATCAGGGTTACCTTTAGAAAGCTCCTCCAGAGCTACAGAAGACATAACCAGTGACAACAGCTGTATTAAGTAGTGCTCCTTATGGGAAAACTCACTGTATAAAATAAAAGAAGTGGCCTTTTAATGCCAGTGAATGTTCACGGTGTTGGATTGATAAACCTGTCACACCTGGCTGGATGTTAACAATGTAATTTTATATGGTTAAAACTATACTGTTATGTCTTGTCTGTAATGTTTTGACTCTTATTAAAATACAGTGCATTCATTTGCCATTTAAATTGCACTGCAGGGGTCTTTAACCAGCTTTAAAAAAATTTTGGAATGAATCTCCTCCTATTCTCACACACACACACACACACACACACACACACACACACACACACACACACACACACACACACACACACGGTTGTTGGCAGTCACAACAAAGTGTCACCGTCCAACTCCGTCCATCAGACCTTCCCCTGGGGCACAACTAAATATCAGGAAAGTGTCATCCAATCATCAAAAGGTTAGTACAAAGAGTTCATTGGCAGCAAAGAGCTGTCGAGACATCTTGTTGGAGAATAGTAATGTTGTGACATCTTGTTACCTGTACATTTGGCCTTGGCTCTTAAAGCAGCTGAAGTCCTTTTGTATCGTAGTCTTTTAGGCCTACATGAGAGGCTGCTGGACAAAGCAGCGGATGTCTTATTTTTTAGGTCTCCCACGCACAGAGCTCTGTGGAGGACATGCACTTATTCATGCTTTCTTTTCTCTGCGTTTTAGTCACTTCACTCTGCTTTCCCCCTCTCCCTTCCTTCTTTTCTACAGCCACAGCCCTCTTCCTTACACAACTTGATGCAGACCACAGTTTATTATGTGCATGTTTTAAGAAGCCCGTGGATGGCACATCAAAGAGCTCTGGACTTGTTTCTCAGTGTTTTCAACCGCTATTTCTGGATTACTATTGTGCTTGTGTAGAAGAAAACCAAAAATAGACTGTAGCAGACAGAGAGGTGCCCATGTTTTTCTACTTCTGTGTCTCTCTGTGCGTCTTTCTACCACTACTCTACACATAGTCTCACCCTTTTCACAACTTCCCTGCATCCGTAATTGAAGCTGGATCAAACACAGTCCCAACTAGCCAGGGATACGATGCCCTCTGATTCAACTCGCACAGCATCGATGTACAGCCTGTGCTGTATACAGTCTCAGACACGCAACAAGAAGAAAATATATTTACCATGACAGAGCTGACAGGTTTCCCAGTCTTCTTAACAGAGCGCACTGGTGTTGATTGACACACTGGCTGACAATCGAGCCTGTTGCCATTTATGTTGAGTATAGGACAGTCTGTCACGCCCCAGGCCACGCTGACTTCATTTAGACATGAGAGGATCAGATTTTGATTTCTTGTTTGTCTGACTGTTTTAGAGCACTTAGCAAGTTGTACAACCAGTGGTCTTATCTCTTTCATTAATAACAGTGATATTGATGAAACCAGTCCTGTGAGAGCGTCTGCATGAACTGTGGCACCAATGTTTTTAGCGTTTTACTGCACTGACTTTAGATGCTGATATATTTTCCTAATCATTTCTGTGTTAGGACTGAGAAAAGTTTGAGCGGAAATGCTCAGGATGAATTCAGCTACAATAAAATGTCTGCATTTAACCTATATTTTGATAATTTAATGAATGAATGCATAACCACACTGGTAATTTTCACAATAATTTAAGTTTCAATATATATTCCTACCAATTAAGTACAGGCTGGTGAGCTTTAACTGGCCAGCAGGGGGGCAATGTGACACGTTTAGTGCCATCAGCACCCCCATGTTCACTTTATGTCTGACTAATGCCCAGTTTTTCACATCACTGGCACTTTCCGAGTGATGCAAGGAATAGAGTCACAATAAGGAACTGCTTTGTCAGAGAGAAATCAGAAGCAAGAGAAGCAAATGTGCAACTGATGTTTGCAGGCTCATAAAAATGTTGTTCAGATGAGAAAAATACCATGTAACAGAAGCCATTTTTGAAACAAAATCTGGTTAGCCTCTGAAGTCAGTGGCAGAAACCAAGGCCTGAAGTCAAACCACAGGAAAGACCAGGCATTCAAAAACAGGCGTACGGCTCTGGCAGAAAGGCCTGGCTTTTAGTGAAACAGCTCTGTAGTTGTCAAGCTCTGGCACTGCACACACAGGAGAGTAAAAGCAGAGAAGTGCTGGGACTAGCAGTGTAGAAAATGAATGAAGTTGCTAAAGATAACAACACGCATGTACATCTCCACGAGAACATGCAGAGATTACTAATGTATGTGTGTAATGCTCATGAGTAGAGATGGGAGATGTGTGTGAGCCCGCTGTTATGACCTTGACATTCCATTTCCATACTAGGGTCAATATGGCACCGTGTCCCTCCAGTGGACACACATACAATTATCCATATGACAAACTGTTTTCCTGCAAAATATGAGATATGACAGGCTGATTGCATGTTGGTGTTGAAGGAGAGAAAATGAGAGACAGACAGGAAATACAAAAAGTAGAGCATGAGTTTAAATAATGCTGCTACAATAGGTAATACAGAAGGGGAAGGGCGGCTGTACCAATTGTTGCGAAAATACCCACCCCTCGTCCAATAGTAAAGGACTCCTGACCACTCAGACCAATAGAAGAATGAGAAGGAAGAAGGAAGTGGCCAACATGAGGTGGTGAGTGTGAATGTGTGTGTGCATGTGTGTGTATCAGAGCACAGTGTGCCGTCCTGAGGGGGCTGTGATGTAAGAATGGCTCCTGCTGATTTATATACACAGACAAGTGCTCAGACTGTAAATAATGACACACACACACACACAGTCACGAGTCAAATGCACACACACACACGCAGCACCATGCATACACTTGGCAGTTACTGAGCCCACATGCAATTACCAGTGCCCCAACACGTGCCCGACACGTTTTTACTAAACACAAGAAATGTCAACTTCATGGTTGCACAAAAAGGAAAAAAGGATTCATCCTCTGGGGATCAAGAGTGTCTGCACAAAATTTCTGGAAATTTGAAACAGACAGAAGAGATAAACTTGGGTTGTGGGAAATTAGAATTGGCATTTTTATCTATTTTCTGACATTTTATAGTCAAAATCAATAATCAGCTGATCAATCATTATGAAATCAATGATGAAAATAAATGTTAGCTACAGTCCTAATTGAGAAATTTCAGTCTGGACTGAAGCAGTGGACCCATTAGCCATCCCTAAAGCCATGACGCCAGCATGGCTAAAAATGTTAACTCAAAAATAAAACACCCTCAGTGCCATATCGAACACTTGTTTTTCCTGGTGTGTTTAAGAACTGTGAAAATCACAATATGAAACAAAAAAAACCCTGAAATTTTAAATTAATACTAGCACTTCACTGCAAGAATCTGCAGCCCTGAATGATCACAGCCCTGCTATAAAACTATGGAAAGTATGCAGAGCTAATATGAGCACTGCCCACTAGAACAATCTCTGTCCCTCTGATATGGTCCAATAGTCATTGTAAAAGCCAGGGACACTGATACTAGAGGAGAACAGGCAATGAATGATGGGGCTTAGTGACAGATTAAACCCTACCTGCCTCTTAACAGAGAGGGAGGAGAGGAGAACAGCCACCACACTCAGGGCTTTCTCTAATGTTTTCCTTCTCTTTCACATGCCTTTCCCTTCTTATGTGCCTCTGAATAGAGGAAGAGTGCCAAGACTGCAGGCTTCACATGTCCTCCAACGACAACTTAAAGCTTCCATTGAGCTTCTGATTTTCTAATAAGAAAGCATTTTGTTAACATGTTCAAATTGCACAATGTGGGCTATATGAATATTTAGATTTTTAGATTTATACACAGACAGGTTTGCTACTAGTACATGGTTTTCCCCCTTAAAAAAAAAAAAAAAAAAAAGGAATAATCCTTCTGATTATTATATTATCCTCAACCAGTCTAAATACAGTCTCTCACTCTCACACACACACACACACACACACACACACGTCAGTTGTGTAACAGGGTCTTGTCGCCCATGTAGACCAAAATAGGGCACAGTGTAGAGCCCCAAGGCTTAGTGATCCCAGCTAATGATGGTGGTCAAATAACCTCCACTCACGCTGACAGCAAAGTGATCAGCAGTACCGTTGATCAGATCGTTTAAAAATCTATTGTTTGCTACTCCATATGGCTCTCATATCAGAGAAGACACATTAGGGCATACAGTAGATGGTATCTGATCCTGTGATGGCTCAACAATCCTATGGCTTTCACGCAAATTAAACAGCAATCTGTATCTGCTTTATGTATCCATATCCATCCACTCATATTTACCCATGCACTCATCCATCTGCATCAGAACATGCTTTTCACCATATTAGTCACTTTTTCTACCAGCTGTGAACAGACAATAAATCCTTTCACTAGATTGAACAACAAATGGATTGTTAATGTGTGTCATTTAGTTAAATGAAACCATGAATCCTTCCATGAGCATCGAAGCAAAACCAAAAAATCTTAAGATTTAAAAGCAACAAAAGTCTCAAAAATTAAGTGGTCCATCTCCAGAATTGCGTGTTTGTGTTTTTTTTTTTTTCCTGCTCTTGAATTGCCAAAAATAGCCATATATCCCTGCAGGGAAGGTATAATTACATCAAAGGCACACAGACGGGGGTGGCGCTGGTCTATTTTTGAATAAACCCGTTATGGGGTCAATGATCTATGTTTAATTAGGAGTGTGAAGCAATTCTTCACTAATTATTAGGCTGGATTTGTTTTGTTTTTTTTAAATCCTCTTGCCAAAAGCTCTGGATGCTAGCAAAACAATAAAACAAACATTGAGCAATGTGGGGAAATTCATCGTTTAAAGCTGCTCTAATCAATATTTTTATATTTACTATGGATCAAATAACAATGGTGACTCATCACCCAACTGAGCAGCTCCCCTCTGCTCTACAGAGTATTTAGCCTCTTTCAGCTCATTGTTTTGGTTTATGTTACTTATGATAACATAATAATAACATGGTGCATTTAGTGAATTCTACCATGGCAGGAGAGGTGTCTCTTTCTACAGGAGTATTTATGCATTGTATAGCAACGTGACCCACTAACATTATACTGAAGTTTCTCAATTTCATATCATGGATTTCTTTTAAATCCCAGCCCCAAGGTGTTCCAGCCTCAGCTGCTCTCGTCTCTGTCTGCCAGGGGTTGGTGGTTTGGCCTGACTAATAGGAAGCACGGCAGACAGATGGGTGTGTGGGGGTTCATTTCAGGCTTTGTGAGGGGCCTTTTGTGAGGCAGCACTTTCTGAACACAATGTTGGCCCTTTGTTTGCATGCAGTGCTCGAGTATGGAGCTGCATTCCTCGTCATGCTGCAAAGCAAGTTCAGTGTTAATGTACACTACTGTCTAGTGATCCTCAAAATAGTGGGCACATATACACATCAACTGGGTTGGTGTTCACTCACTTGTTCAATTGTAACTCAACCAAGGGGTTTAGAATTTCACACCATGTTGGTTTCTTGTGAACAGACAGATTCCAGGAAAAGTAAATGCTCTCTCTTTTCCTTCATGTTCCGAGAACCTGAGGCTTGTTGAACAGCTTTTGATGGAAGGATGTGTAACTCAATGAGCTGAACATGCCCAGTAATAGCAAGCTGCGATGAAGAGGAAGGAAATGAGTTTCAACTGGGGAGCCACAGATGCAGATGTGTGGGAGGTACGCTCAGGAGCAGTGAAGCACAGACACCAATACTGCCAATACCAGCCTTAAAACAAAGCAACCACATCAGAGAGACGAAATACTACAACCCGAGAGCCACATGCCAGAAACCAGGGTAAAGCTTACCGATTGTCTGCCTTGGGATAAGTGTTGGGGCTCCATACACTGAGTGAAAATTGGATTTGGCATGTTGAGTACAGCACTGGGTGCCATAGCCAGTGCACTCTGTGAATACTCAGTTTTGTTTGGTATTGGAAAGTTAGCTAAGACAGTTGACATTATATGGGAGCCAAATTAATTCGGAAACAATACATACTGTAGGTAAAGCAAACATGCAGTTTCAAGGCAGAGGCAGACGGAAACCATGAACAGGAGCTGGCAGGCCACACAGGTACAGTTGTTTTCTTTTGCATACTTTCAATACCACAGAGGACAGCTACACACTGTTAATGTCAAGGAAACCTTAATTAACTATTGTTTGGAAATGTCACAAAAGGTCTACTATGATCATTACAAGAGCTATTGGCCAATAGAGTAATTTCACTGACATTTATGAAATTCTATTAACATTTGAATACGGGTTTATTTCAATAGAATTAATCTAATATAATAGTTTTGCTTGATATTGACTCGATTTTAAATTTCAGCCCCAGCTAAACACACTGAGTTATACTCCAACACACATTAGCCGTGTGTGTGTGTGTGTGTGTGTGTGTGTGTGTGTGTGTGTGTGTGTGTGTGTGTATCAGTACTGACAGCACATAAGATTTATCTCTTGGTACTTATGGCCCACTTTTTCTGAATTACACAATAAAAAAGCAGCCTCCTTTATAAGTGGGTTTTACAAATCCCCATTTGAAATCTGTGAATTTTAGTTAGTTTTTTAACCTTATGTAATTGCATGTATTTCAGTTAAATTCATATATATTTAAACATGTATAGCTGCATATAGTGGGAATGGTGTGAATCTAATAAATTAATAAAATGCACAAATGAAGTTCGAGTGCAGTGTTATACAATCCAACAGACCAACCGCGCATCTGCAGTTATGCAGCTGATCATATTTAGTTTTTGTTGATGCTGTGTTGGAAAGGTGTTCAGGTATTCTGAGGCTGGCAAAAGTGATTGCAATAAATATTGCATGAGATAAATTGTGATCTCAAGTCTTGAGTGGAAAAATTGTGATTTTCACTTTATCAATTCAGTCAGACAGCCTTAGAGAAATGAAGCTGCTCGAGAGTCCCGTCTGGACAGTGATGAAAAGATCAGTATCTGGCAACCTGCGGGTGAGTGAAACTCAAACTGGTGTAAAGTACCAACAGTCCGTTTCTTGATTCGGCCTCGGTGGCAGGGATGAAGATGGTTAGAGAGGTGTGAGCTCACACATGCTTTCGCTGTGTGGTGTTGAGATTTGCGCTTCTAGAAGGCAGACAGAGCTTTGCACCGTACAGGAACACAATGAGACGCTGAGAAAACTAGACCGGAGCACGAAAACAACAAAACAACAAAAACAACAGAGGAAGTGGTGTCCTGCGGTGGCTGTAATTTGTAACTCAGATAGACAGGAGTAATTGCTGAGTTTTGGTTTATTTTAAGTAGACTGCTGATCCACTTTATGAAGGGTACAAACTAGTATTGTTGAGTAGGCTGGTATGAGGAAACAAACAGGGCAAGCACAAACAGAAAGGAGATGAAGCAAAAGTAGAAGTGTTGTGGCGTGGTAATTTGAGGAAGAGCATGAGAGAGCACCAAAGAAAGATCAGATTAATCAGGGTTTCACTCATAAGTCATTAAAAAGAGCGATAAACCCCGGCTAAGTGCACTGAGGGCAAAGCGGGCCAAATATACACCCTCTTCCATGGGTGGCAGAGGCAGCTAAGACATGCCAAATTACACAACAGCACCACTGGGTTCCTATACGCATTTATTTTAAGACACATTTCTTGTTCTGCTGCCTGGTAGAGTTTCACAGTGATCCAGACATACAGCTCTCTATTGCTTTACATTTATTTCACAGCAGCGCTGACCACAAAAAAGGGTACTATACATTACATACAGCACAAATACCTAAAGACTGAAAAGGTACAGAGAAAGTACAGCATGTAACTGATGCACACCCTGTCTTGTGGGTGAAAACAATATTATACTTCCTGCCCAGCCAGCAATCCAGTCTCTACAGCATTTAATGTATGCAATGGGGATGCAAATTTTCTGCATTTTCTCAAATCTGTGTTTTATATAATGTATGCTTGCTCACAGGTCAGCACAGCGCAGGTGTCTGCTAACGAACCCTGGGACTGATGTCCTGGGGATGCATAAATGCCGCCACTCCAAATTTGTGCCTTGCTGGTTCACTGTGTTCTTGATTGATCAAATTTTTTCCATTGCCGAACTGATAATCGCTTAATCATTAACATCCGAGGTATGTGCTCAAGCAAACACCCCACCCCCACTTCTCATTATAGCCCTAACCAGGCGTGCAATATTAGTAGCAAGTGCATCATATGCAGGCCTGGCTGAGGTTCTCCTCAAAGCCTCATGATTGAATTTTCTCATTCTCAGCCAGTCTCTGTGATGAGGCCTGGAACTCTCCCACCTGTTTATTAAGACTGGCCTTCAGCCTCTTTCTCCACATCTCTGTTGTGTTCTTCTCCATCCATCACCCCCGTTTCCCCAGTGACCTCTGACAACGGTCAAACTTACTTTCCGTCCTCCATGATGACTCAAAACGCAATGAAAGCGCTTGTCAGCACAAGAATCAGCACAACAGCGTTTAATCTAATACAGCGCTGCAGAGAGCTAGCAGGGAAACTCCTGTCACTGTGTTTCCAAAACAATATGAATGTTACTCTTCAAAAGAAAAGCCCTCTTCAAGCTCGCCATGTTTAAAGATATCAATATGACAGAAATTCTGTGAGTTATGTTGGGCCTGCTGTGAACGACAGGCTGGGCTATAATTAAAAATCATGTTATATAAACTCATCAAAAAGATAAGCATATATTCAAATCATAATGATTTTATTGAAGGAGGAAAGGTGTAAGTGGGTCAGGTCAATGCTATGTTTACTTTTGAGGCTCCTTAACATTTTTTCCTAGTCCAGCTGAGCATGCCACGCTCAATGCATTTCTCCTCTGTTGCCTGCAGTAGGTCTTTAAATCATATGCTTTAACTGCATCAGTCTGTTCCCTCCAAAATACTTTGCTTGGAGAGGTGAGATAATAGTGGGAAAACTAATGATTTATGCAAGAGAAAAATGGGTACATGACGTGGCAGCTGCAATGTTTTCACAAAAACCGTCTGTGATCAACATCCATGTAAAAAGGGGGGGGGGGGGACTTGTGTGACAACTGGATTTGTAACCAATGCTCCCTTTCTCTTACTTTCTCAGGGCATTTTTTCAAAATTCACACCATAGTGCCACATTCCCCCTTGTGAGCACACACAGCAAAAGGATGTGTGAATGTGTGTTTGTATGCCTTAAAAGACCGTCTCTATTTGTCTAATGTGGTGAGGACAGGCAGTAAACTCAGAGGGAAAATCACATTTGGTGTATTTTTATGCTGCTGCCAAATACAGCGAAGCTGGCATATGCCAGTGTACTCACTGGGAATCCAGATGTTTTTCTTTTGGTCTTCAAACAGGTTTTTGCAACTCTAAAAACTTGTCTTTAAATGCATAAATCTTAAAAAGTCACTTGTGTTGTAGTGTGGACAGGGGAAACTGACCCTTTCAAAAACTATGACATATTGAAATGAAACCCTTTTACAAAAATACCCCAATTATATCATCATAGCTGCAATGTTAAATTGCTTTTTTTTCTGCTCACAAAAAAAAAAAAAGCAGAAGCAAAAATACAGGCCAAGAGGTGTCTTAATTGGGATTTGTATACATAACTAAGAAAATATTTTAAAAATCCAAAAAGTAGGATTAGGCTACAACAACAAAAGTGTGTGTGATTACCACTGTGCGCACACTAACAGACACATACGCAGACCGACTCAACTGCTGACGTGACTCATGAATGAGACGGGGAAGGAAAGTGACACATACTCCTTTGTTGCCAAGGACAGTCGCAGGCAGATAAAGATGCTCAATGACCTTGTATGAAGATGACAATGCTGACAGTGCAGTGGCTTCTTATACTTCACAAGATAACGTTGTAAACTCGTATGAATGAGAATGGTTGGAGAACTAACTTGGTGCTGGGGCTTTCTGTTAGCTTATTTCACATTTTCATTCACCAACCACTTTTAGTTCCAACGGGTTTAACAAGTAGTATTAGCCTGTCTGCTTTTTATAATGTATACTGACATCAGTATATAACAGTTCACCTGCTTTGAATGGGCCAGAAAAAAGCCAAATGACAGATCCACAGGTGTTGTTTTATACAGAGCAAAGTGGCACAAAACAGTTGTTGCAATCAGTGAAGATGTAGCATTAGACAGGACAAACTATAGCCTTACAGTACAGTCAAAACTATACAAAATAAACACAAAATTTATTGCAGACAGATTTTACAGAACCTCTTCTTCCACAGGGTTCTCTTCCCAAGTAGAGCAGCCACACGTCACTGTAAGCCTGTTAACCAGTGAGCACCTACCAGGAACACCGGCTTAGTGGCTGACATAACATTACATCGGAGAGGGATGACCTTACTAATACACCGATCTCTGGAGTCATTCAGAAATATCACTGTGCATGCTTTAGTCATTGCCAAATGTCAAACATCAGTGGAGAACTGTTTCAGTTTGTACTTGCAGGGTGAAAAGCCTTGTGTTTGGTCAGTTTGCTCAACAGGTTAATCATCTGCTTCAAATAAGACATCAGGTGACCCTACTGACCCAGTATGAAACTAAAACAAGACTTGTCACAGCCATAACCAAAAACCACAAACTATGACCATGCTAGCAACTAGGCCTGCTGTTTGCAGAGGTCTTTGCTAGTTTCCTTCCTTCCCAACTGGAGCAACCACCCTGGACTTCTCAGAAGCTGGAGATATGCGTGCCAAGCCACACGGGTCACAACGAAACTCATCATTGACTCAAAAAGCTTACATCTGGACGCACCTACAACAGAGAGCTGGCCTTTTAATCCCCTCATGTGGCGACATGATAAAGGCATGGATTAAAGGCTAGGCAGCCATCCAGTCAGTCAGTCAGTCAGTCAGTCAGTCAGTCAACACTGCTGCATGTGTATTTGCATCATCAGTCCCACTGCTTCACTTACCCTTTATTGCACCAGGCAAGCAGAATTCAGCAGATGCTCAAGGCCAGGCAGTAGTCATATATCTATAATGCAGTGTGCCATAATCTATAAATAGGCTGCAGGCAACATTCTGTCCCAGTGGCTATAGTGGTTGATCAGACAGGTGCAGTGACAACTGAGTATTTACATTATTTACATTAATATAGCAGATGAATCTCTGCTCCAATGTATGTAGAGTGTCTATTATGCATTACTCAGGATTATTGGTCTCTGATTATATAAATAAAATTATTATATAAACTGATTATATTAAATTGCGGTCTCTCTTTACATTACCATGATCTCTTTAAATGAAAATGGATTTAAAAAATGATAAAAGCGCTGATCTGATTAGATAAACAGTGAGTGCACTGGCCTACAGCCTCTACAAACTATAATCACACGCTTTATTTGTTTAAAAGACAACTGGCCTTCAAGAATCATAAAATGCAGTTTTAAAAACAACTCTGATGATACATAAAGGAACATTTGACAATAAAATTTTTGTCACCACCAAGACACTATTTTTTTTTATTTCATGAGATATTAAAATGACTGATTGTGATATTTTCACTAGAGTAGAGAATTTTAGAAATGAACTGTCTGTACCATGGTCCTGTATGTGAACTTGGTCTCCTCAATAATCCAGATGTGGCTGTTGCTGTCTGGTAGGTCAGGCCTGGGGCTGGCCCCCACATGTGGTTCACCCTGTGGATGTAGTGCTTCCAGCAGCTGGTTGACTTCCATGTGCCTGCGTGCTGTGACAGCCTGAGGTACATAAAGCCATCTGCTCTGTGCTGCTGTCGGTGTGCGGTCCATGCTCACACTGTACTATCCAGCTATTGCCCTGTGGGTTTTTTTACTGGGGTTTCCTTGGGGGTTGTCTAACCGGATAGGATCATTGTCTGGGCGGAATCGACAATGTGGGTGTTGAGTGTATCCCACCCAACTTGTTCTGTATCCAAGTTTCACCCTTTTCTAAGGCTGATACCTTCCCTACCTTTTGCCTTTCCATCTCAATGGTTTGTTGTGAAAACACACTACACTAGTACTTTGCAATGACGTCAAAGGCGGAGCACGAACTGACCCACATACAATTAAACCCATCTTGAAACCAAAACTTTCAGCAGTTAGTTTGTTAGGAGCCTGTGCCTGGAGGAAGTCAATGAATCAGAGAATCAACTGCTGAATCTGACCACAACTGATAAAGTGCACTACAGTGACCACAGGCTATAAATCACTGTCAACTCTTAATAATAACTGGGATCAGAAGAATAAAGCTGGCAGCCTCCTCAAAGGATTTCTTATCAAAACTGCTCTTTCCTTGAACATTGCCCTTAATATCCATTTCTGTCCTAATCAAGACTTTGCCAGTCGCAGAAAGATAAGATGCATTTAGGGCACTAACACAGCAAGGCAGTTTTGGGATCCTTCCTTGCCAAGAAAAAGACATGCTAAGTCAATCTGACCTCTGAATTAAGCCACAAGGGCAGGAACTCCCTTCACTGAAGTATCAATCCATGGTGCTCCAAAGGCTAAATCAAGCTTGAGAAAACTAGGTGATGAGTGCCCCAGGGTCACGGATTATTGACTAGTGTTATGTCTGAGTTAGATCACACTTTGGATGACACTGCATCAGTCAGACTAAACTTACCACTGCTTGTATTTTAAGCAGTGAACCGTAAATAACCTGTATATACTAACCTGCGGAGGTCAAGCAAGAGGCAAAGATCACCTGACCTACCTGGCAGAGGAAATGAGGCAAAGCAGGTTGTCAACGAAGCACACACATCAGCATTTCTGCAGGATTAAGTTAGTTATATAGCTACCTAATATGTTTACACAGGAAGCTCTTGCTGAAAACCACATATATCATTTGCTAGCACTGTGCTGCAATAAGGTACCACGTGTCCCAAGACTGGAAGTGACTGAATTGTTCTTTTTTTTGCTGTTGACCAAGCAAAAATGGCCAACATTAAGGCAAGTTAGCAAACAGTCAAGACAGCAACTTATGCTTTAAGTGTGTGACTGTGTTTAATTTAACAGAGTGTTGTCCGGTGTTAATATTATTTTACTTTGTTGCGCAAGATCATGGCAAGTCAAACATCCAGAAATCCAGCAAAAATAAGTGCTAACTATGGTAAGGGAATAGCTAAGTCTTTTCAATCTTGAACACACGATGTCCACAAAACTTGTGACAACAGTTGGATACTCGTATCCAGCTAACATGACTCAGTCCATGTCCTGAAGATTTGGCTATGTCAGCCTAAATTAAATGGGTACACCTTTCTTTTAAATAGGTGTTTAGCCCTTTTTACACCCTTCACAGTGTTATTAGCACCGAAGACCATTATTTAAAGCTTCCACGGACACAACTGAATCAGCTTTGGGACCAGCTAGCCTGTTAGCATCGTCACACAATGCCAGCTTTTCCAGGGAGCTTTCATTGCGGCGAGGTGCTTAGTGGTGGTCCAGTAACAGCGAGGATATAGACGAGTGCTTATGGAAAAAAATGTTGTCTCTCTCACCTTTTTCATCCGCGGAGCCTCGGCGACGGTACCGTCACGGTTGACAAAAGCCTCTCCGCCGTTCTGCTGAGGGTCCGACCGCTTCATAGCCGACGCCTGCGGCATCTTCGCGGTGTTCGGGGTGAGCAAGCCCAGGCTGCCTTCCCCGGCTTTCGCGGAGGGCTCCGCTGTAGGGGACACAGCGGCAGAGGAACCGGCCTCGTGCGGGTCGATCCTGCCGAGACTCTTGCCGTCCGACGTCGGTGTCATCGGAGATGCAGCCGGTAAGTCTTTGCCGGTGGGGACGTCTTTGAGTTCGACCTCTGCCATTTTCGCTGCCACAACCTGGACTGACATCGCTGCAGTTTCACCAAGTCCTTTTTCCAACACAGATAGCGAGTCAAGCGGATGTGAGCGGAGGAGTGACGGTGGCCAAAATGCATTGTGGTCCTCGTAGTTCCTCTAAGCATCTCTTCCCCCTCCCTCATTGGCCACCTTCAGTACCAACCATGGACACACGACTGACATTTGAACAGGGTTAATTAGAATGGGGGGAAAAAAATAAAACATCTAACATATGCATTTTAATTTTTCTGAAAAATATTCATAATCGACACTTTGACTACATTACCCAGTTGGTAAAGCTGCACTGTGAAATGTATTATGGGAAATGAAGTTAGTAATAAAAACAAGACAAGACTAAACTACAAACAAACGCGAGTTATGCCAGATAATGCTGTTCACACAGCAATAACGTTTCCAATTTCTACATGGTCTTCTAAAACCACACACTGAAATGTTCATTACTATATCCTTAACTCTCAATCTCACATATCCAAATTTAAAATAACAGGATGCATTTAAATCACTTCATTATGAAGTGCATGCGACTACATCATGAATCCCCCAGCAAAACTGTTTATCCTCAACCAATGTGTTGTTGACATAAAATTATTTGTATAACACTTGAAATTGTCAGTCAGTATTGTTCCTCAACCTCAAGTCATTCGCTGGACGTGGCTACTAAGATACTGCATCACATTACAGCGTTCATGCGGTGGATATGCAGTATGTCATTAGAGAAAATGGGACCAGGAGTAAGGTCAAATTGTTAAAAAAAAACATATGAACTACATTGCCACCAAGTGGATGCCTATGATAGTTTAAAAAAAGAAAAAAAAAAGAAAAAAAAAAAAAAAAAGGACGAACAAGCTTCAACTGTTTTTTTATATCTAAATTTTATTTTTGCGTCTCAGGTGACATTTGTAAAATAGCATTATTGAAAACAAGCAAACATGTAGAAAGTTTGAAATTTAATGAATGGCTGGATTAAGGGAAGATAAATGGCATTCAGAACTCTTTTGTAGAAGACATTATATCCTGAGAAAAGACTTTGGTGATTCAAAGGCTTTTCATTTGTTCTCCATTACATATTCAAAGAATTAACAGTGTATGTATGTGCAGCACTGCAGCCTAGTAGTATGGAAAAGTTAGTAACTACAGAATACTCCAATATTTCTCTTATTTGAGTATTGCTGCTTTTTGCACCGTTTTTTTGCAGATAAATTCAAGCACATGCCAGGAGTATCCCTATTTCTGCAGACATTCATTCTACAACAGAACAGGAAAAAAAACAAATATAAACTGTATACAAACTGATTACTGATGCTGAAGAAACACGTCAAGTCCACACATACTGTATTTACATTCAAGCTGAATGGGTCTGAGCCCTTTGCCATCCACCAATTGTGAGGTATATTATTTACAAGGCTGCCATGCTGGTACATTCTCAAAATACAAAAAATCAATAAATCAAACACTGTTAAAAAATACAGCTCTGCATTAGATCGTAAGCACATTGTGGTGTCAACAGAAATGTTTTCTTAAAATGTCAATGAAAATACAGCATGCTGCCAATTTGTAGACTAAAACCGGCAAAATGTCCAAAAATGTGCATTTATTGTAAATTTCAAAGTCTCATATGCTCCTTAAAGAGCAGTATTTAATTTCAGGAGATATTCCAACCAGCGTAGACAGCATCGAGGAGAAAAAAAAATCATCCACATGTAGCTTTTTGTTGTTTGAAAATTACAACATATTAGTCTTCAAATATCCACAGGATGTTCACACCAGAGAGGCCAAGATTTACTCTCCTGGAGAAAATATGAGAAGCAATTTAATTATCCCACAGTGGGCAAGCAAGGTCAAACCAATCATTTTCAATCACAATGCATTCTGCACATGACCTCTCTATTGTGCTAATGATTATTTTTGGCTAGTTGGCCATTCATACGATTTTAGTTGTGGAAGTACTCACCCCAGCATCCCTGACTCCTTAGTCTTAATGACATAAAGAAACATGAGGATCGTGTGGAACAGGTTGTTTCTGCCCTGTAATAGAAATCAAGATGGGTTCGTGTCACTGCAGTCAAAGTGTTGTCGTAGAGCAAGACATCCTGTGTTGAATGAGAAATCTGTTTCTAAAGGAGCTTGCAGTTTCATACTGCATGTGGGGATAACTGAATTTGAACTTCTAATGGAGAGAGATAATGAAGCTAACAATTTAATAGAGAACAAAGACAAATTATTTCAGTGTAGGTCAGAAAAAGGAGGCACAGTTCATGTTTATAAGATGTTGTCTGAACAGAAATACTGACAAGCTTACAGAAGGCTCTTAAACAGATTTGTCAAATGTTTTGTGTGTTGCTGGAAAAAAGCTGTACTGTACAGTAATGTCTTTAATAACTTTACTGTTGGAAATCTGAGCTACGATGCTCTCCCTGTTATTTTTTCATGTCCCCTGTAATTATTATTTAGTATCTTATAAGCATTTGGCAAATTCACTCCTTTTCATTTAAATTGATTTAATCTTATGTTGAATTTAGTTTCACCTCAGGGAGACGTATAAATAGCACAACTTAGACAATACAAAATAAGAGAAGAAGCTGGTAAGGGCAAAAGAGCTGTTTTGTAAGAGACTGAAAAAACTGAAGAAAACAAGAAAAAATATTTTTGAAAAGGAGTGATAACACTGAGGTTTTTGGCTGTCACCTTAGGTAGACTGTAGATGTGTCCCTGGTAGATGAGCTGGTAGTGAGGGGGGGTGGTGCTGCTTTGGTGGATGCAGAAGAGGTTCTCCTTGGTTACATCTGTGACAAAGAAGAGAAGTGTAATGAAAAGAAAGTAGATGCAATGTTTCAAAAATGATAAGCATCAGTGGAAATGACAAGCCTTTTATCATTCTTCCTTCCTGTGTATGTGTATTTACCAGGTTTGTCTGGGGTGTGGCTGAAGTGCTGCGCTGTGAAAGTCTTCCCATCTGGGTACTTTGGGTGTGGGGGCAGTCTGGAGTCCAAGTATGTGCAAAACATATGCATGAGGATCTGAGGAAATTGACAAAAACAGTGACCTGACTATTTGGGCTTCAAGTATACACCAGGTATTAGGAAGTATTTGGTATTTGGCTGCTGATCCCAAACTGATGAGGAAAGCCACCTAGACCGTTAGTGAAAAATGCCTGCAGCACAAACCCTGCAGTCAAAACCCAAAACAACCACGGCCAGTTTCATAGCCTAAAGGTCTGTAAATGGGAACAACTGCATGTATTCATGTAGCGAAACAAGCCATTATGTTGACTAATCCCAACCTATAGAGCCTGTTTTACTGATACTTGTATTAGCATCTGTTTTACCCCCAGTCCTTGTAATTTTGCGGGCCGCCATGGGTCATCTCTCATATGCTGAGGTGCCACACCATTAAGACTAGTGTGAATGTCACAACGGAAAGGTTTGTCCAAAGTCCTCAAGTTTGGTGTCTACAGACTCGGCTCGTCACGCTGAGTAACATATGTCAGCCCCAGCCTTCTGAGTTGCTCCCTTCCGAAGGGCCGCCATGGGTCATCTCTCATATGCTGAGGTGCCACAGTAAGGAATCCAACATTTTGAAAAATGAGCCTCATTCTGTGCATTCAATACAGTGGCACTGACACCTCCATGAAAATACATTAAAGAGCAATTAATCAATTAGCTGATCACAAGAAAATTTGATAATTGATTAATCAATTAAGTAATTTCTTAAGCAAAAATGTCAAAATTTCACTGCTTTCTGTTACTCAGATGTGAATATTTTTTGGTTTTCTTTGCATCTTTTAAGAGTAAATGGAATATTTTGGGGTTTTGGATGGAAGGTCGGACATAAAAGGCATTTGAAGACATCACATTGAACTCTTGTAACTTGTGGTGTGAATGTTTCAAAATATGCAAGCAAAAAAATTAATCAAGAAAATAATCTGTAGATCGAGTGATAACGAAAATAAACGTTAGTTGCTGCACAAACAAGATAACCAGATCAAACTTGGATTTGAAACAGTGCAATGACAGTTTTTACATGGTTGCACAACTAGCTGTGTGTGTGTGTGTGTGTGTGTGTGTGTGTGTGTGGACTCACAGCACAATCAGTGGGGAGGTCTGTGTCCCATTTCCTGTTCTTCAGATCACCACCCCTGTTCCAGCGGAAGGAGCTCATGCAGCCGCTGTGAGCCAACTCTGATGGAACACAACACAGAAAACACATGAAACACACATTTACAGTCTAGACCGTATGTTACACGTTTTGTTCTGCAGATTCTGTGCTTTAGCACATTTACTTTCAAATAAAATAACGAATGCTACATTAAAGTGCCAGGTCTGCGCTTTAATTTCAATAGGTTTACATTACTATAGAGAGATAGAACCCTTTAGTTTCAATTATGAAATAAAAATGAAGACTGCTTCAAGGGGTTTACCTTGTGGTACAGCAGAGGGCACCTAAAATTTACTATAAGCTTGACCTATTGTATGTCCTGTTGACCTAACTAAGCTAATCAATAAAAATGGAAGAGGACTGATAGGATTATCACAACACCAAAGCCTCTGAGAAGCAATGATGAAAAAGGTCTGAAACAGGGCTGGGACAATTATCCGACGTAATTGACGTTGTCGATTATAAAAATTATTAGATGTGGAATTTTAGTGTCAACGCGTCGTGTAAAACCACACAGGGTAAATGTTCATAGAACAAAACCGGAATTTTCTAATGGGACCGTTTATATCCATCGTCTTTGGTTTACCCGGATACAAGCGCAGCGCAAGGGATGGGACAATGCTGTGACGTAATTGAAGTCATTGACTACGTGAATGATTTGCGTCTGTAATCTATTTGAACAACACGGCGGCATCTACCAGCAGTACGACGGAGCGTGTGGAGCAACACGCGGCAAAAAAGGCTCATACACGGTCCTCCAAAGTTTGGGAATACTTTGGGAATCTTGACACCAACAGTGCGGTAGTCTGCAGACTCTGCAAAGTGCATCTTCATTTGTGTGTGTGTGTGTTGGACGGGGCAAATTGTTATATTAAATGACTAACTGGAAAATAATTGCAATAAAATTACTGTTAGGTTAATAAAAAAAAAAAATCGTTAGATTAGTCGAATAATCGAAAAAATAATCGCTAGATTAATCGTTTAAAAGAATAATCGTTTGGGACAGCCCTAGTCTGAAAAAACAAAACGCGTTATCGTCATGACTCATAATCCTCGATCATACTGGAGTTTTTTAGATGTTTCACAAAAACATTTGCCGTAGACAGTTATTCTACATCTTCTGCATTAATGTGTCAATGGGAAGCACTACATTTTATATTTTCAAAGATTCCTCTTGCAAATAGTCAAGTATTCCAGTGAGCTATTTGCATGATGTTAAAGAAAGTAAAAAAGCAACAAGCAACTTTCCAGATAAAAACCTTAAGGAATTTGGAGGCATATAGCCCAATGCATGATGTAATAAATATACCAACATACAACAACATAATCTGCAGGTTGAACCAAAATCATGGCCTGGAATAAAACTGGGTGAGGGACAGCCATGCTAAAAAGATGAAGTTGCTGAGGAAGTGACAGGCTCATCTAAAAATCTTACATCAGCATGACAGAGTCTCTCACAGCATGACAACAAGCCCAAACATACAGCCAGAGACATAAAGAACTACAGTATATTCAGAAACAAGAACAAAAAGGGGTCCTGTATGAGTTTTGATGCAATTGAATGAATCGGCTCCTGTATACCTCAACTCTACCTCAATCTAATGGCAGCTCAACTCTCAATCAACTCTGAGCCATGTGTGTGTTTGGCATTTTAATGTAATATTTTATAACAAACTGATTGTGCTGGAGCTCAGAGCCGAAAGAACAAAAATGTGTTCATTTTTGTTCTCACACACGCACACACACACACACATACACGCTAGATACTTGCATACATGCCATCTAATAACTAGTAGGGACTTAATGCACATATCAACACAATTAATTGGTCTTTAAAGTTGGACCTACCTTTCATGCGGTCCACTAGATATTCCTGGTTGGGTGTGATGTCCAGGTATTGGACAATAGAGTTCATGGTGGGGATGGATGAGGCTTTCATCACCGCTGCCTGCTTTAGGCTGCTTATACTGGCCTCTGGTGGAGGAAAGGGGGAAAACTAGTCCGACTCCAAAATAAGAAAAATACTACATCTTGAAATTGCAGTAATGACTACTGCGTAAATTGACACTGATTTCCTTCTTTGGTCCTGTATGACTGGCACTTCCCTTTCTATCTGAACATAACAGCAGTTTGAGATATTAAATTTGCCAAGATTCATGTTCTCTATAGATGGTTTACCTCCTATCTGGAGTTCAGGGCAGCCCATCCTCCTGAGCTGGCTGTTGACCGAGTCTATTTCCTTGACCAAGGGGACCAAGATGGTGTCACTTATCCACTGCAAAATAAACAATTATTGAAAATAATTTTGAAACATTTTCACAAGTTTCCTCAGTATGTAGTCCTGTAAATATATTGGAACACTCACATTCCTAAGCTTGGCTGTCCAGGTATCGATGCGGTCCACTACAGGGCGACTGGTTGTGATTCTGGCCCACACCTGCAAAACAGGGAGGGAAAAAGATATAATGTCACGCTAATCATATATTCCTCTCTGACACTAGCAGATTTATACACACCAAACAATATTTTTTTTATTAGGTCATAATTCACAGACCTCCTCTGCAGCCTGTTTGGAACCCAGGTCCGTCTCGTCCTTGTGAGCAGACGGAGCTTGAGAGCGGCAGGCTGGCTGGTACAGGAATTTTCTCAAGCTCTGAGCATAATCCCCCACAGAGCGGTTGTAGTTCCAAAATGTTGGACTGTGGCTCGGAGACACAGACTCTGGACTCCCTACAAAGGGCATCGGCTTATCACTTTGTCTGACAGGTTTCATTCTATTACACTATACACCCACATGTGGAAAAATTTACTTAATCTTTAAATCATCTAAAAGAAATGACTGGCTGCAGCATCTAAAAACAATTTCTTGGTCTACATCTGCCTGATTACCAGTGACTCTGGGTAAGTTGGTTAGTTGCTAGCAGTGGAGTTCCTGAAAAACTGATATATTGTACCCAGTTGGCTACGGTGACTCTTCTCCTCTTCCGTGCGGAGGAACCTCTCCAGGCTTTTCAGATCCTCCATGTAGTCCTCCTTGCTTCCCGGGGAGTTAAACACTGAGGGTGAAGTGCGGTATCGAGCCCTCAGGCTGGAGCCTTCTGCTGGCCCAATGCTGCTGGGGTAGGGAGAGGAACCAGGGGAGGGACTGTAGTTCAACACCTGAGACAGGAATAATACAACATGTTATTAAAATATACTTAAGCTTTTCCCACACATTATATCAGTGCTGGGATAAACATACCTTTCCAAAAGCCACTGAGGGGGAAAAGGGCCCCCCTGCACTGTTTGGGGTGGGTGGGTTGCTGAGAGGAGGGCTGTAACCTGGTACACAGCTGGGGGAGAACTTGGGGCTGGTGGTTGCTGGTCGAGAGGGGCTGAAACTCAGCACGCTCTGGCCCTGCAGGGGAGATGACTGGGCTGGAGCTGGGGTCTCCTTTTTCTCTGGCTTCTGGGGCGGAGAGGCCTGAATACCTGCAAAGGGACAGACAATGACAGTACTTAATTAGTGTATTTAAATACATGTAATAATGATGAATCAAAATGAGAGAAAAAATTAAAAGTCTGAAGGAAAAGAAAAACAGAGCCTCACTTGTGTTCCTCAGCCCCAGGAGGAGATGCTGCTCGGGGGATACAGCAATGGTGGATGGAGCCATGGTGTATTTGAAATATTTCCAGAAGTCAAAAAGAGCATTGAGGCTAAAGAGAGAAGCTAGCACCAGTTCTGAGAAGGAGGAAAGAAAAGAGGGCACAGGGTCTTCTGTGACAAAGTATAAATACTTGGATGTATTTAAACTCTATTGTTTAAATTAAGATGAATCTGAAAATAAATTTAGGCCTGATTACATAAGACTGTACTCCTTATAGTTAATCATGCTTTTGTGTTGTTACAACTTTTACTTTAATACATTTTATGACGTAATAACATCAGCAGACATCCTTAGAATAAATTAAAGTGTAGTGGGTCCTCACCAATGTACCAGATAGGCCAGTAGGTGATGTTATAGTACCGGCTCAGCAATTTCCCTGACCTAACAGAAAAGTAAAGAGACACACAGATATCATCACACTTCAAACTGGGAGAAGAGAGATGGGAGATGGAGGGACAGAAAGCCAGTGCTACATTACAAATGATTGTTTATGTTTGCATTACCGAACTTGGAACAACTTACATTTCAGTGTAAATCATGCCAGCTAGGGACACGTTGAGCACAGCCCAGGCGAGGACCACCTGCCGAGCCTGCTCCTCTCTCCTCATCCTCAGCGCACTGTCTATCATACTGGGCATCCCCTCCTTCGGTGGGGTCAACATGATTTTATCACACTGTTTCAGGCTAAGACGAGTAGCACAGAACAACATTGAGACAAAATGCTACATCTACGAACAAATTCAACGAACTTCTCTAACATATAGCACTACTATTCTTTAGCTGAACATGAAGTAAGACTGTGAGGCATGACAACTGTACTTGACTTACGACTACTGGTATAGCACGGATAGCTGAGCTCCTTGCTAAACGGTTAGCTAAAATTAGCTAGCTAACAAATAAACTATAGAATTTGCAGAGAGCGAGCGAGTCAGTCACATTTCCATTATTGATATATAACAAATAATACATTATTTTATCCGAAGTAGGACATAAGCAAAGTACAAATAGAAGGCATAAGAAACATAGACAATTCATACCACGCTAAAGTGAATGACAACTGCGGCGCTGCATAATTTGTATTTAACAGGAAGCTACAGTATCTACTTCCGTTAGCAGTAAATGCTAGGTTGTAATGTTAAAGCGCTAATTCTCTTTTAAATACATACCATAAAAAATAAATATATAAATAAATTGAGCACACCCATTATATGATAAAATATTGCAGATATTATTATATTATTATCATAACAATTCCAACAGTTATACAGTTGGTCAGTGGGAGAAAGTAAGTAAATATATTTACTGAAGTACTTTTATTTAAGCACAGTTTCTTGGTACTCGTACTTTACTTTAGTATTTCCATTTTGTAATATTTTATATATATCTGACAGCTTTATTTAAGTATATAGATAGGACATTTTATCCTCAGATGATCTTATCTCATTTTATTTGGTGACCCTTTGAACTAAGCTTACAAAAATGTATTTAAATTTAGTAACTTGTTACGACTTACCCCCTACAACAGTGAAATGCTAAATGCTTAAACCAGTCACAATCTCATGTCATACATAATTTATGTATCACTCACGAGACACTAGGTGAAGTGTGACATTCACATGGCCATGTGGGGGCGCTATTTCCCCGTTTTGTAATTACCCATATGGTTTTACTGATGGGTGATCATGTGTTGAATATAAAGGAGAATGGGTCAGCTATGATCACCATGTAGAGACAAAAAAATCAAAGTTATGAAGTTAAATTGTAAGTTATACTTTAACTCTATCAAGACTATCAATCAACAACATAAAAGAGCTGTAAATGTTCATTTATTAAATCATTATGCAAAAGATAGGATGGAGCTATAACATTATTTTAACATTTAATCACCATTCACACAATGAGGACTATGACAATAATGCCCAGATTCCTGTTTTCAAGGGGCTCACTTCCATTCACACAGACAATTTAAATAAAAAAATCCTGCTATTCATAAATAAGGAGTAAAAGCACAGGCCATTTAGCAGTTACATATGATCAGGACTACAATGCAAAAATATGGCATGATAAATTTTAATTGACATTAATGTGCAACTACAAATGAATGTCAAACATTCACTCTGTGTTATTGAATGAGGAAGATCAGATTAAGGAATAACAATGAATGAACGATAGCTTATATGAATGTCATCAACCTATAATATTGCACAGGCCTGAGTTAAATGAAAAAGAGAGAATAGCTTTGTACAAATACAGTCAGATCTTTACCAACTGGCTTGATCATATTTAGCAGCAGTGTTATGCTTGTGAGAAACTGAAGGAAAACATTTTCAATTATGAAAAATGTGGCAATTAAAATTAACTGATCATTTAAGATGATACTGTTCAAATTTGTTGTAATGATATTTGGCAAAAACTAGAGGTAAACATCAGTATTGTGGTAAAAGTAAATAAATAAACAAGACATCTCAACAGGCACAGTGGTGTCAATGGGGGGGTGACAGGGACTTTTCAGAGTTATATCCTCCAACATCTAAACCACAGTCTTCATTATTGGCTGAGTCAACCAGTCTCTCTCCTCCTCCTCCTCCTCTTCCTCCCCTGCTGCCATCCTCATCCTCCTCCTCCTCCTCTTCCTCATCGACATCCTGCTCCTTACGGGATGCTCTTTCCGTCTTGGGCCCTTTGCATATCTTGAGGTGACGGGTGAGGTGGTATTTGGTGAGGAAAGCTTTGTGGCATTTCTCGCAGACAAAGTCTCTGCGGCCCTCGTGAGAGTTCATGTGCTTCTTCAGGTGGTTGGTCTTGAGGAAGTGTTTGTTGCACTTTGGGCACTGTATCCGGCGCTCACTGTGGTGGGAAAGGGCAAGAATAAGAAGAGGAAACATCAGTTCTCAGAGACAATACACTCAATACGACAATCAGCTGAAGCCATTAGTCTGGTGACTTGAAAATGTTTTTTTTTTTTTTTTTTTTTTTTTTAAATAGCAGATTTATCTAGAATACAATAAGTAAGTCACATACTGCGTGTGAGAGAACATGTGCTGCTTCAGGTCATGTTTCCTGATGAACGCCCGGTCGCAGAGGTCACATTTCAGCTTCTCTGCACCGGTGTGGATGAGCATATGTGATGCCACATGGGATTTCTGTGTGAACGACTTTTCACAAACCGTGCATCTATAGTTCTTCTGACCTGTGAGTTGAAAAAGGAGTTTCAGAGGTTTAACAAAAGCAAAATTTGGGTATCACGGGGAAATGCAATTTTTCAATGCACAGATACGTGAATGGTACCGATCTTCTCATCTAAACTCTCTGCCACAAAGTTTCAAACAAATCTCGTTGACAAGTTTTTATGTGTCTTTTTTACGTGGCTTGTAGGGAAGACACAGGCAAAACTGCGGGGTTCATATGACAGCTGAAAGGCAGATGCTGCCAAAATCAAAACTCCAGACTACTGTTTATACTTCCGTTATCCCTGTACATACCTGTGTGAATCTTGAGGTGCATCCTGAGGTTACTGGGATCGCTGAAAGCCTTACTGCAGTATTCGCACTTGTGAGGTTTCATCCCCACGTGTCCCATGAAGTGCACGTTGAGCTTGGTGGATGTGATGAAAGCCCGTGAACACATGCTGCACTTGAATTTCTTCTCCCGCACATGGCCCTGACCTTTCGCTCTGGAGGTAACATTATTAGAGTTTCTATTATTGCTGCCGCCGCTGCCGCTGTTGTCATTGTTCGTTTGTCCTGCAGCATGGGCGTGGCAGGGCCATGGCGAAGAGGAGGAGCTTGAGGTCCCATTGGTCATCTTTTCTTCCTGGTGAGAATGTTGCTGTTGCTGTGGTTGTTGCTCTTGTTGCGGTGCCTGCTGCTGCTGCGGTTGTTGCTGCTGCTGTTGTTGCTGAGAGTGGTCCTGCTGTGACGGGCTGTGGCTGTGTGGAGGTTGGTTATGGCTGTGGTTGCTGTTATGGCTGCTTAGATGAGACTTGAGCTCAGAGAAGGAGGAGCACTCTTTGCCACACTGGCAGATCTGGCCCTCAGGGACCTGAGGAACACCTGTGGAGAAATAAAAGTTGGTGGAAACGGTCAAGTTATGGATTACCATGTAAGAAGTGATGTGAGGGTTCCTTAAAATCACAGCTACTCATCTGTCATCTCACCCATCATCCTGCAGTAGTCTCTGCTATAATAAAAGAGCAGCTCCTGGTCTGGGTGGATTTCTGTGGTTGTACAGAAGAACAGTTTCCCATTGGCAGGGTACGCCACCAGGTTCTGCTCCTCACGAGTCCTAAATATACACAACACATAAAGAACTGTTTATTAACTTATTGGCTTGGACAAGCACTGATTGTTTGGACAGGAAACTTAAATTACACTTTTGTGTCTCATATGGTCTTTTTCTTTTTTTGCTCTAAACAATGTGAACTGTTGTCAGCAATCTTTCACTGTGGCAGCTGCTTTTATGCAAGCACTGCTGCTACTCAGTGTCATACCTTGCCTTGCGGACAAACATCATCCAGTTGCATTCGTTCTCATCCGTTGTCACGATGTAGAACTCCAGCACGTTGTTGTGATACATCTGCGACAGAGAATATGGCTCATCATCCTCGTCTACGTAGCGTGGTTTTGCGCTGACCACAAAAATCACGGTCCAACTAAAGCCTCTGTACTAACCTTCCACAGTTGAGGCGCATCCTTTTCCGGCCAATCAGACAGATCGACATTGCTACAGTGCTGGCCAACCATTGGTCCAAAGCAGGTCCTCGGAGGAATGACATCTCGTGCAAAAACTCCTACAGTAAGCACATTTTGCCAGCAATTTAATTGATGGTCTACCAAGTTGTTCTTTCCATGAGGCATCTTGATAAATCCTAAATGCCTTTACGTTGTTAAAGCCCTTACACAGTGTCCCAAAAAGTTTGTGTGTGTAAAAGCTTGTGTGAGCCTTAAAAATGATTTTATTCTGTTCTATTAATGATACAGGAATGAAACGTTTTGAAATTGAATGCTTTTTGCCTCTACACAAATTGCAAGATTATACTCGTTTTAAAATTCCAGCTCAGGATTAAATCCAGAGCGGCCTCACCAAGATTAACAGACATTTTGATTGACGGAACAAAAAACAGACTAAGAGTCAGATATGCCAGTCATGTTCTCTCTTAAAAATAAACATGATATCAGTCCACAGAGTAATGACTCAGCTCTATCCTGCTCTAACTGCCACAGAAACCCTTGTTTAAGGGAGTTTATTCTCTTACCAAGTGGTTCATCGGCCACTGAGATGCGCAGGCACAGTGGACGTGGCAGAGAGAGGCGAGCTCGGCTTTGGATGGGCGTGTCAGGGATGAAGGTGACTGGGCCATGCTCTGGGCAGTCTGAGGTATATGAGCGCTCACACAGTGTGCACCCTAGTAGACACAACACCAGCACAAAACTTTTTCACAGGTGAGTTATTTGAGTCACTGCCCTTTAACAATCATGTTCATTTCACTTCAATTCTATGACCACTTATGACTGCTGAATGAAAGTATTTCCAAAAGATTTATTCACTGGTATATTCATTTATTAAACATTCGAAGGAACTAAAATACAGACTCACAGATGGTGTAGGCAGTGACCATGTTCTCCTTGTTGGAGGTAGAATCCTCAAGTTGCAAGGTGGAGTTCACTAGCACCAGGTTGTTTTCTGGCCCCAGTGACACCTCTGCAGTGATGGGGGACACATTTACTGCCTCCAGCCCCATCCCAGAGTGTCCATGGAGAGGCACCGGCTCCAGCTGGCCCTGACTGGCCATCGAGCCAGTGAGCACCACACTGACAACTCCTGAGTTAAGCTCCCCATTCGAGTGGAGCTGCTCCCCGAGTCCTCCTGCTCCTCCTCCCCCAGCATTACCAACTCGACCCCCCATATGATCTTGCTCCATCACCACTGGTAGTTCGAGCACAGGGGGCCCATGGAGGGGCAACACCCCACCGGATGAGTCCACACCAGTCAGGCCCTCATGCGACTGAGGCTGCCTTCCACCACCAAGCTGCTGCTGGGTGTCAGACACCGCCACCACCCCAACTCCATCCATGCTGGCCAGCTCCTCTCCCATCCTGTCAGGGGACATGGGGCTGCTAACACGTGACTCCATGGCCAATCCTGTAGAGTCCAGTTCATGAGCACCTGTCTGGTGGAGGTCTCCCTGTCCACTGACTTGTCTGGAGTCCATGGGCACCAGGCCCTGCTCCAGTGGGCCTCCAGGGCCACTGTAGGGGTCCAGACCTGAGGGATTGTTGCTGGTCACAGACAGGGTCCCATCCATGTTAAGGCTGCTGGGATGAATGTATTGAGGTGGTGGACGGTCTGCCAGATAAGACAGGATACCTGTAGAGTGAAGAGAGACGAAGTGTGATTTTTAATGTACTGAGTAGCGTGCATAAATGTTTCATTAACCAAAATAATTTCAGCCGAAAGAGAAACAGGAGGAAGGCTACCCTTCACACACAGCAAGATGACTTAAACAAGCGTCCAAACTATAAGAATCCAACCAACTGCTTTGAGAATTTCAACAGAAATGACTGATATATCTCACACACAGACAGTGCCTCACCTGGCAGTATGTGTCGGAAGTAGCTGCTCTCCAGGTGGGGGTATGGAGGAGGTGGCAAAGAGTAGTTCCTCTCCGGTAGGCCACACATCACTCCTCTGTCACTCAGTGGACCCATGGGGAGCATCAGCGAGAGAGCAGAAGGGAGGGAGCCCAGGGAAGGACCCAGGCTGGGGATGGCCACCGGCATGCCTAAACCATAATTCAAATGAACAGATGAATGAGGGCTGGGGACGAGTGTGCAGAATACAATGTAGTGGAAAATATAATGCATTGGATAAAGGGATAGCCCTTTGTTCATTTAGCCAAGAAGCACAACACATTATACATATTAAAGCCCAGTCATCATCTATAATGCAGTAGTTAAGGGTTCAGTTTTTCTATGATTTTGGCAGGTGGGAAAGAAAGTTTACAACACAATCGAAACACACTGCCATGACCATAATCTGCATAGGTAAGTCACTGAATAAGTCATGCTGAGTCTTTTCACACTCAGTTAGGAAAAATAAAGTCTTTTAGTTTAATGCGTTTCCCAGTCTGAGCCAGCAAGCCTGGGGATGCCTTCCATACCTGGGGTGGGGATGGGGTTGTGTGTGGGTGAGGTGGGCAGCCCCAGGTGGCTGGCACTCACTGAGGGCACACTGAGCTGATCCATGCCCACAGGACTCAGGTTCATGTCATTCATCCTGGGGAAATAGCATCATCACATAACAACGTTGTGTTTTATGTCTGCAGTTATAAGACGTGAACTTTGGCTCTGATATCTTGGGACCGGTACAGGAGATTATTGTCAACATTTTACAGAGGAAATTGTGAATATTCAGGATTTCACATAAAGCATATAAATAGACACTGGCCACATTAGCTTACCTGAATTCAACAACTGTCCATCAGTATCCGTGTCCTGTCGAAAGGTGCTTTTCTATTTCTCTCCCTGTTAAATACAAGCCCTGGTATGAAACAACTTCAGGCATCCTTTATGCGTATTAAAGAACTCTTATTCAACAGCCAAAAATGACAGTTAACTAGATATTTAAAAGGACTGGTTTGCAACTAGTTAGCGAAACATTGACCAGTTTGTCACACTGCTAACGTTAGCCTTGCTAACTTACGTCTCCATACATCGTCAAAACAGACAATAGTCAGAGTTTTGAGGTTTGAGCTTGGCAAAAGTTAGTGTATTCCTGCTCACATGCGGAGGTGTAGCTTCACAGCAGAAAAACTGGTTATTCGGGAGGGAAGATGCCTTAAAAATAACAACATACCAGCACAATACCTCCATGAAAGGGGCCATGACAGCATACCGCTCCGCTCCACTGCGCATGCGCGGTGGCATGTGAGTATTTAGGCTGATCACAGGTCAGTTTTTATGTCCTCTACGGTCCAAACTGCTCTCCTCACTGGGGCCCAGGTTATATCGGCTGTTAGGAATTACTTTACCATATCTTTGAAGTGTAAGACATAAAAATGAATATAAAGATGTATTTGATTAAGAATGTGAGCGATGAAAAAAATAAAAATAAAAAGTGATATTTAAGGAAATATAAAGATATTTTTACCATCTATCAGTGATAGCCTATAGTGAAAAATATAATGTGAAATGTGAAACAATATGACGCAACTGCCTCTGAAGGGAGACACAAATGACAGGTGGCTTTACAGTTGAATAAAAGAAAGCTCAGCAATTGATTATTTGCACGTATGATTTGTGTTTACCTTGAATGATCATTCACAGCATGAAGCACAGTTTAAATAAACTGATCTACTGAACTGGGATCGAATGGGTTATCCCGAGAATTGTCTCACAATCTATCCTTATGCATATTCTTCCATGGTTTATTAGCATCAGTTAAGCCAGTTATTACAAGCACGTTTCATGTTGAGAACCGCTTCACTGTCTCGACGGAAGGAAGAAAACGTTACGTAAACAGTTTTATCTTTATGAGAAAAAGTTTCATGCCTACATCCCCGCCCCGGATCACACCCACCCTGACGTTAGCCTAAAACCCCCACAAACAAGCTGTCACTGATTATGTCCTGATCGAAGACAGTAGACTTTTAAAAGGTCACAGTCATATCTAACATTAAAGTGGCGACTCTTTCACAACGCACGAGATGACTGAGAGGCGACTCTGACAGGGTGAGTAGAAATTTTTGTAGGTTATTTGGTGCAGAATAATTTGCATATTTTACTGCTTCCTAACTGTTTAATATAAAATTGTCTCCCTTTGGATTTTTTTTTCTTTTTAGAAATATGTCTTATCACAACAAGGAGTTGATGGAGCATATTCCATATGTCCCTCCGCTGGCTCTCCACGGCATCTCCATGGACAAGACCGGAGCGCACTACAAAGATGCGCTTCGACTCGGACTGCCCTTCCACCTAGACGCTGCGTACCTCGACCCTGTGCACGGCCACATGTTACCCTACAGACGGCTATCCTATTTCCCCTTTCACGGATCTCTCGGTGTGTGTGATTATTCCTTCGAGCCCGCGTTCATCCGGAAAAGGAACGAGAGGGAGCGACACCGTGTGCGCTGCGTAAACGAGGGTTACGCGCGGCTCAGAGAGCACCTGCCGCAGGAGTTTGAGGACAAACGGCTCAGCAAAGTGGAGACTCTGCGGGCGGCTATTGACTACATCAAACACCTGCAGAGCCTGCTGGACTTGAACGTGTCCGGGATGGAGATGTCGCTTGGAGATGCGCGCAACCGTGCGCCGCTGCCGCAGAGGACAGAGTGCAACAGTGACGGAGAATCCAAAACTGGCCTCAGCGACGGCGGGGAAATTGTTTACTAGCTCTCTCTCACTGTCTCTCGTTCTCTGTATGACATGCTGCATATGAATTACGCAACACTTAGTTATAATTAAGTGTAATTAAAAGGACAAACTGAATGAAAAAAAACAAGAAGAACAGTGAAAACAACCACAGGTTTTTACAGTAAAGATGTGACATGAAACTCCCAGTCCGTACATTGAGCACGAACAGTTTGTTTACATGTGGGGAGGCAGGAAAAACTGTTTTTTCCAGGTGGACATTAGAGGCAAAAACAATAATACTTGATCAATATTTGGAATTTCATTCTTGACCTTCAGAAATAATATGTTTAATATCATTTGAATGAAGTTTGATTTGGTGGTTGTGGGCCTCATGAAGGTCATCAACAAGGTGACTAACACGTTATTTCAGTGAACAATGTTTGACTGTGTGTGATGCTGAGGTTTTTTTTTCCTGTACATCCACGTAAACAGACTGTAGTCAAAATAAGTATCAGGGGTAATTGTATTCTCTGCAGGGAAACCTCACCTCATTATGAATACTGAAAGTGAATTCAGTGTACAAAGCCATTGTTTTGGGGAAATTGTTATTTTTTTTGTATTGTATTAAAATCTTGTGAGCTTATAATTATCTACAATTATTGACTCTGTTTCAATGCAAATGAACAGTGGAAAGGCTTTTCAACAGTACAAAATACAACTTAAATATTTCAGATTCACATATATGTGCAGATCAACACATGTGACATGTTCGCAAAAACAACATAAATAACATAAATAAATCCAAAAGAAATATTTTTTATGATTGAATTTACCCCTTTAAAGTGGACTGATTATCCTCTTAGATCCCCACTGATCCTAATGTGACACGTAGAGTCATATGCATGTGCTTCATTCACACCAAATGAGCGAGCGACTCGAGTTCATAATGTTCATCTTAACTTCTCTAGTCCACCTACACATTATGATGTTGCACTATTGCTGTAAAATCAGACAACCTACTGCAATGAAGAGAATACGATCTTGGATAATGCTACAGTTTCTATCCGTGCCGCAGAGGCCTTTTCCTTTTTGACTAGCAGGAGAAGCATGGGTGGGTGTAATAACATTAGTAATTCAGATCCAGATCTACCCAAATGTAATGCAGCCATTTTTGTCAAATCATTAATTACTGCTATATCTCTTCTATGAGCAAGACGTCATGTTATGGAAGTGAACATTACATTACGGTAATCCAGGCTTGACCGGTTTCCAAAGCACAGAAATTGAAATCTCAAACCACAAGTGTCTCCTCAAAAGAAAGTTTCTCTCCTTGTTTTCAGCTACCTGAGTGCTCTTCAAAGACCACCTGCTCACTTTACTATCTCAGGGTCCCCAGGAAGTTTTTTTCTCCTAATAGCTTGAGGAATGCATTTATCAGGGAGCCCTCAGCCTCGTGAGAGGAGCCCCCCGAAAACACCTAATTTCCATCCTATTTGTGTGTTTATGCTTCCCACCTCCGCTGACCTGCACGGAACATTTTCTGATTTACTGTAATACCAAAACCACAAATTAGGAAAAAAAATTAAAAAATAAACATGATATTGTATACAAGCAAAAGGGATGTGGAGAGACCGGCAGAGTGCTGCTCAAGTGAACCGTGGTAGTATGGAGGAATGGCATTGACAGGCATGAAGGCATGACAAACCCTCAGCAAGAGGTGTTTGGCTGTGCAGTTTGTGAATTAGACCCAATAATTAGCCAAGTGCTGGTACCCTGGGCTTGATGGTTCAGTGGCACTGAAGATAGGGAACATGAAGCTACTTAAATGAAAGCCTCTGCCTTAATGGATGTTTTCTTTCCTGATGCACACAGGCTGATTCTAATCGGACTCCTGCTCAGATTCCTTGCAGGCATCGCTCTACTTTACTGGAAGAGTTGTTGCTAATGCATGCATGTGATTTAATACAGAAGACAGAAGAAGAAGAAAGGTTTATAACTTTGGAGAATTGTTGCAATCTAATTCTAATTTATCTCTGGAATTACCTCACATGTGTTAAACCCTCCAGCACTATCAGCTTCGTGAATCTGTCACAACGTTTGCCGCAGGAAAACTGCACAAAACCTTGTCGTCTTCAACACAACAACAGATACAACAAAGTGCCCTCATACTGCACACTGTCTTCTCTCCGTTCTGTTTACCTTCTCCCATAATGACTGCAAGTTTCTGGCCAGGCACTGAAGTTCAGGCTAACAACAACATCTCCAATCAGACACAGGGCCGCCATGGGCCCCAGAGTAAACACACACTCGGGGACAATTACAGCACAATCACTTTGTATGAACGGTCACACAAAACAAGGTCCTGATTAAGGATACGAAGCATGAAAAATGAAAACAGGTCAAAAATAAAAAAGTGGAACAATCGAGCAAAATGGAGTAAAGATTGGTTTAAAAGTGGAACTATAAAACCTGCAACACGGAGAATACCTCTGCGGGTGTCAGACACATGTTTGGGTTCTATATTAAGCCTGCGAATGGTTTCTACTGTGTGCAAGGCTACCTATTTGTGCAGTGCAGGAGAGAGAAAAATTCCTGCTATACATGCACGATGACTGGGCAAGATAAAGTTTATCAGATGAAGTAAGATCAGTGCGGGACCACCGGGAAAGGTTGCTACTACGTGTCGAGACAGAGAGCCCTCATGCAGAGGAGGAAACGGAAGAACCGGTTGTTACAGGACCCCGGGATGCTGGGCTTTCCTCTGTTTGCTGCAGAAAAGCTTAAATACTGGAGTCTCACTATAAAAGCAAACTTCATTTAACTGCATTAATGCCACAGTGTTTATCACCATATACACAGTTTGGGATTTAACTGATTTTTTTCAGCATTGCCAGACACCATGCAATAGTGATTTGAATATACGGCATGTTGATGACAGTGTTGCATGTGCATAGCAATACCACATTATAAAAGTAAATGACCTGCATTAAAATTTTTGCTTAAGGAAAAGTACATAATTATTGCCAACTAAATGTATATTAAGTATCAAAAGTAACAGTACTCATTACACAGAAGGGCCCCATTAAGTGTTTGAAGGTATTACTGGATCATTATTGTTGATGCATCAACATATTAACAGTACTTTAATTTTAAGGTGGAGCTAATTCTAACTGCTTCATACACATTTTGGGAGATTAGTATATAAACAAATATCATATTTAATAAACTGATGATATTTTTTGTATGTAAGCTTTTAATTTGAAAAGTAACTGCAGCTGTGTAAAGTAAGTAAAAAGTATATTTCCCCATGGACTTTTGTACAATAAAAGTATAAAGTAGCATAAAAAGGGAAATTACTCAAGTACAAATACCTCAAATACCTTGAGTAAATGTACTTAGTTACTTTACACCAACTGAAGTATTTATCTCATCTCTTCTAAACCCTGGGCCTCCTTCATATATTGAACCACTAGTGTAGAAACTGTTTACAATTTTAGCCTCTTGGTAATGTAACATATGCCAATAATTATGAGTTCTAATTATTAGATTAAGTTAATTAATGGTGTAAAATGACAGCAGGGCTTGGGTTTGACAAAGTCAGTTGTGAGTCATGACACCAATAGTCATTATGTCAGTCAAGGTATTCATCAGCGACAGCCCTTCACAAACACTGGTTCACAGAACAGGAAAAACATAGACACACGTAATGCATCATTAACTGTAATTTATTCACTTAAATACATATTTACAAGTAGTTAGAAAGTGATCAACTGTGTGACAACGAAATGTAAGTTTGTAGGGCAGGACGTGCGTATTTATGTGATTGTGTAGCTGGTGGTCAGTAGGCCTGCAGTTCATCAAGCTGCTCAAGGAGAGCATGTCTCTCCAGCTCTAACATGGAGATCTGACGATTTTTGTTACTCACCTCCTGTCAAAGACAGAAAGACAAACCAAGATATTCATGGCCATATCACATGCACACACAAACAGACCAATCAGTTGAAGCAAAAGTACAAAAACATGCAAAAACATGCACTCTTATATAACTTTGATAACAGAAATGAATACAAAATAGGAATTTTTGTATCTTGAGGCCTTTAAAGTTGTGTATGAACCCGTAAAATTTAGTTTAAATTCAGTTTACATCAATTTACTTGACCTTCTTGACCATTAGAAACTATTAAATACCTGCTCTGTTATCCTTACCTGAGTCAGTACTGAGTTGTGCCACCGGAGGTCGCTGTCTGCCACTGTTTCGGGCAGAGAGGGGTTGCTGCTGCTCATGACATTGGGCTCAGTCATCACTGAGCCCAGAGAGCCGTTTACCCTCTGGATACGAGACCTGAGGAGGCAGGGCCGAGCCTGGAGAGAGACAAGAGCCAGAAACAAGGTTTTTTTTAATCTAGAGGTATCTGTGAGAAGATGATATTCACATGCTACTTTTTACAAGGATGAGGAATTAGAATTTCTAATTGTAGGTTATTTTTTTTTATTATGTTCACATCCATTTCTAGATCTAGTGACAAAACAAAATCTGTATGCTGCACATCCAGGCCTAATGCAACTTTCAACCCCAATCTAACTTTATGGCTTTGTCCAATTGTCCAATTAGTCTCAAAGATGCCTCCTGATGACGCCCTCTGGGTTCTCTTACCATGTCATATAAAACACAGCAGTTGAAGAGCTTTGATTTAGTCTTTTTTAGTCACCTCTTGTGTTTCTAGTGATCACCTTTCCCAGAATAGCTTTCAGTGGGTGTATGGTGAAGTGAGTAGAAATACTAAAGCTCGCTCACCAATCAGTTTGTGGATAGTGAGGGATCTCTATATTTATAGACCAAACTGGAACACACAGGGCACTAAGGTCAGTAAAGTCAATGAGGCTCTAATCCTCAGCAATGTTCTCTACCTCAGCTGCGCCTCCCTGACAGGAGCCAGGCCCACTTTTGGTCTCGATGTCGTCCTGTCGGATGCGGTTTTCCTCCAGCCGCTGGAGGTACCAGAGGCGAGTGTTCTCCAGAATCTCCATACCACACCATAGAGCATCCTTCTCCCTCTCCAGATCCTTCAGACGCTTAATCTGAAACAGGAGGAGCACAGTTAGATCAGGTGTGAAAACATTACATTTTGCCCTGTAACCTCCAAACCCCATTTTTGGATAATTACAAAAATAATTGAAAAACTGTTAGGGTGGTTTCCTGTCATATTTCTACTCTCAGAGGCAAAAAAAAAAAAAAAATGCCCAAAACTCCCTGAAAAATAACCAGAAATGTTAAGATTGATGATATACCCAGTTTCATTAGGGACGTGTATGTTCACATGTGTATTTTGATGGCACAAAGTACACATGTATTTTGTGTATGTGTGTGTGTGTGTAGGGGGGGATGGGGGTTGGGGTGGGGGCGGGGGTGTGGGGGCTGACTAAACAAGCCTGACCACCAGCAACCTGCCCTTCAGCCTGATGTAAAGCAGCATGACTGGCACAGTGCTGCCTGTTGTCTTCCAGAGGCCCCAAGGCTTTGTCCATGAGCGGAGCCAATCTACAGAGCAGCAGGAGGCCTTTAGTTCTATTGTCTACGCTCAGCTGGATTTCACGCACTTTAAACAGGCTCACACAGAGAAACGGTGCTACAGCAGCCAGGGAATCATAATATGTGGTGGTGATGATCCACCTGTGGCATCGTGAGGTCAGCAGCGAGCTAGTTTAGGATGACATTAAAAACTAATGACACTGATACATCACTATTGAATGATTAACAGGCTATTAGACGCATTTGACTCATCAAATTTTCAAGGAAGTTCCATTTTAGGATTTTTCTGCATTAACCTTGTCGCCGTATGTCTGTATGTTATAAAACAATCTAAATATATCACTGTTGTTTTTTTTGTCAGTTACTGTTTGACAGCTACTTTTTATGATCATAGATTTACAGCCAGTGGAAACCTGGTTATATTGAGCCTTTAACGGGAAGCTGCGAGGAGCGGACTTGACATGTGGGAATGTGTCAGTGGGATGACCGCAGCCACGCTATCTCCAAAACAGCACGCAGACATGATGGAAAACCTGAGTGAAAACAGAATGACTCTGCAAGTGTTTTAGTTCAATATACAGCATGAAATGTTGATTTGGATTTATATGAATAATTCAGTTCTCCCATTAAACACTATTCTAAGGTGAGCCCAGAATGACCAGAGTGACTCCTTAAAATGTACTTCAGATTAAAGAAACTCCTTATATTAATATCCATATTCAATGAAAACAAACACTTTTGTATTATTGTTTGAATGACACAGAAACACTGTATTTCTGCAGGGCTGTGGCTGCCACTGTGGCACTTAGATCAGATATATTAAAATGTGATCACTTTTAGGCCAACAAAAAGTGAATAAATACATAATTGAGTATTTTCTCTGACAGAATGTTATTTCTGGCAGCTCTGAAACAGCGTTTTGTGGAATAGAATCTACAGAACATACAATCTAAGATTATAGATTAAAAAATTAAATTTTAGATTTTCTTTTGGGAGTAAGTAAAAAATCTCTAAGTGAGATGAAGCACTGCATGGACATGACTAGAGTTGCAACAGTGAGTTGATTTATTGATTAAATCATCAGATAATGAATCGACAATCTTTTGATAATAAATTATTGAGATAAGTTTTAGGGAAACATTCTCTCCAATGTGAAGATTTTCTACTTAAATATCTTGGACTGTGGAACAGCAAAAAAAAAAAAAAAAAAAAAAAATTTGAGGGAGTCACCTTGGACTCTGGGAAACTGACATTTTCTACACAATTGATTATGAAAATAATAAGCAGCTGCAGCCCCGATCAACACATGTGTTGATCTCTTGTATCAACACATGTGTTGATCGGGGGTTTCTGCTGTCAGTGAACTTTGGCACAACCCTCCCCACCGGCTTGTACTTGCTTGCACTTACAGCGAGATGTGTACATGTGTGGAATTGCTTTGAATGCTGCCATTTAGCGCAAATCTATCACGTGTGTGTTACGTGAACCTGGAGGGAGACAGACCTCTCTCTGAAATTCTTTTTATTTTCCTTCTAGTATCAGTTCAAGCTGAAATATAAAAGTTTTGAAAAACAGCATATCTGCTCATAACAGACGTCCCACATTCCAGCAGAATATAGAAGAGGTCATGTAAATATACTGAGCAAACGTGAACAAACTGCCTAATGACACAAATCAGACACACATGAGTACACACAGGGCGCTGATAAGAATCACTAACTCAGGAGAAACACTCCAGCAAGACACAGTGAGAAGTGACTGATTAAAGTCAGAACCACGCTGGTATCACACCACACACACCATCATCTCCCTCCTCACCCATAGGTAGAAGCGAAGTGCGTCCAGGCTGTGGAGGCTGGTCCTGAGCGGGAATATCACCACGGTGTAGGAGCCAGAGCCGGAGGGATGACAGGCCATGGAGAGGAGATCAGTCACTGACAGCTACTGCTGCCCCATGTAGCTGGCTGCACAACAAACAACAAATCACAGCTCGCTAGTGGCTGACTCTGAATAATACCACAGAGAGAGAATGAGTGTGAGAGGGAGAGAGAAGGCAGGGGTGGAAAAAAAAAGAAAAAAAAGCAGCAGGATACACAGGCACAGACAACATGGTGCCCCCGGGGCGAGGTAATGAAAAATTCCACATGTCACTGCCATGACTGGTTAATCGACATACAGTGACACACACACAGAGAGAGAGGGAGAGAGAGATGGGCGGAGGGAGGGTAAAACTGGCAGTTGTGGATCAAATAAAAGGGAATAGGAAACAGTGAGTGAGATACAGCAGGAGATGTGAAAATGAATCGGCGGATGGGAGATTCGTGAAGATAGAGGTGAGACCAGACAGTTGCCAGCTCCTGCCAATCGGCGCTGCTGGCTAAAAAAATATTATTCATCCAAAATCTCTCCTAAAGGGGAGAAAACAACTTCAGTTTCACAAGCTCTAACAGGGTTTTCTCAGCTCAAGGACTGGGAAAATTTTTCTAAGAATCCTGTCATCCCTCAATTGAAGTGGAAACTTGACATTCCTCCGTCGGTGCTGCTGAATGAGAGGAGAGCGCATGTGATTATTTTCTCCTCAGTTTCAGGTGAGCTCTCTTGCCTCAACATGTTCCCTGGAATGTGACATAACCCGCGGACGAGAGAGAGAGATCACGCAATCTGTGCCAGCACAGAGGCGTGGAGTGCGTGCCAGTGGACATTATGGCAATTGAGAATAGACATCAAGGCAAACAGTAAACAGGACAGAGCAGTTCTGTGTGTGACAGCAGAGCAGGACGGGTACAGGGTGGAGTACTCATGGATTTCAGCCACATTGCATTGACCTTAACGTCATTACTATCAGCGCTCAGCTGTTCAGTTGGTCAGCGCCAGCAGAGAAAATCAGTGGCACATGTTTGTTTTTTTTTAATTTATTACGGCCTCAGGCCAAACTGGCTGTTAGACCTCGTGGATGGATGGAAACCCACAATCATTTCAGCCCACTGTGATTTCTAAAGGAAAAATATGAAGATTAATGTAAAAAAACAAACAAACAAAAAAAAAACCCAACTTCAACAAGTTTCATCATGTGAAAACCTTATCTGAGATATAAAAGATAAAAGTAAAATGTTATTATTAGATTGTTTATCCTGATGTATTGATGCGTAAGCAGCTTTTTACAGTTGCTGCTCAAGGAGGAGCTGGTTTGAACCACTTCGTATACAGTCAGTTATTAGTCCAGTCAGGGTCAGGCCCCTCCAAAAGGGTCCCAAGATAAATGTGAGTGGTTGTGAGATGATTAATCCAGCAGGACAGAAGAAGTGTTCATATTTTGGATTTTTGTGAAATATCTGATACTTTTACCTTTTAAGACCTGGTGCATTTATTTAAATGAAAAGTTTAGAGATGAAATTGCTTTTCCCTCTCCAAACATCTCAACTATTTTTGTAAAGGGGTCACAACCCAAAAAGATTGGGAACCACTGGTTTAATCACTGACATTATGTGTTATAAGCTTAATTAATCATATATTTTTCTTAAAGTAGTTTTTTTTTTTATTGAGAAATGTTCATTTGAAAAGTAAAATGTACAGTTATTCCCTCTGAAATAAAGTGGAGTAAAAGTATAAACCAGTATAAAGAATGGAAATATCCAAGTAAGTATCTCAAAATTGATCCTTAACTATCCATCACTGCATCACTGGAAACTATTGACATGAACATTTGTATATTTAAATCAGTGAGCAATATATTTCCTCAGAGAACAGATTAACAATATTAATATTTCCCTTATCATTGTCATGATCTCTTTTACATATTTTATTTTCTCCCTGCCACCGAGGACAAGATAAGATGCTATAGTTTTAGTTCATTTAACACTAAGGCTTCACTTTATACTGTAACTTTGCCCGAGAGATGCTGAAATGTAAATGTTTGATTTAGAATTGAAGGAAAACTCCATTAATTCCACCCAGCCTGTTATCACATGTTTATACTGTCTGCTGAGGCTCTGGAAGATCTTGACAGGTGTAAAAAAAAAATAACCCCTTGTGATGTCACAGTGATGTCATCGGGGGGTTATCTCAGCTTAGCACGGGCTTTACACAATTTCTTCTTCGAACAGAATCTCTGCATTGTGAGCTGGGGGGTGTGAAGGTGTGTCTGGGGGTGTGAAGTTTGAAAGATGTGGGTGAGGTTCTAACAAGGAGATAGTAATGAGTTGCATTATGGGAAATGTAGCAGTTTTTTTTTTTGTTTGTTTTTTTAATTGACCCATACTGAGGACTAAAATCATAAATAAAAAAACAGAATATCTCTGCCACTGCTGCATCAAATCTGACCATTCTTCCGTCTCTGACGACTCATCCAACTTAAGGGAAGCTGAAGTACAGGAGTGTTCTTTAAAGCTGCAGAGAGGACAGATATACATACAGTATACATTGTGTTTGGATTGTTCAGTGGGTGTGGTTGAATTTGGAGACCCTCCTATTTGACACTGTCACTATGGGGCCCTCCCATAGATCTCACCTACTAGATTATCACACTACTGAACCGAACACCACTAGACATAAAGCATTTTACTTGATTTGAGACTTCCCTCATCTCCTGCTCTCTGGAACTGAAGTGCGTTAAAGCTTCAGTCCTGCTTGATCACCAGCAGAGGGAGCCGTCCCGCCTCTCTGAGTTGAGGATCATATGAAGAGCTGACATTTTGTGGCTCTTATGATATTGTAATTAGGGCATGAAGCTGTATCTTTTACAAAACACCAGATGGCACTACACAATGAAGATCCAGAGCACTGAGATTTTCTCAGAAGTATGTCAACTATTTTCAGCCTCTCTACAGCCTATGCTGTGATGCGCTTTTGTTATTTTTACTTCCATAAGAAGCGATACGTTCCAATAATATATAGACAACATGCTTTTCGTCCTGTAGTGTTTACAGCCTACAGTTCATTGAAAAACACCATGAAATTCATCTCAATCACAAAAGATGACCAGATTGTGAGACTAATAAGTCACTTTTACATTGGTATTACCTGTAGACACTAAAAACTGTGTTTCTGCAGTATTTTCATGTGAGGGAACGCAGGTCACAAGCCGAGGCCACGACAGCACTCAAATCAAAACATGGGATTAAGATGCCACAGAGGAATGGCTCTCTGTGCTCCAGCATCCCCGAGATGGAGCCTGAGGGGAACCCATGACCCTGTGTTATATCACGAGGCATGTGACTGTCACCGGAAAAGAGCCTAAAGCTGTAAATGAGCTCATGATATCGTGGACACTAACAAATGATGTGTTTTCACACTCTTTTGACTGTAGCAAACGCAGGTAAGAGAGATTTTAAGTTCACTTTACAGACGCCCACCCACTTCAAAGTTAAGTCTCACTTGTTTCAGCTGCTGTAGATGCAACAAGCAAAATCATGATGAGTTTGTTCCGTGAGCCCCCCAAAGAGGAAGTTCACCACATTGTCATGCTAATAGTGTAAATATATTCACACAAGCTAAATTTCACACATGTATTCACATTGGCGGGCTTTTGAGTTTTACACTTGAGGCTTAAATACACACTCATTTATACACACACATACTGCAGTGACCCATTTCCCCTCGTACTGACTCTTCTTAGTCACTACCACTACTTTGCGGCTGGGAGTGGGGTGCATAGATGCTTCCTGTCTCACCCCTTCATACTCATACACACTTTCACACACAAATATTTTGCTCCCCCGCTGTTACTGCTACTTTTCATGCAGGATATTTCAACCACGAAAACCGAAAACGACACGCACACACTCCAGCAGCATGGTAACGCACATCTCTTCAAGATACAAGAACAGTTTAGTATTTTGTTTCTTTCCACATTCTGCTGCTGTAAAACAGAGCTGAAGAGGCTCTGCTAGGTGAGGTGGAGACATTATTCCGGGCCAAAACAAAAAAAAAAAAGAAAGCCGGGCACTCCCTTCGCCTCCCCGGCCAACGCCAGCGCTGGCCACTCCAGGCTCACTGTTCCAGATCATAGCTCCCAGGAATCTTGTCCAGATATGTAACCCCCTCCAGACACACACACACACACACACACACACACACACACACACACACACACACACTCTTCCATTAGGAATGAAAGAACTGCATCTCTTATTAGAGACAGACACTCACCTCCTTGTCCTGAGACCCAGATCCACACACTGGATTGAGGTAAAACAAATAGATTACTCGCTCCATTTTTTTAAGCTACACCAAGAAAGTGTTTCGATGTTAAATACACTGGCTGAAAGCATAACTAGGGGACACAAAGCTTCATATTAAATATTGAAAAATTGCTAATATACTGTATATAAATTTTTCAGACTTTTCTCTGCAGTGTTTCTCTTATAAAAACTGTTTAAAAAAGTTTAAAGAAAGTTTAAGAATGTTAAATCGTCTTACAACTAATGCAGCTTGTTGGCCTTATATTAAGAGGTTGTAAGCCAAAGAAGTTGGGAGCATATGGCCAGAAGTATGGACACTTTTCTGCCCGTGTAAATGATAAAATAAACTTTGACCCCACCGACCAGCCAGTGGCTCAGCATTTACAGCACAAACACTGTTCAAATCCATGAACATCGTTTAGTCTCAATGAAACGTTGGAACCCACCGGTACGAAATACAGATGATACTGTCATACAGTGTGAAATAAGATGATTTTTCCAGCCTTAAAACTATTTAAAGGACAAGGCTGTTGTTTGTCTGTATTTTTGTTGTCATCAAAAAATCCTTTTCCATTTAAGCTGTGGCACTCAGCTCCAATCCAGCTGGCTCCTACTGAAGACCTAAATATTTAAAGGCAAAAGTTCACAAATATAAATTCAGTTTAAAAAGGGCTACAACGGTTGGACACTAGATTTTGCAATTATGTGTTGGGAATTATTTTACTATTTTTTTTGCAGTGGATGAATACACATATGGTGCTCCAGTGGGTATAGACTGCTGCAGAATTGAGTCTTAAAACACAGAAATCGGTTAGCATGTTTGCTAACCTCATCCCAAAGTCAAAGTAGTTTTTTTGAATGGGTTTTTGGTTAGATGCATAAAACATGGTCTGTGGTTAACACAAGCGCAAGACATTTTCAAGTTTTTTTAGGATAGGCTTTTGTAGAAGAGTTAAGTGCTGAATCAAATGACAAGTTGAAAGCCTAGTGGTGGTGACGCTGAAGTCATGTGACTGTGGTGTACTGTGTTTATAGCCTAACATTAGCTTTATACCTCTGTCGATTGTATTTAAGCTACAAAAATCTTAGAAGCAGTGTTTATTTGTGATTATCTTCCTGAATGAAATGTGTAAGTATCATAAACATTTGTTAATCACAGAGCTTATTATATCCCAGTGGCTTTTTGTCGAGGCAACCAGGGTGATGCTAACTTTCCGGGTTGACCTACAAAAAACACGTCATCCCTGCGACGCTCTATTTCCAGCAGCGGGAATGAAATTCTGAGATCAACTCAAAAACTACATTTACTGAGTTCACGATAATGAACAGTGTAGCTTACCAATGTGTTCACAGTAGCTTTTTCACAACAATGGGAGACCTATGTCACAGAGCAATTAGTGACTGTTTATCAGACTGTGGATACACAGGCAATACTTGTTAGTACATTACTTGTTAGTCTTTTGCAGGGATTTGGTGGCAACAAGAAGACCACAGACAATTCACTCGGTTCAGTTGAGAGTAATCCTTTAAGGGGAAATAAAAGTGGTTGTGGTAAAGAGCCAAGTACGCTTGGATGTCAAAACAGAAGCGAGGACTCCATCTAGGGACAGCTCAACAGTGTTCAGTGTGGAGCTGTAGTCATCCCTGTGGTATCCCTCACATCACATACCGGCCAGGCTGGTAAACATGCACGTGTTGTGTGCAGCTTACTGGTGTCACGTGGCCTCAGGTCACTGAACTTCTTATTTTTCCATTTGACTGCTAAGTTAGAGCCATCAGCTTTGATCATATTTCTAACTTAAAAAGACAAAGAACCCTTTTATCAGAGAGACACATGACGTGTTTTTATCTCTTTCTCCATTTATTCTTTCTCTTGACAGGTTAATGCAGTCAGACAACGCACACTGCCGCATGCCTCAGAAGATGTACCTAAGCCCAGGCCCTGTTACCACACCATGGGGCCCCCAGCACAGTGACTCCACTCCCCCCGAAGACTTTCCTCCTCTCTTCTCTCATCTCTATCTTCCTTCCTCACCTTCCCTCTCCTTTCAAAGAGCTGGATGTAGCTTCACTGCTCACAATCAAAATTAGCAAAAGGCGCATCACTGTGGTTGGCTGAAAACCTGATATCTTCAAGATCAGAGTCATGCTTTTTGTGACACATTCTGCACTTTATCCAATGACACCAAAAGTTTCAGATAAGGCTGGCTGCTAGTCGTGCATGCAGATTTCCCATCTGATAGTCACAGGTGCTGAACTGTTTGCATGAAATATCAGATTTTTCCTGTAAACAACCAGTGTAATAATGTACATGAAGATTCCTGCTCTGCATTCTTACAATTTAAAGCAGGAAGATTAACATTACTGGTTACAGGCCAGGTAACACACAGTCACACGCACATACGCTTCGCTCTGATTTGCTTGCTCACTCACTCCCTCCCTCCCTCCTCATTTATCCCCTCGCCCAGCCAGTCACGCACACACATCCAAATTCACAAATATATTCCATGCCCTCTCCTTCTCTTTCCCTCCCTCTCTCCCTCTCTCTCTCCCACAAATACACATATTGTCACGCTCACGCACAGCCCAACACTACACGGCTGAGGCCAGATGTAAACCAGATGTTCGCCAGATGTAGATAAGGGCGAAAACACATCAGCTGAAGTGCGCCACCTTTTCACCTCAGCTGCACGGAGCAGAAACAGACGGCCCTCCTGTAGTCCTGAATGGCACATACAGTATATTTTTCAGAGAGTTACGTTTATTAGTATCATTCCTGCTCTTACTGCTTACATTATGTTGCATTGAAATTAAAAATATATATATATATATATATATACAGTATATACAGTATATATATATTTATATATTTTATTAGGGGAGATAAGGTTTTATTTGGAAGCAGCATTTTATGCACTCTGTGGGAAAAGAGTTTCTTTTTTTGTTTAAAAGAAGCACATAATTGTTCATGTGTCTTTGTCTTGCAGAGACTTTGTATCTAGCTTTGACATTGAGCTCGGCTCAAAGTCACTGCAGTGAGGCCAAAACAAGTTCCTCTCAGACACATATTGAGGGACAAAAACAAAGGATCAATTTACACTCACCTCGCACCGCCCTTCAGTCCCTTCCCCTCCTCCTCCTCCTCCTCTCTGCATGCCCACAAACACACTCTGCAAAAACAATATTTTAAAGCGCAAGATGTTATCACCTCAAACCACAGGCCGCTCTGGTAAGAACAAGACGTGCTTTAAATCTACAGGTAAATGCAGGAAGGGAATATACACACACTTGAATACTCATATAGACCACAACTGCTTAAAGAAAATAAATCTGTATGCCCCCCCCACAGGCAAGCCCCTGAGGACCCCCCAAAGCAAACACAGTGAGTCAGGGTCTCCTTGGGCACATTTCATCTTAAACCCGTTCACCCTGACATGCAAGCTCCCCTGGTGAACCCCTGACAATATCCAGCTGCCAGCCCGCAGCCTCGCTCTCCTTGCACCCCAAATTTCAGCAGACCCTCTCCGAACAAGCACACACACACACACACACACACACACACTCATTCTCTCGCTCTCTCATACACACATATGAAATCAGAGCACAGCTCACTCCTCCCCACAACCCCCACCTGTGGCCTCCACAGCTGGGCGAACGCTCCCATGGAAACACCTCCCACTTTACGTACAGAGTACTTGTGTGCGCTTGTAACTTCATTTTTGGGATCACTGCCTTTTTTACTCCTCTGTGTATTTTCAGTACTCACCCGCCTCCTCTCGCAAAGTACTAAGTTCCAAATATAGTTTACACCCCAGGGATCATTTGTGTGTGGTGATAAGAAAAAAAGATAAACTGTTGCCTTGTGTTGAGACCTATAGGTTAAACAAAGACGACATTTCTGCTCAGTTTTAATTCACATCACCTGCAATTCTCCAAACCCATGTTCACTGGGATCACTTCATTTTCCATACTCTTACTGTAGCTGCATAATGTGCCTGCACGGTTATAGCCCACAGCTATCTTTCACTACTGTTATGCATAACTTGTTTTTGGTTAGATCTCTATCTACTGTATGAATATTTGCATGTGCATCTCAGCAAATATGGATGAGCTGCTTGGAGGTGAAAAATCATGCTTGCAGCTTGTAGACATAAATCAGCACATGAGAAGCCACTCATCTCCCAAACCAACAGTTAGCAAGCAGCTCTGAAAGCTTGCCCGAGTGATGTTACACAGTTTCTCTTTTACGTGCTTTAATTTGGTTTCTTTCTTCCTGTAATTCTCTGCCACTTCGCCATTTACCGTGCCGCGTCTCTACATTAAAGTCTCTCTCCCTGCTCATCGCTCGCAATTTGTTGTGGTATGTCTGGAAATTATGATTGACGTAAACAATCTACAGTCTGTGGTGAGCCTCTTCTCAGTATTTGCTTCCGCAGCTGAGGGGCAGAAGGATGTGGAAAGCCCCATACTGCACCTGTGAACCAACAACTTCCTCTCTCTCTCTCTCTCTCTCTCTATTTTTCATCCTGTTCGCTTTATCACAGCCTCCCCTTCACCAAAGAGACTTCCTGTAGAACCGAGACTGCCATATGGTACACACCGTACATCCTTTCAGTGTTTCGCTAAAGAGCATCTTCAGCACTAAACTCTCAGCTTTAATGTTTTGATTTTGACTATGACCTCTGACCTGCAGTTCCCTGAAACCTCTGTCTCATCCGGAGTGAAACCAAACAGCATTTCAATCTCAAAACAACATAGCGATGCACTAAGTATTATCAATGATATTAGATGTTGTACTGTGAAAGATAAAAAGCACTATCTATGTACATAGATGTTGCACTTTGCCATCATATCAATTAAAGCCACATTTCCCTCATAGTACAACTTCACTTGCATAATTCTTTCTTTTTCTTAATCTCAAAAATTATATAATTCTTTTAGACTATGTAAACATGACAAGAGTAGAGAGAGACTGATAATAGCCACAATGCTGTTGAGTAATTAATGAGCTTAAAGGAATTTTGGGAAATTTGCTTATTCATCTTTTTTGCTAAGAATTAGCTGAGAAGACCGATACCGCTTCCGCAAAATTCTAAAATTGAACCCCCGCCCAAAAAAACAAACAACAACAACAACAACAACAACAACAACAACCTGAAAAACAAAACAAACAAAAAACAAAAACAAAAAATCAGGCCAAATCAGGTCTGAGTCAAGCTAGTTGTTGTTTTCAGTCTTATTGCTAAGCTAAGCTAACCGTCTGCTGGTGCCAGCTTCAGCATGAAACAGCGAATATGTTTAATTCCCAAAATATTAAACTATTTCTTTAATAAGATTAAGACAACGATATGTGTGTTTTAATCTGGTATTAAAGTGAACACAGTGACGAGCATGAAGGCTGCTGACGATGTCTCAGTCATTTACTATGTTGCAGTTGCTTGATTTTGAACTAAATTTGATTGACTTTATCTTATAAGCAGCTTCCTTGGATTCTCTTCCTGATCTGACAAGTGCCATTACATCACACATCACTTCCAACTGATTAACACTCAAACCAAATACAATTGCATTCGACTTCCTGCTGCTGTAGGATATGTGCAGCGTTAGCTTCCTAATGGGCTCTCTGTTGTGTCCTTTGTTTGCATTATTCTACAGTGAATCAGTAACTTTTGACTGAAAAGAGCCACATCATTTTTTTTTTTGTTGCAAGCACAAGACCCACCATGACAGTCCCCCAGCATGTCATCTTCTGACCTGAGTCACATTGCACTGTGTGACTGTTGTTTTACAAGCATGCTAATGTATTCAAAGGGCACTGACCGTGGAGGGGAAACAATGGGCTTAATGACTGCATAACCAACTGTAACATACAGCGCAGGATTAAGGACGGGGGTCGGGTGGGCGCACACCAAAACACACACAGCACTGTAGACAATAAGAAGAAGGATTAGGAATTTAATGGAGAACAATAAACAGACTGTAAATACAGGTCAGGGAGCTGACAAAACAGTGAGGGATCATGCTGCTGAGGGCTCATTGTCTACTGTGAAATATGACAGTGTATAAAGGCCAGTTGACACTCAGATTAGTGGGCCATTAGGGAACTGGGACACAACCCTTATTTGACTATTATGATGGGAGACCTAAAATAACTCAGCATGTAGAGGTTTGTGGTGAGAAAATGATGTCAGTGGAAGAGTTGATCATTCATAGACTACAATCACATTTTTTTTTTTTTTTTCTTTAGAGGCTGTACAAAAATAATTGGGTCAGATGAGGTCAGAAAGCAGGGAGAGAGGAAGGTTTTCAAATAGTTTTGCTCCAGGATTATTATTATTTATTGTATTATTCTTGTCTTTTTTTAAAGGTTCAACCTCTCTCTCTAACCTTATCATTTTCATACAGTTCCTTTCTTTTTGGTTCATAATCCAAGTACATCAAATCCAGGATTTGTTTTTTTTTTTTTGTAGAACCCATAAACACACTTGGCTGCATTTGGGGAAACTGTTTTATTTGCTTGGAGTCTTGTGCTGAACTGCCTTGAACTTTTGCAAACCCCCCCCCCCCATATGTGAAAATAACGTTTTCCAACCAAGAATCATTTCATAGTGGTGATGTAATTACTTCTAGGCTTCGGCTGTCACACACTACACACACAAACAATAAGCACTCCACAGTCGCTGCTACCTGCTTTGACATTATTAAAGCAGTGCCTCTCATAAACTGCAGCAGAAACGTTGAATGCGTTTCCAGTGTGTGAACTGAGAAAACATCATTTGAATGAAACGGTCCAGGCGCTGTGTAAAACCTGGAATAACCTTTCTAAATGAGGGGCGTTGATCGTCTAGCAGGCCTCTGAGATGACTCTTATATTATGTCACTGAAAAGCTATGCAACAGTAGGACTGCTCCCCATGTAATGAGTGAGGAAAACGTGACAGAAAGCCTATGTAATAATAGAAAAGAAGAGGACCCATGTCACAATTACATTAGGAAGGAGAGCCCACAGTGTGTCACAAAAGAAATGTGTCACGACTGGTGTAGGAAGGCTGCTGGGAAAACAAGTCATGTAAAAAGGAAGGGTTAATGAGCACGCAGTCGTTCAAGAATTGGAAATAAAGATATTACAAAAGTTTGAGGGGAGAAAACAGGTAAAGATGTAATGCAAGAAAGGAAAGGGTGAAATGTAATACTAATGAGTATTAAATTATCAATAATCTGCCTTTTACACATGGGAAAATTGGAAAAAACACTTTAAATTTTAGGGCTGCACCTAATTATTATTTTCATTAAAGATTAGTCTAGGCTAATTAATTTCACAATTAGGCTAATTGATTGATCATGGGAATATGCCCATCTTAAGTTCTGGATGCCCAAAGTTGCACATTCAAAAAGCTTTTTTTTATCCAACTACATGTCTAAGACCCAAAGATATTCCGTTTATTTTGAAAAAATACAAAGAAAAACAGCATTTAGAACTCCAACGTACATTAAACCAGAAAAGTTAAGTAAGTTATAAAAGTGGAATTCTCATGTGTATTTGGCTTAGGAACAAATGAGATTTGTCTTATTTAGTTTTCTATACAGCTTCACCTGAATCTGATTATCATTATTATTTTAACAATATAGGTCAATTAAAAGGTCAAAAAGTCAAACTTTTTTTCAGTTATAAGGAGAAATAGAAGTATTTGTTCTTCACTTTTTCCATTAGTAACTACATGCACATAACCAGGCACAGGGTGTGTCGGTGATTTTTATCACTGCATAAGTAAATATCCAAATGGGTATGTGGTAAATCTGCAGGAGAAGAAGTCAAAATGGAGTTGTCTCGCTCACGTTGCAGTTCAACGTGACTGGAGGATGTGGGCGCGGCGCCCAAACAAAACGTGATGCAAGCACTACACGAGAATGTGTGTCACATTTGAGAGAGAAGAGGAAATGGCCGCCATTGCCAAGATATTTGACCTACTTCTAGTTGCTCTGGAGAAGAAGCAAAGCACAAGGGCACAGAGGAGAGTAGGAGCAACAGGTCAGCAGCAGGAGCGCACAGAGACAAACAGGGGATTTTTGCATCATTCATGATCACAGGGTAAGAAACTATTATCACAAATACCGTTTCATGAATGCATAACAAAACCGTATGGAATGCAGTTATATTACTTTTTTTCCACCTCTCATACATTTTGGATACTTTTCTGCCCACTTTTGCATCAATTCAACTGCAGCCTGTTATGCTTTTAATTGTCGTAAGAAATTATGATGGCCTTGTTTACCTCCTGGCTGAGCTCCAACAATAACTGTTTTGATGGAAACCACGTGATTTCAGTCCTCTAGAAGGACGTCCCCCTTGTCTCTTGAGTCCATAACAAACAGGTCGCAGATAAGGGGACAGGAGCAACCCTCCTGTGAGTCAGGTCTACTCTAACTTCTCAACGTGACAGTGTCTATTTCCACGGGGCTGTCGGGGACGCTTTTCATTGCTCTGTGACTGTAGGAATTGTGCTTAGTTTGGGGACCAAAGCCGTCAAGCTCCGCTTTTGAACACTTAGAAGTATTGACGCTGATGGTAAGAGGAAAATGCATTTTTTTTGCTTGTCATTGTTTAAAGTTATAGTATGTTATATTTTTTGAAGTATTTTATTCAGACAATTGTTTGGTCGGTGGTTCTTTTTTATTTGGTATGGATAAATGTAAGGTTGATTCAGTTGTCTAAGATTTCACTCGCTTTGCTAGAGGCTTCGTTAATGACATTAATCAGAGACAATGTCAGTGTAAACGTGAGCTAAAACTTTTCTGTTGCTGTTTGTAATATATAAGTGAATATTTGTGGCTGTTGTGTGTGTAATATGAGTGTTAAGTGCCGTGACAAGATGCGGGCTGTTTGTGTGTCGCATCTCATTGACCCACATCCTCTGAGTGTAACTGCGTCACGAAGTTTTTTCTCCAGACTTTACTCATTTTACAAAGTTAATTTCCCCATGTTGTTATAGTCAACGCTTTTCAGTGGTGATTTGGGGTTTGCAGAAGTAGTTGGTGCATTTTTTAACTTCGGTGCTCTTTGTTTTTGGAGAGTTTAGGTGAATTATGGGGGGGGTTTACTCGGTGTTTTTCTGGAAGTGGGGACACCGACCACTATGGAAACCTGATCTGCATACCGCGCCCACTTCATTTTCGACGCAAACAACTTTCACCCGGGGACTTCAGCAGCCCTGATAGCGAAAGAAAGAAAGCAATTTTGGTTTTGTTTTTTTCTTATGTTGTCTCAATGAGTCTTTTTTAGAAAAGAGCTGCGAAAGAAACGTAAAAAAGGAAACTGAAATTATGCTGGTTAAATGTGTAATGAATAGAAATTAGAGCACAGTGCTCACTTAGGAAAATGTGTGAATTAGTCGCCTGCTGTGGCTTCAAACACATGGTTTCTAACGGTTTTTATGGGTAGACTGACATCGTAAAATTACAAGCTATTTGACTTGTGAAAGTGCTCTTAGCCATATATTCTGTATGTGTCAAACAATTGCGCAACACTCTGAAGACCCCCTCCCCTGCCTCTGCCTCCGCAGGGGTGTTTTTTTAAGTCGGCCTCTTACTTCTGTCTTCAGGCTGATCTTGCGATGATTATGGTGACATGTTGGTGTTTTCTAAAAATCACTCTGCACATTTTTCCATTTCTGTGTTTTAACTGCCAAGGCCTTATAGGCACCACAAATGACTGAATCATTTCCAGTTTAATTGAGCTAATTAAGCAATTATAATAAACAGCTTACTGCTTTTACACTGAAGCTATTTTGTTGTCTGGGGATGAAATGTATCCTGTGTAGTCTGTTTTTCTTTTACTAAATATGCCCAGAATGGGACATTTGGGGCATGATTATTGAAATTTTCATACAATTTCTCTCTAAACTACATGGCTGGAGTAACACTGGATTAATTAATGAGCTGGGTCCGCCCCCTTTAAGGTCCCACCCACTCTTTGACTCTAAATGACTTCATGATAACTGGATTACATGCAAATTTGTTTAGGAAAGTGAACCATAAAAGCTAAATATTAATTGAAATATTAAAGGTGTTATAGCTAGTTTTGGACACAGGGCCCCAGTACATCACGAGGCCAAAGATCAAATGATAAAAATGCAGGAGCCACCTTACCAATTTAGTTTATATTGTATGTTAGGGTTTAGGATAAGACCATATATAGTATAGCATTACATCAGTAGCAGAACCTTATATCTCTATAGTAGTTAGTGCCCATCCCAGAAAACATCATCTGCTTTTAGTGCCTACACATAGCTGATAAGGGTGAGGTTCAGAGGCTCAGACAGAGTCAGCAAGAGATGTGGTTGTTATCCACGTCCATGTGAAATATTATTTGAATGTGCTTAGAGATAATGTAGGTCGAGATGTGATGAAGCAGGAAACTCAAGGTAGAAAGCCAAATACCAGTGCAGATCAGTCTCAATCACTCTAATTAGATGAGTCAGATGGGGAATGCGGAAAGCATTCCTCACAAGTGGTATACACGGGTCTTTTCTCTCTGTGACCTGCTGACCTTTACTGTCGACCTTTGACTGGCAGACACCAGAGCAGGTGCCGAATCAGGTTCACTTTAACACGGCAGGGCAGTGAATGTTGTTGGAGATTTATTTGGTGTTGGTTCAGTTACCTGTTGCTGCAGTAATTACTTACTGGGTTAGGGCACACATGTATTTGATCACATAAAACACAAAGGCGCCCAAGAGGGCAGATGGTGTGTGAGGGGTTTGAGCATTTAATAGCTTGGATGTGTGTGTGTGTGTATGTGTTTGTAATCCATTCCAGTAAAACCCCAGATCACACCTCATTGAAACTCTACAGGACTGACAAAACCAGCATTCAACCTCTGCCCTTCCTCTAATGCTGCGTGTGTCTGTATGTGTTTATTCTCTAATAGGGACATGGCGATGGCCTCTCCATCAGTATCAACCGCAGGATCAGCTACGGCATCTGACTCAGGCCTCTCCCGCCTGGGGGGCATCGAGGCCTTGGAGCTGAAGGTGGGGCCGGTGCGGAGGAATCTCTTTGGGCCCGTGGACCACCAGCAGCTGCAGCAGGACTTCCAGAGGCTGCTCTGCATGAGTGTGGAGGTGGCCAACAAGCGGTGGAACTTCGATTTCCAGAGCGACATGCCAGGAGAGGGCTCCAACATCAAGTGGGAGGAGCTCAGGTGCCAGGATGTGCCGGCATTCTACCACAGTTGCATGGTGAGGCCGGTGGCGCGGCCCAGAGTCGGGATGACGAAGGGCATGAGGCGGACGTCGTCTTCATCGGGTGAGGATTCCCCAGTGTCCAGCAGCTCGTGTGGGTCTGGGTCGGGGGATGAATACCTGGAGGTGACCACCAGAGGCTGCTACAGGCTGCAACGGCCAGGGAAACGTAGACAGTCCGCCATCACAGGTCAGTCCATGGAATGTCATGGTTTTTGGAAATCCTCCTCTTTGCAGTCTTGCTGAGTTTGATGATATTGAACGTTTCCTTTAAAACTGCCTTGATTTCTTGACCCAAATCATATATATTTATGTTCCAATGTGGTACAAGTACAACAGATTATAGTTGTTGTACTGTTTTTTTCTGACATTGCATTGTCTTTTTTTCCCCTGTCCAGATTTCTTCAAGGTGAAGAAGAGGAAGCTTCTGCATTATAAAGCATCTTCCCGTCAGTAGAAAAGCACAACGAGACCCAGTGGAGGGCCACCAAGTGGTCCACGTCCCTCCACACGTCACCTCACATAGATATGTCTCATATCATATGTATATATGTAGCAATTTGTAACTGACTGTCCACAAGCTCATACAGCATGGGCTTAAAAACTCCTCCAACACCACATACCTTTAATTTTCAGCACAAGGAAGCTACAGTTTCCGTAGTTAATCATGCTCAGACTTTACAACGGTTTTTGGATAATTATCAATATTTTTACATATAGTGTATATATTCTATATACTGTTTTCCTCAGCTGACTATACTGTGAAATGATTTTGAATGCACTCTTTCAGGAAATAACAGAAAATGGGCTTTAGTTCTACGAGGTTAAGTTTCTTCTGAAACAGGCCACGGATAGTATTTGACCTCAGTCCTCGACCTTTTTTCTCCCTCTTGCTAAAAGTCATAAGAGGTTTTGATTAGATGAGTTACTATTCCTGGCCTCGCATCACACTTAGCCCTTAGTCTCACCCCACGGCTCCAAAAGCTCGAGTTGAGCCAAGGGTCAAAACCTCACCCAGGGTTAAAAATTTTGGCAGCGCGACTGTGATTAGCATCAGGTTAAAGGTCAACGGTGGAGGTTTAGCAATGAGGTCATGCGGCCAAACCTGTATGGTAGTGACTTAAATTTTGAGTAATAATAATAATTATAATATTCCAATTGTGACTATTTATTTATTTTTCACGATGCTAGATCATCGTCTAAATAAATTAAAATTAAAAAAAAAAAAAAAAAAAAAAAAGGAAAGCAATGTGTTAAACGAGGTAAGATAAGGTGTTTGTGGAAACATGCCATTGCCCCCAAATTATGCCTAAGACTAGAAGTTATTATGGCACATATACACTCCACCGTTGCCACTTAAGAATATTGGCCATATATATTTTACACCATAACAACATAGCAAAAGATGTTCAAATTCCAATCTATATTCCTTTTTTGCTTTGTATTATTTGCATAATGGGGTTGTAAAAAATAATTTTTTGGCAACAGACCAGAACATACCTTATTTAGTTGTATGTTTTTTTCAGCTTTATGCTTTTAATAATGTAGCATCTCCCACTCTTTGTCTTTATGTGATGTCCAACTTGTAGGTTTTAAATGCAACTCTTTTCTCCATGAAGGGAATGTAGTGTTTTATCACTGTGTTGCAGCTCAGAGGAATCAAAACTTTAGATTCTACTTTTGGTAATTTTTTTATTATGATGAGTTGAGCTGTATCACATTTGCTATCGCAGTGCAGTTTTGAAAGTGTTTGCATTGTGTGTGTATATGTGTGTATATATATATATATATATATATATATATGCATGCCTGTGTGTATGAATGTGTTGGTGTGGTTTTATCTTGAGGTTTTCACCAGTTGTAAAAGTTGCGGCGGCTGAGGCAGTTGAACCAAAGAGAAACTGCTGTGCCACTTAATTAGAAACAGTGAGTGATCGGTTATGGGCCACAAAAGATCTCGAGATGTAGCCCATAACTGCTCAACCTTCAAGAGAGGTGACTCAAATAGGATGTGCCTACTTTTCTCTCCCTACGTACAGTCATTCTATTTTGTATTCGGACATAAGCCATAACCTGAGTTAATCCACTCTTACTACCTCATCATGTGATTTAGTTACTCAAACAAGTTACACACACAAAAAAAAAAATTCAAACAAAACCAATGTAGCTCAGGTTGTTGCACAAAATAGAGACAGAAATAATTATTCTGTTGTGGTAAAAGCTGTGGAGGTTCAGCGCTTCATGTCGAGTTTCACATCAGGTAAAAGAGTCAGTGTGTCAGAGTGAGGCCCTGCTTGGTGCAGAGGAAACTCCAGCCCCTCCCGGGGGGTTTAGGTGGGTGGGGAGGAGGGAGTTCAGGCGGCTTTTGTTGTCTCTCGCTCTCTCACTGCCTCGCTTTGACAGCTTTCCCAGAAATAGACAGAGCCGAGGAATAGTGGTGTGGGGGAAGGACGAGGGGAAGGGACAAAATTTAATAGAGAAACTTCAGGAGAAAATGCCCCAGAGCCCGTCTGGATCAAAGGATTTCTGCGGCCAGACGAGTGGCCTGCGTTTCAGACGAGCTTTTGTCTGCCCCCTTAAAAGTCTCACAGTCTCTTTCACAAACAACCCGCCTCAGTCTCTGCGAAAAATTGGCATCAAAGCAGTTGTTCATAATCATGTTAACATAATGTTGGGGTTTTTCATGGCTCTACACGGCTATATTTCACAGATTTAAAAATAGCACGCATGGCTATTTAAAATTGTTTTAAATTCGTCAGGAATCCTTGTTTTTCTGTCAACTTATATATGTGTGTGAGTGTGTGACAGTGTTTGTGTGTGCATCTATCCTCTCAGTGTGTTAAAGACAAAACTTTCAAAGTCTATATTAACTTATTTTGAGTATTATATCATTGTTTTGTGGGGAAATAATTCTAAATTCCCTGCTATAACTAACTGTTATTTCTGAAACTATATCTTTGCACTACTTTAAACATTGTTGACAAGAGAACTATTTTTTTATGGTAATCTTTAAAAACCATACAAATCCTCAGTGAGAATTTGAGGCACAGATTAGGAATTTCTTGACAATTCAACTTTTTTTTCCTCCCATCAGACTTTTCACATTGTTGGACAGAGTTTCTAAGGTTTTCTATGGCCTTGTTTAAATTCAAGTTAAGTCCATTGGCAGGAAAAAAAAAAAAAAAAAGTTGAGTCAAGACATATCTGTTGGGTGTCTCACTGTGCTCAAGCAAACTCTGCTTTCCTAATTCACCTGTCGCAGCTATATCAAAGTGTAGTGTTTTTGTTACTTTGTATATGCATGAATGTATGATAATCTTTGTATACCATTTGTAATGATTTTATTGTAATTTAATAGTGATTTATATTTCCTTGCAACATGTAAGAAGTGTAATTATATGGGATCAGAATTATATCTGTTTTGATAGTAATATTTGTATTGAAAATGTTAAGAGATTCCTTTGATGGGTTATTGGTGCACTGTTGCCTTTCATAATTTTAATTTCAGAGTGTGCTCAAAATAATAAAATGTTAATGAATGAGAAATGATAAACCACAAAGTACTGGTCTCAAGTTTGTTTCAACTGTTTGATGCATCAGAGAAAAAAGGACTGAAATGGAAGGTTTCTTTTGCATTAATAGCGCCTCTCGGTGGTTTTGATGCAAAACTGCACATATCGAGTGCAGATTAGAAGCTATAATAAAATCAAGTTCAAGTTTCCACCCAAACCAAAAGAATCCTATCTGAAATATAGATGATTTGCAAAATGTCATTTGCATTTATTTAAAACAACAATTATATTTACATTGGTTAAAACCTGAAACATACAAATAAAACAAATAAAAAATACACCACAGATGCAGTTAAATTTACATTCTATTAAATTTGAGTTCAGAGATACCAGAAGTTCAAGTATCATTTTAAGCTCCATTGCATTAGAAACGTTTAGTTGTTAAGTTGAGCATTAGGAACCAATCTCATACCAGCGATGATGGTAAAAATATGCCCTGATATCAGTCTTCCTACATGTTAAAAGCACTTTACATGATGATTCATGTATCTGCATACAAGGGTGCAAACTGTCTCTAGTATCTACTGACCATAGTGTTTGGTAAATCACCTACTTTAGTCTGATTTTAACCAAAACAATCTTCATTGAATTGCTATCTGGTTACCAACCAGTGTGTCTAATAATACAGACACACAGTGTTCAGGTGTAAACTAGCAAACAGCTGGTGTTGTATGATCATTTACCCACCCTGTATATCATTAAATAAGACATAAAAAAGACCAGTATTTTACCCCCAAACAAACTTGTAGCTCCGGCTACAAACAGGCTAAACCGTTCCCTCTTGTACGCTACACTGTAAACTAAAAGGGTGAGAAAAGGGTTTTCATGGGGATCTCTTGTAACCTAAGAAACGGTATACATTCCTTTGAACAGGAAGTGAAAAGGGAATGATGAGCAAATATCAAATTAGTAACTGAAATGAACAGAGAATCAAGAGAACTAGCCCACGTAATGAAAAGCCTTTACAGTATAATTCCTGACCCCGATTACACAAAACTGTACACAGTAGAAATCAAGTGGCTGCGTGGTGGAACTTCCCCAAAACCCAGCGAAAATCTAAGTGGTTTACTAAAATCTTTAAGACTTTATCTAATCATTGTAAGAATCCTAGAGTGCAATGTTTATTATTTCAACTAAAAACAAATATCATACATATCTACAAAAGCTGACAATATGGTTCTACATAACAATTATTATTCACATTCGTTAGGCAATTCTGACCCTCAGATTGTCTGAAAGGGCCTCATCTTTAAATTAAGAACTCCAGGTTTAAAATTCAAATTCATGATCATCATTCAAATGCATACTTGACTCAAGTACATCTACATGTAAAATATTTACATCTGTTTAAACCCTTAAATATATACACTAGTACATTCTGTGAGGGCCCTGCAAAGCCTGAATTCACAGACTGCTCTGACTGACATCCGGTTACCTTTCAAAGCTTTGTTCACTCAGACACTTCAACCTCTAAATCCTTGCATTTGCACTATAGGGAGTGTACAATAACATTTTAGGTTTTCAGTGAGTGGATAAAACCTCAGTGTTGTGCTCAAGGACTCTCTGCCTGCTCACATGGTTGTTAATAGACATACGCTTGCGGTTGTGGGTGTGAAACTCTAGGTCACCTTAACCCTCTTGATCGTGAGAAATGGCCTTCACCAAATCTTTGCACACCCCACAACTCACCTACAAAGAGCTGTTTCTGAGCAGATCTGCTGTGTCGCCACTGATAACAGTAGAAACGCTGCGGTGGGCAGATGTTGAGGCTTTCAAAGCTGGTGTCGCAGCGCTCGTCTGTCTCTCCACATGGCACGCAGTTCTTTGAGGAGCAAGGGAGTGATGAACACAATGCTGCCCCCTGTCTGTAGTAGAAAAACAAAAGAAGGTGGTATTAATTCATACTCTGTACACAAGTCAAAACTAGCAATTGAGAAGTTGTTTTTACGCCAATGTAGGTGTAAAAACATCAGGTCTTACACACAGCAGACGTTCTGACTTAAAGTAAAAGGAAAAGCACTGTTCTATTCAAGTGTAGTCACAGTAGGCTGTGACAGTAGCCCCTTTTTATACAGAGATCCCTCTATATTGCCGCCAAGAAGACCACTCGTTACACCGCATTTGCTTGTTTACACTGGACCAAACAAGCAGGAATAATTCTGGCCCAGTGTGTGCTTTTATATAGCATGCTCCAGAGTCAGAGGCGTGACCTCAAGGCGTAACATGTAACAAAACAGCATTGGCGTCTGTCTCGCCATGCCGGCTCTACACAGACGTGCTCTGTGACTACCACTGCTGCGGACATAAATCCAAAACAGCAATGCCCCACACAGAACATTGCTGGCTTGAACATGCTGTATAACAGCAGCTAGTGTGACACTGAGGGTCCTGAAACTGAAGCATCATTCATTTTATGAATTACACCTGTGCTCGGCCTACTGTCAGAATGTCCTGTGAAAAAGGTCCGTTGTAATTTTAGGGGAGATCATCTTACCATGACGATGAAGAAGTAGAACACACACATCCACCCCAGCTTGCTCTCAATCAGGGACACCAGGTACTAGAGGGTGATGGAGATAAAAATGCACTGATTAAAAATCAATCTGTGGATGTGACTGTGGGTAGAACCACTGCTCGACACTGTCGTCTACAATATTTATGTCTACAATATTTACACTTAATCCTCTCTGTAGTGCTGCAATGTTCTTGTAATTAATGCTAATTCAGAATTCAGTGACGCCATTTGTACCTAAAACTGTTTTTAACATGATTAGGTCAATGACCAGCCGACAACTACTTATCTAAGCTAAGGAGCAGTAAAATTTAGTAGATGTGCAAACCTTAGCTCTCACAGTTAACGTGGTGCAGCGGTTGCAAAATGTGTGAAAGTAGTGTGTGTTGGAAAACCTTAAAGTGCAAGCCAGCAATTCCATCACATGAAAATACAAACATGTTGTCAAACGTATTACTTGCAGTGCAATGGTTCTATTTTAAACAGACTTCAATGGCAGGACAAATGTACCAGGACAAGACCGTCCATGCTTTTCAATAGCTGAGTACAGAGAAAATCACTGACCACAGTAACAAACTATTAGGTCTTTTATTTTGTAATTTAATCCTGTTAGTGTTATCTTTTCCTGCTTTTTTCTCTTAATGAATTTTAAGCACAATAAACTGAATCCTTGTGGAATAGCCCGTATTTTTGTTTACCTGTCCCCCCGCAGCTCCTATACTGCCAGTTCCATCCACTATACCAGTAACAGTAGCGAGAGCCTCCTGACTGCCTCTCAGAGCCTCCTGTCTCCCCAGGTCGGCAGATATGGCGGAGCTGATCATATTGGACGGGCCACCAATGAAGAAGCCGGTGACTGCCAGCAGCACAGCGTTTATCACCTGGTCATTAGGCGAGCCTGAGAGAGGAGGGAGACGGATTACATTTTTAAGCCTCAGAAGTGCAGATTTTTATCACATATTGAGCTTAATATGTTGAAGTGATGGACAGCAGGAAATAAGAAAAACAAAAATTCATTTTGTAATTTCATTTTGATCATTTACAGTCTTCAAAGCGTGATAATGTGTATGTACTCACGGCTGTATCCCACCAGGGCTCCCATCGCCATTGCCAGACTGAATGCCAACACCGGGGCTCTCTTACCCATGAAGTCAGAGATCAGACCCTGAACTGTTCCTCCTGACACAAAGAAACAAGATGACAGAGCCATGCTGAGAATTGTTGATATTTAGAGATTTATAAAAAGACAAGGCAGAAGCAGTTCATAGCCATCAGAATTTTTGAATAAGATAAGCAGTGAATACACAATGTCTGTTTATGTAAATGTTTCTTTTTGATAAATCATTTTGTCAATAAAATGTTGCAAAATAGTAAAAAAAAAAACAATGCTCCACACAGTTTCCTAAAACCCAAGGACATATTCAAATTGCTAGTTTTGTATGGCCAACAGTCCACAACCCAAAGGTTCAGTGAATGAACTCGCAAGTCAAAGAAGAGCATCAACTTCCCACACTGGAGAAGCTGGAACTAGGAAATGTTTGGCATTTTTTCTTGAAAAATGACTTCAATTGATTAAAATAGCTGCAGATCGTTTGCCTTGTCGGTCGATTAATCAACTATTTGTTTCAGTTCTTATTTATTTCCAGCCTATTAAAGAGATGTAATTCTGTCTTCTGTCTTTGTTATATGTTAAAATGATTAAAACAAAAGTAGCACCACCACTTACCGATGATTCCTCCAACGTCATACCACACCGACAGGCGGTCGGCCTCGGCCTCCTTCCAGCCGTAGTTGTTGCTCAGGTAGAAAGGAAGCCAGAAGAAGAAGGAGTAGTTGACCAGCTTCAGACATGCGTAAGCCAGGGAGTACTGCAGTTCAAACAGAGACAGAGTCAACATGGGGTGTGTGGCAAAGTGCCAGTTGTAAATGAATTTGTCTTGACTTGTTGGTACTTCAGACTCACAGGTAGCACTCCGGGCAGACAAAAGGCCTGGCAGAAGCTGATAGCTTGAGGTGACTCGGCCAGGGGTTCATCCGGCTGCTGAACTGTCTGGTATCGTCTGCTATACACCTCCGCCTTCACCTCATCCTCCTCGTCACTCATCAGAGGCCTGTGGCTGTCTGTGTCCGTCTCCACCGGGCTGAGTCTAGTCTCGGACTCCAAACTCAAACCTGATGTGCACACACACACACACACAGAAACACACATTCAAAGCTGTGGAGAATTCAGTCAAGAGTGTAGGTAACACAAACACACACAACTGTTTCTATTTCAGGCACAGTTTCCCAGTGTTAAGTGTGACACAAGTTCAAACTGGTTTCTGTGGGAACAAGGTCAATTTAAAGTAAAGTTGAAAAAGAAACAATGTGACTGAAAACATATAGCCATCAGGATTTCATCTTCCAGTGTTATATGGAAAACAGGCATCTAAGCAGCATTTTACATTAGGATGCACTTGAATACATTCAGAGAACACGTTTTCTAATATGTTCCCTGCAGTCCTTACCGACTTCTTTTGGAGACGTGAGCAGGCCGAAGAACACCACCACCCCGCCAGCAAACTGCACCACCGAGGTCACCAGGAAGGCATACTGCACACAGCAACACACATTACACCATGTTAGCATTTCGCTGCTGAGAATGTTATGGTAAACGGCATCAGTAAAGTGTGTACGTGTGTGTTACCTCGTATCCATACTTGAGCACACTAGACGCTAAGAAGGCCCCCAGGATGTTGCCTACAGAGGCACAAGCACTCCACAGGCCAAACACAAAGCCCCGCCTGGAAAACAATATCCAGAAGTTTAATTATTAAAAGTTAGAAATATTATTTTTTAAATACTTTTGGTTTTATTTTCAGATATTGTCTCCCAAAAGAAAAACCACTTTAAATACAGAAAGTAGTATATTTTATGAAACGGTATTTCACAGACAGGTCAGTGACTTGCTATTTTTATAGCCAGCAAATTATATTTGCAAGTTCTGCTGCTGCGGAAAACTGACTCTAAATGGCGTCTATGTTTTGGCAGCAGCACCAGTGAATGGATGTCTTTGTGCGAGTGTGAGTGTGTGTGATTCTGTGTGTGGGTGTGCATCATAAAGCTCGACTTGACTAAATATTTCTGGGCTTGACAGATGCTGGGAATACTTGAAGGAGTGTTGGATAAAAGCAGGTTTTATAAATGGAGAAACAGCACACACCCCGTTTTGCCGAACCAGTTGCCCATGACGGCCACCACGCACGGCCACACGGCCGACTGCAGCAGCCCGTTCAGCACCCACAGGCCACAGTACAGATAGATGTTGTAGATGTGGAGCCATTCTGTTAGAGTGCCAAACAAAAACTCCTGCAAACACACAAACAGCTACAGTTGTATTGAAAAACATTATTCGCAATTCTTTTAAGATGTTTAAAAACCCGCATAGAGGATGAAGTCGTTTATAACGTTGGCATTTGATTTATACTTGACAACATCAACATTAATAAATAGTGAGTTTTATATTAACACCAGGTATCACAATGTCCTGGTAGACACCAACTTTTTTTCCCACCTCTTACATATCTTATTTCTGCCTTACACCTTTAAAAACAACAAAAAAAATATATATATAATACATTTAAAATTTTTATTTTAGCCTTCAGAAAGAAAAACAGTAAATGGAAAAACATTTCCAAAAACAGCCAATTACAGAAAAGATAAAATACTTTAAATCAACACCATGACGATTTACAACTTGACTTCAACAACAAAAGTGGGATCGCCCCATGGAGCACTGTCAAGAGATAAATAATACCACTCGAGGTCCATGTTCTTACCACTGCAGCAGAGCCACACAGGCCGAAGCAGAGCACGTAGCGCAAGTTTACTCTGTCCCCAATCACACCACTCAAATACAGGCCCTGTGTGGACAGGAACAAACAGAAGAGACTCAAGATTAAAAGAAGATGACTTCAGGTCTGATTTGGATCAAAATTAAACGGGATGATGTACTTCACACTGTGTCCCAGCAACAGATGTAATACGTCTGAGGGGTGTTATGAGGTGCTTTAACTTATTTTCACTCTGTTTCATCATATAACAGGAATTTTCCGTGCAGTTGTCTATTTCAAATGATTTATATCTCTATTTTTTTTCCTGCTGTTAGAGGCCAACATGCCTGAATAAATGCGAGCAACAGGGATCAGATTTCAGTCCCAGCCCAACTTGGCAAACTGTGAATGCATGCCAGCATCCGCCTCGGCCAGTTCTAACTCATTTCAGTGGCAGATGTCGCTGCTCTCAGGAGCTTGTTAAACACAGAAAAACATACTCACCACGGCATATGAAAAGAGAAAGATGGAGTCCAGAGCTCCAAGGAACAGAGTGGCCTGCTTTTCATCTGTAAACAGACGATTGTCCTCCCACGTCTAGGAGAGTCAGAGAAAAACACAGTTAATCAAATGCAGTTTAACTACAACAGGGATTTCAATTATCATTTGTTTTATCGAACCAAGTGAGCATCTACAGTATGTGTGGGAGAAACATTGTTCCTGCATTGTACTGTCTGCTGCTCTGTTGTGCTGGTGCTCCGTACCTCGCCAGGGGAGAAAGTGGCTGCACTGTCATTCTGGATGGATGGCGTCCACTGGGCTGAGATGCTCACTTTCACATTGCTGAACGTCTTCCGTGACGCATGCAGCAACACATAGCTGGAGAGACAGAAAAGAGCGTTAGTCAGAAAAACTTATTTGATATGAGATTTATTTAACAGCATCCATTTAGAAACAAAAAGGTCATACTTCAGGGAGGGGATGCAACTGCTCTATTACTTAATGCTTGTTTAAAATACTGGAACAATTTAGTGCTAATGGTTTGAAAAGTGGCAAGAATTTGCATAAAAATACCACAATACACCACATTATCTTGTTTTGGTTTTTTTTGGGCTTCATAAGGTCAAACAATAAAAGCTAATTTTCCTTTTGGACACGATTAAATTCCACAGTGGTAGCAGTTAAAATCTGATGCAAGAATTTAAAGGAAACACTGATAGCTTTCCATTGTTATCTAAGAAATAGGAAATGGGAAAAAAAACAAAACATCCAATGCAAACACAACTGCAGAGTTCACTGTGTGCCACTATCTGCTGCAGACTGCACTGTGTGTCATGACTATGGTGACATGGCCACAGACGTGTGATATGACAACTACTAACTAATGATTAACTATGTGATTGAGTTTGGCCTAAATAAAGAAGTATATGGCTGATGTTTACCAGATGGTCATAAACATGATATAATCCTCGCTCTGTTCGCTGCACATTTCAAAATTACGTGACTTTCTACAGCGGTTAAGGATAAAAAAAAAAAAAAAAAAAAAAAAGTGCTTCAGTGAAAAAAAGAAAAAGACCAACAGTGTACAAACCTTCTGTCCTCACAGATCATCTCCACAGTCAACACTTTACAAAATATGTGCTATTTACAATATTTATTATGTTCTTTTTTTTTCTGCAAACTTCTTACAACTACAAAATATTATATTTCATAAACTCCAGGCTGTGTACTGTAGCAAGCCTGACTGTTGGAAATCAATACACATAGTTTATGCTATCTTGACAATGTCGGACCTGGGTTAACCTTGCCCCATAGACCTTTCACCTAAATTAATAGCTCACATCGATTCAGTGTGTTTCTACACTAGCTACATTGATATTTCCATTTCACTTTGCATCCACTAATGCAACTCCACTATTCTGCTGTGGCTCAGCAGGTTATGAACGACGAGTTTGGACATTTTTGTTTCTAAACTGTTCAATAAAGTGGCAAGCTTTAAAAGCTCCAAAATCACCCAAAAAAACAAAAAAACACAATAGCCTTACAAAAAAAGACCCATAAGTCACACTGTAGAGGTCACTGGCACCAGTCCAGCTCTCACTGGGTTTCCAGATACTTTGAGGACATGACTGGTATCACAGGGTCATCTAGAAACCCAGGACTACATTTACAATGCAAAACAGCTCTAACAGCCTTCAGCAAAAATCTTTACATCAGGAGGCAGGGCGGGTTTAGTTTACCTAAAGAAGGTGAGGAGGAAGGTAACCAGATGATGATGGGTGTACTGTGACAGGTAGCCACAGCACGAGGGAGGCATCACAGGGGCGGCCGGAGGGAGGAAGAGGAGGTGTAGGAACAAGGAAGGAGGTGGTGTCGGTGGAGGTCTTCGGGGGAACGGCGACAGGATAAGGAAGGGAGGGGGGTTCAGCTAGAGTTTCCCACTATGCCAGATGGGACAAGCACATCACTAGAACAACAACAAAGCTGTGCCTGCAGAAGGAGGAAACCAATATTAAGTCAATTAACTGTATTAATATTTATCATTTATTTGAGAACTCGGTTAAATAACTAAGGACAACAACTTTTACAAAAGAGAAATCCACATTAGAAAACCACCACATCCCAGGTTCACAGCTGACCAAGCAGTCTTTAATGAAATTTCAATTTGTTTCAAAGTTCAACCGAGACTATGAACACCTGGTGATCTATATATTCCTCAAACTAGTCGTGGATGATTTCTGCACTATGACAGGCAACACTTTCTTGCTGAAAGCGTCCCTCCCCCTTAGATGTAAGAGGCAACCATTAATAGACGCATCCTGTCTGAATGCTGAGGTGTGCACTGCCAGCCACAGGTATCAATGGGCCCAGTGTGACCACCTCCCCCACCAGCCTGTTCAGCTGCAACTATGTTGTTTACACAGGAATCAACTAACTAGGAAGTCAAGATGCATCAACCCTTCTTCTGTTCCAATAGTTCAACTTTAGGTATCTCCCGATCTCCTCTCTTTTCCCCGAATTGAAAATCTGTATACCTTACTGTGTGGAACTCATTAGACTCATGTTTTTGAAAGACACACATGAGACCAGAAGCTGCTGTGTGGTACGAAAAACTGGTACAGTAACTGAATGAACGTAACACACAATTTCTGTCATGAATGGGGGTCGAAGCCAAAATGTTGAGAACCATTCCTCTCAGAAACACTGATATGAAAGTCAGTGGCCTCACTTCCATTTCCTTGATAAATACTTTCAATAACCAGCCGATGTTTTTATTTCACATGACTGCTACTTAACCAAGGAAGTCCTGGTACACTGCCTGCCAAGAGACATTTACTGTATCTGGTTGTGTATCTGTTCACTCTAGCTCTAAATGAAATGCAATAAAAGCCTACCTCAGGCAAATAACACAATTGGGCATGTGACTGTGTCCTTTCCACAAGGACACAAGAGCCATATTTGAGAAGTTGCTAATACATATTTTTTAACATGTCTCTAACCAGCAGAGCCTCAAGAATCATGTAATTAATAAAATAACCTCTTTAATTAGCTTCATATTATTAAAATGTCACAGACTGACTTACCATTTTATATTTCTCCATTCTTTTAGCAAAACACAACCTCAAGTAACTGTTACCTGCAAAAGTGCAGGTTAGACAAACTCTTTGAAGGCAAATCAAATCAATCAGTTGTTTGGTGTTTGGTAGCATTTTGCAACCCCCTTTAGGATACATTAACTTAGAGTTAGGACTGTAGCACTGTACACTGTGTGCACAACACCACACTGAAAGGGAAAATGTAAGCAGGACCTTCTGTTCAAAGGACGCCATCAGTTTTCTGTAGATTACACAACAGACGAGCTCTAATTTGTGCCTCTAGAGTAAACAATGTGTTGAGACTTTTGTGATTTAAGAAAGGATTTCTGCGTGTTCAATGATATGGACACAACGTTTTTTTTTACTCCACCCAGTACTCACATAGCCGTTCAGTCAACTGTATTCATTTTCGGCAGTAATTTGTCGTTACAGGGAGAATTGCCGCTTCAGTTTCTACACATCTCTTTCTTACTGAGTGACAGGGCACATAACGTTATACAGTCTTTATCTACTTTGCGAGTTCCGGGTCTGTTGCACTGAAAACACAAAATAAGCGCCTACAAACAGACAACCAACAGTTACAGTTTCAACGTCCTGCGAATTAAGAAACAAAACAAGGCGTTTTCTTACCTCTCCGCTCAGGTTATCGTTAGCTAGCTGGTCCTCGGTGTGGCGACAGTCTGTGTTTACTGTGGATTCATGTGTCACGGACGTCACCGGCCACAGAGCATAGCGGCGCACTGCTGCCACCAGCAGGACAGGGGTGGAATTACACGTTTAAAAGCACAGCTGACGGTAGAACCCGGAGAGACAGCTGTTCAGCTTTCACCTGTCACCGTGCCACTTGTGGGGTAGAGCCAACCTATCATTGGTTCATTTTTACATAGTTTAAAATATGCACCGCCAAAAAATACTCAATCACTCCAGTTCACTGCACTGCAAGCAGGGACCCGGAACTGAACTTTATCAGCACTTGAATTCTGGTAAGCCTTTATCAATAATGTATAGATAGTTTGTTAAGTATATATGTGTTTGAACTGTGTGTACTCCTTATATAAGAGGTGCTGTGCATGACTTTAAAAGACTACATGTTCCAAATTTCCACCATGCTTGAATCTAGGCCTACTGTTTTCCAATATTTTGTAGCATCTATATATTCAAGGTTTCAAGGATATAAAGGCAATTTTGTCACATACTAAGGACAGATGTGCAGTGAAGTGATTTGTCCTGTACTCGCAAGGTTACACTAAAAGAGTAGTGTAAGAAATGAGGATTAGAAAAAAGAACTATATAAAAATTGAAGACAAAAATTATATATAAAAAATGTAAACTGTATATATGTTATAAATTCAACTAAAATAATATTTAAAAAAAAATATCAACAATGCCTTTAAGTTTTGTAAATGGATATAACAGAGGACAGGAAGAAGAAATAAATAAATAAATCAGAAATGCATTACAATCAAAATTAAACAAAATATGTCATAGGATGCTTTCTGTGCAGATTTTAGAAAAAGTGCTTATGAAATTTTAATGTATTATTTTATGGTCACCACATTATTTAAAAGAAAAATATTTTTAGTCTTTTCTCTTTCAATGGAACATTTTTAGAAGAACCCCTTGTCATTATTTTCTTCATTTCCAGTTTGCAAATTTCATTGGAGCACTCTTATTGATTTTGGTATGGCATTGAAAACACAGCATGGGGCAAAGGGAGTGAACTGATACAGCTACATGAACAACTGCTGCCCAGAAGCAGCTGTGGCGTGAATCCCAACGAACTTCAGATTTGCAGAGAAATGACGTACTACAATGACGTCTGTCCCACGAGTCACTGGGAAAGGTTATGGAAATTAAGTCATATCAGTAAGCATTAAAAGTCATTCATTCATTCTACATAGCATGTGCATAATGTCATTTTTGTGGGAGACAGCCAGCAGATAGAGACATACGTAAAGAAAGAGAGAGAGAGACAGAGAGACAGTTAGACAGAGAGAGAGAGACAGAGAGAGAGAGAGAGAGGGAGAGAGAGGGAGAGAGAGAGAGGGAGGGAGGGAGGGAGTCATATTCAGGATGTGTGGAGGAGATAGAGTGAATGAAAGTTGAAGATTGGAGAGGAAGCGGGGAGAGGAGTGTATGAACAGTAGTTGGTTTCTATTCTCACTCAAGTAAACGTCTGACAACTGATATCAAGGCTTCAATCAGAAAAGAAAACCTATCGCAGGCTGTTTAATCTGGACATACCGCGCCACTGGTGTGGTTTGGAAGTTATACTAATGGATACTGTGATCGCAGCATCTTTGGTCATATGCTCCCGTTTCACTAATGAACACATGGAAACTGTACAACACAAGGAGGTAAGAAACAGATTTTGTATATTTAATACACAGCATGTGATTAGAGTGGGATTTCAATAGACTTCGTTGTCTCATATTTTCATTGCTGTGTTGTTGCTTAAAATCGCATAAACTGGTATTAAATTGAGGCATATTTCTGTTTACTCATTTTGATAATCGTAAAAGAATTTGCATAATGAAAACTGCAACCGCTTATGCATTTTCTGATTAATTGTGCAATGTCTGGATGGTTGCTGTCTCTATCACACAGTAACTAAATATCTGAATACCTTGTTTCCCAGCTAATCAGCTAACCTACAGCTTTAAAGGCTGTATGCAGTCCCTCGGATCACGCACAGTCCCTTGGACAACATGTCAACTAAACAAATGATGACACCGGTTCCAGATCTGGGAAATTAGCACTATCTTAAAGGCCACTGAACTTTGAAAAATTTGCCTTAGAGAAGTGAAAATATGGGAGTCATGCAGAGGGGAACAGAGCATTTTTGTTGCTGTCGGGGTCAAAGGTCGGTCTTCTGTGTAGAGAAAGTGGCAAAATAAGGATCATAAAATAATAAAGGAATAAAAGAGTAGAGTGATTCAATCACTAACAGTCCCTAATGACTGTTCAAATGTTGTTTTGTATGATGAACTGCTCGAGGGAGCTGTTGTCATGTTTTTCCTTGAGTCTGACCAGCTGTTCTCTGAATACAGTACATTACCAGCTGAAGAAGAGCAATGGCACTGCATTAAATGTCAAGTCTCAACAAGGATTTTAACCTCAGATTGATCTGTAACAATGAAAAAAAATCTGCAAGTGTGGTGATACAGATACTGGATAATGCAGTTTCAAAATTAACATATTTTTAGACCACTCTGTTGCACTAAGGGAAAAGGTTTGTGTATTTTTTTTATTCATCATATTAATTATCAGATTCCCTTATTGCTTTTAAGAAAAAAAAAATCCCAAATTTGAATTAAGTGCTGCAGAGAAATGCAGTTTAATTGAAAAAGCCTGACATTAATTGTCAACTGGAGCCAAGCCAGACAGGATGTCAATAAAAAATGTTAACATCCAAACTCTAAACACCTCACCCAACAAAACTGAGAAATGAGTGAAGGCGCTGACTGAAGATGCCTCTCTCTTTCCCTCTCTTCATCTTTCAGGTGTACAGTGATCATGGAGGCCACTAAGAGAATGAAAACAAAGGAGGACTGCATCTACTCCACTGTCAACAGGTTTGTATTGGGGCAGGTTTATGAGTGAAGGATTCTCCCTTGAAATGATGGACATTATAGCTCACAAATTTCTCCTGAGCATGAGAAATAAGTAACAGGGTTTAGGTTTGGCCTTTATTCCTCACATCCATTAAGGAAAAGTCAGTAAAGGTCTTTCAACTTAGGGCTTCCCATTTCCTCTGGTTTATTTATTAAAACATAACAGTTTGATGAAATGGGCCCCAGTCCAAGTATGTGTTTATTTAGTGAGGCTGATGAGAAGAAGATGCTCGGTCATAGGCTTGTCCTCTGGCATTTACTCTCAGGCTGAATTTTCCCACTGTCGCCAGAAAAAGACTGTGTCCCCTAGCTGGCAGCAATAGTGACTGTACTGGGAAGTTCAGGAAACTCTGGTAGTGCTCTAATGCTTAGCTGTTTGTTAGCACAATATTGCATTTTCTGACTGAATATAGGTAATCACTGATACAACCACGGTTCCAAACCTTTTTTTTTTTTTTACACTATTTTGTTATACAACTGACAAGGTCACTTTGGTCAAGTCTGTATTCATACTACTACAACTTGCAGTGACAGAAGCTGGACTGCTGCTTCATCACTTTTGGCTATTTTAAGGCTTTTTTTTTTACATTTAGCTAACGATTTCAACTGCTTATCATCTTTTTATCTATTTCAACTGTTCATCCTGTATTTACAGGCAACTGTTTACTCATTACTTTTAGCTGATGATTTCAACTGCTAATCCATGGCTCTTAGATGACTATTTTAGCTAACTATTTCCATTAGCCTACTTTTAGCTAACTGTTTCAACTACTCTAGTTGTTGTAGCAATAAATGTACTAAATATCAGTATAACACCAATTTGTAATCTTACTTGTTTGGTGGTTTATGTTTTATTTATATTATATTAGTAGTATAGTATAGTTATATTTTTTATATTAGCTGAGTTACTCCAAATTCTTTCCATGTGCTCCCTGGCAACTAAGTAGCCTACCCCTGGCAGGAAGTCACTGCTGTGAAACCTGGTCACCACTCTGCATTTTAACATTTAATCTTAATGAATACTTTGACGTCAATCATTTCATGTTAATTTGTAACTTTGTGTTTTTTCTTTGTGTGTTTAGGCTAAAGAAGGGCGATCTTGGTGGGAGTAGTAGTTTCCATATTGCTTCAGTGGAAAACAAGGGAGCTGAGCAAAGAAGAGAAGTTGTGCCAAAACTTCCCTTCGCCCCATTAGACAACCTGAGCAACCAGAGGGAAGAATCACACATGATGGCTCACAGGAGGTCAAATTTTGACCCTCACAGCAATGAGAACACTCTCTTGGCTGGCAACAAGGTCCCCAGATCCAATGCTGGAAAAATTAAGGACAAAATTTCTCTTTGGGAGGGAAAGGAACCCACTCATTCACCCATTACCTCAGGTTCTTCAGTACAGTGCACTACTGTAAAAAGGACAGAATCCCTGACAAAAAGCAACAATAAAACTACTGATGAGCTGAGTGCAGAGAGTTTCAGGAGAGTAGCCCAGAAGGAAAAGGAAAATCTTGGGAAAGAGACTGTAGGAAAGCTTGGGGATTCAAGGCCTTGTTCACCTGTTGAACCTGGAAAACAGCTAAGAGGGACGCTCAAGAGCAGTAAGCCCTATGAAAACCAAAGAGAGGAGGATTGCAAAAGAGTGGTTCACAAAGACAAGCAAGATCATGAGAAAGAGAATGTGGAAAAGCTTGGTGATTCAAGGCCATGTTCACCTACGTTGGTGGCGCAGCAGCAGGTAGGCACGTTGAGGAAAAGCAATGACAAGAGAGCAACAGAGCAAACCAGCCAGGAGAAGAGAGCTGTGTTCTCTCTCTTTAAAAAGCTGGAGGCTATGGGGGAGAACCATGGGAAAACACCTCCAGAGCTCGGAAATTACTTCAGCCCTCCGAGTAAGGACAAACAGGTAGAGGTGAAGAACAAAGAATCTGAAGCTATCAGTCAGAGTGGTGCAGTGAAAGCCTCCGGGGCCGGAGAAGGGAAGCAGCACCAGGAGCATGTGTACACAGAGCCGGGAGCGCTCCCCATCAACCCGGTCCCCAAACCCAGACGTACCTTCCAGCATCCAGCTGTCGTGCCCATGGGGGAGAGTCAGAGGCAAGGGAGAGGACAGAGGAACCTCCCTCCACTGCCCTCCATTTCCACAAGACCTTCCTCAAAACCTCCTTCCAGTGTCTACGTGAGACCCAGGGGCGAGAGAGTACGAGACAACATCAACAGGTACAGCAGGATCAGAAAAATGAATTCCTCGCTGATGTAATAACCACAGCTAAACCAATTATATAATGATTTGTACCGTTCTGTTCACCGTGACAGGAAATCCTTTGAGTTTGAAGACCTTGCAGGGTCGACTAGCCCGCCCCTCTCGCGTTCACTATATCAGGAACATCACTATGAAGACATCCTGGGTCAGACACCTCTATTACCCTTGATTGATTTCCCTTTTGAAATCTGTGCCAAGAAATATAGATAACATGTGGAAGGTATGTTAGAGAGGAAGCAGTTGAGACAAATGAGATGGGAACTGCACAAAAGGACTGTTTTGTCACTTACTTAAATGGGTTTTCTGAGGTTTTTCCACCACTCCACTGAATATATTCTGCAGAAAACAATAAATACATCTATTTTTATTTGAAAATTGACAGCATAGAGAGACAGGAGATGGGAGAGAGAGAGAGGTATGACATGCAATACAGATCGCCTGGTTGGGAATCAAACCCTGGATTTTGCAGTTTTGTGGTATGCGCCTTAACAATTAGGCCCAGTAAATGTAATTTTATCAGAAACATGTGGATATGGTGCAATTACTCACATTTACTTAAGTAAAAGTTCAAAGACATGTAAAAATACCCTGTTACAAGAACAAGTCTGGCATTCAAAAGTTTACTGAAGTGAAAGTCTGAGAGGAACATTAGGGAGTGTAAAGAATGTTTTGCAAGACCCAGTTTTAACTACCTTATATGCAGGTTGACAATGTTGTCTTACTAATTATTAGGTGTGCTTTCAGAATCCTTTTTGACACTGAACCCCTGGTCATTTTTAATGTACAAAAACAATAATTTTTCTCTCTGCAGATTCACCCAAAGAGAACCCGTATGAGGACATTGAGTTGGAGAGTCAGTGCTCCCAGCAGTCTTTGCCCTCCTCTCCTGGCGCTGATACTACCAAGGTTCCTGCAGTAAAAAGCCAAACATAATATTCAACACTTCTGACTTAGAGATGAAAAGCTTAGTAATTATTTTTCGGTTCACAGGCCTCAAGGCCTGGCTTCTTCAGGCAGAATTCAGGCAGGGGCTTTAAGCTGCTGGACCTGCGGAGAACCAACCAGCAGACCCACAGTGCCAGCAGCAGTGGGGGAATTTCATCTCCACCCCAGCTCAGCCCTCCCTCCACCCCCACTGGTCCTGAACACGCTTCTTGGCTGCCCGGCGAGCCCTACAGCCGCACCTGCCGCAGGATACCAACGGTCTGAATGTGTTTGAATGTTAGGCCAGCAGCCCTGGATCACGAACATAATGTCACATGTTGTAGAAACTGTTTCTTTTTATTTAAGCTGAACTTTTTTATGATGTCAGATTAAGCACAGATCCCCTTTTTACTTCCAAGAGATCGTTTGATGGATCTTTAATCCAATTTATAGATTAAAGTCAGATTTTCTTTTAGTCCAGTATGGCTGCCAGGTTTCAGTGCAGCTGCCAAATATCATTAAGGAGTGTTTTGTTCTCATCCTTGAGAAAAGACATGACGCTGTCGTAATTCCTTACACTGAACTTTTTTATCTAACAGGTTGTGTTGAGAATCAATAGCATCTTTGAAGCTCGAATTGGAAAGAAACATCTACGGAGGATCTACCATTATGCTGAGACAAGCTCAGGAAGAGGTGATGTTGGTGAAATGTTGGCCATCTTGAAGATGGTCTGTTTTCTAGTGTCTAAAATATTAATGTGGATTTTTGGCTGATGAAATTTGACTTTTGTTTATAGTAACAGATGAGAACAGTGACTCTGAGAGTGAAGTTGAAGATAGAGCAAAAGGTAGGTTACATCATCGGAGCTTTTTAACCTCAAGGACACCCCTTCATTTTTCATTATATTTATATCAACATATTTATCTGCACTGTATCTTACTTCCTCTCTCTCAGCCAACCGCCAGCGCCTCGTGTCAGTTCAGTCCATACTGAGCCAGCCAAGCCAGGCCCAGGTCCACTACAATGGTACCAACAACAGAAACAGCTCTCTGGAACAGGACGTCCACCAGCGCAAACTTTTTGAATATTTCCTGGTTGTATCGCTGCAGAAGTCGAAGGGTGGTGCCCACTATCTGCCGGAGGTCACACAGCAGTTCCCCCCTAAGGTCAGGAGCAGAGGAGTCCTTGAATCATATATTATTTTGGGGGTAATTTCATTTTAAGGTTGAGGACCAAATGTCTCAAAGTAGAAATATACACGTCTTGCACACACACAGGTAGGCAAAGGTTCATTCAAAACAATTCAAGTCTGCTGGACAAAACCTGGTGAATTTTAAGAAGCTGAAGTAAATAAAGAAGATACAGAAGTATAAAATATCCAACCTCCATTAAAACAGTAAGCTTTAATTTGTCAATAAGAACAATCTTCTTCTGGATAATTAACGATAAAAATACATTTGTAATAATGGAAATAAAGTTAATGGAAATGCATGAAAGTCTGGTCTTTTGTTATGTTGCAGTTGGAACGGAGCTTCAAGTTCATGAGGGAGACAGAGGATCAGCTGAGGATCATTCCTCAGTTCTGTTTCCCTGATGCTAAAGACTGGGAGTCGGTGGAGAATTACCCGAGGTGAGAGTGTAAAATTAACTTACTGCCACTGTTTATGAAATTCCATAATAAATTCAGCTAATTTAATGGTGAAAATAGTTTAGAAGAGGCCGACTCCCCCCAGAGTCATTTCACTCCCTTAACAACTCCATGAAACTGCAACTCTTATTACCACTAGAAAACTTGCTTTTTCTCCCATGCTGATGTGTCCGTTTAGACTGCACAAAAATACTCAATGTCAGTACTACAGTTTGCATGTATACTATTATCTATGTGAATTCTTTATATGCACAATCAAAATATATTAATCACCTGTTTATTTGTGTATTTGCTGTGGGCCATCCCTCACAGTGAGATGTTCTCCTTTGTTTTGACTGGAGAAGACGGGAGCAGGAGGTTTGGATACTGCCGGCGTTTACTGGTAAATAGAAATGAATAGAATAAATAAGTGTCCAGCCGCTGCTGGACAGGAAGTGGCCAAATACCACAATGACGGCTGAGTAAATAAGGGTGCCAAAATAGTCAGCGTGCCTGTGGGAAAACAGTCCATCTCAGACTCTGGGCGGAAGTGTGTGAGACTGGGAAAGTGTGTATGTGTGTGTAAAGTATGTGTTTGTGTGTTTACATGTTTCTGTGTATTTCTATGTGTGTTTCAGTACTCCTGATACATTGATTTTCATTTTTCAAAGTTTGATGTGGCCAGATATGAACTGATGTGTCACGAATTATATGGGATTGAAAAAATTATCATTATATCATTCTAAAATCATACAGTTAGATATTGTTATACCTGTTCGACGGAACTTTCCTCTTTTCTCTTCAGCCCAGCGGAAAAGGCAAACGTCTACCAGAGGTCTATTGTATCGTCAGTCACCTCGGCTGTTTCAACCTGTTCTCCAAGGTAAATCACTCGCACTGGTCCCATGTGATAATATTATTGGCATACAGTATTTTATAAGGTATGTGTGTTTCTGTATATGTGTGCGCTGTAGGTGTTGGATGAAGTGGAGAGGCGGAGGGCTCTGTCTCCAGCCTTAGTACAGCCCTTCATGAGAGCCATCATGGAGGCCCAGTTTCCAGCGCCGGGCCGAACCATCACCATCAAAACCTTCCTCCCTGGCTCGGGTACTGAGGTGCGTGACACTGTGAGCACCAAAACATTCTGTCTGTTGAAATGAAAAACATAAGATAAACTCTCATCCATCCTATTTCCCAGTCGATGGAGCTCTGTCGACCCTCTGACTCCCGCCTGGAGCATGTTGACTTTGAATGTCTGTTCTCCTGTTTGAGTCTGCGGCTGCTCCTCCGGGTGTTCGGCTCTTTGCTGTTGGAGCGAAGGGTCATCTTCACTGCAGACAATCTCAGGTTGGTCATATACCCCAAAGCTTTGCACATCCCCTTAAAATCTGTATGTTGCATATATATGACAGCTCTTATAAAACATGAAGTTGCATCATTCTTCCAGTGTTTATGTAAGCAGACAGCAGACATTAGGTGAAAGCGTTGGGGATGATTTCATTATGAAGTTATAAAAAGTGTGGGTGGTCCAGACCAACATTTTTAAATAAATTTAAGGCAACCCCAGTTTTATTCAGGGAACATGCCAGAGGGATATTTTGAGGCCAGGCTGTAAAGTTGTTGTTGTGCTGAGGCCAGTTTGTTTGTTCTGCAGGAGAAAGCCAGTGGGAGTCAGAAAGTATGGTCACAGTAGTAGGGGACAGGAATGCGAAGTCGAGTGACGTAAATGAAAGTATGCAGGCTTGCTTTCCTCTATGGGAAATTTTGTGACTTTAGGGAGTTCGCAGTGTTTAGGGTGTAGTTTAGATTATGCTGCCCTCATGTGGCGAGAATTTTCTTTCTCTTTTTTCCAGCTCTCCTTTTATCTCTCTTTGCATGACTCTCCTTCTCTTTTCATCTTTGCCTCTTCCTCTTGCCTCCCATCATCATCCCTCATTCAGGAAAAAGCTCTTAAAAACCATAAAAGCATCACATCTGGTGTTTAAACATGCAACTAAAACCTTTCCCCTATTTATGTATAATTTAATAATATCTCAAATTCCTCATCTGTTCCTCCTCTCATGACCGTCTTTTCTCCTTGTCATCCATCTTGCAGTACTCTCTCCCAGTGCTGCCATGCAGTGGTGGCACTGCTTTACCCCTTTGTATGGCAGCACACTTACATTCCCGTGCTGCCCTCGGCTATGCTCGACATCGTCTGCACCCCGACCCCGTTCATTGTCGGCCTGCTCTCCAGCTCCCTGCCCCAGCTTACTGAACTGCCCCTGGAGGAGGTCAGAGAGGCACCAATTATAAGCAGTTCACATCAATACACAAATGAAAAAATGTTGTGCGTTACAATAATGTTGGCTTTGTGTGCACAGGTTCTTGTTGTGGATCTAGGAAACAGTCGTTTTCTCAGACAGGTAAACCATGCATTGAATCATGTTTGTGTGTTTTTTATGGCTCTGCATGATCTGTGGGTGAATTATTTCAGCCTTTTCATATCTACATCTACATATCATATCCTATCCTAACCTTTTCCTTGTAGTTGGATGATGAGGACTCCATCCTGCCCCACAAGCTTCAATCAGCCCTGGAGAACGTTCTAGAAAGGAGAAGAGAGCTTGCTAATGACAGAGGAGGAGACACACCCAGTGGTAAGTCGCTACAAGGACAACTATGAAAGTTTATAGTTCCAGCTCTCTAATTTCTTGCATCTTGCATCCTTTCAGCGGTATTGTTGATTATACTATAACTTCCTCTTTTCAGACTCTGGACATCTAGGCACTGTTGTGTCTGAGGCCTTTGTCCGTTTCTTCGTGGAGCTCGTAGGCCACTATCCACTCTTCATCATCGGCGAACGGGAGGACGGCTACTCCTCCTCGTCCTCCTCCCCAGTCCCCTGCTCCTTCCAGCGAGAGGGTTTTCGTAAAGCGATCACTTCTAAGACTGTCCGTCGCTTCCTGGAGGTCTTCATGGAGACCCAGATGTTTGGCTGGTTCATCCAGGAGAGGGAGCTCCACAAACAGGCTCTGAGAGGTACAGAGGTGCGGTAGCAAGCTCAAGTTCAGATGCTAGGAGTTGATCCAGTGGTTCATGATTCTTTCTCTTTTCTCAGGACTGTTTGAAGTGAGGGTGCAGGAGTATCTAGACTCTATCCATGAGAATGAACATCGACGAGTTAACAGGTTTCTCAAAGGCTTGGGTAAGGATGTCCCTGAACTATTCTTGGTCAGAATTTCTTTGGTAATAGTGAAATAAGCTCTGTACACATGATCTACAGATCTATTGTAGGTCCATACTAACCTTAAACCACTCTTTTTTTCCATTATTCTAGGAAACAAAATGAAATTTCTTTCCAAGAAATAATGCAACTATAATTGCAAAAAAAGCACTGAAACACTGAAACAAGGAAAGACTTCAAGGACTGCAGAAATCGAACAAAATTCTCATTTGAGTGCTTCTTCAGAGATGCTTGACTATGCCATCCTCATCTGTGTCAATGAGTGAGACTTGAGGGTTTTGCTCAAGGATTCATGATAGATGGGGTGGCTGTTGTGAATCACAAATTGTTTTTCCGGCCAAAGGAAGATGCTGCTGTATTTCACATAAAGGAAGGAGCTGTGGAGATATTCAAGAGGTTCCTGGTTTGTATGATATTCTTCAGACAAGTGAGCATAAATAACACTGTGTACAATATAAAAACAATGTTGGTGTTAAGATTATTGCTGTAAACTACATATGGCTGACAATTAATTAAAGGATGACATGAATAAATTAGTGTAGAAAATATAGTAAATGCAGGGCATTGTTTGATAAGTATGAACATTTGGTGAATTATATGCTACACAGTATGGTAGTCACCCTTTGTATGCATTGTAAGTTTTAAGTTCATGGTCAAGGTATTTTCTGAATCCACCAGGGGGCAGTAGTATATTTTCTCTGATTAGATGATCTTGATGCTGACAGTGACCAACCAGACAATGACACAAACCTGCTTTCCCGCTCTTTAATCCTTCGGTTTTTTTCTTTTGGTCATAACAGTGACAACATCATAAATGCTTTGACGCTGACAAGTTAATAAATATTCAGTTTGTTGTTTTGAAGTGCTGAGTTATTGTGTTGATGTTGTCATGTTTTTTTTTTCCCCCTTTCAAAACTGAAGTCCAGGTCTCCTACTCGTGTTTGTAGAGTTTAGATGTCATTATTGTAAACCTTCTAATTCTCTTTTCCTACCATAGTTACTCCAGTTTGTAAATTATGAATGATGACATTACTTTATGTTAAATACATAATGTATCAAATAACACTTTACAATAGGAGATTTGTTACACACTGGAAAATCATGAGAGGCTAATCAAAGCCAAGAGAATTGTGTTCACTCAGCATTTGTGTGCCAGTTTTACACAGTGAGTAATCCGCATAGCACCCATTTGCTAACCATTCACTGCTGTGTTTGTGTGTTTGAAGTTATTTGGCCATTTTACTACAAAGAGCCTCGGTTCAGAGTTGGTGGCAGCTTTACTATTTTAGCCTCTGAGTCATGGAAACAAAGCACATCTTTAGCCCACAAAGAGGAAAGCACATCTTTGTCAGCATGAAAACATAACACAGGTGCAAAGCAGAGCATAGTAGCGTATTGTCTGTGGAACAGTGTGCTCAGTTTGGGCCTGTTGAACAAGCCTGAGGGCATTGCAAAGCACCTATAACCTGTCACCTTGTTAGCGGCAAGTTAACACACACCTGCTGACACAGATGTTGATGCATATACACAGATGGACAGAGTGCAAAACATACATTTAACAGACACAGACAAAAACTATACATACTTTAACCCATTAGCAAGGGGTAATTGTGCCCCAAGGGGCACTGCTGAAGTTGCCAGGGGGTACATAGCAAAATTGTTGAGTAGTTAATGTGAAAAACCACTTGATTTGTTTGAGAAACCACCAGTTGAGTACCACCAGAACAGTAGGCAACATGTTGCAACCGTGAGTATGCAAGAACTTGTTAGCAAGCGAGCAGATAATTTTAAGCGCTTAACTAAAAGTAATTATGTTCAAATAAACTAACAATTTAGGTAGCTAGTTATGGAAACGTGGATTTTAACCAAATAACAGATAGCTACAGTATAACTAATGGATGAATGGTTATAGTTAACTAAAAGATGACAGCTGAAATATTTAGCTAAATGGTTAATTGCTATAGTCAACTAATACGTAATTATACTTAGCTAAAAGTAGATAACAGCAACAGTCATTACCTGAAAGTACTGGATTAATGGTATATCTATTAGTAATGGAAATAGTTATCTTAAAGTAGCCTACTGGATTAAATGGTTAAACTAAAAGTAAACTGTTAGCTAAAAACATTGGATAGCTAAAGCTAACCAGTAAACAGTTGAAATAGAAAGCTAAAAGTAATGGATAACTAGTTGAAATGTCCAACTTCTTCCACTACATGTGGTAATAATATGTGCTACTTATAAATTATTGGAACATTATCCACTGTTAGTAAACCTCAAGTTTAAAATTAATTCAAATGAACTACTTTGGAGCATGACGGGTGGTGTTGAGGAAGGGGTAGTTGAGCTCATCTGACATGGCTGTGGGGTTACATCAGTCAAAAAAGGTTGAGAGCCACAGCTCTAAAACACACATGTTCAGTGGAGCTGTCAAAGAGTAACAAATGTGAAAATCATACCGCAGCTTCCTATCTGGCTCCCAAGGTGGGAAAGCTGCAGTGCTGTGGGACAGGAGGCGTCTCAGGAAGATGGATGTATGTGGTGAGAGAACAGCACTGACGGCTGGCGAAATGTTTGCTCAACTCACTCAGGTTCTTGGAGCCTGAGTGTGTTTGTGTATGTGCTCAGATGGGTGAACACCAAACCCAAACTGTCACATACTGTTTCCTGCTAAACACCTGGCTGCGGCTCAACACAACTGGCTCATTAGTGCGGAGGTAATTATGGTTTCGATTAATTCCAGTAAGCAGGGGTTGACCCCCCAAAGCCTTACATCCTGCACTGGTGTATTTCCACAGCAAACCTCCTTGTGGAATATCTCTCACCACTGCAAATAGAAATGTCATGTATTTTCAGTCAGGGAGAGAGAGCGCTCTTATCTGCCACTTAGAAACAACAATAGCTTGTTGAAACTCTAATCTTCCCTGCAAAGTGCCTGTCATAGGTTCCTATTACCTGACTGGATTCCACCCTTTAAGAGATGCTAAACAATCATACCACATTATGCTAGTAATTAAAAGTAGCTACCTGCAAGTAAGAACCAAGTAAGCAATTATGCCTGTTATTCTTAGCGGAAATAAAATCATACAAACATCATGGCCCATTAAAACCAACCACCAATTCAATTATAAAATCTCTCCAGAGATTTAGTGACCTCATTTCAAAGCTTGCAAACCTGCATTTCAAACTCTCTGGCGGTTGCCTCCACTAATTACATGATTTATGGTGTAATTTATGGAGGCAAGGAGGTGCAGCAACTGAGCAGCACTTGCTATCAATCAAAATGAAAAGTGTAATGTCATTTTACATCATTGTGTTGCAGACATTTTTATATCTTTCTCGAGCACAACCCTCAATCAAAATGGCTGTTTCAATGAGGTTCTAAACTGATTTTTATTTGCTAAAATGCTCAGGGTTATGGTGGAGTCAAGGTGGCATATGCAATTTTGTACAAATTATGCAAGTGTGCCTCAGGTAATTTTGTCATCACCACACAAATATGGTACCTACGGGTTCCAATAGAGTCCTCTTGTGCGTGTTTGGAACTTGGGAAGCCTAGGGACCATGATTGAGACCACTGCTGTACTACACAACATCTCACACTGACTTTAATTTGCCTAGCACTGCCTCTGTGGGAGCAGAAGTGTGGGAAAAACAAATGAGAAAAAAAAAGTGGGACAGTAAAAAAAAAGGGGGGAAAGGGAGAGGAAGGGTGCAGAAAAGAGCGGGAGTTTGATGTATGAGAAAAAATGCTTGACCGTGTGTACACAAAAATGCATGCACATGCACGGTACACACACATACACGTAAACCGAAGGGTTCCCAAACATGCGCCCGTCAGCTTGTTTTTCGGAGCTGCAGGTGCAGTGTCCAGCTGCAGCCCTGCCATGCATGCCAGGGAACTGAATCATTTCCCCCTTTTCAGAGGAGGAGCCATCAAAGCATATGGAGAACATAACAGCAAGGCAGGAGGAGGTGGGAGAGGACAACGGCGGAGAGAAGAAGAAGAGGAAAGGAGAGGTGAATTTGACGGGAGAAGTGAAGTGGTAGGAAGTATAGAGGAAAGAAAAAAGGATTAGGGAGGGGAGGGTTTCCATTTCCCTGCTGTTAAACCATGTTACAGCAAAGCCTGGGGGAGGTGTAAGGAGGGGAAAAAGACAGAGGGAGGTAGAGCAGAGGAGGGCGCTGGACGTGCAAAGTAAGGGTAGTTTTTGAGGAGAGCAAAACCATTGTGGGTTGTGAGCTTGACCCTTTTTTCATGGCCTCTGTTTTTCTCCCTTTAATCTCAAATTTTGAAAGAAAGAAAAAGCGTGAGAGAGGCTCAGAAATAGACATAGAAAAAGAGAGAGAGAGAGAGGGAGTGGAAGGGTGGGTGTGAGGGGTGGTGGGCAGGGAAGCTCAGGCCACACACATAGCTTTCCAGGCCTGAGGGTGCGTCAGTCAGGCCTGTCTGCATGTGGTCTGCTGTATGTGTCCAAGTTTATCCACACCACTATTACGCCACCATTAGTCATGGCATCTGATGACAAGGGTTAAAATCCGTTTCTCTCTCTCCCTGTCTTTGTCTCTCATTCACTCATTCTGCTCAAAGCACCTTTTAAAGGGTCATACCCCCAATTTTTTACATTTTCCTATCTCACCTTACATCGTCTGACTTTGTGTCTACATTGAGCATGGAGAGGAGCCTGTCTGGAGCCTGAGGAGTGGACTTGGCCACACACACTCAGACACACACACTCACATGCACACATAGGCTGGTCGCAGGGGATTCTTTGTCAGAGTAGTTACAGGGTGGTCTGGTCTGTAAGTGTCAGTAAGTAGACTCATCTCTCTTCATGTGGTTTGTATGTGTGGACTTTGTAGCTTTGTGTGTGTCCTACCTCCTCTGTAAGTCATGTGCACAATGCAATATGAAAGCAGATTTAAAGGTTTAATTTTAGGATTTAGCCAGAAGTGGAAGAGACAATGGCTGTGTCTGAAATCACTCCAAATGTGCTATTTAGTGCATTATATTTGCTATTTTATGTGAACCTCATGGTGATGCTGTAGGAAAAGTCAGTGTTTCGGCTTCATTCTCTGGGGTCCATGAATGTCTTTATAAAATTTAATGACGATTCATCCAGTAGCTGTTGAGATTGTCTGGATAGGCGAAAAGCCACACTGCTAGCATGGCTAAAGAGTTTGCGTTTGCTTGCACATGCATGACTTTTTGCATGTCCGAATTCATGCGTTCTCTTTTTTTCACCTCTCACCTTCCCTCTCAGAGTCTCACTGGCTCGCCAACATTAACAATGTGATTCCACAACAATCATAATATCTTTTCCTGTAAAGTCTGCCATCTGCTAAAATGATAATCTACATGAAATGTGATCCGCTCGTACCTGCGATGGCGCTCTCTCCGGCACACTTGCAGTTTAACAGTGGCCAGCATGACATAAAACAGCTTGACTGACAATTACTGCTCTCTATAAAAGGTGGAGAATATACAGTAACACGTGGTTTTCACATTAACATCAGGCTTTTGTTTGAGTGTGTGTGTGTGTGTGTGTGTGTGTGTGTGTGTGTGTGTGTGTGTGTGTGTGTGTTTTATTTACGCATGCATGAGAAATCAAGGATTGTTTGGCCTCTTGTGGTGAATATAAGTTGAGGATAATTTCATATTCTGGGCTGATGTCAACTGTAGTAATTGAGGGCGTTTCTAAAAATGAGGCTAATGTGCAGGCATGCAGGGCATATCGAGCGTGTTGAGAGAGAGGTGCTATTTGCAGAGAGAGAAAATTGCCTGACAACTGTACATGCCGCCTTTGAGTAATGTTGCCATGAGGAAGTACGCCCATACAAATAAGCTCTGTCTTTAAGCTGTCACTCAGCCATTCATCACTGTGTGTATTTATTCCCGGGGAATAGAAATGCTTATCTCTTGGTGGCCATGCTTATTTTCCTCTAGAGCTGTCACAAGAGCGCTTTTAGCTGCTGTCTCTGTGTGTGTCCAGAATGCTCTACATCTCCACTCAGGTGTAGGATATGTTATTGTTTGCCCGCGTTGCTTCCCCGCAGGCCACTCTGATACTGACCTTGAAAAATCCCACTATTCAACAATATTTGACTCACATTTTGGGCGGGTAATAGCTCCTGTACATTTTGTCCAAGTAACCTTGAAACTTTCCACAGGTTTCTCGTACATACCGCCAAGATACCATCAAATCTCTGAAGATATGCAGTATATTGCTGTCCTCCAAATGTTGTGTCTTTACTGTAATACTTTGGCTCCCGCTGCTCTCCACTTAGGATGACAGTAATAGAAAACATGTTGGGATGAAAAAAATATGTTTCTCCTTTATTTAGGTCCTCTTCATTTTCCACTTCAGCCAGTCTTCACAGTGATTTGTGCTCCTGTAGGTTTTTTAACCGGCATACGTCTGGAAAGTTCTGGAAAAGGTTATAGGGAGGTTTGGGATTTTCCACAAATGCAGATTGCATGTGCATGGTTTTGAATCAGTTATTGTAGGTCAAAGAATGGTTTTTTTACTACCCCAATGTGATGTGATTTGATTCAGACTGATGTTTTAAATACTGAAAATCCATTATTGTAAAAACTGAAGGACTGAAATATATGCGACATGTATTCACTGTAGATGATTTGACAAGAAAAAAGAGAACAGTAAAAGTTGGGCATGGAGGAATCCCAAGCACATGGGAAATACATTGTCCAGTAAGAAAGAGGAGCTGTGTATGTGTGTGTGAGAGTGTGTGTGTGTGTGAGAAAGAGAGCGAGAGTTGGCATCACTGCAGCCCTGTAACTTGCTTCAGATCACACTTGTCTGTATGGGTTGAAAATTTTAAGTCTCTTCAACCTCTGACCACACCCAGCTGTGATGTAGCTATGGTGCCACGCGTCATCACAGCTGCACAGACTGTGGGAAAAGCATGTTGTTAGCACTGGTTGCAAGCAGGATTTTTACACTCTTTCATAGTGCAGACTAACATTTTGACATCACTGTGTCCTCATCAGAGTCAAAATGGGCAAAGACACAAGCCAGAAGTCAACCTATAAAAGATGCTGCCTTGTCACCGGATGGTAGATTGAACTGGATTTCAAATCTTTTGGATAATGCAAAAATAAAAGACTATGCCACATGACAACAGACATCATTGCGGAGGTACTGCTTTGTATGTACAGTTCACATGAGGTAGCTGGACCTCATTTTGATAAATGTGGGAAAAGGGGAAGTGGCTGGGCTGGGTGTTATCTTATCTGTGTACCGTCCAAGCCACTGACTGTGCCGTGTCCTAGGAGTGACAAGCACAGTTGTGTGTGTGGTAGCTGGCAGCCGCCTCGGGGCTGTCTCTCTGTACAACAGAGGGAGTCTGGGAGACAGTGCAGAGGTTTCAGTGAGTTCTACCCAGGATGTTCCACTGCACTATGAGTTGATATGTACAAAACTGTCCGGAGAGAGAAAAAATGTTGTGAAGGAAAGTAGAGTGTGATTGCACTCAGCTCATAAGCTCGTATTTGGCCAGAGAGCAAACCGAAGACATTCAATGACTGCAGGCCAGAGACATTTAATGAAATCTTCTAAATGACATATGGGTCAATTTGGCTGCAATAACCCTTGAACATTCGAACACTTGGTTCCAAAATGAGATATCCATTATTGGAAAAAGGTGAAACTTCATCTTGCCAAACAGCTCACAATGAAATAGTGAAAAAACCTCCATTGACAAAATACTTTTACATGCTGGATACTCTTTATTTTAGAACCAGTGATTAATGACGTTCACAAAAAGTCCTTTTTCCCTCTAATATTGCATCTTGGAAGTTGGACCCTCCTTTTTTGCTGCTGCAAAGGCAACATTCCCGCTCTAGTCAAACCTTTTCAACTTTGGACTTTAAAGTGAACAAGCTGATTGATTGACTTATGGACTCTGGCCAGGGTGTCCTCACTTGAACTGTCTGAATCAGAGAGGCCTGCACTGTGGTGGGAGATAAACTCAGCTCTCTCCAAAACCGCAGCAGGTGGCCTGTGTTTGGGTTGTACACTAGCTCGGTATCAAGTTACCTCCTTATACACATGTTATCAATTAGTATAGATCCTCAGTGTCGCGGCGCCGATTGCTCATCGCTTTCTGTCTTCTGTCTTCCAAACCCAAAGATGTGAAGAGAGAAACAGTAGTAAACAAAAGAACCTGGCCCGACCTGCAAAAAAATGCAGTTTACATTTCAGCAGCTTTTATAATCAGTTAGGTGTTGAAATTTCAAATAAACCTAGGAACGGGTGGTCCAGGGGTTGAAGCTCACTGGTTGCATCAAAAAATCTCCTAGCAACTGTGACAGGCACCTTCGTAAATGTCAATCATTGATAGATTGACAGTGCATATATAAAATCCAGGCAATAAAAATGACAGCTTGAAGAACTGCACACAGTAATGTGTAGGCACAGGTAGATCACAGTAGGGCCTGCAGATGAATTCCTGAGAAATGAGGCAGGCCCTGGAATCTGACTGGACCCATCAGAGAGGAAAAAGTTGTGATTCCGAAAATCGTCCGTCACTTAGTCCCATTCAGAAATATGTCTGGGACCGGTCCTATGTGAAACACTTGTACAAACACAGACTTTGTCCTTTTATACATTTTGGCTGTCGGTCTCTTAGAGAGCTGCCTCCGGGGAAGGGTCTCCTTCCAGTCAGTTTCCACTCAGAAGAAACCATAACACATCCTGACCTGGCTGTGGAGACTGTGACATTTCAGGCAGTGTGTATGCATGAGAGGCAGAAGCACACACAGAAGAAATTAGTATGAATTAAGGTCAATGATGTAACTGTTTGAAAGCGTAAAAATGACTTGATCTGACAGCAGAAAAGCCTAGATGGTAGCAAAGGGCATTAATACCTGCCTTGGCCCTTAATGAGAGAACTGGGTATTCATTCACTCTTTGACTTGTCATCAGTTAAGGCTTTGGTATGACAGCTGAAACAACATTCACTGTTTAATTAAAGTTCAAACAAACGACTTCTATTTCGTATATTTGAAATCCTCCTTGCATTCCTGTGTGTGGCATTACATTAAAGGAGTTCCTGGTGTACTTTGATGTGACCACAGCTGAAAAATACTCTGCAAACAGCTCTTCCAGGTAAAAGCAGTTGCAGTTCTTCCAGTTCTCATGCTCTTCCAGTCACTGTTCTTCCAGGAATAAAAAGTGCAGAATATGAAATGTTTCAAATGCAGCATTATGTGATGTGTGTGCAGATGATTCTTGAAAGTTTGGTAAGCAGATTGGCCCTTACTTATCCAAGATTTTATGATCTTGTCAAACACATCTGATGGATCAAGGGAGACCTTGTGTTCACATGAGCAAAAGGACATATCCATTAGGAGAACTAAAAAACTGGATCATCAAACTTAAGCCCCAGATAACCATTTGACTCCAGTATGTGGCAATAGCTGGACATGTCCATGACCAAATCATTGCAAATCAAACAGAAGAGATGTGATTGAACTGGTAAAGCCTTAACATTTTGGACTGTAGAGTTCAACACATCTTTGGCATTTTCTTCACTGCTAAAGATGTGTCCATATCAAATGTTAGACACAACACTTCTCACTGCTTTTGCACCATCTGTAATGGAAATCATCTGCACTTCATCAGTGTAATCTGCGGTATCAAAAATCCTGTTTGTTCTTTGGTGGTGTTTGAACAACACAATTCTTTACTCTTGGTGATTTCAGCAATCTGCAGGTAAGTGTGCAAAGATACTTCTCTAGTGTTATCGTTGCCAGTAACACTGTGTGTATCCACTTCCAGTGTGGTGCAAGAGCTGGTGACCGTGACTCTTGACTCTCAAGAGGTTTATCTGCTCTGTCAGAGCTGTCATCAGTCCTGCGGGTGTCAAGACAAGACAAGAAAAAAAACCTTGTTTCTCAGTGGTAGGCACTCAAGTATGAAGTGAATGCATGGGAAAAGTTTCATTTTAATGAAAAGATAATAATTGGGGGAAAACAAACCAAATAAAATGAAAAATGAAAAAACATATTCTTTATTTGTAATAATAGCCTAAAAAATAAAATGTACAAATACTGCTACATAGCCTGGGGGAACTTCTCATACCACCGCTGACACTGTATGTGTAACAGTTGAAAACCGCTGAAGAAGATAAATGAAGCAGTTTAACACTGTGGCCCTTAATTTTTTGGAACCAATTTGCTGATAAATATGAGCTGGATAGGCCAAAGCTAATACGGGCATAAATAACAGTCATACAAATTGTGTTTTATTGCCATTAAATCCAGATGTTCGGTTATGGGAGCATTCGGGGTAACAGGTAGGGCCTGTAGCCTCGTCAGGAACTCTCTAAATCCCTCAGCTCTCTGCACTGGGCCTGATACAGCTCATTAAACTGTGATTATACTGCTCCCAAGGGTTTGGGCCCTGGACCAGCTCATTATAAAGGCAAGAGAAAACAGGGTTCACAGAATGAATTGTAACAATGCTGTGTGCCTCCAATCAGTATCATCTGCTATGGTAGTTTGTCTCAAAACAAAGGGCTTCAGATTGAACTTTTGAGAAATGTATTGGCTTATGTAGGGTGTACAGAAACATTAAACAGGAAACCAGAGCTTTACCTTAGAAAAGGACTTGTGCCATAGGGTGCTACAGGCGATTACCATCAGAATTAGCGGTTGGCTGACCCCCGGTGCCCTCCCAAACACTCTATTTCCAAGCTAACGGTGTAGTCCTCCGCTCATCTATCGCAGGCAGTTATAGGGGATCTGGTAGGACTTGAAGCACATGTGAGGGAGTCTGGTCTAATTAACCCGACCAAATCAAGAGTAGATTTTAAAGGCAGGTGTTTGAGAGGAAATGCCTGGGAGGTCTAGTCCTCACATTTCTATGAGTCTTTTAATCAGGGTGTTTAATCACTTCTTGGCAGAAATGAAACATGCCAAGATGCTAAAGTTTATTAAGGTAATTCCATAAAAAGGTGAACGGGTGTCAGCCCTTAATGGTCAATGTTCTGATTTAGTTAAAAGCATCTAATCAGTGGGTTTTAGCAATAATAATATGAAGCTACATCCAGCAGCTGATTAACTTAATGACTGGAAGCAAGGGAAGCAGTTAGCCTGGCTCTGTCCAAAGGTTGACAAGATATTATGTGTTAAATAATGAACTTTAGTGGTAATGATAGGGAGATTTTTATACCACTAGACAGAGCCAGGCTAGCTGTTTTCAATCATTATGCCAAGCTAAGCTAATTCATAGCTGGCTACAGCTTCATATTTAGCGCACAGGTGTGAGAGAAGAATCAATCTTTTTTTCAAGAAAATTTGCAAGAAAGCAGATAAGCTTATTTCTGAAAATTAAAGTTGAAAAACAGTTCCTTCAGAGAGCAAATAAATGCCAAAAAATTAAGGGAGCTATTTGTAAGTTTTGTTATTGCTACATAGCCAACATTAGCATTAACAGCTGTTTACTTACCAGTCTAGAAGAAACATTGCGAGTTCAACATCAACCTTCATTCTTTTACCCGCCAAGAGCTGTCTCCAGCGTTGGAGAGCAACGCCGATGTTAACGCAACCAACTAGCCCTGGACCATATCAGTCCGTCTCATCACTTTTCCATAGCAACTCACCGCAGCCTCCAATCTGTCTGGAAGACACAGCACTGCTCAGAGGCTGTATTGTAACCTTGTATTATAAAGACATGACGGCTGAAGCTCTTGTCAAGCCGCAATCATCACCACCCGCTCCTGACAAGAAACCACTTTCAGCAGCAGAGAAAACTTACAAATACCCCCTTTAACACTAAATAAAAGACAATGAACGCAATTGTTCTGTTAAAGATTGAAAGGGATATATGAGATGTAGAGTTACAGCATACAGACGTCACTCAAACAGCATGGTTACTCAGGCGCCATTTCACCGGTGAAAGCACTTCACTGCCATTAATCATCATCATTTCAACAATCTCTACCTCTCTGTCTGTACTTCTGTTCATCTACTTCTGGTTGGTATTTCAAGCAGGCAAAGATTAGAAGTGGTGTCAAGTGTCCAGCTCTACGTCTGGCAATGTAACCTCCCTCCCGTGTTTTGACAGTCATTAATGAGTGCAGATAATGCATCGACTGAGTGTTAAAGCCTCTAATGGAGAGCACATCCAAATGTATGCCAAAACAAGCATTCTTTGTGAAGAGTGGGCAGGATGTTACTGTAATACCTTTGACTAGTGCCAGAATGTTGGGATTGGCCTCGATGATAGCTGGAGTGCACTGGATGCCAGGCTGAATACCAAGACAGTGAATTTACAGAAGATGCAGACTGAGGAAACAATGGCTTTAACAGATACCAGTGCAACATTAAAAAGCTCTTTATTCAGTGGGGATACTAAACTAAATTATAGATGTAATTAAAGAGTCTATAGCTATGGGGGCAGTCATATTTTTATTTGTCAGGATACAAGCAGGGATGTTTTTGTTCCCTTTTGTTTATTTCGCTTAGCCATGCTAGGAGCATGGCTCTACGGATAGCAGTGTAGGTCACTCAGCCTTCAACCCCTGAAATATCTCAACAACTATTGGTTGGATTACCATGCATGAAATTTGGTGTAGCTGATGGTGCCCAGATATTGCCATGAAAGTTGGTACAGACAGTCATGTTCCCCTCAGGATGAATCATCATAAATTTGCTGCTCTATCACCATTATCAAGTTGGATTTTTAAATTGCCCACTATAAAATCCTGCAAAACTACTGACATTCTCATCAACCTCAGCTGTGCATTGTGTTTGGCACTAAGTAGCAAGCTAACATGCTACAAATTAAGATGGGCGACATGGTCAACATTATGTGCGTGTTAGCTTATTAATGTCCTATCACTTGGACAGTCGACAAGATATTTTCATAGTCCCTTAAAACTAAGGGCAAAAGTCTTAAAAACTAGTTTAAGTAATTCTCTCTATAGCTTTGGTTGACTTTATCATTTACCTACCCCAAAACAGGTGCCAAAAGGGCCAGGTTATATGCAAATGTAAAATTTAAAGTGAATAGTTGGTAGTAGTAGTATATGACGTATGTGTGCGCATTTCACATGGATAAACTGATGCAACAATTTTTTACAAACGTACTTTATATCCATTTGTTGAAGAGTTTTGCCACCTGAGGCCTGGTATATTCTGATTTAGGTGTTTCCTCCAAGAAATTCAGTTCATCTACAGTATGATCCAAAGCAGCATTTCCACCCTTCTTTCTTCTGTATTTTTTCAGTTTACGTAACTGATATGTCTGCTGATCTTCTTCCAAAGAGTATTTTTCATGAATGTCTAGATGCTCTAAAACGAGACAGGAAGAGGAGAAAATGGAGGGGCATGACATGGGCCAGATTTAAATGCACGGCACTGCGGTCACATACCATTCATGCCAGTCTGCTTGAGTAACCAGGACGCCAGGGCCTTAAAAATGAGAAGTTCTTTAACTGAGACAGTATGAAATATGAAGGATACTGTAGAGCTGAGATGCAGGACAGAAGCCCTGAGCAGCACTCCACCTCATTCTGGAGAGAGCTCATGTGTCATGTTTCCCGGGAATCGGCTCAAGTGTTATACAGTGCTGGATCTACACCATGAAAGGGTGGTAACTGTCGTCCTGTTAACAAAACCAAGTCTGTGCACCGGATGTGTTTATTTTAAAATCTCCAGTAATTACTTAACTATGCCTTAAAGATACGCTCAGCAGAAGAAGAATGCTGTGTGTATATTTAGAGTAAATGCTGGGATAGTTACAGTCAAAACACTATATAGCAGCGTTAATACACCACTGACATTAAAATGAACGGCTTCCTGGCACTAATGTGCTGGAAAGTCATTCAAGGGAGACCTCAGCACTCATTTTCTATTAACGTTACACAGAACATTTGCAAATCTGCGCTGTTGAGAGCTGTGGTTGGTGTGCCATAGGGAGAGCTTTCAAACAATGGACAGAAGGGGTTTCCGCTGCTTTATGATGGAGAACCTGAGCCGTGGCCGCCTGCCATCCACACAGTGTACAAGCTGCAGCGAAGAGGAAGGAGCTGGCACCGAACGCAGTAATGTGAGGGCGCACGTTCAGATGCGCGGGCACACACACACACGTCACTTTGATCTTCATAGTAGTTTGATGTTTGTGCTGAAAAGACAGAATAATCAGGTCCTGTGGAGTGTTTCATCCATTAGTGCCAACTTTAATGGTGAAGATGGTTACAAAAGCAAAAGAAAAAAAGCATTGAAAAGAGCCTTCACTGCAGTTATATCACTAATCTTTAATTTCAAGAAAAAAATCAGTGACACAACTTTATTTTCTATTGAAATTTGTGGTTCTTGAAACGATATGTTCAAGTGGTTTCAGTGCAGCACACACACACGCACGCACGCACGCACGCACTCATTTTGAGGAAGCTTGTTTTTTTGCAATATTGTGACTGACTTATCACGGGAGGTCCAGACTTCTGCCATATGCCGAGCCTGCAGGTGCAGGAAGCTGACAGCTCTAAACACTGGGCACATTTAGGTCTATCACACGCCGCCTTTTGATACTCGCCCTTAAGTGTTAACTTAAAAGGCCTCTTGCATTGTCTGTGAAGTTTTTTTAAGCATTCTGTAAAGTATTGAATTGAACAGGAGCCAATTACTTTCCACTAGCCAAATGTCTGTGCAACCAAACAGCAGAAAGGGTCAGGGGGTTTAGATTGTGTCATTTCTGATTCTTCACTGCAAAATACAGCTACCAACTTCCCAGTAGATTAATTTTACATCTTTGCACTTTTATTCTATAAAACTGATTTTGTTTTATTGTTTCTAGATTTACTGTAACTTGAGAGGTGAAGTCTGAATCTGGAGTTACCATCAAATAAAATTAACTTTTTCCATCCAGCTGGCAACTTCTTTTTTTTTTTCTTTTTTTTTTTTAAATAAGAATTTAAAACTGGGTGAGATGTTAATTTTTTCAGTGTGGCCCACAATTGTTCTCAAATCCAGATTGCACTGGACTGCCATGCAAAGTGGAAACTCTTCAAGTCTTCATGTCTCAAAGAATACTGAAAGAAAATTATTTGAACCATATGATGCAGATGAAAAATTAATGCATGCTTTTTTTCACTCTTTGCGCAGCTGTGCAGCCTGATTAAAAACACTTACTGTACCCTTTGAACATTTTAGAGAGATTAAAAACATGAAAGGGCTTTTCACTGGAATCTTAAGGTTGAATCTGAAACCCCATCTCTGTTGCAAAAAAAGTAAAAGGCTGCAGAATGTAATAAACAGTAAAGGTTTGAAACAAGGCTACTCTGACAAATATTGTCTTTGGAGTGCAGCCAGATTCTTGTGCCGATGACTCTGTGCCAGAGGCAAAGCTCATCCAAGCCCAGAGTACTCTCAAGTGGGCCTGAGTGTTGTTTTGGAGTTTGAGGCAAAAGAGAATAGGCCAGTGGCTCCCTGTGAGATAAGCTATTATAATCCACTCAACACACACAAACACAGAACTGCCCAAATCTGTGTTTCTTCAAAATGTACACTGAGCGGACATAAGACAGATCAGGCTTTTGTTGAATTTTGATAGGCCGTGTATGAGTAGTTACTTGTGTTACGGTCCACATGCAAGTAATCCTAGTTTAGCCCAAACTCATCTAGCTTGGCTTAGTCATTCATGAACTGTGTGCTGCCCCATTGTTGCACTATATCCTGGCCTTTGTGTGCTCTTCAACTTTCACCAGAAGGGACTTTTTGGATACTTTGTGTGTGTGTGTGTGTGCATGTGTGTGTGTGTGTGTGTGTGTGTGTGTGTGTGTGTGTGTGCGCGCGCACGCGCATGTGTGTGTGTGCAAATGTGTCTAGCAGTCTTCATACCATACATAGTTGCATTTTTAGAAAGTTCAGAAAGTACCATACTTTTATCAGTGCATCTGTACCTTGCTTTTGCATACCATACATGCAAAAATTCCCCTGAATTTCAATTTTTCATGCGGTCTATGTCTGTGACAGATCACAAAAGTATTCCATGAAATTCTCAGAAGACCATTTGGATTCTACATCTTTATAAAAATGTAATGAAGAAGAAAATCTCAATGCAAACCAAGAATTTAACAAATTGCAGTCTGCACTCTTATTTTCATTTAACCAAAACTATGTAGATGGAGCCAGCAGCCAGTTAGCTTAGCTTAGCTTGAATATGGGAAGCAAGAGGAAACAGCTGGCTCAACCCTATGTTTATATGTTACTTAATTGTTTTCCCAGATAGGTTGTGTTGACAAACCTAATTGTTCGCTGGATTATGTTCAGAGGCGACACTTTTAAATAAAAAATGAAGTGGTATATTAACTGCACTAGAGTCACTAGGACATGGGGGCTCAGGACTGTCACAGAAGCCTGAGCTAAGCCTTAGCTTCATATTTAACATACAGAAATGAGAGAGCTGTTGATCGTCTTGTCTGACAGCAAGAAATCCCCCCAAAATGTTGAACCACTCCTTTAAGTAGTTTTTGTTGCTGTGTTTATACTGTATATAAGTATAATGGCAGTGGGATATGTTTTTAATGTAACTTACTGAACCCTGCATACTAGGATGTCTAATCTTAGCCTGAGGGCTCTGTCATCCTTCCCATGCCCCACTGTCACACAAGCACGCAGTCACGTCTCCAGTGAAGGTATTTCCTCTGTCATTATTATCATTATTAATAATATTTCTTTTCATAGCGACCTGGTGAGGACCCCTGTGCTTGGCTGCATAGCTTGCATTTTTACACACAAGCTGTTTATACAGCTGCATATCCTCGGGAGCCCCGTTTGGGCCGAGTTGGGTAATGCAGATGTTTGGGTTCTGCCTGGTGCCATCTGGTAGCCCTGGCTCCCAGCAGAACTCAGCTGGATGTGGATTTCATGGTTGAGGAGGAGGGCGGAAGGTAGATATGGTGTCAGAGAGATGAGAAAGCGTACAGTGGGAAATGTCAGAAGAGAGAAGAAAGAACCTGAGAAACAAGGGAAGAAAAAGAAAGACAGAAGTGCGATGAGAAAGAGCAGAGAGCTGAGAAAATGAAAGGGGGCATTAGTTAAGAAAAAGTGATGGAGGAGGGGTTTAAGGTGGTGAGAGGGGAGAAGAGGGATTTAGGTGTGTAAGGAGCCAGTAAGTGGATATAGGACAGCAAAGGCAACTGCATGGAGGGCAGGAAAAGTGGTTGTAGGGGGAGAGGTGGGTGGGGTGGATGGTGGGAACTTAGCGTGTGAAACTGTGGCATTAGGAAGCAGGAAACAACAGGTCGAGGGGACACAGTGTAAGTGTCACACTTACTGTTCTGCTGGAAAAAAAAAAATCTCACATGTGCTGTAATTTTCTCACTGACTTGAAAGACACAATATTCCTCTGTAAGGTTTACAACTCCTCTCGTCATTGAAACCCATGAAACAAAACAGGCTTTGGCTTCCAAGAATGCAAGTATCAAAAGAACAGCGACAACTTTAATAGTTTATCGAGTCATACTTTGAGACATGAACAACACGCTACAGCCATGCTAACAGCTCGGTGGGGCTTTACTTACAGTAGGTGCAGCAGTGCTTTTAGCTAAATGTTAATGTCAGCGTGCTAACAGTGACAATGCTAACATGCTGACATTAAGCAGTTAAAATGTTTACTTAATTTAGGGTGTTAGCATGTTAGCAGGTAAACATTTGCTATTAAACACTAAATAGAAAGTACAGCTGAGACTGAAGGGAATTGTATTGTCAGTTCTAGTTCTGCTGGTTTACGTGTAGACCTGCTGTTACAGGTAACCCTTGGTCACAGAGATCGACAAAAGAGCCAACACTTCATCTTCTAAATCTCAGAAAAAAGTTAGTGCGCTATCACGGAACTGCACACACAGACTGCTGAACTGTGGCCTCGAACTCATGACTCATGATGAAGTCCGTGACCTCAGTTTAAAGATTGTGATCTGTTAGACATGCAAAATTATCCTTAAACTTTAGAACGTATTAAATGTGAAATGATCCACATGTATAACATTAGCCACAGACGTTGCAGGTGTTGCTGCTGCATCAAACAGGGCTGAGGGCTTTCATGCACAGGTTTAATAATCTCTTTCCTTGGTTCATTAATCCATTGCACAGATTTCCGCATCAATATTGTTTTCTACCTAATGACCCCTGGGGGGCTCAGCACTTTATACAATGCACAAGTACAAAAGAAACAGCCACATGAATGTCTCTGAATGACCCCTGTGCATGTTTACAAAGTCCAGCCTGGAGAGGCTTGATCCAGCCTACGGTCCGACATATTGTACAATGGTGTAGAATTTTAAATTTCTGCACTTATGCTGATTAATTATTTTATTATTCAGTCTCATGTAGCTTTATTTACAGACAAAAAGCACAACTGAATGAAAATTAGCCAGCCATACCCTAACCTAGCCTGGTTCAGGAATATTTTAACCTCCGATTGTATCAATTTACTTTTATTCACCAAAATCTTCACAGACACACACACACACACACACACACACACACACACACACACACACACACACACACATACACAGGGGCTAAAACTTTTCAAGCCTTTTGAACATGAAAAAGTAAATTCCTAACTGCTCTTGACTGATGAACTTTCACATCAGTGAACAAAATACTTATGGGATATCGCCAGAAACATCACTGATCCAAGAACTGTTCTTCACCATATTGAAAAGATTATACATTTTGATTGCAAACATATTCCCAGCAGGTTTTTGTTGAATGAATTAGTCAGTCAATCAGCAAGGCTGTATACAGCTGTATTATGTTGAAAGAGGGTCAAAACTATGAAACATCTGGACAATTATTGCTCTCCAGTCTTTTGAACAACAATCATGCGACTTTGGCATGGAGAGGCCTGTGCCATTTGACTCATCATTGTTGTCTGGAAGTACTAGCTGGACCAGTAATGACAGAAAAACATCATGCTGCATACAGTGCTCAGGAATATGTAATCAGTACAGGGTAGCCCTGACGTTGGCTTCAGTGCTTCTGACTTTTCATCATTAGGAATAGTTAACGTTTTCCAGTATTTTTTAGGAAGGAATATGATTCAGACAGCTAAGAAAGGTGAGCAGGAGAAGATGGACATGGAGTGGACAGAAAAAAAAAATCAGACGAGTTTTAGAACAAAAAAGGAATGGGTCAAAGAATATATCAGAAGTTCGGCAGATCCTAGACAAAATATTTGTTTCCCTTCTTTAAACTGATTATTTTCTATATAATTACTCACATTTTGTCATAATCAAACCCATACAGGGATCCCTATATCGCACCACATACCTACTTCGTCCCTGAACCTTCTGAAATGAGTTTGATTTCCTACGAGACGACAACCTGCCCGCATGAGGAAATGGGGGTTACTGCGACAGGCACGTTAAAATGCCATATCGGCCCGCTGCAGAGTCCATGTACTGTCTGCGGATCGTAGCTTTAGGCCACATCAGCCCCTCCTTCCTCGCTGCCTTTCCTGTCTGTGCCCCTGCCACTCTTTGATTCAGCTCAGCTGTAATAACAATAAATCAGAGGTTTACAGGTTGTTTAGGGTGGAGGGGAAGGAGGGAGGAGTGGAGGGAACGGGGGAGTAGGGCTTTATGTCATTTAACCTTCATTTTACTGGCTGCTGGTGAGATTAGCGCTCTCTTTTTTTAAAGAGAAATAAACTACAATACACATAACTAAATAATACTGTTAAAAGACAATTATAAATCTGTCACAGCTTAGGATAAACAACTAATTTAGATTTTTCATTCTTTGTCTGGGGGGTGGGAAGGTGGGGGGGGTCATTATCCTCCCAGACAAGGGTGTGGTTTTATTAGACACACGTAATAGCAGCGTATCCTGAAGGAACTTTCTTAAGAGTTGCTCAAGGACCAATGACTCCGAATGTTTACAGCCCCACAGGAGAAAATGACCATAATATAACCTACAAGGTGTTGATGGGGTTGATGTTTGATACCAGTGACTCAACCATTGTGCTGGTGAGTGCTGACATCGGTGGCTTTCAAAAGTCACGTTCCGTGTTGTAGTCTGACCTTCCCGTTGCATTTCGAGACTCTTAATCACAACTGTCTGCCTCCGTTTTCGAATGGAGTCAAAATTATGACAGACGTAGAGAGGCTATCCCAGAACCGGTGTTTTGGTTGCCTGTAACAGGGCCTGTAACAGTCCGGCCAAGCTGGTTGGCACATGTCGGGGCAGATTCTCATTCCAGCTCAGGGGAGAACCACAAGCAGAAGTGAGTGTTAAACCAAGTCCTTATCTGCTCTTATGTAATACACAATTTCTGGATATGGACACCACTCTTCTGGGCATTGGTTTGGGGACATAAACAGCCTCAACAGAGCATACTGTATCATCTTTGGGCGTGAGCTCTACAGGCTGGTTAAAGACATGTGTCGCTGCGTCTATCTCCAGCAGAAGAGGAATCCATTACAGTGGCAATTCCCAGCACGTTTTGCTTGCAGTGCCTCGACACAAATTGCATGTCTTTATCTCTTATGAGCAGATGAACCGAGGAGTGATTTATCCTTGTTAAGAAGTTTCATTTGAGGCCTGAAGAGATAAAAACTTTGCAGTATTTAAAATAAAATGTAATTTTATGTAGGAGAATCCTGTTTTTCCTATTTCGTCTCTTCGGTTTCCAGTTGTCGTCTCATGACCCCTGAGATTACCCCTCACTTGACAAATGTTGCAGCTAAAACTGCACGTTTACTTTATGTCACGTGTAGGGAATCTATGGGGAAAAAATCTGATTACTTTCTTGTAGTAATCAGATATGGGATTTACTTCTTATCTTTGCTCTTTTTATTCAGATCTTTGTGCTGCTCACCAGCCAAGACTCTCACACTGTAAGTCGTCACTGTATGCATACAGTATTATCCAAACTGTGTGTGTGCGCTTATCATTGGTATGTATGATTTCATTATCGCAAGATCACACTGGGTAAAGATAAATAAATCTAGATTAACTTTCCCGCCCTGATTGTCTGTGTGAGAGAATTTTGTGCAATCAAATGCGTCTGCCAGCTCCAGTGTTTATTTTATGGTTATTGATTAGAAAAAGAGAGACGGACACGCGTGGATGTTTGACGTCCAAGCTCCTCGTGAAAAAACGTTTGTCTTCCAGGAAAAACATGTCTCTTTAAATTCACATTTTTAGCAGAATGCATAAGTAATAAACAAGACGTCTTATTTACTCTAAATATCCCCTCATGTGTAAACCTGGAGTTGAGGATCCAGCAGGGGGCAGCGCATTCAAGTCTGTCCGCCTGCTGCACAATCACTGAGGTCAAGTTGAAAGGCCTCGACTCACTATTTGAAGAAAAATGATGTAACATGCAAAACTTACTCACTCACATGGGATAAAGGAAGTTTATTATTTTTGGACTTCTTTTTTTTTTTTCAAAATGTAACTGTCATAGCAGCTGATTCAATATCATGTTTGGTTGTTGACGTATTTCAAGGAAGCTTTTTTCTTTACTTTTTTTTTTTTTTTATCTTGGTGGAATCAGTTTGTAAAGATTGCAACAAACTGTGAAGATTAAGAGATATGACTTTGTGAACTGAACCCAATGTTAGTCATAGGGCCACACTGAATGTAAATGGGCCAACCCCTCCTGTCAGTGTGTGTGTGTGTATGCAGTAGGGTTGTGTTTGGGTGGACTTGGTTACTAGGAGAAGTGTTGCAAAAGCAGTCTCAGAATCTCCAGGAAGCTGACATCAAAGTATGGAGTCCTCTCTTTTTATATCTCAATACGTTTTTTAAAAAACAGCCCATCACTTTGAGTTTCAGACTGTTTTTCACGTCACATCAGATGAATTGCGGGATCAAAACATCTTCTCTCTCTCTCTCTCTCTCTCTCTCTCACTCTGACTTGCCACAGACGGTTAAAACTTTACTCCTTCTCTTCTCACAGAATCCCAAAACAATTCACCCCATAAAATCCAGACTCGGCTTGCCATATGTGAAAATGTATGGCTCCCACGGGTGCCCTGAAGGAAAATTACTGGCCGCGAGACAGCGATAGAAGATCTCCTTGTTTTCATGCGTTTCTCTCTGGGAAAAAAAAAAAAAAAGAGAGAGAAAAAAAAAAAAGAATGAATGTGCATATAGTCAGTAGGACTGGATGTAGTTTTGATGTGGCTGGGTGGTGCTAGTCAGGCCTTGTTATCCACTGTATCCTTCAGTTGGTAAACCTGTCAGAATTTATTGCTGCTATTTGTTGTTGCTTTTCCTGACACTGACACTTCAGATATATATTCTGTATTTCTAATTGGTTTGATAGCAGATGGTTTTGTATGGAATAAAACTTCTTTAGAAATAAACCTCCACCAGTTTGCTCTTTGGGTTACATTAGATATACAGGCGCTGGAGGACGTATTGCAAACACTGCATGAGAAAGGATTTATCTAAATCCCTTTTGTAAACACTGTTACAGTGGCCGCACGCCAATAAGCAGCATATGTATAACATGTTTGTCACAGTCCTGTTTGCTTATTTTAATCTGTGACCCCAGTGTCTTTTTGTTGAAGCAGGTTGTCTGTGTTTAGCTCGTCTTAATTTCATGCACTGTTTCCCTTCAGATATTAAATCATCTTTTCTTTTTGTTGTTGTTGTTGTTGTTGTTTTTTTTTTTTTTTTATTCAATGGCTGTAAATCAGCACTCGGATGACATTACATCTATAGGGTCAGTACACTCAGGCGACCTCACATCAATACCTCTCCTTGTCTTGTTGTGCTGAATCGTTTCAGTCAGTGAGCTGGAAGTGAATATTGAGTTGCTTCCCCTTAGGACAGAGACTTCATACAAAGAAAAAGGTCATTTAATTTCACAGTTACTTGAAATATTGTTTTTATCCAAGAGAGACTAAAACCGTAACTGACCGTGGAATAAGTTCCCCAATCTTACATCACAAACAACAAAGTAATGGACACACAAAAAAAAAAAAATCTTAATTTCAATAAAAAAGACTCTGTTAAATAAATGATATACTGTATTTTGCAGCAAAATGTCATGTGTCTCGTTAAACAGATACACATACACAGGATGTGTGCGTGTGTTCTGTATTGTATGTACGCACACACAATGCAAACATGCAGCCCTTCAAACGCAGCTGTAACTGATAATCATCACTGTTATTTTGTTGTAGGTTTTTTTTTTTTTTTTCTTCCTCTGTGGGGTCAAAGGTCAAAGGAGCAGTTGGATGTGGTGGGTGTAGATCGCGCATATCAGGGATGTTAGAGGAGAGTGAGTCATAGGACAAGTGACAGAGCACGTCAATACTCTATGTTTACTGCAACTGTATCACTGGATGATCAGGGTTTAAGCTTTAATAAGCTGATGCTTCCTGTCTATACACAAAAGACAATATCGTGTGACATAAGGTCGGATTCATATCACTAACAGTAAAATGTAATGCAATAAGTAAATGTGTGTGCAGTGAGACAGAAAGAAAAAAAAAGTTTTTGATGTAAACTTCAGACACATCTGGTGGAGACTCATGTGGCGAGTTGAGTGTTTTTGTTCTTCTTATTGCTCTTATGTTCAACTCATTTGCAAACAATGTTTTTACACCACAGCTGCAAATCCCCGGCTTCCATTTTGTTCTCTGGTGGAAAACGTGAATGTTGAAAACGATGGGAAACTTTTACTACACCAACATGTAAACTCAGAAGAAACTAATTGTGTGTCATTATGCCCGCCACATTGCTCTGTTACTCTTCTGTGTTTATTTAACTGAAAGCAAAGCTAAAAAGCTTGACTCTAATTGTGCAGTTGGTTTATTTTATTTGTATGAAGCAGCACTATGTTCCTCCAAGCTCTGGATTATGTTTTCTGATATGCAGCTTTATCCACGGACTACTTGCTTTTCTCCCTGCAAAACATTTGGATAACAAGGTGCTATTTTTTTTTTTTCTTTTTTAATATGCAAAACCAACGCTGTCGTCTCCCGCCATAAGTTCCTGCTTTGACATTTGATCTGATTAATATGTGCTGCCACATTTATGTTGTCAGTCCATATTGCTTTTGAACGTCTGCCAAGTACTTCCAAGCTGTTCAATGGGATTGTTTTGACCAAGCTGAACCATGAAAATTAAATGGCCCGTATATCATCAAATAGGCCACAATCATGCAGGCATGCACACAAGATACCCATTTCACACACACACACACACACACACACACACATCACCTGTCTCTGCTTTTTGTCACACAGGTGGAGATTTAATGGCAGGGAATGGGCTCGGTGCTGCAGTCGGGATGAGTGCTGAAAGACAGACCCGACTTATGTCTCTTTTTATCTAACCGAGAGAGGGGCGATGTGGCAAACCTGGATTTCATAAGCGTCCCACTCTCTGACTCAGACCGTTAGTGTGTGGTAAGGCCGCATGTCTGTTGGGAAGAGACAGAGCGAGCGAGTGAGTGAGCGAGCGAGAGAGAGAGAGAGAGGAGAAGGAGAAGCTCGAAGTGATTCTGTGGTATGACCAGTAAGTGGAGCATGGAGGAACCCGCTGACCTCGACATCCTCCTTCTTCTTCTCTTCACTCTCATGCCATTTCTTTCACCACATGTCTATCATGTACCCACTTTTAATGATAGGCCAGAGCATGTGAGTCATGTGTTCGAGTGTGCCGGCATTCATGCAGGATGTGTGTGTGTGTGTGTGTGTGTGTGTGTGTGTGGGTATGTGTGTATAGAGCGTGAGTGTATGTGTGTGTAGTATTGATCAGGTGTCTGAAGTTGATGTAGAAATGGCTGGTCAGGCATAAATGGATGATGCAATCTCTCCACACGCTTCTGTCTCTTTTTGGCTTTTCTTGTCCAACTTTTCAGACCTTCTTTCTGTCAGTCATTAACTTTGGAAACCGGCTGTCGATCATTCTCATTCGATAAATCTACATTTTGCTGAGAGGGATTCTACCTAAAAGCAACAGATGGAAAATCTTTCACATGCTTTGTGCTGGTTTGGGTTTTTGGGGTTTTTAGATCTTGTGTGTGCGCTTTTGTGTTGGGGGGTCTGAACTTGACAGTTATAGTTCCTCATTATTCAGACCTCAGCAGTGGTTTCACAGCCCTGTGTGGTTTGCTACACACAACAGTCTATCTCTGTCTGTATCGCATACCACCTCCTCTGTTACCATGTCACCACGTCAGCACAGCAAGTGTTAACATGTTCTGCATGGAGATATCTTGGACAATTTTATGTGAAATTATTGCTGATGTGCACTTGTTTAGTTTTCATTAAAATGCTCTGCTGGGTTCTCTTTCTTTATTGTTTGTCGGCTAAATCAATTAGCAGACAACATATCCGCTTTTGAACAACAATATTCGAATGCCATGGTTTCAGTTTGAGTAACGGTTGGTTATCAGTGCATTGGGCAATGTAGGTTATGTGCGACATAAATTTGTCACATCTGTGCTTAGTCACTGCTCACTGTCCCTGTCCTGCCTGTAACTCATTACTGCCTGTCTTTGATCCTGACTGTGTGTGGACTGTACATGCTCATGTGTGTGCAGACAGTGTGGCCCAATGTCATGCACTATACAGTACATAATAAGTATGCACTATGTGCCAATCTTCTTATTGTAATGTTTTTGCATTCATGAAAATAATGCACTTTACTGTTTTGTACCTATTGGAAATGATGCAAGACGTCGATCAAGCGGAAACTTTGGAGAGCAATGACAATTTTCAAATTTGGAAAAGTATCAATGAACCAAAACCAAAAAGTTTTTCCAGAGATGCATTACCATATTTTTTGTTTTCCAAGATCCTCTCAGAACAGCTGTGAGCACTTCTTCCTTTTCTGTTGTGCATTGCATTTAGGAACAATAGTGTCCATCAACAGCACATTCGAAAATCTAACAAATTTACTTTGCAGTCTAACATCTAACATGTGGCGCTTTCATGTTAACAGTGAAGATTCATGTTTAAGGTCAGTGGTTCTTTACATTGAATGCATTTTCGTCTTTGTAAAACATTTATAAAGTCAGTTTTTGGAGTATTCTAAATCCTGCATTGTTTATGTCCATGTTTGCTAGCTTTCAATCTCTTGCTTCTGTGTTCGGTGGACTTGTGTGAAACCACAGCAAGTATACATATGTCGTGTCACCTGTGCATGAGATACAAACATTATCCCGCTCATAAAAACACTGCTCCATAGCACTACCAGTGGTCAAACCCTCCACAGGGGGGCTTTAAGTATGCATAGAGAGGCCCACCACAGATTTTATACATTATGATGAGTTTACTTACATAAGGTTTACTTATCATAATGTATAAAAAGAGTTGTATACTGTTTTCTGTGGCTCTGAAAGGAGCTTTGTCAGGTCTGATGATGTCATCAGGGTTTTCTCTGTCTTGAGTTTGAGACTGCAACTTTAATGGGAGGTATGGGACACAAATGGACTGCACTTTTCTAGTCTTATCGACCACTAAAGGCGCCTTCCAGTGGAAGCCACTGTCATCCATTCACACACACACACACACACACACACACACACACACACACACACACACACATTCATACAGTGCTTTTTCCTACACACTTTTCAACCATATACACACATTCACACACTGATGACTCATATGGGACAATTTGGTTCACTATCTTGTCCAAGGACACTTCAAAATGTGGGCTGAAGGAGCCAGGAATCAAACCACTGACCTTCCGATTAGTGGCTGACCTGCTCTACCTCCTGAGCCACAGCCGCCCCCGAAAGTGGAGGGGTGGAGTTTGAAAAATGGGGGAGTTTACCAAGCACGGAGGGTCTAAGGAAATACACAATTGAATTACATGTAGGGAGTGTAGGATCCTGTATTTTTGTAGCTTGACCTGAAGCTAGGAACTGAAAATGAGGATGTCTCACAGGGTGAGATATTCTATTTTTTAAATCTTTCTCACTCAACCTTATGAAAGTGAAATACTTCAATAATTGCTGGACCCATTATCTAGTGTGTAGTGTGGACACTGTATGTGTCACAGTGTGTTCCCATGTCTTTGAGTATGCAGTCGTGGTGGACATCTGTATGTGAGGTTTAGCGCTCAGGGCCTCTGCTGTCTTGTAACATGTAAACACATGCAAGTAGAAGCGAGACAGAGAGGGTTATGGTCAAAGGGAATGAAAGCGGGAGGAAGGGTTTGTGGCCTACAGCTTAATCATAAACATGTTCTTTCTACCATGAAAGAAGGAGAGACAAGCAGGCAGGAAGACAGACGGACAGACGGAGATAAATAATTAGAAAGAAAAAAATAGATGAAATCAGAAAAACAGCAAAACAATCTAACATCAGTCACAGGGACATATTTTGTGACTCGTCTCTGTCGTGTCCCCAGGGTGCACGCTGAGGACGGCGGCAACTTTGCTCAGATGTCCGGGAGGCCTGGCAGCATTTAAACTCTGTAGCTTCGCATCACGTCTCATGAGAGATGAGAGGATGCAGAGCCTGGCCAGGGGTCAAAGGCCAGAATTGCACTCTCTCCGAAGCTCCGATCGAATTACAGACGTCTGAACCCACTGACACATCGGCATGTGATGAAAGGCTTTGCTGACTCATTTGAAACCCCAAGGAGAGGTTATTTATTTGTCAATGTCAGGCCTTTAAAATTAGAACAAAGAGAAAAAGAAGGAGGAAGAGGTTCAGTGAGGCTCATATTTGCTCGTGAGTCATGCGAGGGATTGTGGAAACGGCGTGCCTTTGCTTCTTGTCGATAGGGGGTATTGTCTGTGGCACAGTATTTCCACATAAAAAAAAAAAAAACGCTGTTAATGTGTTTTCACTATACGGTAACTTTAGTGGCACCAGAAGTGTTTTGTGAACTTACATGACAAACTCTTGGACACTGTTTTCCTTAAATAAAAACTTGGTGAAAATTTAGAGAAAAGTTCAGGGAGCCTCATCTTCTCTACCTTGACATCTCATGGCATCAAACAAAGTAACACAAAACACACATTGCAATATGAGACAAGATTACTGAGCAGCTTGATATCTGGCCCGGGTCAAGAGCTCTCACTTTCATCTGCCTTCACCCGTCCACACTTAGGAGATAAAGCTTTCGTTCCTACAGATCCTCCTATTGTCTGTAACCGCCGCTTGTCATGTACATCACACCTGACCCCCCGACGTCCTTTGACCATGCCGGTCTTTTGAAAAGAGACGCTGTGCTGACAGATAGATGGATGTTTTTCTCTTTTGTTGTAAAGACTTTGGTCAGTTCCTACAGCTGCCTGATAACCCCACAGGGCCAAAAACGGCTGACAGTGAGCGTTCCTTGCATTCCTGCAGCAGGAATGTTCAGTTTTCAGACTTTGTTTTTTTGGTGATCTGGTGACATCATCATGCATCACATCCTGGTGGCAGACAAACAGCTCCGGAGACGCAGGGACTACTCTGTAGGGGTCGTTTGAAGTCCAAAAAATGCAGGAAGTTTCTGAGCAGAGGTCATTGCGATGATACATCGCAGCCTTACACGCTTTGAATGACCTTGTTGATGTATACAGGCTGTAATGGTTTCTGTGGCTCCTTATCTGAAATCAGTCTACCTTGGCTTTGAAGTAACCCCCCCCCCCTTCTCCAGCTTTGGGCTTTTCTACTTGTACAAGTGTTGTGAATGGGGCTGTAATAAGTGTGATACTTACTGTTTAGAGTCGGAGGGGTGGTGTCTTTTAAAGCCTTTCCAAAAACACAAGAGCAACACTTTTAGGAATGGATTAAACAGTGTGCTTGTCTGTTCCTAAGTAAAGCACAATAGATAGCATTTTCAGCCAGTTAGCTTACTATCTACAACAGGAATCAAATCAAGCATTAAGTCCAAGGCCATGGAGCACATCATAACTACGCTAGTACATGGAGTTAAAAATAATGTTGAAAATGATGATGAAAAGATGTTAGGCTAAAGTTGTGACTCACGTTCGCCAAACATACCACTTAGTTTACATCCAATAACCTCTCTTGTAATGTTACATGTGAACCATATTATTTTAAAATACAAACGAAGCAGAAAAACACGGTTATGTCTGATTTTGTATTTTTCCTTTTTCATTTTTAATTATAGTTGGACTAACTAGCTCGACACTGCAATATAAGAATAATGCTGTGTCTTTTTTCCATGTCTTCTATATGAATCATCCTTCTGGTGGATGTGCTGACTCTTTGCCTAGAACATGTAGCTTTAGCATTTTAGCATATTACCAATGTGGACATCAAGATTTGGCCTCTTACAAAACGCTCACTTTCAAATGAGTCGGCTGGAGACTTCTTTCAAATCAACTCACAGAGTTAACGTTAGCTTCATCTACTAGCAAATTTTGCTGGTGACAACTGTCATTTTAACTGACGCAGTGTGAAATGTTATATTTGTACAAAGTGACACAAAGACACAAAATAAGAACAAATGATTTTCTTCTAATGTTGCTGAATCATTAACTTCTGCTATTTTTTTGGGATTGTCTTTTCTTGTATTGTGTTTCCTCAAGTGCAGACTTTGTTTCTTCATAATAAAAGACAAAGCAATGGTATGACATAACTACACATTCTTCAGACAGACGCACACACACGCGCACACACACACACACACACACACACACACACACACACACACACACACTAACTCACAAATTGAAACATAATCTCCATCCCTAAATCCCCTTTAATTCCATGATTTACACGCGCCAAACCCAGACATGGTTTGGTGACGCTGTAATGCTTTAGGAGATGAAGGTGGATGTTTTTGTAGATCTTAGCTGATCAAGTGATGAAACAGTGAGAAGCTCAATCAGCACCTCGGCAGGAGTAATTTGCGAAAGGGGAAGTCTCTTCTGACACCTGAGTCTGAAGGGACGGAAACACTGCAGAGCTGATACAGTATCGCTGATACATATTTGTGTCTGTCTTCAGTTATTGTCAGTATTTTTCTGTTATCTAAATGCCTCCATCCATTTCCTCCAAGACTGCAAAAGATGTTTCCCAACTCAAGACTTGAACCCAGATCATCTTGTTGGAGGCTTGTCTAACCGCTTTGCCGACATACAACCGAATAAAACACTACTATTGGTCTGGATTATGACACAATCATTGGTGAGTATTTGTATGACACACACTGACACTTATAACCAAGGCAGCAGCTCCTCCACGGCAGGTTCAGACACATAAAGCAAAAAGGTTAATTATCAGTCAAAGCGAGGAGAAGGGGAGTGGGGATGTGTGTGTGTGTGTGCGTGTGTGTGTGTGTGGGTGTTAGGGTGTGGCAGGGGAAGACTGGCTGACACACCGGGATGTCTGTAAATATCTTTCTCGTCGTCTTCCAGTTTTATCCTGTCTTGACTGGCTGTCTTGCTCATTAGCATATTCTCCTTTTCTTTCTCCAGTTAAGACCCAGCCTAGTTTTCTCCAAGTTTAAGTTTTGGTTCATGTTTCTTGCATTGATCCTATATTTTCTTTAAAAAAAAAAACCAGGGAAATCAAACAGTAGAGCCATTATATAAAAAGTTGACATAACTGTCACCTGTGAGAAAACTGCAGCAAACCTGAAGACAGTTTAGATTACAGGACTTTTTTGCTGCCTGTTGCAGGATTTAAAAATCTTAGAGTAAGCTCTTTTGGCAGCTTAAAGATAGAAATATGTTTGGAACAACTTCACTGACAAAAAAAAAAAATCGAGCAGACTTTGTATCTTCACATAGGAGAAAAAGTTTTAATAATGATTAACCGGCACTTTTTGCATAGTATCAAAAAAACTTTTTGGCAGTTCATACTGCTATTGGAATAAGCAGCAATTGCATTTCCCAGGTAATCTTGCAGCACCTTTCTTTTATGTGCAACAAATCGTATTATACCAAATCAAATCCTTATTGAATCAACTTCTAATAACTGGAGCATGTCTTAGCCCTGTAGCCTACTGTCACAAACCGGCTCAGTGAGAATGACAATAATGGAGATCACACTAGGTTATACTGAAAAACAAACTATTTATCATAAATAAAGTATAAGAAATATAATGGCTGTCAGCAGATGGAAGGGAGAGGACAAATGAGCACGAGCCAACTTTTATACTCTAGAAGGCCCAGGCGAACAGCATCAGCTGACGACCCTCCCATGCCAACCAATCATCTGCTGGTGTGGGCGAGGACAACTTCCAAGACAATGGGAGGGACTTCACACCTACCAATGATGATACTAGACATTTATCCCTTTTTCAAAAAGCTCACATAGCATTGGTTATCAACCATTAGTGATAGGTTCATAGGTTAGGTTCATATTCCACTCGACATATCACGTAACCTTGATGATGCCAAAACACAACATTCAGTTGTGGGTTTGGGACTTTTGATTGCACATTTTTATCCCCTTCCTTTGCTCCCTGTTTGTAAACAAGAAAATAATGTTGGATCAGATCTGATCCAATTTGGATATTTGGAATTCGTCACCACGTCATCATAGGACAAATAACTCCACAGTTCAGGCTTTGAATCACAGTGAGCTCTGTGTTCGTACGGTCATATACTGTCTTCTTTCTTGTAATGCTTACATTAGGGTTCGTTCCTTTCATGGTTGTTTGTTAACCGTTCTTCTTCGACATTTTATGGCCATGGTTTGCCGCTTACGCTTCTGGGCGTCCCCCTGATAACCATGGCAACCCCGTGTTTAATGTCACAACGCTATGAACTTTGGGTAATTCCCTTAGGCAAAGTCTGCAGAAATGAGGACTAACGGAAAGTGTGCATAAAGGGCTCAAAATGTCTGCTGGACAGCCCTCATGCCCTCGATGGGTTGACAGTGGAAGAGTCCTAAACCCTCATGAACTTACCAGGAGCGCGCCTCCGAGTCTGTGAGTCTCTGAGGGTGGAGATTGGGATTGGGCCTCAGACTTGTGTTTGCCCACATTATACAAAGGAGGGGGTCTAGCTTGAGACACACCCTTGAGAAAGTTAATAAAGAGGAGGCTCTGTCACAGCTGAAAAATAAATAAATGTCTATTTCTGGTATTTACAAATAAGTACACAAGTAAAAAAAACAAACAAAACAGATTCACTGTTTTTTAATTTCAGTTTGACTTTTAGTTTGATACTTAACGAGTCCCTCCCAATGCACCTGCATGTCCAAGCCTGCCGCCGCTCAGTGCACCAGTTAACTGCACCACCCACTATTGATACTTACAATTACTCATTCTGCAGCTCAATTAAACAGTTAATTAGAGACTTAATCAGTCAGGAGTGAGGGAAGTGTCCGGCTGTTAATTACTCACAGCAGTGAGTCGACTGAACATTAACACTTTGCGGAGAAAGGACACTTGGTTGGGTTTCAGTTTGTGACCACTGTTCCTTTATAGTCAAGACTTTTAAGACTCTTTGCTCTTCCCATATTAAATAATGTTGCAGCTTTTTTTGATTGGAAGCAGCTGCAATTTGGGGAACGGAGGATCTGAGCCGTCAACATGAGGCAAAAATAGAGTTCTACTGTCTCATGTTGCTTTGAAAACTACGCTGATTGCCAGACCTCTTTTTTAAAGTGACAGAAACTGTGATTTAGTTAGTTTTTCCATGAGGTGTTTCAAGCATCTGTCATCTGTTGAACGTCTAGTCATTTCATCACTCAGCCAGTCCACAAGGGAAGGGTTTCATTCCTAAATTTGATATCCGTTTAAAAACTGCAGCGTCTCCTCTTACAAAATGACTGCATGAATTAATTATACTATGTAATATTTAGGTTGTCTGTCAAGAGTGAAATACTTGAATTTTAAAAGGAAGTAATCATCTGCGCTTTGGAAGTGTTCAACATGTGGTGACAACGTGCTTGCAAAACAGATGTAAAGTGTGTTGCAGTGAAACCCTCCACACTGACTTGTCCAGCAGCCAGCCAGGCACTCAGTCCGTGTTCTCCATCTCCAGTCCTCACCCCTGAGGGACAGCAGCTGGCAGGACGCCCTGTGTTTTTGTCTCAGACACGCTATGCCTGTCTGCCACTCGCGGTTCCTCTCGCTGCAGTTTCTCGGCCCCAGCCAATCACGGTGCGGCTCAGGTCGCCACCGAGGCCAGACAGGGCGGTGTCCTTTCTGAGCTGCATGCAGACGGAGCGCAAGAGGAGCTCACGTGAGACCTGTTTATTTGTCAGAGGAGAGATAGAGAGAGTGAGAGAGAAAAAAAAAAGGAAAATGAGACGAGAGAGAGAGAGAGAGAGAGAGAGAGAGAGAGAGAGAGAGAGAGAGAGAGAATGCCTGTGAAATGAAGTTGAGAAAATTTCAGTTGGCGGGAAAGCAGGAAGGGAGGGGAGCAGAGGGGAGGAGGAGGAGGGAGACAACACAAAGCACTGGACTCTGCATTTATACTATAGATATTTCCACTCATCAGCTGTTAGTCATTTCTTTGGCTCAGGAGCTGCGCACATTACTCTACATGACCAATTACTTTACCCAAGCGGGGACTTTATTTGATTATACTGGTTGGCCTTTCTCACTTAAGGAAAATCTGGTGATTCAATTACATTATTCAGTTTTCCAAGGTAAAGCAGCCGTACCTTTTTGGAGGAGCAGATGGAGAACAAGAGATGAAGCAAAGTAACATCGAATAAAATGTCCTGCTGTGATGTGTATCTTGAGAGGACTTCTCGGGACAGTGGGAATCTTAAGACCTCTATCCACCAGGTATACAAAGCCAGTCCCAGTAGCATGTCAGGAAAGATTAATAAAATTAAGGCAGGAGTGGTGCTAATATGTCTTAATCTGCTCTTAGCTGGTATGAACAGCAGAGAAGAAGCAGACAAGACAAGCACACTGAGTAACAGTTGCAGGATTTTAAACGGGGCTTGGTTTGATTCTGCTTTGTAAAGATTGACATTTTGGCAGGCTAGCGTCTTCAGGATGAGATAATCAGTCAGTGGAACGATTACCTGACTGGCATTTATAGTAACGAGGACAGGTGTTATGAATCAGGGCAATCAGCTTGAGAGGCTGGTCCAAGGAAGGCCTGAGAAAACATGTCTACATAATCAGGAAACAAAAACCACTCGGAAAAATGTGTTGATTTTTTTTCTCCATTCAGTCCTACAAGACATAGGTTTTGGCGTCTTCCTCCAGGAGGCATAAAGTACTGGCGTATATAAATGATGCATATTATGTGCAACCACACTATGGTTTTTAATGTTTGTATTAAATGTGTGTTTGGTTGATTTATGCTGCCCTTTTGTTCAGTTGTGCAGCCTCATGATCGGCCAGTAAGCACCTGTTTTGCTTCCACTTGTGGCTGTCTGTGTCATATGTGCGCCCCTTATCGAAAACGGCGTGAACGAGGAGGAGCACACGTCGAGCTTTCTGAAGAAGCGGTATATTTGACAGTCACATTTGTAATGCTGAAAAAATGCCTTTGTGAATGACTTTTCATTTCCTGCAGAGTGAGGCGAGATGTAACTATTCAAAGGCAAAAAAAAAAATATGACTTTCTTACACAACTCATGCCAGAAGAGAGCTAGTGCAATCCAGCAAACAACTCTGAGAGGCAGAAAACAGATTTTCATTGAAAAATATTCGAATTGCCAAGTTCCATATTGCTGTTATAAATCAGCCTCGGCGTCCTGTCCTGTGTGGATAATATCCCAACTGTCTTTGCTGCAGCTCCCCTGCCCCTGTTTTCCCTGCTCGGAGTCTTGGTCGGCCTCCAACTAAAGCACAGGCCCCTTCTTACTGGCTCCCTTCACATTTTCATCACTATCACATCACCATTCGGATCTGCTGTGGGACTCGGTTCTCTCCATCCCATCTGAGAGGTCAAACCGTGGTCACACAGCAATAATCCAGAAATGTGGGATGAAATGAAGGCGAATCATGTAAATATTGTGAAAACAAAAGAGAACACGCAGCTTCTTTTCATAACAAACTGCACAGCTGAGCTTTATTTTTTTTGCTCACACCATAAAACAAAGAAAAGATGTTGCTCCCCTCTTTTAATAAAGCCATCAAACTCATTGGTTATTACATCAGCTTCATTGTAAATGGCATTACTTCACTCGCTTTGAAGGTTTCCCTAAGCCAACATAAACTCACATGGGAAATCATTTTTTAAAAAAGCCTAATTATTTTCACCCATGGGTGACACAGTTGTGATGGCTTAGCCTTTGATTTATAGATCATATACAGGTCATTATTGCTTCTGGTGAAATCCTGACAATGTCACAGTCAATTCCATCAACTTCCACTGATTCAGTCAACCATCAGTGCTGGCTGATTTGGTGACAGAGGCTTGGTTATGACATGATCTCCTTAAAGGGCCTATTTGCAAGTTTTCTCTGCCGCCGAACGTAGTTTCTTGTCGGGGATGGGTGGTGGTTATTGTTGCTTGACAAGAGCTTCGGCCATCGTTGCGTTGACAGGACAAGAGGTTATGATACACCCTCTGAGCAGAGCTACAGCCTAAGGGCAGATTGGAGGCTACAATGAGTCGCTATGCTAGCTTGTTAGCATGCTGGTGATAGAGACAAGAGTTAATATTGGTGTTGCTTTCCACCCCTGGAGACAGCTCTTGGTGAGTAAAGGAGTGAAGTCTGATGCTGAACTCACAACGTTTAATCTAGACTGGTAAGTCAACAGCTTTTAATGCTAACGCTGGCTATGTAGCAATAGCAAAACTTACAGATAGCTGCTTTAGGTGCCGCAGTAATTACATTAGTACAGTTAACATACAAGTACTGATTTACTGTCTAACTTTCTTATTAATGCTGTAATATTCCATCACTTTCCTTCTTTTATTTTGCAAACTGTAGAGCGTGTACCTCATAGGCATTTTACCAACTGCAGCGGCCATGGGTTCGAATCCACCTCATGGCCCTTTGCTGCATGTCATCCCCTCTCTCTCCCCCTGACTTTCCTGTCTGTCTCTCACTTCACTATCTGAATAAAGGCAAAAGTGCCCAAAAAATAACTTTAAAAAAAAATGGAATCACAGTCCATCAGTCATTGTACCCTAAGCATATTAAAGGCCCACTAATTATGATTTTTACCATAATATATGCAGGAATTTTGTACATTCGTTAATCAGTGCCAGGATCTCAGCTATTATATCTTCAGGTGCTTCTATTTTTAAAATGATTTGATGAATGATTACTCTCCACTTTGGAACTACAGTAAATAGACCCACCCACTAGCGTTCTGGTACACAATACACACCCAATCGACCGGCCAGACAAACAATAAGATGCAATACATGATAAGCCCGGACCATAACCTGAAACAAACATTCAGATGTTGGATGGTTGTTTGTTATCGCTGTTTGAATTTACAATAGCTTTTTATGCAACGTCTAAATTTTTGTCATCACTGAGATGTCGCAATTTATATTAGTGACTAACAGGGATTGATGATGTGTAATGATGGAAAGTAACTGTGTACATTTATCCAAGTATTGTATTTTAATGTTATTTAAAGGTACTTGTACTTTAACTATTTCTATTTTCCCTCATAACAGTATAAAGGTTAAATATTAAAATGAACTCTCACCCAGCTAGAATATGTAATTGCTACTTACGTGTTTATGCATCAGTAATAATAATAAAATTCAAGACTTTAACTAATTTACAGTGATTGATACTTTCACATAAGTAAAGGACTTTGGGTCCATGTCTGGCAATAGATAATTTAACACACAGGAATGCAGGTGCTCTTTCTTGTCACTGTGTGAACATCCAGCTGCTTGATGTACAGGGAAAACAGATTCTGCTCTTATCTATTCACCGTAGATCATAACAGTGACATTGCCAAATAAAAGTAAATGTAGTGTGAAAAGATGACCTGAGGTGTTCTGGCATGAAGTCTACAGCATCAGCTTTAGCATCACCATAACAATATGATAAACAAATAAACAGGCACTTCAGCATTCTTCTGCAGTGATTAAAATGAACCTTTGACAATAACTTGCGGCTGTATTTAGAGTTTTTGTTGCAGACACAACAACAACGCCTCAATACGACACGAACTGATCCAGACCTTTTTATCTGAGTTTTGTCTTGCAAAACCACAGAGTAAAGCAATTCCACTGCATGTTGTTGTCCTGTCAAACAAGATTCATGTTGCACTCGTTGGGCAAGGATAGTTTCACGTCATGCAGGCGTGGTATTCACTGTAAGCGCACAACACACCCATTTCTTTCCTTCTCCTAAGTGTATATTTTTCTAAATTGTGAAAAGCAGAAGAGCAACACACCCTCTTACATATGTTTAATCCCATAATAGCCTCTTATAGGAACTAAAAACGTTTGCACATGCAATCTGTATAAAGTACAAGAGTTTTTTTTTTCCACTTTAGGCCTCCGTACAGAGCGTGCAACCGGCGCTGGAAAAGCCTTCAAATGGAATTATATTAACCACCTGTTCCTGATCCGGGGGCATTAATGGACGAGTGGAAGTCGCGTGTGCTGCCTGCGGTTCAGACATGGTAAAGAAATAGACAGAGACGTACACCCTTCTCCTTGGGCACATAAAACAGAGACGGGTCCAGGCACGACATACACGGGGAGGAGGGGAGGAGGCAGGATGTGTGTGTCGTTGAGAGGAGTGAAGTAAAGGCAGGCATATAGAAAAAAAAGATTTTCATCAGTTGCCTGGTGATTGAAGTTGTTTACAACATACTGCACACTTGAGAAGTCTGTCAGCCTGGTAGAGCACTTTAATATCAATATCTAATTAAGAAACAGAAGTAATGGAAAAACCTCTATACTCAGTATATATAGTAATTGGTATTTTTCTCATCTACGTCATCTTAAACCTGTCTGGTTTTGAAGTGTTTTTAAATATTTGCAACATTTCTTCCACTTCTTCAAAGGCTTTATTTTTATAACATGTAATCTATTCATTTTTTAAACCCACTGTAAGTCAAAAGTGCATTAGCGAAATGCCTGAAAATGCAATTGTAGAATGCGAACACGGCAAAAACAAGTAATACGAGCTAGAAAGAGACACAGATGATGACTAAGAGACAGTGATTCAGATGGAGATGCCCAGAATTACTGCAGCATTAAGTGTAACCACCTCAATAACCACCTCGATATATTCCTTATACTTTTCATCCTCCATTCCCTCCCCTCTTCCTCTCATCACGTCTAAAGCCACAGACCCTCAGCACCAGCTGGCCGGATCAGTTACGCAGCTCATTTGGAAAGCTTGAGATGACTTCAGGTAAATGCATTCTGCAAAGATCCACATAAGTGTAGTCAGTTTCTTCTTCTACCTCATTCTGTCATCTGAGAGAGAAGTAATTGATTTTTCAAATGTCCGGCTTGAGAATTAAATATGTTGTTAGGTAAAAGATTGACATTGTTTTCATATTGACAATAAATGGCATGAAAAGACTAAAACCAACAATGGAATCGTCCATTTCTCTCTGACTTGCTTATCCTGACTCTGGCACTCAGCCTCAAACACATCTGTTCCTCCTGCGGATGTAAATGTAATGTAAAGTTTCAGTGCTCAGTAGTTCAGTAATTCAAAGTTCAGTAGTTCCCTACAATAGTTAGGCACTGTAGTTTTTATCAAACAGCAGCAGTAAAGTAAACATTTGTCAGGGACTACTTTCAGATGCGGATTAATACACATTTGCTGCGCTAATGATTTTGTAGTGTAACAGGATGCAAGAATGTGGCTCATTGCTGTAATTCTTTTGATGCTTTATCAGGATTTGGCTACACAGACTGTACTATAGTTAGTCTTTTCATGAGTTTTGTTGAGAACGAGAAGAGAAATACTGAATATTCACCACTCGGCCTTTAACCCCAGTGGGTATTCTGGTGTTTCTGCGTGTTTTATACCACGTTCTATTAGAATAATTGCTCTGCAACTTTCCAGACTGTTCTGTTCTTTTTCTACATCAACGACAATCCAGCTACAAAAGATTAACACACTCTCCTCCCTCCTACATCATGCTTTCTCATCCCTGTTTATTTGCTTTTTGATCCAACAACCAAACAAAACAAAGGCTCTTTGATGAAACTCTGCGCTCCACCCTGTGAGATTATATGATCAAGGAGCCACAGACACATACAATAACACATGACAGGCCTTGTCCAAAATCACTTCCTCATCTCCTCTGTCATTATCTGGAGTGAAATTAAAACTTTTGAAGAATTATTTTCAAAATCTGGCTCATATTTGTTTTGTTTTGTTTTTTTTAACCAACAGCTGTAATCCTTGAGTGTCTCTTTATTGTTTATGGATTGTACAAACTCTTCTGTAGGTGTGGCTCTTTGTCTCTTCAGCCTTTGTGGCTGTACCTGCATGTGCTACTGTAGCTACCCACTTCTTCCTTACTTAATGTCAAACTGTCACTGTTTTGACCTGAGCACCAGTGTTTTACAGGGAAAGACCTCCTGATATTTGAGTTAGTTAAAGTTGATATGAAATGGATAAAAGCCGAATTACTCAAGCTTCAAATTATAATATATGCTAAAGATGAAGAGGAAGAGGAACTCAAAGAGGAATGTTTTCTTTACCTAATGACCTCACCACAGCATGTGAGGCATTGTGAGGCCAAGAGGGCATAGGTCAGTGTGTGCCCGTGTGTGTGTGTGTGTATGTGTGTATGTGTACTTTTGATTCTGCACGACAGCACTGTTTGCTCTCCGCTTTTTCTTTAAGCAGAGTTTCGATGACATCATTTATCAAACAGGACTCTTGCTTGCTCAGACTACAGGGCTCAGACACACCAAGTCTTGTGTTTGCTTTGTTTTTCACCCCCTGGTCTGTCTTTGTGGGATGATGAATTCATTCCCAGTCAGCGGCGTGTGTGTGTGTGTGTGTGCGCACATGTGTGTTTATTTCAGCAGTGTTTCAGGGTTTCGTTAGAAACTGCCTGCTGAACAAAAAGCCCCCAAAGCAAATGTATGTGTACAATATGACAACATAAATAGTTTGTGAGGAGTTTAGAAACAGCAGGAAACTGATGTCCTGACGTCTTGGCTCTCTAAGTGAGTGAATTTGAATTTGAATTTAAAGACACACCTTGACAGTTCAGTCAAGGCCCGTGTTCACGTTGCACCATGGGAGTGGCGGTGATATTTTCATGACTGCAGGGACACATCTCACCTGGGGGTGTAAAAAGAAAATCTATTATCATCGTACAAAGTTATCAGTGGGGCATTAGGAGCTGATAACAGTCATGTCAAATCAAACTGGCTCCTCTGATCCCCTTTAACAGTGGTGCTCTCCCCACTCTGAAGCTTCAGTAATGGAGGAAAATATCGGGAGGAGCTCCTGCTGAGATGACACATACAGTAATGTGCATTGCTTGTGTTAGGGAGTCTCTGTCCTTTCACTGTGAGGCTATAGTCAGAGGGCGGTTAGCTTAGCCAGGCCTGGCAACTGCTAAGCCAAGAAATAGTCTGGCACATAAAACAGGAAATTGTTGTTTTATGCTTAATTTTGTATGGATTAAAAAACCAAACATAATGTGTTCATTAAGTGAGCGTGAGAGGAGCTGCGAGACAGACTTTCTTTGTTTTATTTTGTTTGCACTGAGCCAGGCTACCTGTTTCCCTCTGTTTCCAGTCTTTGTGCTAAGCTACGCTAACCAGCTGCTGACTGTAGCCTCATATTGAAGGGACAGATACAACAGTGGTACTCTCTACTCCAAAAACCATGTAAGTGCATTTCCCAAAACGTCAACAAGTTTAACCTCAGTGTTCTCTTTAAGTCTCTAAATAGCTGCAAAAGCCATTCCCATAAATATCCTTTTTACAGTCCACAAATAACTGTAGATTTCCTTAATAAACTCTTAAAACAATGTGAAAATCCAAACTATTCTGCCCTATTACATCATGTTGTTCCCCCCGCTGTGCACCAGTGCATGGTGAGTCATTGCAAAGAGGCACAGGTGAGGAAAACCCCACAGCACAGAAAGTGGCACTTCACGCTATACGCCTGCATGAAAACAAACCCAAAATGATTCGTTTTAAAACTTACGATAAACATATCTGCAGACCTCCCCTGGGGTAACATGCGCGCAGTGCACTTTTCTCAGCTCCCTCCGCTCAGCTTTGATTACAGTGTAAACATGAATAACTGCATGTTTGTATATTTTGCAACGTGAACCCCCTCATCAAAAGACCTGTGCTGCAGCTCAGTCAGACAAGAATTCATGTGCAGCATTTCCCAAACTAATTTTAGTTTCAAAAGAGTTGAAAGCACAACAGTGTAAAGACAGGCACCCCCATGCAAGATTTTATAGAATTTCCTCTTTTTGTTTACCTACATGCAGAGTGTGGCAGGTGCTGGGCAGCGGTGCAGGCCACTGTGGCTGCAGAATACAGAGTGTGAAGTGTGAACTCGCTCTCCCGGGAAAGGCTGCTGCATATTCGAGGAGTTTGTATGAGGCACTGAGCCTGTGTGTGTGTGTGTGTGTGTGTGTGTGTGTGTGTGTGTGTGTGTTTGTGTGTGTGTGTGTGTGGTGTGTGCTGTGCTGTATGTGTGTGTGTGTGTGTGGGTGTGTGGTGTTGTGTGTGTGTCCAGTGTGTGTGTGTTGTGTCGTGTGTGGGTGGGTGCCCTTCTGTGGGTGTGTGTTGTGTGTATGTGTGTGTGTTGGAAATTGTGTGTGTGTGTGTGTGTGTGTGGGTGCGTGCAGCTTGTCATCAGCGCTGATGAGTGATTGAGTACATAAGCCCGCTCGCACGCCACATCTCAAACAAGCCTGCATGTATTCGTGTGTGTGACACAGCGACTGAGTAACTGGTAGAAACCAAACAATGCAGCTCTGCTCACACCCTATTAAGCTGTCACAGTGCAACCATTGAACTTAACCCTATAATCTTTACCTTAATGGGAGTCTTTTTTACAGTAATTGGTATGCTGCTGACACTCCACGCACACACAAACACAGAGTAAGCAAACACTATTAGGCATCTACATTCTCACACACAAAGTAAATACACTCAAACACACATGCCCATCCTCTGAATACAAAAACCACCGTGCACAAACTACACAATGCCATCCACTAAATATACCCACGTGTGCTTTTCTTTCCTGTGACCTCAGCTGTGAGTTCATTCTTCCCCTCGCACATATGGAGCCCTGGCACCGACTCAGCTCTCGGCTGCTGCCCTGCTACTATCAGCACATTTTTAATTGCCTGGCTTTAGAATATAACAGCCTCTGTGATGACAGCACGCTTGTTTATTTTTATATGCAACCATAAAGGCCCCAATAGTCTGGGCCATATAAGGTATATATATGATGTTTTTCTCCCTAGCACTTTTATTTTTAGCCTTGTACAAACAAACTGTAGTTTGGAGTAACTAAGGAGTTTTCCTGCCCTGGGATATGATGTTATTATGGAGAGGAAAATGTTTAATGATCTTTGTTTAGTGGCAAACTTGACCTGTGCTTATAGATGTGATTTCAGTAGAGTGAGGTAACAAAAAAAAAGGTTAATGACCTTCACTGTTTGATGCCAGTGGAGTTTTGAGTTCCTGTTTGGCTTGAATAAACAGAATACATCACAATATTGTGAATATTACCATGGAAGCAGATCCTTGTGAGACAAATGGGATGAGATGAATGAATGCCTCAGTCTCACAGTATCCCAGAATCGTGGGCGTGAAATATCAAGAAATTCTAAAATGGGCAGAAAAATGATGTACAAAGCGTAAGAGATGTCAGCCAGTAATAAAGAAAGAATTCAATGTCAGTGATATGACAATATTGCGATGTCAGGAAGACCTGCCTTAAAGGTTTTTTTAAAATCAGTTCCTGGTTGGATTACAGCCTATATGCTTTTGACAGCCTGAAACCATTCTCCTCTCATCACAGGACATCAGTGTAACTAACTGAGCTATGCCCCGTGTTCATTTTGTTGATGGAAACTAGGGCAAAAAATATTCGTTGACAACCTATTTTTAACGACAAAAACAAGACTAAAACTAAATGAAAAGTAACCTTGGGAAATGAGGGCTATATGGCAAAATTACGTTTTTCATCAATGAATAAAGACTAAATGACAATGTGAAAAATGCACAAATGGACATGTTTTAATGCAAAGTCTTATTCAACAACCTGCATGCATCTGTGGGAGCACACACTATATGTCCTGATTAGTAAAGGAGTTTCCTTCTGCTGTTCAGATGAATATTTAGCCACTGGACTTGTTGCACTATGTTAACAAGAAATTCCTTCCAAAGTTTAGTGTCTGTCAGTAATTCTGTCAGTAAATTATCTGGTGTTACCTGTTCTTGGAAGAAACAGATTTATGGACAAAATTCATCCACAATCCACTGAATTAGACAATTAACAGCAACAAATCTACTCAAACCTGAAGCCACCAGTGTTTATAAAAGTTAAGCTAATGTTATATCAAGTTGTGGTTGTGGAGTTAACATTAACTTTACTTTCAGTCGGCCATCTTTAGTGTTGCTATCAGGAGGAGTGAATAAGTTCCACACTAATGTTGGTGGTCAACCATCTAAATCATGTCCGCGAAAAACAAGGATGACAGTACTGATGTTATCTGCTGATATAGCGTCTCCGTATTTTAGTGAACAAGTGAGTCAATACACAGTAGCTGCAGTAATGCTAGGTAAGCAGGAACAACTGTACTAGATTAGATTCGAGAGAGCGCTTCTTTTCAAACAGAAATGCTAACTGGATTTACCTGTACACAAAGATGGCAACAGCTGTAGCCTCGTAATGCATTGAAGATATAAAAATGAAGAATGTTGGACGCAAATGAGTCTAACATGCCCCAGATAAAAAGTACAGTAAGATGTCTTTAGTTTTTGTTGTCTAAAACTAGACTGAGCTAGCAAAAATCAAATGACTCAGACACATTTTTGTCTAAAAATCTAAATCAAAACCAGTTGCCAACAGTAACCGACCACACCCTCCTTATTACTACAACAACAACCACCACGTCACACCAGCTCTGCAGAGTTTTAAGCAGAAGAGTCTCAATTTTGAGAACAATTTCAACATAAGTGCAAACTTGATGTTAAAATGACCTCCTTTTGGTTCCATTTTCTTCATGCTAAGATTTAGAAAGGCTAATACTGTCATAACCATGACTTAACTCAACAATTTGCTTTTGGAACATGAGACTAATTCATGACACAATGTTGTACACGTTTAGCTAGAATTGACCTACATTACTTATGATGTATTTAAACGGAGCGCTTGTTACAGTAGCTTAATTATGTTGCTTCAGAACAGCAAATGCTAAGTTCAATGACAACAACGGAAGCTCAATTGAAATCTCCATGTGAGTTTTTTGTTTAGTTGTAGTGGTTGTGAAATCAATTTATAAATGTCCTATCTAGCTATTGTCAGTTGCAACAGCTGTAAAGAGCAAAAACCACTTTAATCTTTACTAAAAAAGTAAAACACAATTGACTGATACACTAGACAGAGAATTTAAGTTAGACATCCCTTTCCTTCTTATTTCTGGTTAGGTGGCCAAAAAGGTCAGTCATTCTTACAAAATCAAAGTCGTTCATAGTTATTGGCATCCAAGAGATGTGGACAATAGAGGGTGTGATACATCAGCTGACGGCCGTCAAAGGGCATGGCTTGTTAGAATGAAAGATAGCTGTCGCACCTTTCCAACAAAGGAAATGCTTCATAAATGAAACTTGCCATGCAGTAGTCAGTCACGTTGGTCCAGTCACTGAAGATTTTTCTTTCGTTTCCTTTGACACCCATCCCTTTCCCTCCCATCCCTAGATTTTATCTAGGAAAGTCCCCTGGCCAAGCCCTAAGCAAAAAAAAAAAATCACTTTCACCTTTCTCTTCTGTTAGTCATCATATACATACATAATAGCTGTGTCATCTCAGGGCTTGTGCCTGTTAAGGCTTTGAAGGAATAATTGCACCTTCATGGCCTTAACCCTTTTAAATTAAACCATCCCACACATGGGACACTTCAACCTCTGTAACGCCACTTAAGGTGTGTTTTGGGTGTACTGGACTCAATCTTCCCATAACCTTGACAAATTATACATTATTTAAAAGCTCTAAGTCTCCTGATTTTATCTGTGCAAAGCATTTTAGGATACCAAAATCACTGCAACAGCTGTTGACACAGAAATGGTTCATACTTGTGGCCATGGATCCAAAGTGTTTTCCACACAAAAGGTACAGCTACAGGCCTTATCTTCCATTTTTTTTATACCAAAAACGTATGTGAGGCACCCTTACATTTCTACCATGTTTGTGCCCCTGTAACTTTGGTTCAGTATCTTTTATCATCTGTCCAACTTTTTGGTTGTAAAACTTAAAGAATTAGCTTTCAAATGAGACTATACGACTATAAATAAAAGGGTCGATGAACAGTGACCTTTTTATTTTGAGTATATTATTTCAGGCTTGTGCATAAAGATTGGCATGTCTAACACACACATTTTTGGGCAGGGTTAAGACATACCCTTATTCCTGCTTGATGCAGTATAAATGAAACATAACCCTTACTCTGTACATAGCGCAGTTTTTGAGCAGTCAATCAAATGTATTTAAACAAAGATACTTTCCCACAACTTGATAAGCATCCAAACTCTGAAAGGAAAAGTCCCTTGGCAACAGAATATGAATTATGACAAACAATCAGAGATACACTGTAAGACTCATCCAGGTGGTTGCTATTCACACTGCACCAGGCCAAACTGTAGCCATAGGGTAATGCGAGCAAAGTTCACCCAGGTTGTTTCAAGCTTGTTGGTGGTATGCAAATGCCTCCAGTTCTGAGGTAATCTTTGACCAGTATCTCGCAATGCACGTGTTTACAAGTACAGTATATACAGTCTAGCATGTCCTCTGTTCACCTTCTCATGATGTCAGTATTCTTTCAGTCATACCTTGTTTGCATGAATGCATTCAGACAACATGTAATACAGCATGAAGCTGTGTCCATAAATGGTAAAGACTGGCATGACCAGCTGAATCTCAACACATACTCCATTTACAAAAACAAAACAGGGACGACGGCCAATTCATGCCTTTAGAAATGCAAAGGACCCTCCCAGAGGATTGTCAGAGGGTGTACATGGGATGGATAGCTATCATGTCTTTTTGACACAGAAAACAAACCAAGCAGCATTTCCTTTGATGGCATGGCGTTGAGAGAAACTCACAAGTCACTTGTGTGTGTAAATATTTCTTTGATATGGTGCTGTGATGATGTTGGTGTTAGTCATGGCGAATTGCCTCTTGACCTTACCCAACAACAAATAAGGTTACATAAAATCACTGAAGATGTAGCAGTCTTGTAATAAAGTCACAACTACACCTTTAAGTGGGACTAGAGTAAATCGAACATGTGCAGCTCTTGATGCTCTGCCATCTTTATTGTAGTCTGTACATCTTTTTAATGATCTTTTGTTGAGACCGAGACACACCTTTTTATGTTCAGATTTTCTTAGTGACATTTCCACCTATTTTTGTGAAGCAATTTGCCTTAAAACAGAAAGATTGTAATGATGTGTCACATAACAGGAAAGGGCTAGTCAAGGTCAGGTGCAACCACAGTATCAATCCCGATCTTATAATGACACTCATTAGGCTGTGTTGCCTTTATGACAAATAATCCAACTGGAGACAAGGAGGCACAGACTACTGCTGATGAATAACTGAAGAAAGAGCCTTGTGATGTGAGTGTTATGCAGTTCTGGCTTTGACGTCATGCACCACACACAACTGTGTTTTTATCAAAGAAAAATTCAAAAAATTATCTCCCCGGTGCACAAAAACACATTCGGCCATGATTGCTTAAGTTTCACTGTTCCTTTTATAGTTATAGAAAAGTGTAGACTTCATGTACTGACACGTTGGAGTTTGTGGCTTCACCATGATAAAAAAAAACCTGTGAAATTACCACTAAAACTGGTGGTAACACTGACTCATTAACACCTACCAGTGTGCAGCACACTGTGGCAGGGTCAGGGCATCCCACTCCCTTATGTGATTTCACTGGCCACTGTGGAAAAAGGGTGTGGGTTAAAGGTATTTTTGTCCTTGTGTCTTGTGTAAAAAAATCTACATGTATATATATATATATATAGCAAAATACATAAACTAATGAGGTACAGTGAGAAATTGAGTCATGGTGTGAGGGGAAACTGGCTCGAAATGCTTAATTTTTTATCTGGATTTATCTCATCATGGCCTAGACATATAAATACATACATTTCCTCAAACCCAATTTTTAAAAAAAATGTTATTTATTAGCCATATGCTGTTAGAGTGATTTTTCCTGTTTTCTCATGTTGTAAGACAAGACTTTGAGACGAGATTTACGAGTGAGAACAAGGTTGTTTTCCCAATCCGCATCAACCCTATAGACATAGTTTGTGGAGTAGTAGCTATTCAAGGAATCCTGTGTCGGTAACGTGCTCATAGTTCAAGGCTAAATGTAGACCACAGAATAGAGGAGCAGCTGACGGACAGTCTGACATGACAACGACAGTCAATTTGCATCATCACACTAAACTCTCAGTCTCCTGTTGACTTGACAAATAAAACTGGACTTCATAACCACCACACACACAAACACACACACGCACGCACACACACATACACACACACAGGATGAGATAGAAAGAGAGAGAGAGAGAGAGAGAGAGAGAGAGAGAGAAAGAGAGAGGAGGGAACGGCGTGCGACGTGAGGAGTGCTCCCTATACTTAGTGAACTTCTGGCGTTTTAATGGGCCTGACGTAGTTCCATGCTGCGGTCTGAGGTCTCTCCACCAGCATCTATTTTCCCTCAGAAACTAAGAGTTGGAAAAAAGCACAGAGCATTTAACCAGGCTAAAAATGTATCTGATGGCAGCCACCGTTGGCTGAAAATAGCCCTTGAAGGGTATTATTATCATTAATGAGGGATAAATTTGTCGGCTGACTTACCCCGGAGTCAGGAGCACTTAAAATTATTCTGGAGTTTGCCCTTTTTTTGGCCGATTTGGCAAAGCCGAGCTATCAAGTCTGTCTCAGGAATGGATGGTCTCCTGCTGATTTATGCTCATAAAGTCTTCCCCTGTAGAGCAGAACAGATCTTGCTGAGTAAAGATCAACTACAGCTCCTTGTAGATTTAGCTGACACGGAATGGGAGTCTCACTGTGTTGCTTTAACAACCATGCTTACTGTTTTGAAGGTTTTAGCCTGTTAACTTCAAATCACCTATACTTCACATTGCTACTTCCAGTGCAAACATTATGTTTTAGGTTTCCAGGCTTCCAGGCTGCTTTTGTTCCCGGTATATACCAGCACACAACATAGGACTCTATATTTGTTTGTGATGGTTAATTAATTGGAAACTTTTTTGTTGGTTTGTTGGCATGGTAGCTTGCTGACAGTTGCCTGTTAGCACAAACCACAAAGTACAGCTGAGACTGTTAGGAAAGTATTGTAAAAATTAAAATTTTGACCTGAACCCCCAAAGTTATTACATTTCATCCTGAGGGCACTCCATCCAATAGTTGTTGAGGTATTTCACTCCAACCCACAAATGTCAACCTCATGATGGCGCTAAAGGAAAAGCCAGGTGCCCAACAAAGTCATTGGTATACACTGTCTGGGAACCATGAACATCCGAACCAAATTTTGTGCCAATCCATTTTGTAGATGTTGAGATATTCCACTGGTGTTCACTGAAAAGTCAGAACCATCCTCTACCATGGACATCTAAATCAAGTTTAATGGCAAACTGATCTAATAGTTTTTTTTAAATATTTCACTAGAACCATAAAATATCAACCTCATGGTGCCACTAGAGGCAAGGTTGTCTGAAGTGCTCATCCTCTGGAGACTATGAATGTCTGTGCAAAACTTTAATTCTATCCATTCAACAGTTGTTGAGATATTTCAGTCTGGGTAGAGGAGAGGAATACTGCCTGGGTGGTGACCGCAGAGGGGATCCAACCCACTGGTTAGCATTTAGGCGTTTGAGGAACAAATGCACAACTGCAGTCAAAGCAGCCAAGTCAGGATACGACTTGAACTTACTCACATGTTCCCTCTCAGACCTGGCCAAATTCTGGAAGGCAGTCAAATTCAATAAAAGTAAATCCACTGTCCCTTTACCTCCAAGTAAACTAACTGTAATTAAGCATTAAGTCACAGGAATATTGGATTTCAACATTCTGCTGCTACCACATGGACTCCTCCTGCAAATAGCAATTACAGTATTTGTAAATGAGCTCATCTGGTTCCTCTGAATAAAGACGACATCAGTTTGGTTTTGGAGTGAATCATTTCATCATATCAGGTGTTTGAAATTATTTATTCCCAATAGGAATTGTATGATTCATCAAACGTCTGCCAGTTACAGTTGATTAACAGTTGATTTAATTTCACAAATTATCCTTCGTCAGTTTCACAAGTGATGACTGCAGCCGGTTCAAGAGGTGTTTATCTGACAGACTTCAGTGTGTGACAGTAGGGGTAGCTAATCTAAAGGCATTTTGATGAGACAGACAGTCTATTCTGTGCATTGGGTTGTTCATCAGTTATACAAATGATGTGACTTTTTCCGTGTGTAACTGTCAAACTCATCTTTATGCAGATGACACTGATCTTCACTCTGTAGCCATTACATTACAACTCAAAGGCAAATAAAGTGCACGCTGCTCTCGAGTTCAAGCTATAGTCATTTGTATATCTCCACTGTGGCTTCTTTTGTTATTGAAACGGTCATAGATAATGCCAATACCTTGGCCTGGTAGTTCATGGCTAATTTATATTCAAATATCATAGACCACTTAATGGGCAAATTATGATAAAATCATGGCTTTGTTTGTAGAGAATTAGAGCTAGAAGAGGTTTGTGCAGCTATTTTTCTTTCACTTCTTAATTATGGAGAAGTCATTTACAATAATGTGGCTGCCTCCATTCTTAGGTCCTTGTGATTTGCTTCACTGGGTGAGTGAGTGAGTTAAGTTTTTTTTTTTTTGCCTTCCTTAACCAAGAGGCGTAATAACTATTAGCATGTGTTTATTTGCAAGCCGACTGAAACCATGTCCCACAATTAATTAGGGATAATTGGGTTTAATTTGGTAATAATTTATTGGTACAGTAGCACTCTGGTATCATGGAAAAAATCACAAAATTCAACAGTTAGTGGCATTATATTCAATGAAAACCATTTGAGTCTGCAGGCCTCGGTGCAGTCATGCTGCCGTGAGCACAATGGGTGCTTAGGGCACCTCAGATCTACTGTACCTTTAAAATTGTGTCACTGTTTCATTGTTGCATAGTTGCGTGTGCACATGGTTTCAGGTTGGATAAAAAGCAGATAGTGAAGCTGTGTCATTGGTGTTCACTAAACAAACGCCTCTGGACATCTGTGGCTACCAGCACCAACACCCATGGTTTCCATGGCAGTCTGACAGATGGTCAACAAACATGAAGAAAAAAAAACCTCTCTTCCTTTTTTGCCTTTCTTAATTTAGAAGTTTTCCAACCCAGTGATCCTTCATGCTACCCAAATACCTCACGTAAAACCAGTAGCATGTTAGAGGACAAATCATGGACCAACATAAAGGTGATCTTGTTAATTCCAGACATTTTATTTATTAATTACAGATTCCATCACAATCTCAGTCTCCTAAACGCTAGTTGTAACAGATGACATTTTTTACTAGCCAGTAGTTTGTAATCTGGTAACAGCTGAATAAGTGACTTTTTTTCTTGTATTTATTGTATTAGCCAAAGTCAAAAAGATTTAAAGCTCCTTCAGTTCTCATTGATGCCACAATATGAATGACACACTTTTTGCAAGTGGTCTTCCAGTGTTTTTCTCTTATAAATTGGAAAAAAAGGATGTTATGTTAAAATACACTAAAATACCATGATTTTACACAGGATATCCATGTTCCATGTGTTCCCCAAATGGGGCCATGAGGTTCATGATGACACATCAACCCTGTATGAACTGAACTGAGAGAGATAAAAATGGTGTGAGGAGTGAGTAAGAACAGAAAGAAAGAGATAAAGAGAAGTATGATGAGGTATGGTGTTCATGATGACAAGGCAGGACAGGCGGGGAGTATTGGAGTACTGGATCAGGGAGGATGCAGTTCGGTGAGGTAAAGAGAGAGGGGGTGGGGGTGGGGGGGTTAAGTGCAGAGGAGAGAGGGAGGACAGACAGAACGATATGGAGTAATCTTATCTTAGCCTATGTATCGCAGTGGCCTGCTTTCATGCACATGGGGGAGGTGAAGTTCTTTATCGCACGCCAGGAATAGTCGGATTGAGTCCTATAGTGAGTTTTATCTAGGTGAAGAGATATCTCTACAATAATTCTGTACTGTTTAACTTTTACTTTACTTACTTTACTACTTCGTAGTACTGCTACTGGTATTGTAAACAGAGGACATACTGCAGCAGAACAAGCTGTAAACAAGTCATTAGCATATTACTCTACATTAATGGTAATCTGATGAATGTAAGGCCAATATTCATTCTCCTTTTTGCTCTGTTTTTGGTCTCTACCAGCCCCTGAGGGAAACATCTTACATTTGATCCGTTCTTGATATCAAAATATTTATTGGTGCAGCTTTAAATCAAGAAATTATTGAATTGTAATGTCACATTGATGCAATTCCTCACTCTTGATTTTCTTCATCAATCAACGATAAAGAGAAATTCCATTTTTGTTAAAAAGTTTGTTAAAAAACTTAGTGCTTTGAGAAATTTGACTGCAATAGGCAAACTGTAACAGAAGATGAGGAACTATTTATGATAATTTACAATAAAAGGAAGTTAATCCACTTTGAACTGAACGTCAAAAGGGAAGTTATACTCAATAACAACACCCAGGAGAACACAAATCGTTTGCTCACCAAATACCTACTAGGAGCAGGGTGGATTTATCATTACAGATCAGTTTTGGATCAATAAATTAATAGACAAATTACATTAATACAGTAAGGTGATGTGTGCACATGCTATCCCTGCTGACAGACGAACTATCCCACTGAGGGCAGGACACATCCCGGACATTTATTGCCCATAATGCAGATTTAATCTCTACCTGCATGGCTTGATTTATTGACATGACTGTAAACTTTATACTTTAGTGCACACGCACACACACACACGCACACGCACACACGCACGCACGCACGCACGCACGCACGCACACACACAGTGTGTGCACAAGCTTTGAGCACACATCTGTAAACACAAGCGATTTTATACACTTGGAATCGAACAAATAGTGTATGCTAAAGATACACATGCACAGCCACTTAACAATAAATGCACTTGTACTAAACACACACTCGTCCGTACACACTTCTGACTCCTTCACCTTTCTCACTTATTTTCAGTCATTAATTTCTTCGTCTTTTCATGACGCAAGGCGATAATAAAAACTGAAGCACTGTTTTTCATTAATACCTCTCTGCAACAACCTGACGTTCTCTATATGAGACGTCTTCCAGAGGAATGCGAGGGAAAACACTGGCACAGATTCCAGTCGTGGTTTACCCACCCGGACAGGCTTTACAGTTGGGTTGGAAAAGTACCTCTATCTGTTTGGAAATGTCCCCTGCCTGCAAAGCAGAAAGGGCAACATGCCAACACCCTCTGCACCTGTGTCTCCGCCCAGAAGTTTTGGAGGGAAATGATTTGGCTCCTGTTGAGTTGCTGGTTGGACCAGTTTGGTTGTTAGTGCTTGTTGCAAAATCAACTCCCCTGGTGTGTTTGTGTGCATGTTTTCTTTAATTTTTTTAGCTGCGGAATTCAGGATACTCGATTCCACATGCTAAATCAAAGCTAAAAATAAAGTTAGCAATACTTCAACTGACAAACTGGCTACTTAAAATGAAAGATTTTGTAAATTCATGCGAAGGTTTAAAACTGGTAAACATTATTTGTGGTCAGCGACAGGGAAAAAATGTCACATTGGCAGGGAGAATATTGTAAAAAAAAAAATAAATAAAAAAATGGAAGACAAATGCATGTATTTTTGTACAAAGTTGTCAAGATAATGCCTTATCCATTATGTGTTAAAGGTTGGAACAAAATACTAGCGATCTAGGGTTTTATGAGAAAATGATTGGGACCAGTGACCTCTGTCTTAGTGATGATTCAACGGAGGTTATTAATCACAATGCAGTAATTGTGTAAAATATTTTTCCCCTTTCATTTCCTCCGTCACCAGCTGCTAGTCTGCGGAGAGGAGGAGGATAAAACAGGATCTGCAACAGTGAGTTCCACATTTTCATGACTACACTGGGTTTTTTTTTAAAGCTGAAAAGCATTGTGTGTGTGTGTGTGTGTGTGTGTGTGTGTGTGTGTGTGTGTGTGTGTGTGTGTGTGTGTGTGTGTGTGAATGTGTGCGTGCGTACTTGTGTAGTAAAGTTACAGCCACACCCTTGTCATAGTAAAAATCACACACATCCATGTACCGCAACCCAAACAAAACTCAACTGCTGTTTTGGCAAGATGACGCTGTGTGCTACATTATCAGCACTTTTAACCAAGAATAAGTTGACTACTGTTACACTTTAAAGCCTGTTTGAGCCATTTTTAAACGTTCTGTCACATGGTAATTTAATAGCTGACAATGTGATGACTTTGCATGTTTTGGAAATGGCGAAGCTGGGCCTTTTAATTTGGAAAGTGAAAGTGAAAAGTGACAAGACGACAGACATTGTGACAGAGAAAATTGCGGACTGTATGTGAGTGGCAGCTGTTTCTCCATTATTAATCAGCCATATGTGGCCGCTCAGTATGGAAAATGTTCTGGGTTTTGTATATTTTTGGCAGGGAATCAAACACCTTGCATGTCTCCCACATGTAAAATCCATTGCCTATCCCAAGATTGGCATGAAACTTAAAACACATCCTCTTTTATACTTAATCAGCTTGATCTGATTGCAGTTCAGTGCAGTTACATCTTATCTTTCACTTGTTGCCTCGCCTCTTATCTCTAAGTATCATGTACTTGTGCCTTGTGTATCACCTTAAATGACTTTCATGTCGTAACTTTCGGGAGACCTGGAGAGATCTCCTGCTTCAGACAGCTGTCACAGATAAAAATCTTGTTCTCAGAGAAGCGAGCCTCGGAGCTTCATCGTGCCTGAGCAGCTGTCAAACAGAAAAGACAAGAGGTAAAGAGTGAAGAAATGACAGAAAGATAGAGCCCTGCTTCACCCTTGAAACTGGAGTTTTTCCAAACCACAGAATGAACCCCCCCCCACTCATTTTCTAGCTCTATCTCCACATGAGGCTCCACTTGGTCTCTTTAAGCAGGCCCTAATTAGATTAGTGGATTTTATTAGTTGCCCAGAGAACCGAGGAGAGAGGTAGTTAGCTAGACAAAGACTAAAAAAAAAGAAAAAGTGGGGGGAAAGGAAAGAAAATGTGGAATAATCAACCATGCCGTCACTCTTTGATCTGTCTCTCCTGTGAAATATGCTACTCGTCCCCCTCCAAACACTCTTCATCACCCAACATTCAATTGCTCACACATACACACTTTTGCCCTCAGGGTTCAGTGCGGTGAGACCCCGAGCACGCGAACCTGCGCCTGTCTTTCATTTTGCTTTTCCAAAAGCAAACGAGAGAGGTGGAGGCCAAGAGAGACAGAGAGAGAAATTACAAGACGTGCTCCCTACATTCCTTCCAATTTAATGGCCGCTGTAGTATGTCCTGTTTTTGTAAAGGAGCGAATTTGGGCCCCAATACTCTCCACGATTTCCTACCAGGAGATGACTTATGGCTCGGTGGTTGGCGCGTGTGAGGGGTACACTTTCAAAAATGTCAGGGTGTCAGTTTTTGTGGGTTGAAACATTACCTGAAGCTCATCAGTCGTCTCTGGGTTTTCAACCTGCACAATTTGGACAAGCAATCATCAACATGTGGTGGATTAGTTTCAGTATCTGCTATCAGTTATTTTGGGAGATGCATTACCATTTTTTTTTATTTTTCAAATGATGATTAATACATCACATGCTCATGAAAAAACAGGGAAAAAAACTGTCCAGTTTGTGTTTTGTTTGATTGTAAACGGTGAAAATAAAGTGAAAGCATGTTTATTCACTGTGTTCATGTCGTGCACGGCAGCTTCCATCTGTTGTTTTTCATTTTTCCTTGCTTGACCCTGAATGAATATTATTGATGGCTCGGGAGAGATGCCTTGTTTGTGTTCTCATCACTGTGTTTTGCATTTAGCTTAGCTTGATTGTGTCCCCAAAGTGATTTTGTATTAAACAAAAGTGCTGATATGATACGCCTCAAACAAATTTGAGAACACATGTTGGTTTAATGATGGTTAAGATTAAATTTATGGATTAATAACCACACCTTCATGGGGAATAGAGCTACTGCAAGTAATCTGATTTATTTTTCTTAAAGTAGCTATGATTAATATTTTCAAAATAACAACTGATCAAATGACCATGTATAATGTGAAAGGCATTGCTTACAGTGACGAACCCAAAGAGGGAAAAAAACATTCCTGCAGTTTCCCTCAGCTCTACAGAGCGTTGTAGAGTCTTTCAGCTCATTGTCTTGGTTTTCCAGCCCACAACTTTACTGTTTTGGTTCAGTCTGACTGTTCTCATAAGCATCAAGGCAGCTGTTTTCAGTTCAAACTGCCTACCACCAAGCAGGAGACAAACAAAGTTAGCAACTGATGTAGCATTTAGCAACTAAAGAAAAGAAAGTTTTTCTCAGGAGTTAGTCGACACAAAAAAGGTGCTAAAAAAGAGTTAAAATTGGGCTTACATTCATCAGGTGGCCAGAAATAACTTTGAGTAGATGCCAGTTGCTGTTTAATCAATACTTTGCATCAAAAATTGTTACACAAATGGTTTATCACAATTTTCAGATTAATATCAAACATACAAAGCAACCATTTTGTTAAAATTCTCACATCGTTTTTCCTTCTAACTTAAAACAAAGTAAACAAGTAATCAATTCCTTTCACATATTAATATATTTTGATGAAACTGTGGTGTGTTCATGAGCATATGTGCGTTCCCATACAGATTTATTTCACACAGATTTATTTTGAAGAGATGAGATCATGATGTGGATTAACCATTCAAATAGGACCATTTTCTGCTTGAGAGCCAGCCTCTGCATGGTCACATCTGAAGGTGTAAGTTGTGTTTCCGCTTCAACAAGGCACACACACCGCCCTGATAAGATCTCCACCTGTATCTCTCCCTTCATCTACCTTCTCTATGGCCCACTGACTGCACTCCTGGGAGGAAGACAAACAGTTTGACCGATGACCTTGCGTTACTCCAGAACCTTTGAAGTGGACCAGCAATCTGCCCAGAGGTGGGTAGGTTTCTTAACAACACTGGACATTGGAGAGAGAGTAGTGATCAACCCACTCCCTCCTTTTATAGATTGACCTAGATTAGAAAAAATACCCTCCCTCAGGGCTAATGACATGATGGAAATGTGATTTAATGAGAACCGTCCCAATGACTGACCATCAGTTATTTAAAGGCATTAGTGGCCTTACTGGCTGAACATCTTGAAACAACTGGTATGTTCCTTTTTTTTTTCTTTTTTTTATTTCAGTGAAACCTTGAATCACATTTCAAAGATGCTATCAAAAGAAGTGGAAACTACTTTGGAAAGGAGAGAATTTTTCTACACATCTTAAAGGCACCATGTGAAGTGACAGAAAACTGAGTGGATTTCTTTCCACATGTAACATTTGGGGAGCAGATTTTTTTTTCCTTTTTTCCTTTTGTGCCTTTTCCTGGTACATTGCTACATTTCATGGCTTGTTACTGCCGCTAAGTGTCAATCAGGGGAATACTGTGAAATCAAGGGATGTCATATAGTCCCATTTTTCTATTGATAGACATGGCCTGTCTCTAAGGTAAATGTGAGTTAAATATTTACATTACATAGGGCAGTTAAAGGTCCCATGTTGTAGAAAGTGAGATTTACATGTCTGTATAAATACTGTGAAAGTATTAAAGCACTCAATCCACAGAGAAATGTCTTAAAAAGGAGTCGTCAGGACTTCCTTTAATTTTGTGATGTCACAAGTCACAGTAGAGTCACCGCCCTCAGCTATGCCCCCAGCATTGCCCACCCAGGCCCAGCGTTCAACCTTTTTTTGTTGTTGTTTTTACTTTAACAACACAACACTAAGCAATCATTCCATCACTGAGCTAGCACAGCCTTCCCAAGCATAGTAATATTAGAGACGTGTATTTTTTCTGAAATATTGAAGCATTTTAGGTTGAATTTGACCATCTGTTTTGCTCATTTCAAGTCTCACTGACACTGATGACAATGTTGACCAGATGTGAAACTATATTGAGATGGTTTTGGGTATTTGAAACCACAAATATATCTTCTTATAGATATCAAAAGCTCAAATAAAACACTGGAAATGTGTGAAATATGGGACCTTTAACAAATGGGCCTAACATGCAAATGATCCAGTCAGATAAGATGTCCTAATGTTACCTGTTCTTTGTGTTTATGGCATGCATGCAACACTGATTTGCATTACCGCCCTCAACAGTCAGCAGGAATGTGTATCATGTCATCCTCATGCTTGTATTTTTCTGTGCCTTTGTGCGAATGCTAGTGGCAGAAAAAAAAAAAGCTCCATAGTAACGCAAATATCAAATACCACAGCTTTTTAAACTTGTATTAATTAATAATTCAATTTGCAATGTAGCAAACTATAAACACAACACTGACATATTATCACCTGACAAAAGTAAGGTAGGTACACATCCAGCAGATACAGAGCAATATTAGCATTCATGTTAAGTCTTGTTTCTGGCCACTTGATGAATTTAAATTTAATATTCTCTTTCATTTCACCAACTCCTGGGGGAAATATCTGGCTTTTTAGCTGCTAAATGCTCCACTGTGCTCACAGACTATAGTTTATAAGTTTGTTATTTACTCGGAGCAGGGCAGGTTCTGTGCTGCGTCTTTTTTTTGTTGTTGCTTAAAACAGCTGCTGCTGTGTCTAGATTAAAGAGAGTGGTGACAATGAACTAAAACAGTAAAGTTGCAGACCAGAAAACCAAAACAGTGGGCTGAAAGAAACCAAAATGCTCTGTGGGACTTAGATGAACTGCGGGTGATAATTTTCTGCGGATTAATCACTATGACACTAGGCACTTTTCACATTACACATTGCAATTTGATCCATTGTTAATTTAAAAATATTGATAAGTGCAGCTTTAAGATGGCCTTTTAGTTGCAGTGTAAGCAATGCTGAGCTTCTTTAAGTGCAGGGAAGCAATTCACAGAAACAGAAGGCTCAGTAAATGATACATAAACACTACAAGACAAAGAAACTGATTATTTGTCCTCATAAGTGTTTTTTTGGTACCAGTACAGATGTGGTTGTGCTGTGTGGTGTCAGTTTAGTGTACATTTTTGTGAGGAGGGTGTGGCTGCTGTGTAAATCTGTGTGTGCTTTTGGTGGTGAAAATGATAATGGTGGCCCTCTGGTTTTATCAGACCCCAGAAGAGTGTGTAAATGTTAGATTACAGCAGAAGGCACAGAAACTCCAGTGCAGAACACAAGATAGGAGAACTGACATAGATAACGTCGAAATCAAATTCATGGTTTCCTTGCAGTGGTTTCCCTTTGCTGAAGCTCTTGTGTTTGATTTAGAGGCTGCTGCTGCCAAACACACCAGTCCTCCCTCTCTTTCTCTATTAATGGCAGAAGTTGCCTGCGAAAGCCAAGACATTCCTGCAGTTGGGTGGTAGGATTTCTGTATTTCTTTCACTCTTTTCTTTCTCTGTCTCTGTGTCTAACTCCTTCTCTCCATTTATCTCCCTTTCTGTTAGACCAGTGAAAAGTTGCGGTTTCAGCTATTTGCTCTTGTTAGCTTTCCTTCTTTCTTTCTCCTTCCTTCCTTCCATCGATTTGCAGGCCTGAGAGAAAGCTGCCTGCCTCTTGTGTGTACGAGTGTGTGTGTGTGCATGTGTACGTGTGTGTGTGTGTGTGTGTGTGTGTGTGTGTGTGTGTTTATACTGCAGCATGGAGCCCTTGGGATGTGACTCAGTGTGCAATCTAAGACAGCCACTATCATAATGACTGCTCATTACCTACCATGCTCTCATATAAAGATATATTTATACACCCGAGGACATAACCTCATCGCTCATCTACATAACAATTATGGCTCATTTTATAGGCCTCTTTGGAGCCATAGAGGAAGCTCAGAATGCACTCAGTTGCAAAAATGGCCTGGGTGACAGACAGGTTGGGAAATTAACAACAGCCACCAGTCATACTCTGGTTAAATTTTTGCAGTGGCCTGTAAGTTTGTCTACCAATCTCTTTGGCAGAAACAACAATAGATCAGTCAGTGGTCCTGTTTTGTTCTGTGTGGTTAGCTGCTATAACAGAGGAAGTGGCGGTAAAACATTAAGATTTACCACTAACTGTGGCCTGAAGCCAAACTATTTGTTGCAATCGTCACTAATACTATTGGAGATCAGAGACAACTAAAAGATTCATTAAATATAGTATTAGTGTGTAATGCAGTATAAATGTCATACAATCCATACAATAACCTAGAAATAAGTTAGACATTTTTCATTTTCAATGCTAATCATACACATGTCCAGACTTTTTTATGGATTCAGCACTGAAATTAATATTAGACACAAATGTTCATAGTTTAAGTCTCCAAAACTTTAGTTTAAATACCTGTTTTTTCTCTATAACATTTAATATTCATATAACACACACACACACACACACACACACACATATATATACACACACACACACACACACATATATATACACAACTAAAGTTTTTTTGGGAAAAAAAATCATACTTATAAACTACTTGGTAAGAGTTTAACAGTGACATTGTCTTTTTCCAACAGAGTCTGACCAATCTCAAACAAGTGAGAGGAGTAAACAGAAACCAAAAGAAATCTAGCATGAAGTAACCAAAATTATTCTAACATTGGCAGAAAATGTTGTGTTTGTATAGAAACCCATCACTCTTGATAAAAACTCCTGAAATGCAGGATTTAGAGCACAGTCAGTTTGTTATCCTTGCTCCTTTTGTCTTTTCTTGATTGTGTAGTGTCATCACATTTGCAGATGATCCACTATTCTTTGTTCCTGCCATAGATCTTGTCCAAATGTTGTCCAAAAACTATAATAATCAAATCAGAGAGCCACACTGTTGCACTAGCTGACATGTTGCTGCATTATCATGAACATGTCCTGCTGCAGTAAGTATGCACACACATCAAGGCCTGGGTTATAGTCTGTCAGACCTTGTATGTAAGATGTGCTGTCTTGGCCACATCAGATATCAAAAGTATTTATACCTGAACCAAACCACCACAATTCAGTAAATCTGTGGTTGAAAATAATCCTCAACAAATACACTATTTCTCTTGTTTGAGTAGAAGCAAATGTGCTTGTGGCTGACATGCTGGGGGTAGTCAGGAAGTGTTCAGACTTACACATAGTTGGTTTTGGTCTTTTGATGGGGTTCGTTGACAACAAGAAAAAATACAGAATATTGATAACATTATTCTTTCAGCAACGATGAATTGTCTGCAATAATTCTGTCCACAAAGCAGTAGGTGAGTGACAGCTGTAACCTGTGTGACCAGGCTGCTTATAGAAGTAAGCCTTGTTCTAGACAGAAAACAACAGGCTCTCTGTGCCAAGCTGAACACACACACACTGAATACAGATAAGAGATGTCAGTTCTTGTGAACAGTGTAAAGAGCAGATATGATTTAAAAGACTGTAAAACCACATCAGTGTTGCTTTTATCTTGGCCCAGCTATGGTATTCTCAACTACTATCACCAGTGTAAACACAGCTCAGGTTACAGGTACAAAAATGCATGTGCAAATTTACACTATGAGCAAAAGCTATATTTTTAATTGGAGAGATAGCTACACATGGTTGTAACCGTCTGGAAACCCACTATCACAAAAGATGGAAGCCAACCTACCTGTCTGGTTTCAAACTAAATGTTTATTCAAGATTCAGCTCTCCCAGATCAAGCAGTTGATAACAACAAAAAATATAATAATAATTCAAATTCAATTCCAAAATCTCTCAGAGAAGCGGTTTTTCCTCATGGCTGTGAAAGAATTGGCATTGCTGCTGGTAAGTAAAACATTGGCAGCTTATAGTAGAAAGATAAGCAAATGTGTAATAAATTGTAGGATAAGTCAACATACTGTAATGCAGAATCAATAGCTCAAGGACAATAGGGAAATCAAGAACATACAGAGAGTTTCCTTCAAAAAATGAGCTTCAAAATGTTATAAAAATCAGAAATTAAATCCTGAGAAAAATCTGATTCTGTCACTTATGACACAGCTCATATAATTCAGGAGAAATGAAAGAACTGGAGACTTTATCAGAGACAAACAGTTGCTGTCATTAATACCTAAACTTTGAACTCTGCACATTACCAAAAATAGCATGGAGTTAGATTTTTCGTCCATCTGTCAGTGGTTTGTGTACGGCAGACTGCTTTTTGAGCCAGTGCACTTGAGGCAAGCCCAGCATACATTTGCTTACATGTGATCCCAGAGCTTAATTACAGTTAATAGTTGACCAATAAAGCCACATTACAGCTTATCAGAGGCTACATGCATCATCATCAATCATAAAAAAAAGGTCAGCCATTTGGTTTGCTTTTTGGATTAGTCCCAAGTGCTCGCAGGTGTGTCATGTTGACTTCACTGAGGATTAATATGTGTGTGTGTGTGTGTGTGTGTGTGTGTGTATGTGTGTGTGTGTGTGTATGTGTGTGTGTGTGTGTATGTGTGTGTGTGTGTGTATGTGTGTGTGTGTGTGTATGTGTGTGTGTGTGTGTGTGTGTGTGTGTACACATTTATCATGAACAGATGGTTAATGTCAAGAGGAGAGACAGGCAGCTGGTGCTGCCCATGTTGATTTGTTTTCCTGACTAGTGATATAATATCATGCAATTCTTAACTACAAACAGATTTTTATCTTTATTTTTCACCTGGTTTAATGTGGTTACTTTGGAAACGCTTGAACTGTGTGAAAACATTTCAAATAAGTGAAATATTTTTGTTTATTTGTGAGAAAAAGAACTCAGGATGTGACATTTTGCTTGTGGTTTAGCAGCAGACAGACATGTCGCTTTCTCTCTCCACTCTCTCTCTCTCACACACACACACACACACACACACAACGTGGTTCACCATTTCAAGCGTGGGTGCAGGTTTTGCCTTGTTTGATCTGATCAATGCCAAAAGTCGTCGGATGTCCTCTTTGCAAGTGTTGCTTGGTTCAAAATGTTAATCTCTAGTCTCTACATAAAAGCGCTGCTTCAAGAGTGGGTGGGAAGCGGTACCTCTTGGCAGTGTTTATATGTGTGTGTGTGTGTGTGTGTGTGTGTGTGTGTGTGTGTGTGTGTGTGTCTCTATGTTTGTGTACGAGTGTGAGAGTGCATGGGGCTGGTAAACGTGTGGGTGACTGGTGATACCACAGAAAAAAGAAAAAAAAAAAAACAATCTGCAGATGCCTGTCTTCTTTCTTTCTCTTCTTTTTTTCTCACACCCTCAAAAACCAAACTCCAAATCTCCTATTTCCAAAATAACGTCTTTACCTCTGTCTGTCCATCTCTCACCATGCAGCAATGCATCTCCCACAAATGGCACACAACAAGCAACAATTAGCTAATAACCTACATATACTTCAGGATTGTCAAGGCTGTGCTATAATTAAAATGTTGCAAGTTGAATCCCTGCAACAGCGAAGTTGTCCTTGAGCAAAACTCACTCATTCTATGACTTGTAATACATAAAAGCATCAGATAAAAGATGTGACATACCACAGCTCACCTTTTGCTGTGGTTAATCACTCGTCAAGAAAACCGCCTCCAATACCTATTTTCAACTTAGCAAACCAGTCACTATGACTAATGCTCATCTTCTCTCACAGCAAAATGCTGATACAAATCAACAGCAGCATGGAGCCGAAGCTGCAGATGTGGAGTTTTCACATCTGGAATTCATCTCTCCGGGTAAACTGAGACAGAAAGGATAAATGTGGGCAGTTGAAGTGAACGGGATGCGCTTGCCTCTCGCTGAACTGGACTCCCAACTGTGGTTGTGGTTGCACTGGGCAGCTCCCAGGCCTGAGTGTGGGTTGCGTTTGTGCATGTGTAACTACTCCTCTGAGCTGATGTTGTAAGTTAAAGAGTATTTTCAACATTACTGTTTAAGGGTGTAACAAAACTTTCCAAGGTAAAACAGGCCGAGAAAATGTGATTAATTATCTTATGGTTAATATTGTTTGAGATTTAGTCTGGTTTTTAAAGATAAATCATGTTTAGAATGTATTCTATCTACTGCTGTGGATAAGTGGTCAGATATAGATTATGTAACATCAGACCAGGATGTTTACAGTGCAACTACAATGGAAATTTATAGCAGAAATCTTTCAACTATCTGATACAACTCTAAACCTCAGGGTTTTTCTGCAATTTCCTGAGAACAGCAGAGCAATAGCTTATCTGAAGACACCATGATGCGCAAAAAACTCAATCATACTTTCTCACAAGCTTGGAAGCGAACCTAAAAAACTTGCTCTTCTGCTGTTATTATGTTATCGCTTACCGTTTCTCCTTCCACCTACATGTAGAAATCGTCAACTCGATACAACAAGCACATACCGATTGTGTTGCGGTGGTGATAGGCATTCTGGGAAACAATCTGACATGAGGTGTTTTAAGGATATATGCTTCAAAAGAAATCTGGTGGGTATAGACTGAAATATCTCAATCATCCCCAGAAAGAAGAAATACAGTTTTATCCATTTCCAGCTGTTGCTAAGAGTTCATGGCTTTCACCCATGAGGGCTTCAGTAGATTTGTCACTCAGCCTCGGGTCATACATTTTTACACGCACGCACACACACACACACACGTTGGTCTACCCTGGAGGAGGTCAATTCTCTGAAGTAAGCAACATGCTTGCCAGCAGATTCAGATTCATCACCCACTGCGAACCTGTGGCCTTTCACCTACAGTATCCTTTCTTACCTGTTTATGCTTATATATAGGGACAAGATGAAAAAACAAAGATGGAAAAACGTGGAAGGGGAAAGAGGAGAATGAGATGATGTATAGATAGTGTCACCCTGGTGAGCCACAGCAACTCTCGGTCTAGCTAAGGAGTTTGAATATGTATGCAATCAGAGGAAGTTCATCATGGGAGGTTTAACTCTGGGTCTATGGTCACAGAAAATTACTTTGGACAAATGAACCACATAACAAGTGAAGTACAGTACATTTTTCATTATTAAACACTTTGATGGTAGTTCTCTAGAACTAACCGATGTTTAAAAAGGAGCTAGTTGTAAGTTTTGCTATTACTACATAGCCAATGTTTTCTTACCAGTTTTGCCAAGAGCATCAGCCATTGTTGTATATATATAACATGCTCTGAGCAGTGTTGCTTCATCAGGGAAGACTGGACTCAACAGTGACTCAGTATCGGAAAGTGAACAGACAGCCCAACCAGGCTGGAGCTAGTTGGCTAGCATGCTAACTTCAGTACAAGAAAAGAAGTGATAGAAGTAGAAGCAAAACTTTGAAACACTGGAGACAGCTTTTGGTGAGTAAAGTGATGAAGTTTGATGTTGAACTCACAATTTTTCTTCTAGACTAGCAATTAAACAGCTGTTAATGCTAATGTTGGCTACGTAGCAATAGCAAAACATACCATAACATAGCTCCTTTAACAATCATGGAGAGGTTTCAAACTAGTCCTTTCTAGAAACTGCATAATCAAGTGACAATAATGAAAGCTTGATTTGAAAATAATACACTGTTGCCCATAAAGTTGGAATCATTTTGTTTTCAGACACATTCCTCTGTTTATTCCTATTTAAATGCATCAGTAATCACTTTTGACCAGGTGCAATGATTACATTATGTGTCCCAATTACCCAGGTGAAATGGAAATGGAAAGAGGTAAAAAATATTTTATTCCAACTTTATGAGCAACAGTGTATATGAATATGCACTGTGGTGGTTTCCTATCTCATGAGACTTTCAGGTCCCATTAGTATGATTTTCATACTTCAGTGAGGTGAATGGAAACAATTGGCTGGAAGAAAGGTATAACCAAGTAAAAACTTCTGGTATGTTTTGCTAAAAATGTTTGGCAGTAACATCAAGTAATCATGACTTTAAAGTTAATCTTGCCCTCTCCGTAGAAGAGAATAATTTCCCTGCTGCCTTCATGTAGGGATTTAGCCTTTAACATTTGCCCTCTCAGAGGGTCATGACCCAAACTCACCCAATCACACATTAGTGGAGTTTGGTTGCCCTCACCCTGAACCTGTGAGTGCTGATACTTCCTGCAGCCACACGTCTGTCCTCAGGTCAAACATTACTCACTGCCAGAAAATCCCAGCTCAGGGGTCAACTGTTCACAGATCATCTACGGTCAGTTCTCCTTTCAGACTTTTTCACAAGTTGCAAACACTTTGATGTGATGCACCGACAGATACAACCACAGATTCATCTTGGCAGCGTGGAACAGCCTTTCAAATACGTCATTAATACAGTATCACAGACAAAAAGATAGCTGATCCAGCTATTTCTCACCAAAGTCAAAGCATGAGCAGCCATTATGGAGGTCAGAAAACCAAACTTCTCACAAAATACATGCTCATATACGCTAATCTGCATTATTTCATGAAGTGTTTGTACACACACCCCAGCGCGCAGACACACATGTAATGTCTGGGTTTGACACATACTCCTAAGAGTAACATTGTGGCTGGCTATGGCTCACGTGCCCTCCCTCAGCTGCCTTAACTGATGTATACGTGGAAAAGACATGGCCCCAGGTTATTAGCTAGAGCACGAGTCACCTCAGCAGTTGATTATTGCCTTATTTCAGCCGGGTTGTTCTTCCTTCCTTCTCTCAAGACACACGTCATCGAACCCTTGGGGCCAGATGAAAGAAATCAAAGACATGTGACCTGCAAAGAATGGAAGAGGGTCTAGGATGGTGTTCATGTGTGTGTGTTGGTCTTAAAAACGCAAGAGAATATTTCCATTGCATGAATACAATGTGTTTATTCTGGAAAAAAAATTAAAATATACTGTACATTTATTTTATACTATATTTAAAATACAGCAATCAAAGTTATAATCCTCAAGATTTTCATCAAATCAAACCATTTTATTTATTTTTTTCAGCAATTGCCATTCACTGTATTTAGATTCTGCAACCACCTCTGTATATAGTTTTTCATTATTAGTGATGGACTCCATACCCAAGCTGATTTTAAATTGCCCTCCAGCATTACTGTCTGTGATTGTATGTCATTGATATCAGCCTTACTGTTGACTGTCTTTACTGTGTGTCAGAGCTGTATTAACTGCCAATCCAACCCAAACATTTCCTACTGCTGCTGCTTCACATTAAAAAACATTCAACCAGTGAAACACAGGGTAGCTTTTATTTTGAAGTACTCATCGGAAACATAATGAGGTAAGTGCTAACCATGACTGTTCATTAAAAAATGCCTCTACAAAAAACAACATGAGTTTGTTTGGCGGAGCTGTAAATAGATGCGACACTTGCTCCTCTGTTTCTGATAAAACAGTGTGCTGTAGTATTACACTCCCTATTACCACTGGCAACTACGAACCAACCTGAAACCTTAAGGATTTCAACTTGAAGGAGCCTGTCCGTGAAGGTGGATAATATTAAATTTTAAACCCTGCCTGTTTGCACAGAAAACTCACAGTACTCAGTGTTTTTTCTGTCCTCTCTATTGAAATGCATTTGAATGCATTAGCAGAGAACACAGCAGGCCTGCACTGTCTTGGTGACCCCTGCTGCAAGGCAAACTAAACACTCCAGCACTGTAGCAGCAGGCCAGCCAGCATCTGAGGTCACACAGCCAGGCTGCATGAGTCACACAGCCCAGAGCAAAACCAAAATGTGTAAAAACTTCACATTGGCAGATTAGTTTGTTTACATCCTGCACTGGACGTGATTTGGCCAGGCTGCAGCGAGACACAGCCAAGGAGCCTGTCCTCTCTTCTCTCTCTTTAACCCTCTCCTTCTCTGCTGCAGTCCATTTTCTTTCCTTCCTTCCTTCCTTCTTTTCTTTCTTCCCTCCTAAGTCTCTCCACTTCATCTCTCCCACTCTCACCGCTGCCAAGAGCACATGACCATGAGGCAGAGTGAAGCGGAAAAATAAAGCAGCCCTGCCCTTGTAAAAATTAAAAGTAAAAAAAAAAAAAAAAAAAGAAAGAAAAATCAGACAAATTAATAACAACACGAAACAGATGGGGAAGTTGTATTTCCAGAATAAAACAAGACATTTAAAAAAAAAAAAAAAAAGAAACACTCCTTTTCTCCCCAGCAGAGTTTGCCAAGTTATGAGCTCATACTTTGTAGGTCCTCTGCTGAATATCTATTCATAGCGTCAGCTCCAAGATGTCAGACTTTTATGACCCATTTCTCCTCTCGTTATCTGCAGCAGCAATTAGGGGCCTGCTAATTTAACGCTGGGAATATGGAAGTGCTTTCCTGACTTGGAAGGAAACTCAGGACGGCTCACAGAGAACTGGTGCGCACAGGGACGGGTTAAACTCTTCATACGTCTTGAAACATATAGTAGAGAGTGCTAAAAGTCAGCATGAGCTCACGGCTTATGTGTGCATGTGCATGTTTTTCTCAGTACAACGATGAACAGGGTCAGTCTGGGGTAAGACAAACATACACAGAGACACCCACACTCTGTATGGGCCGCGGTTTTGAGGTCATGCCTGGCACCGCTCTCTGAAATCCATTGAAGTGGTGATGTCATATCTGCATCATCTATTACCTCTCTTCCTGCACCACCTTGAGGTCGAAGGTTTACCTCATTCCCTCACACTGACCGCCCCTTCGGGAGTGTTTAACCCTCTCTAAATCAAGAGCCGCATTTTAAATCAGTTACAACCTTATTTTGAAAAACAAAAACCCACTAAATTGTCAAACTTTTTTGCTTGACCATCATGTATAGTAACAAAAAGCTAGGCACCAAGAGGTATTGCAGCTTGCTTGCAAAGGGCTGACAGCACTGAACAATGCAGATCATGACCCTTTTTAAAGACTCTGCACTTCCACACAGGTGATTTGAGTTGTAGCTAATTAGACCTCTGCTCAGGTTGGAGCTGAACTAATGAGTGAAAACACCTGTGAACAATGGCTGTGCGTGGCTTTTAATAGATATCCTAAATCCTAGATTACGGGTTAATACAGGCTCACAACTGTTATATTTGACAGATAGTGAGTCTTAAATTCAAGTTGTGATTTGTTTTTCTACTTGCAGGGAATACACAGCATGTCTTCATCTCCTCTGCCATGCTTTCTACAGACCATCAACCTCAAAAAAATGTCTGCCGCGCTCCGATTCTGTTGACTGCCATTCTGCTCTGAGTCAGGTGGGACCAGCAGGTCGTTTGCTTTACATACACACAAAGCAAACAACGTGTAATTGCAACCTCCTGAAGGTTCTGGGCCCTGGTAGATGCAGCAAAGCCACATCCTTATCTGAGAAGCTAAACTTCGTCATTGTGTTGTGTTTTGCTGTGGTGAAGGATTCAGAAAAATAAATGGTCACAAATGTACGTTTCCACTAATGCTAGTGAAATTGCCCCTCTATACAGTAGAGATCATTTTGAGCACTTAGCTGATTTTGCTTTTTTGAAACGGCATCTGCTTCATATGTTATTTTCATTTATACTGGAGCTGGAAACCTGAGAAAATGAAGAGGAAATTGGTATTTCACTGACCGGAAATCACTGTCGCTTCTAACAAACATCAGCTAAATGTCATGAGCCAGTTAAACGTAAAAGATTTTTTCCTTAAGACAAAGACTTGATTTAACCAGAGAAGAGAGGGTCATTATTTGTCCATTTAATGGAGTCTACCTGCCATATTCTATGTATGATTCCTGACTGAATGTACTTGGAGGCTCTCCATGTACCCTTTGTGTTCATTTGATTTACACTGTCAGTATGCATATTGCACATGTAGAGGTAGCCAAAAGGTTGGTTTTCATCCGTTTTAAGTAAAGTTGCATTTTAAGTAGAAACAAAGGCAAAAAATACAGTTCATGACACCGGACACAAGCATGTGAATTATGGCAAAGTTGCATAAAGCAATTATATGTAGAATTTACAACTCTAAGTACATATAAATTCTGCATAATTTTTTACATAAGAGATACAGTTGTGTGTAAAATCAAATTTTCCCTGCACAGATTCAAGTAGTGTGTTTTCCCCTGCCACAGCGTGTTGAACAATAAATCCTGTGAGAAATGGTTACTGTGCATCTAAGGTCACCTCATCTGACACGTAGCCTATTATGCATCTGAAACTGTCTACAAGGGATTTGATTCAATTTAGACTTTTTTCACAGTGACCATGACAGACCGACTGGAGCTGATAAGAATTAAAAGATAATTAGGTTCAGTTACAACCAGTGACCTTTGTTGTGATTTTAAACCTTCAGGTTCTGCAGCTATAGCTGGGATATACAGGCTCCAGCCCCCACACAACCCCTTACAACTAATGGATGGATGGGTTCTGCAGTAGAGCTGTTTATTGAATAATATTTAGTTGCAGACAACAGGGATTCAGCCTGGTATTTATGAGATTAGCAGCAATATGTTTTTTAAGGACCATCATGAGGATACACTACAGTGTCATCGGCGTACATGTAGACATACCTTTGTACACTCCAAGTGCAAATATTAGTTTATGCTAAAATAAAGCTACATGTGAGACTTGCTTGTGACTTGCACATATATGACTTATTCCCACCTCTGGTCTGTGTCAACAAAAATGTTGACAATAACACCCAGACTTATAACAATATAATATTACTGTTGTCGCACCTGAAGGGTAAAAGTGTAAAAACAGTTAACAGCTGATATTGGCATGAATTATCCAAGTTTGGTTGTAATTGCATTTTTAATCATGTAAAACATTAGTAGGAGGCCGGATTAATGGTGAAAAATAAGAAAATATCTTTTGGTGGAAATGTGCACAGCTTATACTGATAGATTCTTCTTGAACCAAGATTTCCTTGATAAACTAGGCTAATACTTTTTTAACTCCTTTTTTAGATCAGTTATCCAAATACCCATATCCAAATGCCAGATGCTTTGTAAAATACCACATGGTGGTGCTGTCATATCCAGATCAACATGAAAAACAAATGATTTTTTTCCGCCAAATTGGAATGAAATGTGTGAAGTACACAAAACAAGATGAGGGACCAGGTTTTTGAGATATCTGTCAAGCAAACAGACACAAACCTCCTCAACTTACAATGATGCAATGCTGCATCCTGAGGAAGCATTATGTTGATGTTGATCCATTTAAATGCGATTCTGGCATTTGTCATGTCTTGAGGTCAAAAGTAAGAAATGTATATTGTCAAAAAAAAAATTTTTTTTTATTTTTAAAAGTGTCACGATTGTCTCGAAAAGTTTTTTTTAAAAGGCCATGAGCTCACTAGTAATTACTGCAGACACTCACAGCCAGTACGAGATATTATAGGAATAGCTCACTCTCTCTCTCTCTCTCTCTCTCTCTCTCACTCTGTATTTGACTCCTACAAGCTGGTATCAACAGGAAAGAGTCAGCCAATGAAACTAATTGGGTGGTGTGTGTTTTATGAAAAGAACAGCCTGTACTGTCCTGGGCTCCCTCCCACAGCCCTCTGACTGGCTGGCTCATAAGTGGTCTGCTTTTCTTCTCTCTGCTGTGATTGGAGCCAGGGAAAGCCAATCACGAAAAACTTTTTTTCCCTCTTTTCCTCAGGACATACCCTTGTTGTTTTCAACTTTAGAGACAGAGCTGGGCTGAGACGATCCAGCACAGTCACAGCCTGCACTCTGGTGCTGTGGCTGCACTCGAGATTTACACTGGATTTTAGCTCCACAGCACATGTATATTTTTATTACACCAAATATTGTTGGTGCATTAGGAACTCCATAACAGAGAGAGTTCCTATTTGCAGATTATGGGAATATTACAGAAATGCTTTGGTTGTCAAGTTCATACAGAAATAAGATCACAGCTGAATTATGACTGTGAAAAATATAGATATTATAAGGTCATTAAAGCCTTATTGTAAAGCATGAAGGCTCTTCATGAAGTGATTTAATAGTGGTTACACTGTTGATCAATGATGGTATAGTTACTGATCCTATCACTACTGTGTCATTCACTTAACTGAAGGACAAACTAAATCTATTTAATAACATGGCTCTATCTCCATCAGGTCTTTGTTTAAGACTGTAATCACTATGACCAGCCTGCCAGTTTACATGGGCGGATCAGTTTAAACTTAAAATGCGAGTGTATGTGTATTTGTTAAGGGTGGAGTGGTTGTGTGCTGTGCAATCAAAATAGTGAGCACATGCATTTATTACACCAGCGATACTTTTTAATCAATCCTAATGCCGACCGCAGAAAAGACAAAATACAAAATACGCAGGGTATAAAATCGATTATTAGGCTCAGTTTTGCAACAGTTTATTTATCATAAAAACAATAATGAAAATATATATTTACAAAAATGCACAAAAATGTTGCTTTGGGAAGCTATACATACACCCACAAAAAAAGCTCAACATAAATAAGTTAGTATAATTTTTTCAGTGTTTTTCAAAACAAAAAAATAGAAAATAAAAAAAGGCACACAGGTACACTTCAAAGTTTGACACCAGATAAGGCAGTGTAACTTTGTTTTCTGCCTTCACAAAAATGAGAAATTAACAATAGTGCAATTACATGTTCCACATGAATTCCACACCACAAAGACAAATCTTTGATTCACATATTTGCATAATAAGTAGCCCTGTGATTTTAACATATTTTACTTATGTTAACCTGGACTACAAAATTTATTACAAGGGGTGGGATATGTGACCTACAAGCCACTAAAAAATTATTTCACCTAATTTAAAAATAAAAGCTAATTCTTAGGATTATTAGCAAATACTGTTAAAATTTGGTTGGATATTGCTCAGCAGTTTAGCCACCCTCCCACCCCACCCCTCAAACACAGAAAAAAAAGGCACAAACTTTGGCAAAAACCCAGAAAAAAAAAATAGAATAATGACATTAAAAAAAAGGGGAAATAAGGAATTATTATTTGCATGTAAACTTGATCTATCATGGCTGTTCCCAGTTAGATGGACCCTCAACTTACAGTGTGGCCATCTGGGCCTTCAAACACAAGATATATAACACTGGGACAAATAAAGCCATAGAAAAAGTGAAGACATTTTGTTTCCACATAACCCTGACTTTTGAAATCTGCATTTGTAACTTACATCAATTACCTGAATAATGATACAACATGACCATTTTTAACAAAATAATATTTCTCTGTTGGAAATTGCACTGCAACTTCCCGAGTCAAATTCACACACTTATTCAAATACATTTAACAAAAGGTATGAAAAGCATATCATGCTTTTTTATGTGCTACATCTGAAACATAGGTAGTAGATAAAAAAAGATGAGCAAAAATCCATTTGCACACTGCTACATTGTCTGCTGCTTCTGAGGCAATTTAATTAAAACGAGTGCCAAAACTTGATAGTGTACATATTCAGTGCTTGTGCAGCCTCTCCTCCTCCCCCTCTTTAGGAAAAGGCTGATTTTTTTCTTTCTTTCTTTCTTTCTTTTTTTTTTTTTTTTTTTTTAATTTTCTCCCGCGTCTGTCAGATGATGAGAAAAGGCTACAGTATTCCACCAGCAACAGGTCTCCCCGCTCTGTGGGACATAAAGAGGAAACGGGCTGTTGAATGGTGCAATTGAAAAAGCAGTTGCTCATGTTTGATATCCCCCGTGCAGACAAACACGCACACACGCACACGCGCATCCGCACGCACGCACACGCACGCACACACACACACAGAGGGTGAACAGTCATAGTGTGAAAGGTTGTGGAAAACAAAACAATATGATGTATGTTTGAAGAGGTGATGACGTGTTAAGAGTTGTGCAGGACAGAAGTGTTTACAACGGTTTTGGGTTGATGCTGATGCTAAACAAGTAAACACAACTCCACTGGCATCCGAAATAAAAGCCGATAATTAGTGATTGGCACACTGAAGAGCTGTGTGTTATTATCCATTCACATCAGTTGACATCAGAGGCACAGTGAGATAATGGTTTCTAACCTGGCACTTTTTTCACTGGACCTCCGCGCTGCTCTCCGGCCTGCTGGGTCTCTCCTCCGCGGCTTTAACCGCCTGACTTCCTGTACCGTTCGACTGGTCTTCATCATCATCTTCGTCGGAATGCAACCTTTTACTTTGACACTCGCCGGAGCAGGGACCTGACAAAAAAATATATAAAAAATAAAAAATAAAGTAAGCATGCAGAAAAGTTGTGAGGGTGTTGGCGTGTCGAGCTGCACGTCCCCTTTAAAAAAGCACCTGACAGACACGGCAGACTGCTGCTGCCAAACCGTGAAGAAATTTTAGCCTCTTGTACCGAGTGGCCCGAGGACTGAGAAGGAAATGTGTGCAAACTACAGTGTAATAAGCGCATTTGATCTCTGGAGTAAATGTGCACTGCACTAATACCTTTAGTAACAACTAGAGTTCAGATAACTTTTTAACATTTGGGCAGAAATGTTCTGTTTGCTCCTTCACCCCCCCACCCACCCCCTCGGTGATTTGCTCCAGCACGCTTGTGTGTGTTTGTAGAGACGCGGTGATCGAACCGATCGGAGCCTGTGAGCTTGGCGCCTCTGCATTGCGGCACAGCGGCTCTACAGAGACGCACAGCACAGGGGAAACTAAAAATGCGTGACAGCTTGAATAAGTCAAGGTAAATCACCTAAAGCTCCTCGACGTCTTTTCTTTGAACCGTGTCTGTCTGGTTGGCGAGTCGACCGCCGTTCACTCCTCTCCTCGGCGTCCTGCTGCTGGTTATCGCCGGACAAGTCCACATCTCGCTGGGGCCGCTGGCTCCCGTGAGGCGGTCTGAGATAAAACTCCGGTGGGTCGCTGTCCTCCTGCCACTCATAGTTACGCGGACTCAGCGGTCTGTCGGTCTCCGGGTCGAAATTGTACCTCTCCCTAAAAGCCTGCACTTCTTCCTGCACTACAGCATCCAAATTCCTCTGTATCTCCTCTGGGTTAGGTCGGCCGAAAAGATTTCTGCTAACCCGAGGTCTGAGGTTGTCTTGCTGCCGCGCATCCACCCCCCTCTCCAATGTCGGGCTCGCATTAGAAAGGCGAACATCTGACATTTTGTTGCACATATGACAAGGGTAAAAAAAAAAACACAAAAACAACAACCAAAAGCGTCTGAAAAACTGCTATTTCCAAGTAGTATTCCTTTCAAATGCACAGTCACGGGAATGATGCATGCATACTCCGCGCGTATCATCCAAAACGCGTACGCGCAAAAACGGAATAAAGCGTCTCCAAAGGCGCAGGGGGGTTTAAGAGAGCCACTCCTGTCAAGTCCGTAGTAAGACTGATGAAAACAACAAGTCAAGTCATGACAGCCAACATGGCGTTAGAGGGAGCTATGAGTGAAGAAGAAAAGTTGACATCAAGGACTATTTAAACAGAGAAGGCAATTCATTGGTCTGCCGACTAAGGACCGCCCATAGATCTCTTAAAGTCGAACAGGGGCAACAACAACACAGAGCTGGATTGGATTAACTCTGTGCATGAATATAGCCTAATTATTCTGTTTGATTAGTTAGATACATAAGAAAGAGCAAATGGGAGGTAGGCATTAGATATAATGGCGTGAATGATCGTGTTTTATCTTCCCATTAACACCTGATTTATCAGGTCAGACATGAAGCTTAAAGGTCACAGATTTCATTTGATCTTATTTGCATGTGTGCTCATGCACTGTAAAATGCTGTGGATTAAAAAAAAAATCAGATAATTGTCTGAAGTGTAAAACCTGACAAGAAAACAACATTTATAAAAGATTGATGTCACTGCAGGAGACTTCAGGTTGCTAATACTATCACATAAACCAATCATCAAGATGTGATGATAGTATGTATGTGTGCTGACAGATTCATCTGATTCACATAAACAGCTTAGGCACACTTGATTCAATCACTGTAAATCTACTCACTTACAACTTCAAGGTTAGTGAAGGTCAGTGAGACACTAGCGTGAGGTTTCATGCAGGAAAACAACTCAAAAGAAAAAAAAAAAAAGCCACAAAGCTGCCTCATTGCATCCTATGACATCAGCTCTCGAGCAGAAAGTCCTCTGTCATCGTTGGCTAGGTGCCTATCGCTCTCAGGCTCTGCCACTGTTGCCACAGGGGTGGTTTGCGTGCTTCACTGGTTGTAATTGGTTGCGTGTGCTTAGAATTTAAATACCAAGCAAACAGAAAGTGGTGCAGCTTTAAAAAAAAAAAAAAAAAACTTTCAAATTCAAGCCATTTCCCTCAGTGGGCTCTCAGTTTGCATCTTAAAAAATTTCCTCACTTAAGAATTTAATTGGCGCTCATGTCAAGACTGTGCAGTTAGCAAATTTATTTTCTGTACATCTCAGAGCTGCATAGGAATCCTGTAGTAACTGAGTGAAAACATCTGCAACAGTTAGCACTACACATACCCAGAAGTTCATGATGTCCCAACTAAACCTCTACAGAGTGTCACTCTACATTCCTCTGCACTATTTGCCAGTAAAACTCACTGGGCCTGTGTTTAAGGCCATGCTGTTTCAGTTAACCCTCGAAAAGACTCAAGCATCTCGTGATAAATACAGTGAGGCCATCTGTTATATTGATGTTATCGCCGGGATCACACTTAATCCATAATGTGTTTATGCTGCTGCAAACTGTGCAGTGTTGTGCAGAGTGATCCCTCAGCTGAAAACAGATTTTGATCGAACTGATTAGACGGGCGAGTGAGAAACAAGGCAAGAGAACATTTTGTTAAGGTCACACATGCATAACCAATGCTTTGGTTAATGCTAATGCTTGTGTTTTTTTCCTTCACAGTTGGAAATATTAAGGCTCGTTCTCCTAGCTTCAGAGGAAAAAAAAAAAAGTATGAGTTAGAGAATCCATCACAATAGATGTGAAACCTTGAGATGACTCTCCTCAAGTTTCTTTGTTTTGTTTGTTTTGCTGAGCCAAGGTTGTGATTTCTCCACCAGGAACCAATGCCCAAAACACCACTGATGTTTTATTAGCATGTCCCTACAGTGTCATTTTGATCATTATTAGTTGGGAAGCTAGGTTTGACATCAAGTGTGTATTTTTAAAATGACAAAATGGGAGTAAGAGTTTCTTACCACTAAATGTCACCCAGTGGGATGATACGACTGTGGCAGATTCTGATAGTAAAATGAACATTAGTTACACACGTTAGTTACACATTAATTATGATCCACGATTAAACACTCACAAAACAACAGAGAAAAGCCACTTTGTTTTTTTTTAATGGTTTTTAGATAACATAGAAAAATATTTTTTGACTCCACAGAAGTCAACAGTTCACCCTTTGACCATGAACAAAGGAATCAAAGGGACAGCAGTAATGCACTCTTGCAAAGGATGTGTCACTGTCAACACACATATGTCTATCGTTAGAGAGGATGTGTAATAAATGTTACTAATACCATATGTCGCTGAAAAGTAATAAAAATGAGTTCTCTCATAAAAAGGAGCATTAAAAAAATTGCGCGACAGGCATAATTCATCAAGTGTAAAGAAAAACTGTAAGAAGTGTATTAATTTCTTTCCATTTCAACAGCAATGGAAACATGAATCTGGTCTGCCTAGCAACTGGTCTTTGGAAATACTATTACTTCCATATTTCTCTTTTGAGCCATACATTCATACTTGTAATATTGTTGAAGCCTGGAATAGTTGCTGAACTGAGCTGAACTGACCCTTGTGGAAATAACTGAATATATTATAGCACTAATTCTAATACTGTTCATCTGTATTTGACAAATCTTTTTTGTTGCAATGTGCACATTTTTTTAAAAAGGTTGTCATACCTCTAAATAGTTGGACAGCAACAGAAAATTTAGATGAACTTCAGGGCAACTATCCACATGCAGTACATGACAATGAGGTTTTAAACTGGGAATCGTTTTTAATTCTGAGCCTGCAGACACAATGCAACAGGGGTCTGGCAACACTAGTCACACCTGCTGTTCGCTTCTATAAAACCCTACATTAAACAAATAAAACCTGGTTAGCTAATGCAGCGGGCTAATGTACTGGCCACAAGCATAAACAAGAATTTTTCTAATGGATGTGTGTTAATTTTCCCACCAAAATTATCATAACCTAGAGCGATGCCAATTAAGTAGAGGATGTTTTTTTATTCGGCACTGTGTATTTATAGTTTGGCTTAGTATGGATTTAATCAAAAGCGCTGATAAAAACAATTAATGAAAACAGCTATTCAGATATTTTTCCTAGGCACCTGAGCAGGTTATGGACATCTTGCCCAATGTCATGAGACAGCAGCCTTGGAGCTCTGCTTCTTCTTGGCCAGTTCAGACTGAATCTGATGGGGGAACTGGTGCAAGTGCTTGTTCACACACTGCATGCAGAACCTCTTGGTGTAGAAAAGACTGCAGTCCTGAGAGAAGAGAGAGCATAGTTCACCATCAATGCTGGAAGTTCACATAAGCACCAGATATGACTAGTCACACTTATTCTAACGTAGGAAGATGTTTTAATTTCATATTTATTTGTTAAACTAGATTAATTGATTTCAAGGGCATCAGTCTCAAAGTTCACTCAGCACATACATATGCCACATCAGAGGAAAACATCAAAAGCACAGACATGTTTTTCAACAGTGATCTACAAGGTCAACTCATGTCAAGTGGAAAACTACAGCAGCAACACGCTTTATATTCAAAGACAGTTAACATGCAATTATAGCTGATGTCGATGGTTTCTTTCTTACATACTGTATCTTAAAAGGCACACACTCACACACGATGAATAATCTCTCGCTCTGCTACATGTAACGGGTTCACGGTTTTATCAGAACTGATGTCCTCCCTCGAGGAGCATGTCAACATCCAGCTATTAATTACATATTTAGTCTGTGGCATAAACATACCGTAGCATTTCAATCTTAACACAACTTACCGATCCGACACAGACACACAGGTTGCAAAGGCTGCAGGTAGACCCCAAAACAAGAAACTTCTCCTTGTCCGGACTGAAGGGATCCTTGGTCACAAAACACTCCTCAAGCAGCCTGATGGAGAGCAGACAGCCAGACATAAGCTAAATTTTAACTTAATTTAGTTCCCCGTGATTCCCAGAAAAAAACAGGAGTGAGATTCAAAGCAGAAATTGTTTAAATGCACCCTACAAGTCGCTGGAGGGCTATTTTCGCCGTGTATTTAACGTTAGACATAACATCACATACAGTCACGTAGCAGCAACATTAGCTTTCGCTAAGCTAGCTCCGCAGCGGTAGGACAGTTTTTGCTTAATTTTCACTTACACAATAGCTCTCGTGTTTGGTGGTTTCTGGCCGTAGTAAGTATAAGGGCTAGTTAAACCACACAACTGGCAACTAAATGTTTTTTGAGGGGTTTCACTAGTAGTTTGCTCCATCGTTCAGAGCTTGAGAGCACAAAAAAAGTTTGTTCCTGGTTTTCAAATCGAGTCTATCTCCGTTCAGCCATGTTGTTTCATGAAGCTTTACCGCCACCTAATGGCGTGGGGGAGTAGAGCCGTACATTGTGTAGGACATATTGTAGTACACGTATAAAAATAAAATAGATGATAATTATTTAGTTATAAGTGGTTTTGTTGTTTGATTTAAAAAAAAAAAAATTATTGACAAATGGAAAATAAAACTCTGAACATTTGACCAATATTCCACAGTGAAGGCAGTTTATATATATATATCAATATATTTTATAATGCTCAAGCAGTGTATGTGGATAGGCCCGTTTTGTATATAAAAGTATATGAAAGTGAACCAGAGATTTCCATAGTAAAAATAATCCTAAATTAATACGTTTTTACAGCAGAAAGTCTAACATGTCATTAAAGAAAAAAGCACAGGTGTAATTAATAACATTAAGGGCTTGCTGGGACAAAGCTGTCATTTACATTATTAGTTCCACCTGTGCTTTTCCTGCTATGACAATTCAAAATGTCTGCTGTAAAAAAAAAAAGAAAAAGAAAAGGCAATTAACTAATTGGGGTCTGAATCAGAGGAACAGATAATATTATCCTCAATAGGCAGGTAAATAAGTCAGTGCATTACAAATAAAAGTCAGTAAAATATAATAGTTTATTCTGGGCTACCAAATAACTAAATTTATTAAAACAGCAAATGCATTTTCTTATTGTACACTGTACTGTACACAATCAAAATATATAAACAGTTTCATTATGACAAGAAACAATGTTTCTGTACGACACAGGGAGGGTTGAAATCTAGGAAACAAGGCAATACGATCTTTTTGAGTACTGCGTTACTGTCTGCAGATCCGTCCATTTCACTGTGGTCACCACATTCTTGTCATATTTACAAAATAAAACACAAACCAGCTTAACAGATTATTATGTTTGTGGTCAAAATATTCAATACTGGCCAACACCGCTTTTTCTTGAAAAAACAAAAATGCCCTTAAGAATTTCTACAAAACATTTTTTACAGGTAACACTGATCTATGAGTGAGAACTATCATGTTGTCCTGGTTTTAGCAGTAGGAGATAAATACATAACCCATGAAATTACAATATTTTCAAATGATGGTTGATTTAATACTATGTGAAAACATTCCCTGGTCCAACATTAAATAGTGATATATCTAAATCATGGCTTATAAAAGTATTCTGTTCTGTATTTGTTATGTGTTGAATGTTTAAGGTGTGGTCAGAATAAAGGAAATATGAGGTCAGCTGGTGAAACATTACAACACTTGGTGAAAACTGATAAAGGCCTTTCTTCAACCACTAATCTCAAGATGGTCCAAGGAAATTTAAGGCACTAGTACACAACAAAATAACATGACAGTGATATTAACCTCATTCAAACGATCTTTGAATTAACACATCATACTAAATATCCAAATATATTAGGAATATGACTTTTAAGCTCCTTTTGCACAGCCAACACTGCAGTTGTATCAAAGATTTAAAATGTTAAAAACATTCACTTTATTGTTCACAGGCACAATTAGCATTTAGCATCAGTGCAGGCATGACTTTGGCAGTCATGTCGGGGTATCTTTAATATGTGTTCACCCATGCATATTTTCATAGCCTACTCCCTAAGTAGCTTTTCTCCTGCACTTGTGTCCGGAGGGTAAAAGCTGGCATCCAGGACCCAATCAATGGCAAAGTGGTGCTTTTAGTTCAAATCGATGCATTTAAAAGGAACACATCTCTAGCCATCTATGGTGCGAGTTCAAAAAGTTTGTTCCCCACTGTGTCCCCTTTCATAGCAGCAGTCAGGTCCCCTGCCACAGCTGCCATTCCCCTTAAAAAGAATTTCACTTCTGTATTGTTCCAGTAGAATGATTTAGAGTCACATGGTCACAGCAGTGCACAATAAGCTACTTACAGTACAATGATATGCATGATAGTATCAGTTAATGTTGTATACTGTATGTATACCCAGTTTTGGGTATACCTGGCTAACATTAACATTTTAATACATGTCCCTGCTCATGACCATGTGATAGCGTCTCAGTACATGTCCCTATATATCTCTTGCAGGAGAGGGTGCAGCGACGTGTCCTCTGTTGTCTTGATTTCCTGCACCAACTGAGCATGCTCGGTGACGAGCTCCCGGAGGTCGGCCAGTTTCTGCAGAAGTCTGGGAAAGAGGAAGGTGTCGTCAGGGTGGTTGGCCAGCAGGTGGAGCCGTAGTGCCTGAACGATGCCTTCCTGCAGCTGCTCCACTAGCGGTACATCCACCAGGCCTGGACGGTCTGAGAGGGACAAAGACGATGAAGAGGGAGGATTCACTCTTTGTGCACTTTTAAGTTGTTTTTGTTTTTTTTTCAATTCCTATCATCTGATATTCCTCCACACAGTGTCAGTTACCTCCACAGCAGATAATGGCAGCCACAAAAAGAGCCAGGTCACTGTCATCCAGCTCCAGAGAGTTGAAGCGTGTGGCAAACTGGAACTTTGGCTCCATCATGTCACTAAATGGACGCCGGAGGCTTTTGAGGAATTCACGGGTGATGAAGCCTCCACCACGGGCCACGAGGAGGCCATCTTTGTTCATGCAGGAGGCCAGGAGGGTGAAGAGGGCTTCGTAAACACCGTACTTTAACAGAGTCACCTTAGCGTGAGGAGGGGAAAAAAGGAAGGAAATCAAGTCATCACATTACAAACAAAATAAAAGCACACCGTCTGTACCTTCTCACGTGGAATGACAGGAAGATACAGGACAGATACAGCTCCCTAAACCCACCTGATCATTCAGATCCAGGCTCTGGAAACCCGGCACCGCCTTAGCAAACTCCGTCAGCTCCGTGACCGTCTCCACCGAGGTGCTCTGGCAGCAGTGGAAGAGCCTCGCTTCGGCCTCCATCTGCTGGAGCTCCCCACACCCCACACCTGGAACCACATCCCCAGCTTGAAGGCCGCTCTCGTGCTCCGGAGAGTCACTGTTTACCATATGGACTGCCAGCGTCCTCTCCGCTAACTGGAAGGTCTCCATGTCATGGATGATCAAAGGCTGCTGGGAAAGACAGAGGAGAGGATGTTGGTAGGTGACACAGAAGACGGAGTAGAGGTGCAGAATAAAGAGTATCCTCAAATTTTTATCCTTTTTTTTCTACTTCACCGGCTTGCTGGTTTTTCCAGTGAGTATGAGCCTTGATTTCGCCTTGTTCATGCTGAAGTTCTTCATGTAAGCCTCGTGGATCTGCTTGACCAGAGTCTTGTGGCTGGCCAGCATGGGGCTTTCCACTTCTTTCTCCACCATCTTGCTTTCAGCCTTGAGCTTCAGCTTCTCCGCCTGGGGCATCCGACCAAACCGGATGGCTGGTGCATAAAGGCATTCATTATCAGCAACCGCTAGAAGACTTATCTTAATGCACAAAGAAACTACAGACAGAGATATCAGACATATATTCCTGCAGCAAACGTGCATTCACATTCACCCACAACAGGTCTGGTGTGTTCTGTTCTCTTTTGTCTCCTCTGAGGACAACATGCCGTCTCCCTCTCAGGTTTCTGACACTGTTCTTGTCTGCAGTGGGAGGCCATTGTAACAAACCCAATGACCCTTCGGCAGTCAGCACAGATGACAGCCCAGATGTGGAGTCATAGACGGGTGGCAAATTAAAGGAAAAAACCTGAATAAATGAGTGGAGAAGCATAACAAATGCAGATGCTGCCACACATTAAGCAATTAACATCCCATCATGCTCTGTGGCATGTATGAAAATACTGAGCAGGCTCAGCTGATTCTGATTTTACATCAAGAGTTGCAAGAGGAAGATCTAAGTGACTTTGAATGACGGATCATTGTTGGGGCACGGACGCCCAACTGGCCAGTGTTTCAATAGGAACAGTGACTAAAGGGACATCTGCATTTAGATCTACAGGAAAGACGTCAGTAAATAGGGTGGAACATTTGATGAACGTGATGCTCATGTGTATGTAAGGAAAAACAGAAGAGCAACTCTCACTCGGGTGACTGTCAATGCGTAATCAGACTCCTCAAGTGAGCGAGTACATGTGTGGTGTACACCAAGAGAACAGGAGAGGCCTGAATGCTTGACCCCTACAGTGAGGGGATCCGGTGGCTCTGTTAAGCTGCGGGGGGTGGGGGCATTTTGCTGGCATGGTTTGGGTCCACTTGTCCCCTTAGAGGGAGGGCTCACAATAAATCAATGCAAAGGTATTCTGAGTGATCACCTTCATCCTATGATGAAACATTTCTATCCTGATGGGAATGCTCTCTTCCAGGATGCTAATGCCTCCATCAATAGGGCACGAGGGGTCACTGAATGTATGAGTATGAAAATCATGTGAATCATATACTATGGTCTTCATGAACACCTATGGGAGAGAGACAGTGCTCTCCACCACCATCATCAAAACACCAAATGAGGGAATATCTTTTGTTGAGAACGCTGTTAATCCCTCCAGCAGAGTTCAGAGACACTTAATGTTGGTTTTTCCTTTAATTTGTCACCGCTCTGTATACGGGCCTGTGGTTTCTCAATGTCAAGCCGGCTCCAGCAGGACATTGTTCTATAAAAGCCCAGTCAATGTAAAGCACATTGAACTGGAGCCAAATCACAGAAGGACATGTCTGTTGTTGTTGTAAAGAACACGTGCCACGGTGTCGTCTGAGGATGTTTGCGAGCAGAGTTTTACGTAACTGCTTTCATAATGCTTACTTTTCAAATTCTTTCATGGCTATATAATCGGTTCAATGGACATTACAATTACAGTAATTGTTAAGATCACAGTGATAGCTAATGTACACTTCACAGATTCATTCAAAGTTACACAGTTTAGCTTCCAACTACTTTGCATTACCATTGTGGGACATGCCCACAGAGAGGCACTTGTGGAATCGGCAGTACTGGCACTTGTTGCGATTCTTCTTTTGGATTTTGCAGTTGCGTTCACACTTATCGTACTCCAGCTTCAACCTGATGGTCCTCCTGAAGAAACCCTGGTTGAAAGAGAGCAACACACTGTAGCTCACTCTCTGTAGCTTGAAAATGACTTACTGCACAGTGCACGGATGTAAACTGAATTGCACGGGGTGTTAGACCCTCTTATACTTGCTTGCAAGTTTATTTATTATTACTAATATTATTATTAAGAAAATATGGTCATTTTCATTATTTTCTTGAACTTCGCTGGAGCTCCAAGGATACAAATGTGTATATCCCCTACTTACATCATGTATTACAGTATCCAAGTCTGCAAGAAACTGCTTGCTTAACAGATGCATTTCTCACATTATGCTATCACAGTCCTTCCTCTTTTTGCTTGCCCTGTCTGCAACCTCAGGCGGATCAGGACTAGACTCAGTTCCCTGATCACCTTCAGTCATGGCCAAATTGTCATACAGACATGCCTTTAAAAGAATGTTTCTGTTCTTTACTGTGCTTTGTAATTGTTAGAAATGTGTGAACAGTGACCCAAAGACCAGGAAGTTCAGGATTAAATTTTTTCTGCTGTGGACTCTTGAAGGAGCATTCACTATTTGTCTGTGAAATCTGATCACAAAGGTCATCATCCCTCAATACAGCTGCGGTATAATTCTGAAGAGAATGTTATACACTATATATCAGACACTTATATCTGCCATAATACTGTGCATGCGTCCTGTACATTTTTAAGCCCTGGTAGGACCGGTGCTGTATTACACTTTGGACTGGACTGTATCGTTGGATCACATCTATATTTAAATAGAGATATGCTTCAAGGTAGACAGCGCCGCAGACCCTGACCTTTCCCGAAGAAGAACCCCGATTGGACAAGACATCCTGCATGCCTCCAACACACACTGAGATAAAAGGCAAGCAGGCCAACACACGCTACCAGATGTCGCACATGTGCCAAAACATATGATCCTTTGACGTATACGCTCCCATACACACACACACACACACACACACACACACACACACACACACACACACACACACACACACACACACACACACACACACACACACACACACACACACACACACACACACACACACCTTTGTGCATCACTGATATTTCAGTCAGGACATTCCTCAACCCTCATTTTCCGGCAATATATCTGGCGCCACATGGTTGTGCAATACATCAGCCATCATCTTACAATTTTGGCCTTGGCTGCCTTTATGTTGAAGAGCAGTTACGACACATTGTTATTAAGTGTTATTATGTGTCACGCATCACTTTTGTGTCATTTAAAGGAGGGGGTCGTTTTGTGGGGAGATCTGGGTGTAATCTTCATGATAATGTTGAAGGGAGAAATGCGAAGGTCCGGGCATATAGTTTAGTGCCATATGATAGTCATCAAAATGCATTACAAAACAACATAGCTGGAGGAAAGAGCAGATGTGTGTTTACAGCATGCATGTGTGTATGGGTGTACAGGCACAACCAGAGGCCAGTTCTTTGCAGTGATATATAGCCGTGAGAGGTGAGTAACGAGAGTAAAGACGTAAGCAGGGAGACGTATTGTGCAACGTTTTCCTTTAGGGCAAACATCTTTTTCTTTTTTTAATATCTAGGCATCTCTGAGGTGCACCTACTGAGCAGGTACATTTACCTTTGTGGTTTTAACTTTCTAAAACTGAAAGCTTCTTTCTGACTGACTGTCCTGCTGCTCTGAATGCCCAACACATATTTCATACCGTCATCGCCACCACAGACTTTAAGCCCTCACACCACAGAATCACAGCACATTCCATTCACATTCCCACTGCTGAGCGCTCCCCTCTTTGAAGCGAGGTGTTGAAAATGATACGCAGAGCCTGTCCAGCATGGAAACCGTGAAATGTGACTGCTACATATCACAAGCCAGATTTTTTCCGTGATGGCGCAGCATCATCAGTCAGGGGATTTAGGAACAGGCTGCTGTCAAAATGCGTCTCTCACATGTGCGCACAGCGTCCGACAGCTCAGCGTCATCATGTTCCTACTTTAGAATAGCAGCAGTCTGACACAATGACAGGCCGTGTGCCAAGCCAGGCGGCGACCGCTGAGACGGCGAGATGAGCATTATTTGTGGTGATTGTGACAGGTGAGATGTGGGTCATAAACCTGGGGGACCTGCAGGGAGCCGGTCAGGTTTGCACAAAGATGCGCGTTGTGTAATTGACAGGACGTTCTGTAAAACTTGGACTGAGATATGAAAATTGTGAAATGTTAGTCTCCTGCCTGCGTCCATTTCTCTGGACTCCTATAGATTCTACTGCAATTGATGGCACAGTGCCAGTGGGGGGGGGGGGGGGGGGGTTAAAAATCCTTACATTCTCACCAGCTGGGGAAAAGGAGCGATTATGGAGGTAAAAGACACAGAGGAGAACAGCAGTAGCAAGTGAAACAACTCTGTCTAACTTAAAAGACACTCTGGATTGCTTGATCATTAAGAAGCTGTTGTTATTACAGTACAGTTTAAGGTGGGAGCTGTGGCTGACGGAGGTGAAGCAAGGTCATAAGTTAGAAAGTCAAGCAAAAATAGCAAACAAAGATTAGCAGCAGCAACAACCTGGAGAGGTATGAGACCACGACAAGCTCACATGACAAGACAAACAATGCAGCGATGACCCTTCATGGTTTTAACACACACACACACACACACACACATACACACATACTGATCACTGATCAGTCATGATCACTCATGTAGAGCTAAATTGATTCAGGCCTGAGGGCTTCACCTTTTAGAAATCAATGCAAAAAACGGACTTTTATCATTGAATCCAAAAGTGAGAATGTAAAATTTTTATTTTGTTATTTGTTAATTTAGTATAAGCTCTGTACCAGCACCAGCTCCATGTGTGTACAAGCGTGTGTGCGTGTGTACCAACGTCACTCAGTTGGGCACTGTGCCAAGCAGGGGAGAGGTGGCAAGTCAACCAAGGCCATCGTGTCCTCCACCTCACATGACCCAATTTGCGTGTCTCCAAAACTTTCCACTGGCCTGTAGGTCAGGCGCTGCTGCATGCTGCATGCTTTGTATGTGTTTTGGTGTGTGCGCGTGAGCGTGGGCATGCATGCGCATGTCTGTGTTCGTGTTGTGCTGCAAAGACAAATGTTAGTTTTTGGTGCTTCTACATGTGGCTGTGCAACTGGATCAGAGGTAAAAAAAAAAAAACAAAACAAAAACACAAGTGATCATTAGGTCGCATGGGATTGAATCTGTCTTTATGTTTATATTTATATCTTTGCATGCTCTTTCTCACTTTGATACGTACAGTATGTCAGTACATGCATACCATACGTACTCCTGCTGGCTGCGCTGTGTCCGCATTTCTCACCTTGCAGCCCTCGCACGCGTGCACCCCGTAGTGGAAGCCTGAAGCCTTGTCCGAACACACCCGGCACTCCAGATGAAGGCTCTCCTCGGGGCCTGCTGCAGTGCCACACACCCCCGACAACGGACTGGAGGCTGGGGTCAAGGTGTCTACAGCAGAGAGGAAACAGTGATTTCACTGGGCCACGCTTTGAACAAAGATCTTTTTTTCCAAATTGAGAACAATTGTGGGAAAAATGTTACATGTATTCCTGAGAAATGTGGAATTAAGGTGCATCTCCAACTGGTATTGCACAACAAGTCCTGACAAACAGGCCTCTCCTTTTGTCCACCTGAGTAGATTAGTTAAGTGTCTCCTGCAGACCTAAAGCATTTTGGATGATTTGTCTCCCTAAAATTATCGAAGACGTGGATCATTTGCTGCTCGGGAATGTGCAGACAGGATCTCGGAGGAGATGTCTCATCCTGTGTTATCAGACACGCAGTGCTATACATTAGCCTCTTTAGTGAATAATCATACATGACACTGGAGCCAAAAGGTCAAAGGGTCACTGTCGTAATGATCCACATTACCCGTTCTGAGATAAAGATCCGGCGTGTTCGGTACAATTTTAAAAGCAGCTTCTGGTTGTTCATTTGCAAGATAATTAGTGAGCGTTCACTGAGGGCGCTTCATATTTGGCATCATCACCAAACACACTTCACTGCTTTATTTGCAGCTGAGCCCCTAAATATTAATTCAATAATTCGGTTGTGAAGATGAAGGGGTTTTAGTTGAGGTCACCTGACTACTCACCCAGTGAAATGGAGCTCTCCGACCCTGAGCAGGTGCTCTGGTACTCTGGGAAATCAAATCTGAGTGTGTCTTCTCCTATAGACTGGGAGATGTCACAAAGGTCGTCCATCAGGTCTCCGCACAGGGGACTGTCCAGAAGGGAGTCCCCCAGTGGGGATGGGGGGCTGTAGAGGTCCCCTGCCATGGTGGAGATCAAGCTGAACCCGGGAGGAAAAACCCCTCACTCGCCAGACTGGAAGAAGAGATCCAGATTTTAGTTTTGATGATTTTAATGATTTATATTTAATATACTGTAACCATTTATTTATACTGTGGTAGCAATCTCATTATCATCTCTGGGCATATAGGATCTTTGTAGACAATACTGATATATATATTTTGCACATGTTCAAAGATTTCACCCCCTTTTTCTTCAAGAGCAGCAGCACCTGGTGACCCGGTAGCTCAGATATTCATCCCTGAGAAAGCATGTGATTTTACAAATGAATCTGGCTGCAGGTTTATCGTGTTCCAGGGTAAAACACGAACGAAGCCGACATGTCACGAGAGAACAAAGCCACTCCGCTGCAGCGGGGACAGGTACAACTTATAGGCTGTTAACGCCAGAGGAGAGGCTGCTCAGTTCATAATGTGAAGGTGTTTGGTTTGGGCTTAAAGTATGTGTGGGAGGGGGTTTTGGTGGAGCTCCCAGCTGCTCCCAGCGGGGTAAAGGACATCTGTTTGAGCCATCCCACAACAACACAGCACCATGTCCAGCGCTCATGTTCTATAACCCTCTCTCTCCAACTCGCAGTAACTCACAGCGGCGGGCGTCACCGTTGTCGTTCTGTACAGGCTCGTACACTGATTTGCTCGGCAGGTCAGAACTTTACAAAACGTATTCAGGCTGTGACGTTTCTACGCACAAGTAACGATGCGTTCAGGAAGAAAAAAATGTGGTGTAAAAGACAGGGACACAGGAAGCTGCATTTATAAGCGATGGGAATTCTCTCCTTCCAATCCTCCTAAAACATTGTTCCTTTTGCTTCTACATTACTGCAATATAATTTTATCTGTGTTATAACATAAAAAGGTTATTTGATCATCTGAGCAGGAATCACAAGCACATCTCTGATCTAATATACAGAGAGACTTGGCTGTGGGGCCCAATCTCAGAGCTCATACGAGCCCCTATGTAAAAATCCCAGTTTACACAGCTGCATACATCTGTAAGCCGAGCATGGAAGAAGCATTAGCTAACAAGAGGTTGCGCAACTTTAACTTTCATTTCCATGGACCTTTTAGCCTCTAAGTGTGCTTTTTAAGCTAATGATTGAACATGATAATTAGGTAAAGTGCTGCCTTTATCAGTCTGATAAAAAAAACATGCACTCTGTCAACACAGTGAGGACAGTGATTGATCAAAGCGTCCTGTTTATCTAGTCTTCGTGTTGCAGCATTTCAGGGGACAGGTCCTGACAGTAAAGCAAAGTTGCGTAAAGGGGGAAATATGTGAGTGTGTGTGTTCTGCTATATCCTACTGTGCGCGGTGCCATATGGAGTGTTTACAGTGCGTGGCTTCTTTCGGTTCTTGTTTACTGAAGGTTTCTCAGACAAAGCACAGGCAGAGATGGTGGGACCGACGGAGCGCGGAGTAGAGGCGGCTGCTGACTAACTGGTCTGTCGAGTTGCTTTGACGCACAACATCTGCCCTCTGACAAACTGATGCCCCCCCTGGCAGTTGGAGAAGATTTCTCCATCAAAGGGTAGATTGAGTAAATCTGTTGCTCCTTGCAACACAATAAACAGCATTTAAACCTGAGTTCAGTGGGTTCACAAACTTTTAGTCACGCCCTGAACCCATGTTTCGCCCCGCAGCTACGGCCGAGGATGTCTTTTAAACATGCCTGAGATCTTGTCCTAAAAACGACACCGTTTGAGAATGCAGCACTGTAGCTGTTATGAAGCTCATATGGCATCATTTACCTATATGTCTGCTTTCATTTTATCATTCCTCTTTACCTGACAATGAATTTACACTGTGCCCGAGTTGTAATCCAAAATACGTAAGGATCCCATCACAACACAGGCCTAACTATCCCCAGATCTGGTTTCCATGATCTTACAGTATTGATCTGAATGTCGTTGTGTCCAGAACTGCACTCTGGCGTGAAAGAATCTAGAGCAGTAATGATTAGCTGTATCCACTGATTAGTTTATGTAACTTTTTTCAAGCAGAAATGCCAAAACATTTGGTGGTTCCATGTGGTCAAATGTGACAAATGACTTGCTTTTCCGTGGTCCTATGTTAATGGTAAATTGAGTGGGGGGTGGGGGTGGGGGGGGGTGTTGGACAAAGCAGAAAAATTGACTTTTCAATTTTTTTCACTGTTATTGACCAATATATATTAATAGATTAATCAAGAAGATAATCAGTCGAAACTGACGCCAGCTGATCTGTAATTTGAGCCTATTTCATCCATACTGGGTCTGTGTTGATATATTTCAACTGGGTCAACAACTGACTCTTAACTGGGCTTGATATGACTTTACTTCCTCTTTCATAGATGACCCAGGCCCAGCCAATGTCTCCACCTAACCTCAAAAGGACATTGTGTTGAAAATCCCAGAGGAACTGTAATCCCAGACAGAGGGCTCTATCTTTAGGTCACAGCGGAAGAGGAAATATTGAGGGACGTTAGCTGTACTTAACCAAATCAGTGAGGATACACCTGACCCCAGACCAGTGCAAAATGAAAACACAAAATATTTTAGGCTACTTCAGGTCAGATTGACACCAACAGGCGCTCTTCTTATTTCAGGTCCAACACTAAGCACATGTGAGTTAAGGGAAGAGTAGGTCTGTCTCCTATGCGTCAGTGTTCTGTGCTGATTCAGGATCAGCTGTTGTGACCTTTTCCAAGATCTTTCCTCCTTTTGCAACAAGATCATCCATGTACAACACAGACAAACAGCAATCAGGTACAGAGGAAACCCTGCAACCAGCTTCCACATTCTGATGGAAAAAAGTTCTGCAATCACGTAATTAATGTCATGTTCAGTGATCTGACGTTATTTCCTCTTCTACACTGCTGTTACACAGGCAAAGAGATGGAAACATGCTGAAGAAAAAAATGTTCCTCTGATCAGAATGACACTGTGGGTGTGAGTGGTGTTTTACAAAAAAGACAAGTATTAGTCGTTAAGGTTAAGTGGGCTCACTCGCAACTTACAGTAAGACAGTCACAGAAATTGCCCAACAATAAGAACAAGTCAGCAGCTACAGTATGTGACAGTGTAGAAAGCCTTATGTTTGCGCTGGTTAACAATACAAGTTTGTTGAAATTCCAGCAGACAACAGGCAGCAGCGTGGAAATCCTCCTCAAGTTTATAATCACATTACACAACGGGCTGGTTTGGAAATAAAGCTTGTTCATTACCTCAGAGACAAGTATCCGAAGCATTTCCAGAGGCTGTTACCGGGATGGACGCCTGTCTGAATCAGCTGTTTGGGTCCCGGGATCCTCCGACGCGCAACAACACAACATAAACATAAACACTCATAAACGCGTACAGACACACATACAGAGAGGGAGGGGGGGGGGGGGGATAGAGAGAGAGAGAGAGAGAGCGAGGTCTAGATCTGCTCCGCTGTAAACTTGACGCGTCGCCTCGCTGCGCGGTGTCAAACCTCCGCTCATTCTCAGCAGGAAATAACGTAGCGACGGACGGCGACACGGCGAACACACCTCCCGGCACACCTATGGTTTTAGCCAATGGACGTGCGGGGATCTGGAAGCCTGAGAGCAGACCGCCTCGCTTTTTTTTTTTTTTTAATTTTAGCTTGTGTGTGTGTGTGTGTGTGTGTGTGTGTGCGAGTGTGTGTGTGTGTGTGTGTGTGTGCGAGTGTGTGTGTGTGTGTGTGTGTGTGCGTGTGTGTGTGTGTGTGGGGGGGGGGGGGGGGGGGGGCAGGATACAGTCGCTTCCCGGTGGCTCACGGGTCGATCGGTCGCTCGGGTGTGTGGATGTGGATGTGTTTCCTTTATGTGCCTCCAGTCACAGGCAGCAGGGATGTCAATAAAACTCAGCATTGATTGGCTCTGTCTCCAAGCAGCTGTAAAAGAAATGTCAGCCGATCGTCTCCGAAAGCGTTTACAAAGGAGCCACGGTAAATTACTGTGTAATTAAAGCTCAACCTCATCACATATAACAGGTTATTAATTTACGTAAATCCTCAATGAAACCACCGTTATTCACAATGAAATACCAAACGACCGGCTGCCTGATGAACAGGTACCTCGCTGTGAACCAAGTGTTTCTTGCTTTCAGTGGTGAAATGCAACAAAGTACATTTACCTATCATTTTTAAGTACTTGTTACTTTATACTACTAATATTCTATATTTTTTTAAACTACTACATTGATTTGATTTCTTTAGACATCAAGATTTAATTACAAAACATGATGATCTTATCAAATATGAAACATTGCTATCATTTAAAAAGATCTAATATATAATAGTATTGCACTCACAGATTTGCCAATAATACTTCATACTCTTATTTAGTGACAGTATTGCTATTGCTACATGTACAGTATGAATATATATAACAGTGTATATCTCTCTGTCATATTTGTCATATGGTTGAGCCAAATAAAAGCACCCACTTTTAAATACCTGTGTAAAACTGAAATGGGGCCATTGTATTCTGTATGTATGAGAGTGAGCTAAGGCGTCGACTGGTTGAGGTGAGATGTTGTCCAGTCCTGCTTTGACCTCTTAGAGAAGGCATACCAGACATACCAGGAAGGTGAACACTGACAGTGAGAGACCTGTAAACAGACTATTGAAAGAGCTGGTTGAGCGGTATGAGTTTGTTCAGTTGGCTGTAGATGATGTTTGACTTTATAATATATAACATAAAGAAACAAAACTTTAGTCTCTTCTGTCTTTGATTGTCTCCAGCAATAATGAGTTTGTTGATGCATACAAGAAAAACTGTAAGAGGAATTTTCTGCCCCATAGGCCATAAACAGTGGGCTTCTTCCAGATGATTTACTTGCAGCCAGTTCTTCCTTTATCCATGTTTAAAAATGCTTCTCTGACTCATTTCTTTCTCTTTACATCTTTTTCGGTCATTATTGTTAAAGATTTACTCAGGTCAGTCAGTATAATGGCATTTGCTACTAAAGCACTGTGCACTTTGGTGTGCCTAACAAGGACATACTTCTTTTGTTGATTGCTCTAGATTTTAAAGACATCAAACTGAAACACACACCTCACCTAAAGCAACATTTATTTTCCAATTATACCATACCGTACTGTATATTAACCACTTCCTTTTGTGTGCACTTTTAGTTTGTAGAGTGTACACTCCCTTTCTGTCTGCAGGTGGTTGTTGGTATCTGTGCCAATAATCTCCATAACCTTATAACCTGCTATAAAATAGATCTAGTAATATACGTAAAGCGCCAATCAACACAACATGTAATATCTGGCGCCATCTACTGTGTATGGATGCATAAGATTCTTTCAGTGTGTCTGTCCTAAGGTGAGTGACACTGTGGGGTATTTTGTCCATCATCTTTGCTCGTTGACTTCCACAGCACATCTGAAGGTGCGCAGTGTGTTCTCGCACAGACAAGTGGGAGGGTGATAATGTATGATTTTGTGGCTGATACCTCAGCACCTGCTCTCCTGCTCCATCTGTGAGAGAAACACGCACGCTCGTGTTTTCTGAATTAGAGACAGCTTTCTGCACTCTGCAGCTTATTTAAGTCGCAGTTATCAGCTCTGGTGAAGTTTAGGATCAAACTGGAAAACTCAAAACCTATGACTAAACAAAATCTCAAAGTACTGAGAATGTGTGACCGTTGTCACCGTTTGACTCTTTTTTGGTTGTTTACTTTGAATTTTCTACCTTCAGATTGTTTTCTACAGTTTTCTCTTCCTTTGATCCAGGATGTTATTAACAGCTTACATGGAAAAATCTCAAATAATTGCCTTTGTTTTAAAGTACAAAGACACATGATGAACACATACTTTGGAGCATTCTTCCAGACAGACAGATACATGTCTATGTGTTCCTAAGCCACAGAGGCTTATAAGATTAGTATTTCAACATATAATGAGCTCCTTAAAAGGATTACAGAATAAGGCAACGTTTCTACGAAAATATTCCGACAACTAAGACTTTACTGTTGCACCTCTGCACTTCAGAACACTGGAAAAATCAGACTCCAGTCATTGGTTAATGCTGTAATTATTTCTTATAAAGTCTTTATTGTTGAAAAAGTACATGTTAAAACATGAATGATCTGTAACTGTTGAGTGACTAGTGCATGTAGTGATCCAACACTACTCACCGCCTCAATGAAACCTTTCAAATTAAATGCCAGTCCTCTGTTGAGCTTAATAAACAAGAGTCATGAGATGTCAGTTTTCTCCTAAGCAGAATGGTAACAAGGCCACGTGTGCTCCTGTGATGTATTGCTGCCCTCCAGGGAAGGCAGTAGGTTGTATAGTTAGCTCCTGATGGGGTAAAATCACAACCCTGAAACCACACAACCTACTACCTCACCCTGTACGAACACCATAAGTCACCCAGGTGGGTAGGGAGGAGGATCGGGATGTGAGGGTTTGTGAGGAGGTCACGTGTGATCACTGTGTAAATGAAGACAGAGCTGCCGTGTTGTTATCACAGAGGACACACCAAGGTTTTAGATGACAACATTAAGAGTTAAAACCAGTATTCAAATATTAGCTAATGGAGGCATGTTGAGGCATTTGGAATTATAATAAGCATAACTGCAGTAAGAGACTCCTAAATTTACATTTTAGTGGCTTAAAAGGCTCAAAAGTTCTGTTTAAAATTCAAAAAAATGTCTGTATTTCAGAAATACACACTAATGAACATCAGGTAATTGAAATGGATAACCTACTCAATGTCCATGCAAGAAAAATCTTGTTGCAGCATTTATTTTTTAAACATCAACATCTAATTTGTCTGAAAAGATGATTTCTATCATTTCTCTCTAACTTACCAGCCTCTCCTCAGTATCGCCTCCTCTCTGTCTAACTTTAATAAAACAAATCACAAGGTTGTATTGCTCCTCACTGATTCTATGAAAGGAGTGCATTGTTTGAGTAGGAGACAAGTCCACATTTAAAAGGGGAAAATAAACATTTGCAGTGAAGTCACATTCTCCTTCGTGACAGTGGCGATTGTGATGTCAGCACAGTCGCTTCAGGAAAGACAGTAAGTTGTATAGTCATCTGACAGCTTGGGAATGACCCTAAAACTATACAACCTACTACCTCACCCCAAAGGACAGTTTATCTCCTGCAGGGGTCTCTGGTCGACGGTCGACCTGTGGGGAACGGCAGCCCAACGCCACAAACCAGGGAAAGACACAGCAAACAAAATCTCAAATGCAAAGTGTGTGTTTATAAATGAGTTATTATATATGATGTGTGTAATTCTAACACTGATGTCAGAAAACAATACTGACACCTACTGTTTTCTGGGCACTGAAAAATTAAATATATATTCACTAATCAAGGCCATAAGAAACAGTTAAAAAGTCAGAAAAAGTGAGTAAGTGGACCTTTGAATTGAGATGATTTTGTCTTACACACACAGCCTGAACTTCCATGCTCATATATCATTTTTGTATTATTGGTATTAATGCATTCTATATACTGTGAGTAGATATTTCATTCATAAAGCAAGTGAAGAAATGTATAAATCTATATTCTATCAAAAGCCACAGCAACCTAATTATCTTTTAAGCTATGACACCATGACCATATAAAACAGATATGCTTGGTCGGGAGATATGGTTGAATTACGTTGCTACATTTCAATGTAAAACATTTCTTTTTGACTTTCAACTGTTGTAAAAGCCAATTAAGACACAAAAAACTTAATCATCTTATCGAATAATCTTTCTTTTGCTGAGTAGGGTTCATTGTATTTATGAAATTCATCCGTTTGTTATCAATACTCTTTTAATGTAGAATTTGATGTTAGAGTAGTGCTGAGTGACGTATTATTTCTTCATGCTTTAATTGTTGCAGAACGAAGTATGCCGTCAAAATACTTCCTGTGTGTCACTTGTGCTTGACAGGTCACCTCCTCTCTGCAGCAGCGGCTTCAGGTCTGTCAGCTCGCCTCCTCTCAGGTTTCCTCTTCCTGATCGAGACAAATGAGAGGAGAGAGTGAGCTGCGGTTGGGTGTCAAAAGGTCAGACTTTCACCTCTTGTCTTACACGTGAGCCTCACACAAAAACAGCGCTCCACTGTGCATATGAGTCTGCACGCTCACACATGCAGCACACAGAAAGCGCTATCTGTGCCTACGCGCGTGTGTGTGTGCAAACCGATGCAGGTGCTTGCATGCGTGAGGACACAGAGAGTGAGAGTGTCTCTCTGTGTTATTTATGAGGATCCTGTTTGGCAGTCTGCGTTGTTACCTAGGAGTTTAGGTAACACCTCTTAGGTAAACAAACACTAACTAACATTAACTTTAAATTAGTCGGATAAATCCCCTGAAGCTATCTGTTGTGCCTCATCTGTAGCCTATTTGTGTATGTCAGGAAATCTTGGTGCAAATGAGCATAAATTTGTATGTCTGTGTGTGTTTGGCTGAAAGGTCAAGCAGACAGGTTGTGGTTGTTTGAGGGAGTTTCCTGAGTGAGACGGGAGAGGCTGCGGCTCTGCTGTGGTTTCCCCTCGAGCTGGGGAGCGACGGGGGAGACACGAGGGAGTGAGGTGGGGTCGAACTTATAAAAGTGAGTCACTGCCTGAACTCCTCACACGCACGCACGCACGCACACACCGGTTTGCGGCTGTTTTTATTGCAGGTCGGTTATCCCATAAATGCCACACAAATCTCTACACGAGCTACTTAATGTCCAAGCCTGTGAGGTATACAGCAGGCCTGACTGCATCTCACTGCTCCACTTACACTGCTAATGTGTGCACGGCAAGGTATCAGGTTCACACAGGAGAAGACCTTTTACTTAAAGGGTCACTTAAGGCAAATTGCAAAACAAAACACATTTTATGACCAAGCGGTATCTAGCTTTAGTTTAATGTGCCCAGGCTTTGAATGATACACCTGAGATTTCTTCGTCCCCTCCAACACACTGGAGGTGACCGGGTGGTGTTGGTGGTGCTCACACCACTGAAAAATGACGTGTTCAAAATTCGGCATCTCCTCTGGGTCGTCAACACACCTCACTGTAAAACTGACAACTGCTCATTTCGCCAATCATGCAAAGCAACAAGGACACTGTTTCGGGAAGGAGATGTTACAGCAGTTTTAATGTAATTTTGGATTCATCATCAATACAATCTCATTCACGTCTGTTGTATTAGAGCAGAGACAGCGGCAGATGTGTCGAAACATGGACACATTAAACCAAAACTCTCTGCATGGCTACAAACTACCGGAGATTTGTGAGGAAATACGTTTTTTGTAATTTTAATGCACTGACCCTTTAACAATGCCTTTGGTGCGAGTGTTAAATTCATACTTTTAATGACTGCTGTGCAATTAAATTCGTCCTGTATATTTACAGCAGTAACTTTTTAAATGATTATTTAATAACCATATTAAAATAAATAAAATGTGTCCAAAGGGTGTTATCACAGTCACACAACACAAATGAACACCTGTGTCCAGGCTGTAAAAAAATACAAATTATATTATTAACTAATGAGAGGTGTAAGTGAGGAACACCCTGAAGCCACGTGCTCTCATACAACTTTCCAAAAGAACATTCAGCCCCGTGTTTTGGACACATGGCGCCATAAACCGTAAAACTGTGTTAAACTGTCAAGAATGATCCTTACAATTATTTGAGATTAACCACTGCACTCTTTGAAGTACGCAGAACCCGTGTGTCTGAAGAATTGAAATAAAACTGTAAAATCAGTGAGAATAAATCAAAAGTTATATCTTTTTTTCCACTGTTCAGTGTTTCAACCTTTGACGGTATAACTTTTACGTCGTGGCAGACTACGGGTAAAACGCAGGACAGATAAAACTTGTGACCCTGAATCAAACCTGTGACTCTATTTGATGATTGACCATTTGCTGATCCGGGCTGTATCCAAAATAATTCAAGACGTTCTTGTGCCTTGGAACATCGTCTTATTTTAGTGTGCACGGAGCGAAAAAAAAAAAAAACGTCATAAACCCAAAATCTGAGGACCACCACTCGACCTGTGAAGGCGTCCTGTCACTCAGCCTGCAGTTGACCAAAACCACCAACAGGTGTCATGTCTCCCCAAGTACGCAAGGAGAGTGTGCAGAGCCGTGACAATGAGGCCTTTGTGCAGTTCCGGGTGCCAGCCGGTGTGCCCTCGTGTACTGTTTCCCTCTAATCTTCATTTGACCTTTAGGCTGACGGCTTTTCTTTCCCCTTTTTCTTGACTAATTTCCTTTGAGGAGATTATCTTTGAGCTGCGGCAGACGCTTACTGATTCAGATGACATGACACACACAACGCACTGCAGCCGGTTTTGATGGGACATGTCACTCGCTGCCACCGTCGCTGCTGTGTGTCGGGAACAATGTGAGCCGGGTTGGGGTTCGATAAAATAACGAATAACTGTGTTAATCGTGTCGTGTGACTACGGGCCAGTGACAGAGGAAGATGATGCATATTCTCTGCTACGGACCAGACCGAGGTGATTTCTGACTTTGAGAATTCTGTAGTGTGGTGGCACTCACACACACATACACACACACAAACACACACACTTAAAAAAGACATCACTGAGTGTGAAGTAAATAGATACCTAAATGAAATAAAAATAAATTCAAAAATATAGAAAATGAATAAATTGTTAAACCAACCTTGATATTGACGTCTGACCAGGAAATATAAAAGTCATTCCCAAATAATGAGCCTGAAAATTAAAGAGAAAAACAGAGACGTAAATATAGTTATCCTTACACACATCCACATCGACACACACACACACACACACACACACACACACACACACACACACACAATACTGTGCAGATATATTCACAAAACACACACACACACACACACACACACACACACACACTAAGGTGTCCATGTAGCCCTCAGGTCATAAACCTGCCAAGCAGCTACTTGAGTGTATCATTAAGGCTGATGTAACATATGTTAGAATGATCATGGCTGAGAAGACTGCAGCTGAATTTAGCCTGGATAACTGTATTACCATATACTGGCCAGTGTGGAAGAAGCTGAGATACATCTCTCAGGAAAGAATAAGCTTCAAAAAATTACCAGTGGGAATTATATTACTGTGTGATATTGGAATTGCAAATTAAGTTGTGGCTTTTTGTTCGACAGTCATTTTAATTTTCTGCAATTATCAGTTTCTTTTTTGTAGTCAAATTTCAGTTTCTAAAAATAAAATGATGAAATTAGAAAGTGGTCAAAACATAAAAAATATAAAAGGAGGCAATTTAACATTTAAATATAAACACGTTTCAAATTAAGCTACAGATAAAAATCTTGATTTTCAATTAGTTTTTAGAGACAAAAATTTCAAATATATTATATAAATAAATATTACAGGTATCACCTTCTCTCTCTGCACCTCTCTCTCTCTCTCTCTCTCTCTCTCTCACTCACTCACACACACACACACACACACACACACACACACACACACACACACACAATGCGGTCAAGGCAAAAGTAATTTTAGAAAAAGTATTGTCTTCCATAATTAAGTAATTAAAGAAATTTAATTCAATAAAAATATATTGTGTATATTGTAACAATAAATTATGGATCTATTTTTCCACGAGAAAAAAAATTCAATATTCTAACATGATCACTGAAAAACACAGTGATGTATTCGAGAAAATATGACACAAATAAATATTAAAATATATCCCTTTTTAATTTAACAATCAAACTGTAGCATTTGAATACAAGCAGCGTATATATATATTCACTTGTAAACCACACACACACACACACACACACACACTGAAGGACTTTGTGTTGCTGAACCCTTAGAAAATGAAATGTTAGATTTTCCCACGAACTTTTGTTTCTGCTTCATTTAAATTCTCCCTGCAAAACAAAACCTTATGACTGACACACATTCTCACACAGGCACACACACACACACACACACGCACACACAGTGAAACAAAAAGAGGTGTAGCTGAACTGTAACTGAAAGTAAAACACTCCTAATAAGTCTCATGCTCATTTCCCATCTGGTTTGCTGCTTAACAAATTAAAAGTCGCTTTTTATGCCAAATTGCCAAAGTGCTGGGAATAAAGATAACTCTGTGTAACTCCATCTTTAAAACTGACATGGCTGCAAGTGCTCTGAATAATAATCAATACTTAAAAGTATGTCTGTGTGTGCTTTTTAAAATGTGCCCTTGTACCTTTTCACTGCAAGTGGATGCCTCTGTATTACTCTCAAATGCACCTGTGTTTGAGTAAGACTGTGTGGCCATCTGTAGTGCATGCATTGTGTGTGTGTGTGTGTGTGTGTGTGTGAATACTCAGAGGAGGAGGCTGTGCCCTGCACTCCTTGGGAGAGGCGTGGGAACCCCATTCATCTTAGGAGCCAGGGTTCATTGTGGGGTACATAGCATCAAATGTGTCTGGGTGTTTGCCTGTGTGCATGTGTGTGTGTTTGTGCGAGAGTGTGCGTTTGTGCGTGCATGTGTCCTGTGTGTCTGGTTCAAGATGTAGTGTGATGGTCTTTATGCTCAGTTTTTCACATTTCCCCCATTTTTAGGTTTTGTAATATTCACATTAGAATTATTTTATAAACCAGACACACAGAGTAGATGTTCAGGCCAAATCTGTGATTGTTTTTCATTTTCTTCTCTTTACAAAAGCTATGTATGACTACTCAGTGATCTGTCCTTTACAACATAAAAGTCAAACTTTTTTTAAAGCATAGGAAATCAGAGTATTGTATAAAATCTCACAGCAAACTGCAACTTGCTGCAAGTTTTGTGTGAAAATATGTTGTTTTTTATGAATTCCAAGATCTAAGCGGGTTTGTTTTTATGGTTTTCTCGGTACAAAATATTCTCTCTGGGACGGCCGATATTTTGTGGAAATACACTCTATGACTTTTGTAATTCATGTCATAAATACGTCTGACAAATCAGAGAACCTAAGTGTGCAGAGGACACTTTAAAACATGACCACGTTAGGGAGAAAATATTCCCGACGTTTTTCAAAAGTTATCGTGACGATCCGCCATTTCGGAGGAAAAGCGGATCAGAGCACCTTTCTCCTCGTTTCCATTAGGGCCGTTTGATTGCGAATAGCAGCGCAACCGGCCAAAAATATTACCTATATGAGCTAATATTATCTCTACAGTATGTGTTCAACAGATTCAGACTAATTGAAGTAGAAAGGAAAGAAAATAGAAAAGAAAACTGAGAAAAATCTAAATCAACCTAATCCATCTGACTCTGCTGCAGTTTTTAATGCTGCACCTTGAACTGACTGGTGTCCAGCAATGACGTGTTCCTTCTCCGAATTCTGACGTATTAATTCATAATTTCACCTGGCTGAGGGTCTCAGAAGAGGTTTTTCGGATACAGCAAACGAGGGAAGCGACGTCAGGGGTGACAGTAATGGCGGAGCTCGCGCCAGGCCCGGTGGTGCGAGAGTGGCGGATGAATAGGCCTGTCAAACGTAGGACGTAGGTGGGATGACTAGAGCTATCTGTGATGACTCACACTGCCTCCACTCCTACCTATCGGTCATGGTCGACTCTGATGTGCTGAGGTGTTCAACATGAAGCCACATCGAGAGGCAATATAGGGGGAAAAAAAGGACGATTTTCAATTAGCACTTGTTTGAAAAATTGATTTATAGGCGATAATTAAAAGCTGCCATGCTGCATGGCATTGATGAGGGGTGTGGCATATTGAGTTTTTTAATTATGTGGAAAATATGATATAATTCGGTCAAAATTAGAGCTGATGTTCTTCCTCGAGGATAAAGCAGTTGTGATACTAAAGTTAATGAATGTATAACTTTTTAAAAATTCATTAAAAAAGCATACCGCTCTATTTCGGGTTGAAATACATAACCCAAATTCTGTGTAGCAAGCTGACATTACTTTGAATTTAATTCAGTTTTAAAACCGTACAGTCGAACTGAGGAGAGAAATGTCTACAGTTGAATGCCTTGAAGCATTTTTCTTGTTTATGCATGTTAAATAAAATTTTAAAAATGAGAATGCGCTTTATAGTTGAGCCATGTTAGTAAAGCATAATACACCTAACGTCCGAAAGGCCTGTTTGAGCTATATTAAAGCTACGAGTGGCCACGTGTCAGCATTGACCCATTTTCCAATGTTTTACCTTCTATTACAATTCCTAAACCTCGCACATATTCACTTGATGGGGTTTTAATGAGAAAACTCAGTATGAGAATCGCGATTAATTGTTTTCTGATAGCTGACCTGGAGAGAAAAGGAGAGAGGGAGACACAGAGAGAGACAGAGAGAGAGAGAGAGAGGGAGAGAGAGAGAGAGAGAGGGGGAGCGTTGTGGTGGGGCTCGGCCTTGTGTAGCAGGCCTTGTCTGGCCCTCGGCCCAACATTACAGCACTGGTCCCTCTCAGCTCCCTCCAAAACCGTCTCTCTTTCACACACACAAAAGGCCGACCTGGAGTGCAAAACTGCAGGTAGGAACGCACCAGAGGACAGATTAGCTCGGTTTCGTCTGAAATTCAAAGCCCATGCCACGTTTCCCCCCTGGTTCGACTATATTTAGTTAAGCCTCCTCTCTCTGGATAGTCATGTAGCCCTGAAGGAAACAACACCCAGACACAACGTTGAAACACACCAACATGGAGATCGGGTCAAACGTAGCCGCTCTCCAGTGTCTGTTTCGTCTCTGTGTTTCATCGTTTTGTCAAAAGAATATCTCTGCATGTGTGCATGCTTCACACACATAGGCGTACATGCACACACACACTTACCTCCACACCCACACAGACTCTTTGACTTACCCACTGAGTCTTTGAGGCAGCTGGCACACACACCACAGCCATCAGCTATCCGGGGTAAAGCGCCGAAATCTCCGCCGTTTCATTGTGCTGGATCCTCCGGTAGCTGCACACAGTATGTCCACATATCCTCTCTGTAGAGAAGGGCAGAGAAGGAGCTTGGAATCAGTCACACAGCTCTGCACTCCCTGCAAGGAGTAGGCGGGCACGCCAACGAGAGACCCATTCAGAGTCCCAGCAAGTGCCAGCCTCCCTGTCTGCCTCAACGCCTTGTCTATATGTCTGTCTGCCCATCTGTCTGCCCCTCTGTCTGGGTTTTACCCTGTCAATCTGGCCACCTCCCCCCAAACCCGTCTCTAAGCCTTGGGTAACCTGCCTAACCTCAGCTAACTGCTTTCTAATATTTACAAACTGGCTCCCCTCGCTCTCCCCTGTCTGCCACCTCCTAGTCTGAGACTGTCAGGGCCCGCCACAATGGGGAGGCCATGTGGGTTTCCCATGGAGTCGCGTGTTCCTCCCGTCTGGCAGTTAACAAGGCTTTGAATGAGGAATGTTAGCAAACAGAGCCGCTGAATGTCGGGTGAATGCTAAGCCAGGCAGCCAGTCAGATCGCAGCACTGGCCCAGGCATATGAATAATGCAGAAGACTCGACAGGGAGGAGAGGAGGCAAGGCTCCGCCTCCCACTGCCCCTTCCCAACTCCACCCACCCCTCCTTCTTTTCCCCGCTCGAAACTCAAATGCCTTCACGGGAGCAAGACAGCAGAGAGGGGGGGAAAGAGAGGATTCAAGATCTCGGCTGCTACTCAGTCATGCAGTAAAAAAAAAAAGTCCTGCAAGAGGAGAATAGTTACACATGCACACACATGTAATTACTACAAATCAGTTCTTGAAACATGCCACTTTTTCCCTGTCATTGGGAACTATCTCACTCTTTTTTGGCTTTTTGTGTCTTTTGTTTGAAATTGGCACCTGTCCCAGAAAAAGCCCCGTTGCTGCTCCGCCCTCCTGCTCCCCTTTCACTGGAGACTGCCCACGAGAGAGAGGGAGAGAGAGAGAGAGAGAGAGAGAGAGAGAGAGAGAGGAAGAAAGAAAGAGAGAGGGGGGTGGGGGGGCGTGAGGAAGAGAGGGTGGGGCAGAAAACCCAAAAGAGGGAGAGGTTTAGAGATGGAAAGGGTGAGGAAGGTGGAGGGCAAAGAAGATAAGAGAACAGGAAAATACATGAGAAATCATCTGTTGAAATCGAGATACATTCACAGGTAACATGAAATCAAGCAGCTGCTCGAACAGCATGCTGAAAACAAACTGCTGTCTTCGTCCTCAGCTTCTGGGAGGACTCACAAGAAAAAGGAAGCATGGCGAGCAATCAAGAAACACGTGCTCAAAAAGCCTTCGCACCACGGCAGGGCACAAACCAAAACCACTGATTCTCAGTCCAGTTTAACTCTACTGACAACAACCCAGAAGAAGCAAAAAACTGACCAAATGCAGGTGATCAACGCCCGTGAAGTGAAGAAAACTGGGGTCCCGAAAAATGTCTTCGCAAATGGCGCAGCAATGTCGAACCAGGAGTAAAGCAAAGCCACTTGTTGCATGATATTGAGGAGCAGATCTTGCAGAGAGAAGCGAGAGCAGGCAGAGGGTTAAAATCCTGGGACTGGGAGTAGTAAAAAATCCCTCCCTCTTTTGGCACAGACTAGCTAAAGGGGAGGGCCCGCCTGTAGAAATAGCAGCAGAGCGTTTTTCCCCTCTTTTTTTTTTCAGAGCTGCAGCGTCCTAGTCTACCCTCTCGCATGTGGCCGGGACCCAGGGAGAGAGGAGGAGGAGAGCGATGGATAGAAAAAGAAGCAAGAGCAGAGAGGGGAGGGGGCGAGAGAGGGAGGGAAGAAGAGCTGTGAGTGGAGGAGAAAGGGCTCAGCTGATGATGAAACAGGGACGTGTGGGAGTGCGTGCGCACTACGCGTTTTCATCACCGACCCAGCGCGACGTGCGTGTGCATGAGGTGGGGTGGGGAGGGAGTTGTGGGTGGGTGGGTGTGGGGGTGGCGGGGCACAGTGCACTTCTCCTGAGGAGGAGAGTCACAGCAAACACACACATACTCACGAATGATTAAAGGATTGTGGGACAACTTGCAACACCTCACTTTGAGATTCATGTAACGATTCATCTCTTTATTTCAGAGCTGTGGCTGCTGGGAGTTTGATCCCACACATTTGACCTACAAGCAACAGTGGGTCCCGTAAAAAAGGCCCGATAAAGAAAGTTTGGCATGATCACTGACGAATATTGTCTTGATTACTGCTTCTGCCTCTTGACCGCAGACACGGTAATGAGTTGAAAAGCTACATTGACTGTTTTGGCACGCAATCAAAGCCAGATAAGCACCTGGGTGCGACTGCCTTGCCATGATTGCAACAGTGAACTGTGCTGTGAAATCCTGTAATATTTACCGCAGTGCGCCCGCCATGTGCCATTACTAGGCCAATCTTGCCTTGCTGCAAACTGCAGCACCAGCAGCGGTCCTGCGTGCGAATAAGGAGAGGAGAAATGTCGGGCAGTAACCGAACGATAAAATGGACTCTGCTGATGACTCTGCTCGTGTCCTGCACCCTCCTTCCCCCTCCGCCTCCCCTTCAGTGTCCAGCCTATTCTGTCTCCCACCCTTTCTTGTCCTTTCAGTAGCACTGTTATAGCCTACAGTAATAAACAGCCCTGCTCTGAACAGCTAGTGTTAATTTAAGCCTGCATGAGGAGGATCTTTTTTATGTTTTTGTGCCAGATACCACCCCTGCTGTCTTCCTCTCTCTCTCTCTTTCTCTCTCTCTCTCTCTCTCTCTGGGTCTCATGCATCCCTACCAACCTCTGCATCAGCCTGCTGAAGGTTATTCACACCCGTCCGGTTTCCACCCAACTTCTGTCCCCAAAAACTTCTCTCTGTGGCCAAAATGCTGTAATGCCCCTTAGCTGTTTGCAACAGATTCCCCCATGGCAAAAAAACAACTTCCTCTCTCTTTGGACGCCATTCCCCTCCCCTCCAGTCTTCTCTTTCCCAAAAGAAACCCAGAACTCAGCACAGGCAAATTTTTTCCCCTCCTCTCTCCCCAAAGTAGCAGCCGCACAAAAGAGAGGGGAAAAAGGGAAAAAACTTGTCCAAAAAAACGACGGATCTCACATCATGGAGCACGGCTAGCTGGTCTTGATTTCAATCTGTCTTTATTGCTCACACAGAATCTAAAGGGGAATTGCGCACATTGAAACAAAAAAAGGTGGGAAAAACCTCCCCTATGTACACTTAACCATTTTATCATACGTGGTTTTTCTTACAGTGGAGAAGTAGACGAAGAGCAGAGCGAATATGAGCGACTGAACAGCAAACTAATATGGCCGCTTGGTTAGTTGCAGTGTCTCCTACCTCCTTACTCTCAGTCTTGGATGCTGAAAGAAAAGGCGTTACGCTGCTGTGTGTGTGTGTATGTGTGTGTATGTGTGTGTATATGTGTGTGTGTTTCTACCTCAGAGGACGGACTCAGAAAGAGAGAGAGGGCGAGAGAGAGACAGAGAGTGAGTGCACTTGTCTTGCCCAACTCTCCTCAGCTTTCCACAGTCTCAAATGAAACTCAGGTTCCCTGTGTTCTGTGTCCCGCTGCACCATCCGCATATCAAAAACACACAACGCACCAACACGAAAAACTTAACAGTTGTGAAAAATGAGCACGAGTGAGAAAGAAATCTGGTTACTACAGGGCTTCGACAAGAGGCAACCGATGGTTTCTTATTAAGGTATGAATTCACTCGTGTCCCTTGATGAGAAAAATGGATCGAGCACCAGTCATCACATTGAACCCTGTGACGTCACATCTCGCCACGTCTTTGAACCAATTGCGATCGCTGCAAGCATAAAACGCCACAACAACTGCGAGCTGAATATAAATCAAACAATAGTGTAAACAAATGCATGTTTCATCAGCAATTTGAAGAGTCCCTTAGCCTTCCTCATCTATCTAAGACACTGTTTCTGCTAGTCAGTTGTTTACCATCTAACATGTGGCAGGAATTCAAAAAACTTGGCAGAGCCTGTTGCACCGTACGTCGTGGAGAGTTCACTTGAGGATACGGCTCTGGTTTTGGCTCAGCTGCCAACTTCTGACACTGTAGCCCTCTGCACGGCCTCGCCCCTGCAGGAGCGGCCTGCGTAATGCTGCCATTGATGAAACTCCAATATTAACAACCTCATTTATGACACCTTCAAGAGTCCACAACCGCAATATTTTCATCAACACCCTCACCTCCTGATTAAAACCAAGCTGTGCTCTGCCTTACATTTATTGTTAGTGTAAAAAGGCATATTGCATTGTTGATATTTCACATGCATGCAAGTCATATTTTGAAGCTCTGCAAATTTTAGCTGGAGCACAGCAGGAAAGAGGAGAAGCTGCAGTGAAGCGATTAGGTTCTATCACACACACTGCAAATCTGCAAAAATCGAATATACAAAGGGGAGGGGAATTAAATACAAAACACTATCAAATAAACCTATCACAGTACATGTGTCAGTGCTGCACAACTCATGTTTCACAGTGGCAACATGGTCGTGAATGTCTGAGTCAAAACGAGTTACACAAACACACACACACACACACACACACACACATATCTCGGTGCTGTACAGCACTGAGAAAAGCAACACATGTAATACTGAAGAATAATATAAGCCACAAAATTTTTAATACTCAGGAGCAAAAATTATACAGTATAGATATAGACAAATCACCACATTAATTGTAATTAAATGACAAATAAGTTAGATAGGTTTTTAACGGAATTACAACAGATTAGCCGACTGACAGTTTACTTTTTGAGAAGAAGTCATCAGCAGAGAGGGCAAAAAAAATTCAAAAAACCTAAATGTATAATCCATTTCTGTATCAAAAATGCAATTTCTTAAATTTATTGCTTGTAGCCTTTAGTTATCAGTGAACAATATGTAGTTAAATAAGTAGAACCACCTGAGAAAGTCAGTAAAGAGCGATGTGAGCCTCTCTGAAGAAGCTATTTCTGTGAATACATGACTTACTGCATTTAAAATGCCAAAGTTCAGGTCTTACTTGCAAGCTTACGACATTGTGCTGAGTGGTAATAACTTACACATATAATATGTGTTGTGTTTGACGCCCATAAATTCCAGCTATCTATACATTCACACTCTGGCGAACACACACTTCCTCCTCTCTTCGGTGACCAGAGCGGCGGGGCCGGCTGTCTCTACGAGGTGGTCTGCTGAGGGGCCCCTCAGCAGCACGCGCCTCAACAACTTCTCTATTACAGCCGTGACCCCTAGGGTCAGTCTCTGAAGGGTTCCGAACAAAGGCCACGACCCTGGGGTCAGAAGTGTAACGCTGGGGGCAGGCTGGGGCCCCACGGCAAAGGGAGCGTGCTGTTTGCTTTGAAAGGTAAGGATCACTAACACAGAGGCCTAATAAGGATTAAGGGGCCATCCCCTTTGGGATGTCACTCTGGGGCCTCATACATCAGTCTCTATTAACCTCCGTGACCCCCGGTGGCCATTATGGGGCTACGGGTCACAGTCGCTCGCGCTGCAGAGCTGTAAAAACTAACATTGCATGCAGTCTCTGACACGCGTGCTGCTGATTACATGGACAAATTGTTTTAAGTAGTAAACGGCTTGTCAAATAGGACACAGTGCTCCTTTTAAGGAGTTTTGCCTGTCAAGACAGCTTTCAACTTGTTGCAGTAGTTGGCAGATTTCAGTCCCTAAGGAAGGTACTTTGAGGTAAAAAGCAGAGTTATCAGCCTTCAGGTTGGCTGCCTCAGTAATGAAACAAAAGCCTGACAGGTCTTTAAAATAAATTAAATGTACATCCGTAAATCATGTGAAAGCTATAGAATTATTATTTTTTTCACTTTGATAAAAAGCCAGAGAGAGTTTGATAAAACTTTGATAAAAGCAGGTGAGCAAGAAGCAAGAGACAGAATCACAAAATGGAGGACAGGAGGAGACAACATGGCAGCCCAAATGATGCAGTCACTCACACACACTGCCGAGAATTTGCCAAATTGCGACAAAAACGTTGTTCATTGTGTAACATATCTCTATATGTAAAACAATGACATTTTTTAACAAATGCCAAACAAACATCCTGCAACGACAGAACTGTAGGAGATAAAGATATGAATTCCTTCAGTCACTCTGGGACCAAGCAGATACAGAGGTTAACCCTCCGCAGCCCGTCAGGGACGAGAAACGAAGACATGCACATATACTGTCCGTTTTTTATCCGCTTTGATTTGTTCGTATCGTATTTAATGATTTCTTCTTTTTGCTCAAAAGATGTTAGGGACAAAAAAAAGTATTTCGGTTGTTTCAAAGTTTAAAACAAGTATGAAATATAATTATCTTATGTCAGAATGAGAAAAAAAGAGTCTAAAGTAGTAAAGACTTCTTTCTCTTTTAATATAACTGACATATGACAAATATAAGCAAAAAGAGGAAAAGACAAACCAAATGTGGGTATTATACATATATATACGCACAAATATTAATCTTAATATATATAACAGTATTATTAACAAAGAGTAAAAATAAAATCCACATTATGAATAACTGGAAATGTAAAGTCCCTATAATCAGTTCAGTGCAGTAAAAACGAAGGCAAATTCAGTCAGGGATCAAAATGATTTTTTTTTTCTGCTCTGGATAAATTTCTAAAAACTCTGAATGAATTTATGAAATCATTTAAAAAGTGACTTGACAGACTAAAGGGATTTGTTTAAAAAGGAAAGGCTGGAAAATTCAATTCTACATTTTAATGTAACCTAATAAGATAAAACAAAATACAATTTTTACCCCCTCCTCTCTTTTTTTTCAAAAAGGACCCCTGAAAAAGGACAAACTTTTATTCTGAAAAGATTCTGTATATTTCAACAACAAAATGCTTACATCTTTGTTTTTCTTTTAGCTTTCCAGACAGGATTTCATAATAAATTTAATTTAGACTTATTTCATGAACTGAACTCTGGAGAGTAATATGGCAAAGTTGAAAACGCAGTGCACTCCTTTTTACTCAAAACTTTATCGAGATATTAAAAAACATTGATATTAAAAAAGCACATTATTACTATTGTTTTAAAATTAGAATATGGCAATTTTATAAACTACTCAAGCTTCAGTTTCAGTTGCAAACACTTTGTAATGAATGAAAATTTCTCTCTCAGCATAAGCAGTCAGGTGTATTGAGGAGTGATTCCAGGCTGTCACAACACGCTCTTAGGAAACTTTAAATCTCTTTAGATAGGTGAAATAATAAAAAATATATTGCAACCGTCAAGAAAATAAGTGACCATCTAAACGTGCAAAATCATCTGGATTTCAAACCTTTCAGACATTTTGAATGTGTAATTAGAAAATGCTCCTTTTCCAACTATCATTACTACAAATTGCTTGGATCTCATGATAATGTTTTTCATTATTTCATATTAAAGCGTAAAAAGGATTAAATACGTGTGTACATTTTCTTTGCTCTACAAAAATTTTTAAAACTTTTATTTCGTAAATATATAAGAGGGTAAATCAGCTTACTGAAACTCTAAATAAACAGGTGGTAGAAGCCTGCAAGGTCAAAAAAACATTCTCAAGTGTTTTCCAACTACAGTTCGCACCTATCAAGGGCACTAACTGAGCACTTTGATTCAAATGTATTTCTTTGATAATCATTAAGCCACTCACCTCTGAAAACCGAGCTTCTCTGTGTGGAGGGAGCCCATTCGGCAGCAAAGCAGAGCAGAGCAAAGGTTGGAAAAGAGGAGAGACGAAATGGACCTGCGCTCGCTACAGACAAGTGTCCTATACAGTTTTTAAAACAGCCAAACAGACAATAAATCTCAAACAAGCAGCACTATGACAACTTCACGACTCGTCCTTTTTTCTAGCTCTTCTCTCATTAAAGAAAGGGCAGTGCTTTGGGAGAATTACTGTCCTACTTTCAGTTAACTATGAGACTCCCCTCTCTAGGTCATTTTGCAACTGTCAGGTTTATTAGAAAAGTTTGGTTTCTAATTTAGCTAACAGAATACACTGCCCATCTCGAGGACATTAAAAAAAATGTAATTACAGGGATGTTTATCCAGGGAACAAAGAAACGCCATTCTGATCCTTGGCAAAATAGGCTCTTTTTTTTTTTCGTAATTTGTGATAACTGTGTGAAGCATGACAAAATTCATTTTATAGCAAAATTAATGCTGCAATCCTTGCTACCTTGGTCTTATTCAATCCTACATTAAATAGCTTTTGATTGAGAAGCATCGAAATATTCTGTATTGCTAGATGACACAGGAAAAATGCTCTGAATGCTAAGTCAAGTGCTCTCAAGGCTACAACATTTCAGCTCAAACGTGTCATTTTTGAAAACACTGTTACTATGGAATAACTTGTTTCTAACAATACAAAAAAAAAAAAAGAAGATAAATTACAAAGTGCAGGCAGGCAAAAAATAAATTAAAAATATATTTTCAGATTTCTTTTTTTTTTTTTTCTTATATTCGAAACTTACCACTCTTCTCCCCTCCTCCCAACTCACAAACACACACACCTCTCCTGATCCCTAGCTACGTACTGTTCACATTTCGGGGGTCCATCCCACATTAATAAATCATTATATTTCAGCTCTTATCAAACATCAGCTTACGTACAGGTCTGTGGCATTCTCAGGGAGTGGTACCACCTCTTAAAGGGTTCGGACCTGCTGTTGGTTCTAGTTTAATGCCACGTCACAGATGCACTGCAGCCTGGATGGGCCTGCGTGACCTAGCTCAGCCCAGATAGGAGCCATTTGCACCCCAGCCCCCATCGGGACCATACACCCACATTTCATAAAAGGAAGGTGGTGGTGGTAGTGAAAGGAGGGGGTGATGTGAAGACATGTTTTATTTTCATTTTTTTATTTTAACTGCAGCGTCTCTGTCCTTCCTGTGATTTGCCCTCTGTTCTCTTCTTATTTCCAAAAATCAGGCACTTGTCTGACTGAGTGACAGCACGCTCGTTTCAGTCGCCCGTATCCAGTTCAGCTGACTAAGGGTTCAGGAACGCTCCAAATAGAGTGTTTGTTTGATTTCATATCTAGCACTAGTATGCACACACATGCTTCCGGCTTCACACACACACACACACACGCACGCACGCACGCACGCACGCACGCACGCACACGTCTGGAGTTGTATGGGTTACACAAAGTAGCATGAAGCACATGAGCATGTCCTCATGAAACCAACAGGATCTATTCATTTGAGCAGAAAATTCACAAGTTAAGTTTCCGAATTAAGAAGATAATTTGTATAATTTCTTATTGCTTGTTCAGTGTGGTTTAATAAGAAAAACATTCCCAAACAGAGAATGAGAGAGAGAGAGAGTGTGTGTGTGTGTGTGTGTGTGTGTGTGTGTGTGTGTGTGTGTGTGTGTGTGTGTGTGTGACTTAATGATCTACTCAAGGACATCCATGTAGCACGCTGAAATTGAAAAATGAAGAGTGCTAATAGGTCAGAGCATCTCCTAACTGCCACAGCCGTCGAGTCTTGATGCTAGTGATTTATCTTTAATTGGATTTTACAGAGGGGTCTCCCAGTGGGAGGCAGCGGACTCATTTCTGAACTGTCCCTACAACTTTATGCGAAATGTACAGACAAATAAGTAAACTTGGCCTCGCAGTAAACAGGAAATGCAATTAAAGCTGAAATGTGAAACACTCCTAAATCTGACCTGCATAATTATTGTTTTGTAAATCCATACAGCAGCATGGAAAATATTCATCTGCATATTTTTACATATATTTCATGTGAAAACAGAGAACAGTTTTTTTTCCCGTTTTGTTCTCTGGTCTTTTCCTATTCATGTCTGACCTCGATATTAACCCCAAATCATTGTTAAAAATGAACCCCTGATCCAATTCTTCAAACAATGTATAGCATTCATTTGCTTTCACAAAGTTTTGCCTGGACATTAACACATTTGACAGAGAATTTAAACTGTCTCTGAACATTATACTAAAACTCCTCTGATATTTACATCATACTTTTCTTTTTAAATATATTTTCTGGGGAGTTTTTGCTGAGTGAAATGTTCACAAAAATACAAAACACATAAATCACTATTAAACCCCTGGCTCTTTTCCTAAAAGTATTAACTCACTGTGGTGTCTACTGCAGTGTGTAGTCTAGTGAGAGGGGAAAGGAGACGCTGGCTCTCAGGGGTTAAGATGCTAGCAGTCATGTGCCTGTCGGCTGCAACAAAAGCCTGCCTATGTAGGGTGCATACAGATGGAGCGAGCTCCTTTGTGTGCAGCGTTTCACACGTCGCAGCCTCGGAGCTGCCAGGTCTGGCTCTCTGGGCCTGGCTACAGGCCTAGCTAGCAGCTTGTAGCACCTGACGCTGGGCTCTCACTTTGCTTTTCTTTGCTTGAGACCCCAAGTGCAGCAAGTTTTGAAAGATAATGGAACAGAAGTCCAAATAGTGGGTCACACAGCTCAACACAAACAATTGCAACAAAATACAGCACAGCAGAGCAGGGCACTGTGGCCAGGCGGTCTCAGATCAGCATGACAGGAGCAATTGTAAGCATGGCTCCCACTCAGGTCTGCCACAAAATGTTTGATTTTTCCCTCCTCTGCTGTCTGTCATCTACCCCTGTAAAATACTCGGCAAGACTACTTGTAATGTGCTGATATAAATACCATCAGTGCATATTTTAATCATGTGTACAGCTGTACATGATGTGTACATAGTTCTGTAGCCTACTATATACACTGTGTCTGTGTGTGTCTGTATATTCTGCTATATTTATGCTATGTGCGCCAAGTCACTGAGGCAAGTTCCTTATAGTGTACATGTTAGTGTACACAGTGATGAGACTAGCTAATGCCTGGAACGAGCTTTAACAATGGATTCTAGAGCTTCACAAGAAAGAATCTCACAGGCTTGAAAATGTCTTTTCTCTACAGAAATGATTTGTCTGCAACTTTATGGTATACATTTGTTGTGCAGACACTGTGGTCTGGCATAAACCGCATATTGTGATACACGTTGAAAACGAATACTTTTCTTTCCTAAACTTTACATGGTCAATATAAGATAAGATATATATTTCATTGATTACACAAACTGGGATTCTGCTATTGATGCAAACAAATCCAAAAGTAAACAGCTCATGATGTGTTGCAAAAAAAAAAAAAAAAAAAATCCATTCTACATGTGACTAGGGATTCAAAGACCTGACCTTGAATAAGGCATTAAGTTTCATTATACACAATAAGTCTCTTTGGACATGTAACTGCGGTAAACAGCAAATGTGTATTATTCTGTTTGTTGAAGGTTATTACATTTTGATAAAACCTCACTGTAAATATAAAAAGGGATGAACAATGCTGAGGGACATATACAAAAGGCAGCTGCCACTACTGTGTAAAGTCTGACACTGAAGCTTTACAGTATATTCACTCATGAGCCACTCAGGTGGATCCTCTTACCCAGAGTGAGTGAACAGGTGGGGGGGGGGGGGGGTTTCGCTGTCCTTCCTGAGGACTCTTCAGCAGCACACCTGACTGTTACGAGGAGGCAGCCTTTGACATTTTAAATGCAGGACAATCTCTGTGAGCACTTGGAGACCCTGCTGCCATGCCTGCACTTAAAACCCACATCAAGTGGATGGAAATGCTGTGGTGTACCAGCATTATTCTATTATTTCGATTGCATAGCCCACTGCTTGCACTAAGTTAACTTTTTTTTAAAAATATCATTACGTGTATAAGAATGTAGTCAATACAAAAAATACTCATTGTGCTGTTGGTTTTGGATTTTGAAAGCCCCAAGTGAGCCATATGAGTGACAGAGGCTACACTCAGAAGAAAATAGAACCATAAAAAGTCAATTCTGCTATCCTTCCAAAAATCACAATAAATCTTTAATGAGACGATACTCTGTTCTCTCTAGATATTCTCCTCAAATAGGCTTACTGGCACAAAAACAACAGTTTTACAACGTTAGGAGCAATGCTGGGTGTAATGGTTTTGCTAAAAGCACTTCCGTACAAATTAGCAATTTACTGTTTTACTTAGACATATGAAAATATTTTAATGTGACCCATTAAAAGCCTTTATATGGCTAATAACATGTATTAGAAACAGAATTAGTATCTGCTTTAAAGATGTTTCTGTGTTGCCAGTCACTGAATTGAAAAATTGCATGTTAGCAAAGTTAGCATTCCTTTCGAAGGATTTGAACACTGACTAAGCTAGCTTAACATATTTAAGCTAATATATTCTATTAGTTTTCGTTAGGAATGGTAACAAGACTAGAAAAGGTTTTTGTTTGCATCTAAATGCGAAACAGGGGACTCTAATATGTCAAGTTCCCAGAGAAGAGAAGTAACGAACTAAAAGCCCTTCAAACAAAGTGTTACTTGTATCTCTTTATAAATGGCACAATAGTCATTCATCCTAGCATCACACTTGTGGTGAAGCTGGTGGGGAATTAGCTCCCACATATCATCACGTATTGTTCCACACCATGTTACAAATTTTATTGAGAGTGTAAATAGTCCCGGAACAGGAAATGAAACTCTCTCTCTCTCTCTCAAATGTGCTCGTGTGTGTGTCTGTCTTCGAGAAAGTCTCTGCTCTCTCTTTCTTTAACACACACACACACACACACACACACACACACACACACACACACACACACACACACACAAAACAAACCCCTCTGTCACTCAAACAAGCTGCTGCTATAAGTTGTATGTTAATTAAACTTTTGTCAGTACAGCCTGGAGAGTATTATCTCCTATTTTCTGACCCTGACACGCTGCTGTCACCAATCATGTCCTAAAACACACACACTTGTACACACACGCGCACACACACACACACACACACACACACACACACACACACACTTGTACACACATGTTCTGTATACATACCACATGCTTGAGTTACATACTACCAGGACAAGCCAGCCGGGTGCCTGACAACCACAGCGATGGAGGAGACGTGAGGGAGGGAGGAAAAAAAAAGGTACCCTAGCGTGTTAGTTTTCTGCCAGGGAGTCCCTATTGACCTGTTAAACCTTTGTGACTGGAACAAATGCAAATGGCGCTGACTTGTTCACACAAAATACTAAAGGCCCATTCAAATGAGGCCCCGGGCCACAATGCAGCAGTGGCCGAGCGCTCTGTGGAGGCAGGGCAGCCCCCAGTCTGAGAGAGCGAGGGAGCGAGAGAGACAGAGATTCTTTTAGCCATTGCACAGTTCATTCTGGTTGTCTGGTGGAGAGCAACCATCCACTCTCATTACTTCTCCTTCATGAGCACAGACACACACACACACACACACACACACACACACTCACTCACACACAAACACACACACACACACACACACACACACACACACACACAGGATGAAGTCACCTTACACCTTTGCTGTAATTCTGCCCCCACTAAATCACAAACACTGTTACACTGCCCTGAACTTTACCCCATAATTACCTCGTATGTAATAGTTTGTAATTGGATGCCAGTGGGCCTGAACTGGTCCTGTTATCAAGCATGGCACCAGTCATGCTTGATAATCAGACACAACTTAATCCACCTTGGCTTTTGCAAGGATACTCAGTGTGTCCCTGTGGATAAAATCATATCCTACTTTTTAATTCTGTCCATCGGGCATAGAATAATAAATGAGGAGAGAGACAAAGTGGGAAAGAGAGGAGAGAGGGGTAGAGAGTGGAAGACAAATACATACATGTGAGACTAAATAACAAATAAATACCCATAGGAAAGACTAGCTTCACTCTTGATTATTAGATTAACTCTAATACAATAATATTAACAATAATGAGGATTGCACAAAGCTAAAATGGGAGTAAGGTATTTACATGCCACGGTAATGGAAGAAAGCCAGACAGCCCAATTCAGGTTTTCCATATTTCAGAGAATGAGCAATTCAAAGTAAGATAGGAGATTTGAATGAGTCCACCCACAACTGGGTTAACTGGGTTACAAAAACAAAATTCTTCTGCATGTAAACGCAGTCTCTGATGCTAAAACTGAAAGCAGTCAAGGCACTGTGGGAGGTTTTGGGATGAAAAATATCTATTAAAATGCCAAACAAACCACCTTTAAATGAAATATGGCATTGTATGTGTAGGACAGGGACTCTGTAGCTCTTTTGATTATAAATGGGACACAAGAATGGTGCATCTGTAAAAAAACAAATCTTCATCTGATACTGAAAGAATAAGCTATGTTTGACAGTATACAGCACAGTAGGTTTTTGGAAGTCATGGAGGGCTTTCTTGTCCCATCCCTTCTCTCCGAATAAGAGATTAGTAGAAGCCTGAGGATGGCTCTCACCAAAACATCTGGACAACACCTGATCTGAGGGACGCTGCCTACTGGACCTCCCCTGAACTGGTTCTATCAAATTAGGAGATATTTCCAAAAGAGTGGATGTGGTTGGAGGTCAACCATCCACACCAAGTCACATCTTCTCGATCCAATACACTGTGAATGTAAAAACTAAAGTCACAGTATTCATTGGATGTACAAAATATGAAATTTTATTTTGCAGCTGCTATTTTGCCCCCCCCCGCAAAATATCTCAACTGCTTCAGGTTTTGTAAATATTTCTATTACTCATTTGACTCAATTTTTTTCCTGTGTAACTGGTTTAATTGAATTTTGGTAATAATGTTTGACAATAAACATTTGGCTGGATTCACATTGTTGGACATGCTGTATGAAACTGCTATAAGTTAAATGAGTTCCTACTTGACACTTAAGCATTTAAGTCCATATTGGCCAATGTTATATGGCTTTAACTATTTATATAAAACAGATGTTAAATCCACCTAAATATTGCTGTTTTTTAAATAAATGTATTATGTTGCAGAACTTCAATAAAACTACATAAAGAGCTGCTTTCATACTGACTCAAAACTGAGTAATAACTTTAAATTCTAAATTCCTCCAACTTACAGTCAGAAGAAAGAAAGGAGAAAGAAAAGGAAGTGAACCCACTGGAATTACCTGTATTTATGTATAAATGCTGAAATATATAGTCTGATCTTCATCAAAGTTATAATAATGAGCAAACACAATCTGTTCACACAAACTAATGATACACAAATTGTTGCATTGTTGTTGTTCATATTGAATACATCATTCAAACATTCACAGAGGACGTTGCAAGAAGTGTGTGAACCCCACAGCTAATAACATCAACAATGGCTAACTGGAGTCAAGAGTTAGTAAACCCGGAGTCCAGTCCATGAAACCAGATTGGAGATGTGGGTTACAGACACTTTTCTTATAAAAAAAAAAAAAAAAAAAACTTTTTGAGTTTTGGTAAGAATTGGTTACAAAGTCATCTCAAAAGAGTTCAGATATTCATCAGTCCATAGTCTGCTAACTGTCTATATATGGAGACAAGCTTGTTCTGTGGACACTCTCCCTCAAAGTGGGTGTCCAGCTAAGATGACTCAAAAGGCACAACACAGAAAGTTCAGTAATGTAAGAAAGAAGCTCAGAGTAACAGCTAAAGGAATCGCTGCAGCTGGTGTTAACATCTCTGTTCATGAGCCGACCATATGCAAATCATGGTGAATGGTTGCATGGAGCATGTTGGTCTGTCATGGACATCGTGGGGGAAGCTGCTGCTCTCCTAAAAACATTGCTGCACACCTGCAGTTTGCCAAAGAGCAGCTTGATACTCCACAACACTACAGGGAAAATGTTTTGTGGACTGATGAAACTATGGGTGAATTGTTTTGGAAGAACATGCAGCACCACGTATGGTGTAAAAACCTTTTCTTGTCGGCACAAGAAAAGATCATCCCAAAGATGAGGAACAGTGGAGGGACCATCATGACCATCATCTGGGCCTGGACAGCTCACATCATCAAGGGGAAAATGAATTCCCAAGTTTATCAAGGTCTCTTACAGGATAATGTCAGGGTGGTTGTCCACCTGATGAAGGTCAGTAGAAGCTGCGTGATGCAGCAGGACGTGTCTAAACATCAAAGTAAATCTACTACAGAATGAATTTAAACAAAGAGAATCCACCTGTTGGAGGTCAAACCTTAACCCCGTAGAGATGCGGTGGAATGACTTGAAGAGAGCCGCTCACAGCAGACATCCTAAGAATATGGCTGAGCTGAGGCAGCTCTGTAAGGACGAACGGTCCAAAATTCCTCCTCAACATTGTGCAGGTCTGAGCAGCTACAGAAAACACTTGTTTCAGATTATTGTTGCCAAAGGAGGTTTGACCAGTTGTTAAATCCAAGGCTTCACCTACTTTTTTTTCACCAGCACTGAATAAAAGTTTAATATGTGTGTTCAATAAAGTGTTATTAATTTAAGCACATTGCGTTTGTCTAAACTTACAACTTAGATGAAGATCAGATCACATTTTATGAACAATTAACAAAAAAAAAAAAAGCTTATGCCAAAGGGTTTATTTACTTTTTATTGCCACTGTATTTGGATCTGTAAATATTATACTGAGAAAATTGCTGCATTTTTATATTTCTTCATTTTTACTAGTAGGCTTTGCAAGAAAAGTAATCTGAGCCCACATCCTACAGTGTTTCTGTCAGCCATGCTGTATGTGGAGTGACACCTGCAGAGGTCACACATGAGCTATGACTCTGCAGGGAGAAGGGCAAGAGGAAGTGGAAAGGGAAGAGAAACACCACAGACAGAGACTGAGGTGACAATCAGACTTCAGTCTAAGAGTTTTTTATGGACTGTTAAGCTTTTGTATTTTCTGCTTTATTTGATAGTAAAATTGCAAGTACTTTTAGTTCTTCTGTATTACCACTGAAGCTATTTCTGTTTTGCAAGACTTCATTTATTTACTCAACCACATTACATTTATTGTCCTTTTTTTGCTCCTTTTATTCATCTGCTGAAGTTACTAGTTACTTTGACAACTGAATTGAGGGTTCACATGCATATTGCATATGTTATGCAAAAGAATATAAAGCTAGATTTTCAACTACCCAACACTACAAATCATCAGCTCTAGTGCTGGATCAGCTAAAATATAATAACATTGCTTTAATCAATAATTTCACTGGAGAGAGGCATTTTTCAGAATAAGTGCTTAAAATTTTTAGCTTTATCATAATTTGATGCTTTTTCATCGATCCCACTGGACAGAACTGGATGGCTAAAGTGCACTGAAGGTCCCAAGTCAAATCTCAATCCTGAACAACACAGGAAAACGTCTGAGCTACCACAACAAAATAAAAATTTAAACAATCTACTCTGTCCCACTCCATCAGTCAAAAGCATATGCTACAGCCAATCATTCAAAGCCACAGAACTTTATTTCAGAGTAAAGCTCCTAATGGTTCCAAACATACTAAATATGTCATGCTGAATTATGGGGGAATGGTATAAATTGATGCAAGAGACATGCAGAATTTTTCCATTTGATGTAATGGCGGGGCCATAAAAAGACAGCTTCTTGAGGTGGAATATTTCATTCAATACAAGAATTAAATTCTGTGGCTTCAGTAAAGTCTTATGTACAAAATACTGTTTCGTACGTGACTGTGTCATGTGTGTGGAGAAGGGTTTTTCTCACTTAGGAAACACTTATGATTAAGAGGAACATCAGGTTTCGAGCTGCCTCAGTGAACTCAGTGAACTTTTCTGAGCCTGACATTGATCTTGTACTACTGGAATTATACTGCACCAGTAAACTCCACCCATCTGGTAGCTCGTGTAAGTAAAAACAAACATGATAAAATACTTGCAACCAGGATTTCACCCAGACCAGTGACAGGTACCGTACCGCAGTAACAAGTGTTTTTGTCAAGAATGCTATTCATTCAGTCCTCCAGAGAGCCCATGCACATTAATCTGACATTGGTGTCACAAACTTCCCTCTGAACTTAAGTCAGGAATCTTTCCTATAACTTTTATTCAGCTATTTTCAAGCCAAAGCTGTCCTTATTGAGTAAAAAGTTACTCATTCACTGTACAATTCACTAAAAACCACATTTTCAAATATCATCAATTCCATGACTACAACATAATGTTCTGATTTACGAGGAGTCAAAGACGTCATGTTGTTGGGATCAACTTCATGGAAGAAAATAAAAATCATAAATTATCACGCAACACGTTCATTTATTCCCAGAGAGTCTTCTCACATAAAATCCACTATGCTTAAATCCCCCTAACTCTTCAACATAGTTACGGATAGTTACTCCAAAGCTAAAGCCAGGCATCTTTCTCCTTCAACAGGAAAGTCAAAGTGCTGACAGTGTTGCTGCAGCAGCTGAGACTCCTCATTATGGTCTATTAAAAATATACCCATATTGTGTATTGAGATATTAGACAGAGACTGTCAGTTTGAGCATTAATTCTCTTATTTTCTGTCTTGCTACTTACAGTTTAACAAGAGATTAGGAATAAAGCCCAGATTGTGCATTCTTCTTGAACTCTAGACATAAAAAAGAAATGATTAATTTTCTTGATTTTCTAGAGATCACAATTTTAATTTCCATTTTATTCTTTATACTTTAAACCAAGATTAAAAATACATTTTTCAAGAGATGCCCGGCTGAGAGATAAGTATAAAGCCAAATGGGTTTAAATGAATACATTATATATATACATATAATGTATATGTATTACAAAAAACAATCATAACAACATTGCAACATTTTGGAGGGCATAAAGGAGCATAATACAGTAGCTCTGACCCATATGTCCTCTAAGCAAGTAAGACCAAAATGACTTAAACTGAAATTGTAAGCAACATAATATTGTTGTTTTTTTGCCCATATGTTTTTGCGCACAGCCTCAGTAGACATTTGTGTGTGTTTGTGAGTGCCCATGTACTCACCTGCCTCGCAGCATCTGAGGCCTGGTGGTTCCACATCCTCTGTGTCTTCTGTTGCCCTGCACCGAAAATACAAGACACAGAAAAAAAAACTCAAATCACAAATCAAAAGTGTGGAAAGTCACAGCTCTGCTGTTTCGACCTGCACTGTGAAAAATGATCGAGAGCTGTGATTGATTAGGACGTGTGCTGTGCGGTGTGGTTGCGTGTTGTTCTCCCACAGTGTGCCAGTACAAGCTGAGAACAGGACATTCTTAGTGGAACATTTCTGCTGTTACATGTCAGTGCTGTTGGGCATAGGACCAGCTGGAATTTATTCAAATTATCAGGGACACTTATTCTTTTCATGAAGTAAAGTGACGAGCTTTGCTTTTCTTAATTTAATCTATAATATCACAATAGAGGATATGTAAATAAAAGTAACATTAGAGAACTATTTTTCTTTGCTTTGAGGCAACTGAAATGTAGATTAATCCAAAAAGGAGCAGCCATTTACCATCGACAAATTGTGTCAGTTCAGATTATAATAATAACACTAGACTGATTCACTTTCTGCCCTTTAGGAAGGTCAAAACACAAAGTCAGCCACAGCTCTGACTCTGCTGGACGTCTGTGTCAGGCTCAAGAGAACGTGGGTAAGCGAAGGCTTAAATGGAAATGTTCTCCGAGAAAATCGGCCCTTCTTCTGCTGCTGCATTGACGCAAACTTCTATATACACACAACAAATAAAGGCAAAGAAAAGGCCACTGCATTATTCCATGGACATTGCAGTTGTGTATCTCCACTGCTCATTGCCAAATGTGTTCATGAATATTTCTGTCATACTGCTGCAGCAGCAGTGGTGTGTCGTACTGTGTTCTAGTTCAATCTTGTAGACATACAACTCAAACAGTTAAAGATTTTGCAAGCACATGAAACAGGCTGAGTAGGTGGTTTCAGAATATCTGGTCTTATTTAATTCCTAAAAATCCCCTTTTACTGCAATATGTACACGGAACCTTGAAGATGAGATTATCTACAATTAGGGTTTAGGTCATGCTGTTTCAACATTTCTAACATTTGCCTTGGCCTGTATTTGATTCTTGGAACAAGTGTCATCCAACATGAAATGTGACCGAGAACAACTTTAAACTCAGTGACCTTCGAACTGAATAAATCCACGTCAAGTTTACAACCAAAAAATTACTATAGCTTTGGTCTGCGAGGAAGATGATGTATATAACCAGCCTCAAATAACCCCTGTCATTTGGTATTCTGGCTGTGAAAGGAAATTTATTTGAACAATTTAGCCATTTATCTCTCACCCAGAAGGGTTTATCAGCTATTTATAGCTTTTGTTCCTTCCATACTATCTCAGCTTTAAGGAATACAAAGGGATTCAGAATCCTTCACAGCGTCTCAACACTGGCTTTAATAAAGCCAGTTTGTGTAGGTGTTTTATGTTTTTTTTTTTTTCCTCATAAGTACATAACGCGGGCAGCCTCTTTTTGCTGTGGGTATGTTAAAACTGAACCGGAAGAACCTGCACTGCTCCCCACAGAGCCCTGCTTCATTTGCTTTTCGTCTCTCCTTTCCTCTGCCCCCCTCCCTCCCCATGTTCTCACAGGACTCGTGAACTCTCCATAAACTCGCTGATTCCCTCCAGAACGCTGCTGTCTATCCGAGATCAGTAGAAGTAGAAATAAAACGAAAGAGTGAGAAAAAAGCTGAAACAGACAATAAGGTATGGAGAATGAAGAGAGGAAGAGGGAGGGAAAAACAAAAAGGGAGAGAAGCAGGCCAGATTGCAGAGGGTTGAATCAATGCAGCGGCCTGGTCCCTTTTTTTCTCCCCTCTCTTTTTTTCATTTTTTTCTCTCTCTCTCTCAAATGATTCACAGTGGAAAGAAAAGGCCTTTTCCCTGTCCTCAGTTGAACTCCACATCAGCTTCCTGTTAGAAAGGCAAGGAGGAAACACCCAGAGCAACACGCGCGTGCGCACACACGCGCAAACACACGCGTGCGCACACACACACACACACACCCACACACACACACACACACACACACAAATACACACAGAGGAAGGCCTTCACTAGTGGATTCTTTGCTGCCAGAGAAATTAGGTCAAGCACTTAAATGCCCTGCACTGAGATGCGCAGAGATTTAAAACGTGAAGTGTTTGGTGGGGACAAGAGACATACCAGAGCAACAAACATGCACGCACACAACCGCTGCACTTGGAAATAAATGCTAGCTACACACTATACTGTCAGCTCATGGCTTGCCACATTATTAATACCAAAAAACCTGAAATAATCGGTGACAGACACCCACTGCTCTTACTCTTAATACACCATCCATCTGTGCAGATTAGAACAAGACAAGGTGGCTCAGGCACACACAATAGAGTAAATGATATGTATTTGAAAAAACACCTTTTAAGTCTCCTCACAGGGAGAAACTAAGGCACTACGTGCACGCATTCTCAAAACGGCAGATGACCTGATTAGGGAGTGACAGGAGTCTCTGTGCGCCTCTAAAACTCAGCTCAGGACAGGACAGCACAACACGCCACACTGCAGTATCAGCCGTGCACGCCGAAACCCCCCACCCCACCCCACCCCACCCACCCACCCCCCCACCGCCTCCCTGCTACACCAACCCCACCGCCTCCCGCCCTCTGACCTGAAATGCCCTTAAAGAAACAACACACCCCATCACCATCACATCCAATCAACTATTCATAGAAAGGCTGGATTGCGCTGGGCCTGATCTTGCCGTTTAGGGTTTCAATCAATTGCGTGAGATATGAGAGACTGGGAGGGAGAGTGGGAGGGAGGATGAAGCTGTTCTGAAAGCAAATGAGAGAAAATTTGGGTGAATCCAAGCCTCCTCTCCTCTCCATATTGGCCACTGCAGATATGGCCCACAACGGGGCTCTGAGCTACAGGGTGGCAGGGTAATTCAGACAATAATCTCGCCAATTTTCACTCTGCAGCCATGTGCTTTCTCCTGTCCCACTGACTCACAGTGGAGAAATGAGTCCCGGTCCATTGTCTGAGGGCCACCTGTGTTTCTGCTCCATTTTCTCGAAAGCACAATGGCATTTTCCTGTTTATAACGGTGACTGCGCTTTATAAACATGCAATATCAGGGTATTAATACATCACATAAAAGAGCTTGTTTGTGACCGAGAGCTGTGGCCAAAAGGTCACAAACTGACCCTCTTCATATTCTAGCTTTTGACAGTTGTGTTTCTCTTTCCAGTGAAAGGGTGAGAAAATGAGACATGCAGCATGAGAGAATGTGGTAATAGCACAACACCATGTTCCTGTCAGCCAACACAGATCTTTTCTTGGGGAACGCTGCTGCGTTGCAATTTTCGACTGACACTCCAGTACGAACAGAATCTTACCCAGTCGGCCAACCAACCTGCAGATGAAGCTTTGAGAGCACACACACACACACACACACATGCGCGCGCACGCGCGCTCACACACACACACACACACACACACACACACACACACACACACACACACACACAAAGCAAAATACATGACCAGATGTGCAGGATGCCAGAGATGATCTAAAAGGACAAACAACCCCTTAAGATAAACTGATAAAAGTGTGGCATGTGTGTGTGTGTGTGTGTGTGTGTGTGTGTGTGTGTGTGTGTGTGTGTGTGTGTGTGTGTGTGTGTGTGTGTGCCACTTTTAAAGCTTTGTGCTGAGCCCAAGGTGCCGATGTGCTGTGGGTAAAAGTTATCTTAGGCATGAACGATATCTGTGGCATGATCTGAGGCAGCTAAACTAAAAAGGGACCATGTCTGAATCTCACACATAACAAGATGACATTTTGAAATGTGCTTCAAAGCAGGACAATCACAATCTATATCCTGCATATTCACGCAGTGTAAAAGGTAATATGTTTCTATTGTATAGCAATAGTCTTTCTACGAGCTTCGGTGCACTACTGCATTTTGCTTTAGTTGCTCACAGCAAGTTGAAGGTCCAAACTGATTTTTTTTTCAGGAAAATGTGCAATTTTATCAATTAATAGTCTATAGGCACAAGAAGAAATGATTTAGGCTACAAAATGAACTATATATGAACCTATAAAACACTTACTTGTTTTGCTGTCTAATGGGAAAATCTACGTGTCCTACCTGATGAATGTGCAGCTCCTGTTATGACTCCCCATGCACACACACACACACACACACACACACACACAGACACATACACACACACACACACACAGACATATGTAATATCAATGAAATATTACCACACACACATCCACATTTTAATTTCACAAGGGGATTTAAGTTTCTGTCTTTTTAAAAATATATATATTTAAGTCTCACTGTACATATGAGAAACAGCCAGGAAGCACCATACACGCCTTTTAACCATTAAAAATACATTCAGCTACTGCTGAGTTAGCTCCTCTCAGATTTCAATGAATTAATTTCATCAAAAACTTCTCTGAGGGAAACCACAGTGACACATCAGGGGAAACCGCACAGCTCTACCATATGTCTCATGTCTTACATACACTGATTATCTCAGGGTGAACAGCTCGGGAAACGCCGCTTTTCTAATTAAATGCACATTTTACTGAAATCTTACAAATTGCTCACTTGGAGAGCGGCGATGTATTCCGCTGGATTGACGTGATGTGCCCGGCTGCCAATCTGTGCATCGGGGATAACAAAGGGAAAGATTATGCCTCTCTGCGAAGGGAAACTAGGGCACGAAAAGGCGACCTCTTTTCTTGTATTGCGAGGGAGAATCTACAGCCTGGCGACCATTTCATTTTCACGTAAAGACTAGACTACGTTTGGTACTCGTTCTCAAATTTACAGACGATTATGTTGAGATGTTAAGCTGTTATTCCGAAAGCGTTTGTCTTTTGCACCCTGGAAACTTCCCCCCAAGGACTGTGGATCGTTTCAGTCATAACAGTGTCAATATCCACTGACCTAGTCTGGGGGAAATACACCACTGCATGCTTACGCTTAAAAAGTCCGTCCTCGTTGTCATTTTTACGCATTTTACGCAAATGTAAACCTCTAAAAAAAATCACCTTACAAAGAGAAAAGTGTAAATTTAAGACTACGCACCGATAGGTGTCAAGTTCAAGTTGGATGATCTCTTCCTCCGGGGTGTCCAACTCCAAGTCCGCGGGCTTTATATTTCCTAGACGGTTGCTTGTCCTCTATTATGTGTCTGGAGCCAGTGAGAGCAGAAAATAAAAAAAACACAAAGCGATAATATTCGTAGGCTGAGAAGCGGAAAAGGTCGTCATGTTGAATATGTTGGGAGACAATCTCCGAGAGCGACTACCGGGCCATTGAAAGAGTTGTTCCCCCCTCTCTGCCTTTCTCTCGCCGGCCATCCAGCTCGGTTCAATGGGGACACACAGGCTGCAGACTGCGCCGTGCGTCCTGCGCCGCCGATGAACCAGATGCGTCAAGTTCAGCTGAGGTGAAGCCCCGTTATACAACCAGCCTGGGTGTGCAGCAGCCTGCACTATCGCGCTGCTTATTTAATGTCTCCTAAAGGGGAAAAAAAAAGAAAAAAAGAAAAGGCACATCACACTGAAATATCTGCAAAAACTAGACTGTGTTGAGACGATTATTAAGGGCTCCCTCACTCCCCCCTCCTGCCCCCTCCACGGATCTTAAAATCACTGTTTGCTTTTGTGAACTTACCTGATGTCAGCCTTATGAAAATGATATTTTCACAGTGTCATTCACTTCACGTTGGAATTTAAAGTTGCCTAAACTAACGCCGTGAAATTATAAACAAGTACATTATCATTTGGGAATAATAAATGAATAATACCATGCAGTTTTAAGAGATTAAAATGCAATAAAGTACGACAAGAGCACTATAAGGTCACAGTTTTAACGTTGTACACAGACTTCAGCTCCATCTGGGATTATTTTAGAAATAATACACCGTGTTTTTCGTCTGTCACCCCCCCCCCCCCCACCCCCCACTTCTATATTTAACAGCAAGCATGCATGTTTTAGCTTTAAAGTCTTATTAATATTAAAATATGTATTTCAAACAAGTAGCAGGAGTCGGGTTAAAGAAAACTGACAAAAACAAGCAATACCTTATATTATCAATATGGCTGTGTCACCCACCGACAGTGCTAAAAGAGCTCTAATAACAGCAAAAACACCTTTAAACATAGCTAACTTCATTTGTCATGCTAACTACAGGATTAGCTCAACAGCTAATTATTTTCTGTTTATGCTAGCTAAGAAAAGGCGAGTGTGATTTTAAAAGATGTATTTCTCACACCTGTTTGGCTGCGTTAATGAGCCTGATTCAGTTTTGTCCCGTCTGAAAGATAATGAAGGTCTAGTTATCCAGTTACACACCACAGGTGACTTGGAGGACAAGCCCAGACTTGTTGAGTTACCCGATTTGCCTCACAGACACTTTATTGATTAATCAGCTGTGGAGATGAGGCAAGACGGAGCTGTTAAAGGACCAATCCGACATTCAAAAAGTCATTAAAAATATCTCCAATACCAAGAACAGGAAACATTTTGAGATCCATTTAACCTCTTATGCTGGTTTATATGGGTCTTAATTTAAGTTGCTGACATTACACTAATGTTTCATGTACCAATTTTTACTTTGACTAAACAATATTATTATTGTTTGAGAGCAGTGGAATAAAATACAGTAAATTTTAAGCTTCCTTGTAAGTGATGTGAAATGTTCAAGTTTACAAAAAACACATATCACATCTATAGATAGATAGATATTATCCACTTCATAAAATGTGTTATTCAGCAGAATAAAGACATCAAACCATAACTAACAACTCATAAACAGAAAAAGGCATGTTACACTCTATTTATGCTGAGTATAGACCCCTGCAGAGTCACTATTTAAAATGCAGAGACAGAAATTACAGTGCATGTTAAATTAAGTGCATCAGTTTTCAGAATATAGATAAGAATCTTTAAAGGCACTGATAATAATTAACTTTTAATATGGACTCCCTGGGATCTTTATTAACACACTCCTTCACCAAGAAATATAGTGATATGGAAATTAGTGAATAAGTAGTAAAAAGTTAATTATTAAATTAAGTAGTTAATTAAAATCTTCTTATTGTGAAAATCGGTTGAGTTCATTTACAAACTTTATTGTCTTTTAAAATAAAATTTGTGGGAAGGTTTTAAATTAAAAGCACATTTGTTATAATCTGTAAAAGAAACAGAAATGCTTAAAATTAATAATAAGCTATAAAGGCAATGCTCTCTTGTTCAGTTGAACACACGTTTGTTTGTCCAGCTGTCCGTGTTTAAATCACTGTTTGTGTGTTTGATTTTTTTTTTTCTGGCTCTGTGCACATGAGTCGAAGCATCAGTTCCAATGTGAACCTGCACAACAGAAGCGAGTGTATTGAGTGGTGGTAAATCTGTATTGACAGGTGATATTACAGCTGCACTCATTGACCGTGCTCTGTGTACAATTCGCCTATATCCATCAGCACAGAAAGAAACTATAGGATTAAGAGAGAGAGAGAGAGAGAGTGTGTGTGTGTGTGTGTGTGTGTGTGTGTTCCTACATCTCGACTGCCCATGAGCTGAACATGTAGGCTACAGATAACAGGGATTAGAAGGTGACACAAGTTCATATTGACGGAGATTCACCTGTTGTAACACAAGACAAACAAACACACACATACACACAATATTTTTTAACATCCAAATACTTTCACAGTGTTTAAAAGTAAAATAAAACTGAGTGTTGTATTAAAAGCTCTGTGAAAGAAGAAAGAAAGACTGCTTTATAAATGAAAGCAGTGTGTGTACTTTTATTATAATTCACTAATGTGCTGCAAATTCATTTTAGCCCATTCTAAGTAAATGCTTCAAAATAAGAGGAACATTACCACCAGTATGCAAATAATTATAGTTACACAATTTGTAATAACTTTTATACTGCAAAAGCAAATATTTTAAACATTGTTGAATTAGATTTTTATATATGACATTGTATAATCAAAGTTCATTTTTTGCACCTGTCTGTATTTGTTCCAGATATAGACATGTGATTTCAAACCTCTTACTACAGCTACCAATGCCCTATATGTTATCATACATATTATATATATAAATATATTACACATTAAGGTACCTAAAGGTGTAGGATATGAAAGTTGTAATTTTAGCAAGCTTAAAAATGTAGAGTATGTTTTTTTTTTTTAACTTTAATCTGATCTATGAATACATCTATCTATCTTGCTTTTCTAGTAGCATTTACAATAAAGCAATTTGTCATTTTATTTTAACTCATTTTCTTCTGCTATGACGGTTTCAGGTTTGTGGTGATATTATTCATATTTTTTTAATATAAAAAAGAAGATATAAAATAACTACAATTTCAGGAAACATTTAGTAATGAACTTTTTTCTTTTCCTTTGTTACTTTTCATCCAGTTACTCAACGTTGCCGAGCAGCAGCTGTCAGACCTTTACAAGAATGCAGTAGAAAATCAAAATGTTGCGGTAAAGTGAAATATCACCTTAAGTATGATATGAAGAGATGTTAGTCACGCTGATGGATATAATGTAGATATGGTATTAAGCACTTATCATCCAAACCTTACACCTAAATGGACTTCAGTCAATACTCATCAATCTTTCATTTTTTATTATTTGTGTGTATCCTCAATCACTCGCTTACATCGATTAAGAAAAAAAGTATTGACAAGAGAAAAGTATCGACTCCACTTTTTATTTCCACAATTTGAACCGGCAACATGTCTGAGGAGGTGAGGCAAGATGAGGAGAGGAGAGGAGAGGAGAGGAGAGGCGAGGAGAGGAATGGAGGGGAGAGGAGAGGAGAAGAAGGGGGTTGTAGAGGTGGCCAGGGCACTCCATTTGGCACTACTAATTTGCAATCAGACACTCTCTTTGAGCTCTCTCTCTACCATGTCTCCAGACAGTGTGGATGGCAGCTGAGACAAAGCTAGCATTCTCCGCCGCCCAAGACCCCTCTCAGTTTTATTTCAGGCCACTGCTCTCAGACACAAACCATTCTGCATGGAGTACCCAACGACAGCACCTAGAGACAGGAGAGGAGGAAGGAGCAAGCTCAGAGGAGGAAGAGGAGGAGAGGCGGCGGCAGCGGGGGGGGAGGTGTGGAAAAGAGTGGGAGGAGGCTTTGTCGAGGGCCAAACTGCTGTCTCTCTCCCCCACCACCCTAACCACCTACCCCCCCCCACCCACCCCCCCCTCGGATGGTACCCTGGCCTGTTCCTCTAAAACATGCTGCAGTGCAGTGCCACGCCCCACCTAGCGCCATGAAAAGACACCATGAAGAGACTTGATCGATGACACTGCTCAGAACAGGAGAGCCGATCACGACCTTTCCCCTCCAATTAGTCACTCCAAGCAAAACCTGATTCGAGATCAGTATCCAAAACGTGTTGAGTTTGACAAACTCCTCATCAGATCGGTTTAGCTACTGCACATGCACCAAATAGAGAAAATACTATAAAGACACAGCAGCCACAAACGCACCCATCTGATACACTGGATCGGAATCGGTCCAATCGATCCAACTTCATTAAGCGGATCGGGCCATGACATGACAGAGCCTCATTAAATACAGTTTTTATGTCACTATCACTAATGTCACTGGTTTTAGTGCCACTGAAGTCTGACACTCATAATAACTTACATAACAATTATCCCAATGAATTCCACACAGAGAGGTACAGGTTTTAATTTGGGGAGAAAAAAGAACACTGATATTGGATCAGTTCTCCGAGTCAGGTACCTAAACCTGAAGAGTCGGAGTCAGTCCCGGGAGACTAAAAGTTGGACAGGAGCATCCCTACTATCATCCACATCTAAGCTGCCTCAAAGCTTCTTTTTGTCCACCTCCTCCTTTGTGATTGGTATGTGCTCGATACTTTTTTATTAAAGTTGTGTTCAGGTTGGCTAAGCATGCATGTTTTTACAGCAACGCCCTGTTAAAGGAAATAATAAAAATGAATGAAGGATAATAGCTTTTCCTGGGGCTTCCTGAGATGAGCACATGTCCCTAGTGTAACTTATATCTGGTTTCATCTTTTAGAAATCAGTGTGAGCGCACATGCATGCGCTACCGTCTGAATGTGTCCGTGCCCCTGCGTTATCGCTTTATTATCAGCAGTCCAGTGGAAGTACAGTATGTTGTGGCTTGGTTGCCACAGGTAACAGGTCAATGATTACCCACAGGGCCAAGGGTGTCCTCAAGCTCAGGTCAGAGCCACTTCCCCAAGAGAGAGAGGAACAACAGTGGGCTGCAGCTGCCATCTGTAACTCTAGGCCTGTGCAGTTATCAGTGTCTTATCTGCTTGAAAAGCCGCATTGTGTTCACATTGTGTATGCAGGCTGTGTCGGGGCAGGGCCACGCTTCAGGAGTTTATGCTATTTTATGCAATGCGGACATGTTTTTTTTTCCTAAGTAGTCATTTAAAACAAGGAGGTGCTACATTTTTCACATGATTATCTCATTTTGAGCTGACTGCCACGTGTTCAGCCATGACTGAATCAATGAATCAATGACTGGACCGTTGTCCTTCGTTACACATCAATAATGTTTAAAGGCAGGCCTAAAAAGTAAAGCTAACAAAAATACAGAGGAGGGAAAAACTGCCTCAGTCCTCTTTTGGTTTGGGCTGATTCCCACAGGTTGTCTCACTTATTAGCTGCTTTCCTGCACTGGACCGAAGAGCACAATCCCTCTCAGTCTCACTCGAACACATAACAATGCCAGGAATGGCTGCATTTGTGCAGTACGACCATTAGGCAACATCCGACTGCCTAATTCATTCAATTTCTCCCTCTGCCATGCCAGCACAATTGGCCTGAAAGGGTGCAGGTGGGGGGCAGAGGAGGCTGGGAAGCTTGTTGCTGAAATGCAAGCAAGCTAAAGTTAGTCACACAGTTCTAACCGTTTGAGGTCGGGATGGGTTAAAGCACAGGACACGAGGCAGACTGTTGGGAAAATCGTGTCCTTGAGGCGATCCCGGCAGGACTCAGTGGTCACCCTGACCCCCCACTCTGAGCTTGACCCTGACTATATCTTTAGCAGTGAACGGTACAAATTACTGGATCGCATGGCTGTACTCTCTCTCCCTCTTCCATCCCTTTCTCATTTCTCACTTTCTTTTTCTCTGGATGACCACAAACAGCCATTGTCACTGCAGACCACGAGAACAATTGGGTTCTTATGCTGTGGCTGGTCAGGGGATGGGAGGGTAAACTTCAGCAATGACTGCACTAAGTAAATTATAGCTCCAATGGCCTGTGTGGTTTGGAGAGGCTGCGCTTTGTGAGAGGTCCTGCAACTAAAACCACCAGTTCAGCACATTTGTTGCCTCTGCAGTGCAAAATAACGACGGCACAGCAAACACATACGTTTTTTTTTTTTTTTTTTTTTCTGAACTGGTGTGGTTCACATTCATGCGAACACTTTCGACGAACAGTAGAAGGCTGTTAAGAAGCACGAGTAGCTCGTTTTGGAAAGGGCTCACACTTACTGAACTATACTGAGTTACATCTTATGAAAACTGAATAATTGCGTGACTGCAGGGCAATGAAGGATTGCCACAGTCCTGCTCCCTCTCTCCCTCTCTCCCTCCCTTCCTCTCTCCCTGTTCCCTCTCTCAGATCGAGGCTCCGCCTGTCGACTGTCCTCCCGCGCTCCAATCGCTCCACCCTCCCACCCTATCCCCTTTCTACATGACATCATCTGCACATCTGTCGTCCCAACAGGGTGCTGGTGACACAGACAGGCCACAAAATTAGTAGAGCTTTCTCCCTCCGCCTTTGTCACCATCTCTTTCTTCCCCGCCGGCTCTCGGTTTCTTGCTGTTGATCTTTTTCTTCCTGTCCTTCTGAACTCCTTCTTTTCTCCCTCTCTCTATAGGTGCTTTTCTTTCTGCCTTTCTTTCTTTCCTTGCGCACCTTTTTTTTTCTACCCCTTTTCCCCTCTGCATTATATCCTGTAAATAATATGGTTGCACACTACATTACATCTCCCCGTTTCCTACAATGCCGCACGTACATTTGAGCAGGCAGGAAGCAGCCATTAAACTAAATGATCCATGGGCCTCACCCCAGCCTTGACCCGTGTGATTGTGAGCAAACTCAATCAGCAAGGTCAGCAGTAACATGATGTGACTCTTAGGAAAGTTTTTTTTCTTGACTTTCTCTGATTTGAGCTATTAGAGCCTGCTAAAACCGGTTAAGAGGTCGTGGTTATATCAATTTGTGTGGTTGTGTGTGTGTGTGTGTGTGTGTGTGTGTGTGAGAGAGTGTGTGAGTGTGAGAGAGGAAGAGAAAGAGAGTGGGAGCGATTTTTAGTGTGTTTCGACAATGCCCAACCCATTAAAGGCTGAGTATTTCCAAGGGAATAGAAACTTACAGAAGTGTAACACATGTTCGATTCCCAAAGCCCCAGTGCAATAATTCTTCACATATGAATTACTAACAGAGCAAATCAAGTCATACTGGATCACACCAGCTGCAGTGGAATTACAATTTTTGGTGATGTAAATGGACAAATACTATTAATTCTATAATTAACCAAGTTTGCTTAAAAAAATGGGCACTTGTCATGTATACCTTCTTAATCTACAAGGGTTAAAGGAGAATAGGAGCTCTTAACCTAATACATTTTCTTTGTAAAAAAATAAAAAAATAAATAAAACATAACTACAAATGTGCAAAATAGGAAGCATTATAAAAGAAAAACAACCACAATAAGGAACATTAAAATAATTTGCCGTTAGTGACCGTCGGCACGAGGATGTCAAGTGGCATCACTTTTGGTTTTTGGGGCTCTGATCTGAGCCAGATAGTGTTGAGCATTTAAAAGATACCAGCACATAATACAGCAGATGGGATGTGAACCCAGGATTACACAGGGGGATCAGAGGCCTTATGACTCACACACACTCACACCCACACTCCCAACTCCTAAACACATTGCTTTTTTTTTTTTTTTTTTTTGTATTTTTAACTCGATTGTCCTTTAAGTAAATCCTACTAATAGATATTTCATGTTTTCGGGAACAGCATGTTGCCAAAAGACAAATGCGGTACTGCAGTGTAACTGGATTCTGCATTTAGAAAGCACTATTTGATCTAGATCTGTTTTTGGAGTTACTATGGACACTTCAGCAGATCTAATGGGTTATGAATCATATTGTCAATTATTTATAAGTGGCTGCTGTTTCTACTTGTAAGTAAAGATGGTTACAAGACTGTAAATTACAATTTGTCTGTAGGTGAGTGAACACAGGATCAACATCCTAACAGCTTTAGCTGATGGTGAAATAAAGCGTAGAAATAACCTTTGAGTTTCTGTTGTTCAAAGGCTTTGTGTCTTCAAAAACCAAGGGCTACAGCTTTGTGGAAAGCAACAATGAACACAATTATACCGTGATTTTATGTTCACCAAAAGCTTCGAGATTCTTAGAGAAAAATGTCACGTGTCACTCGTTTACACGAACAAACATGACGGTTAAATTTTGAAATTTCGATGGTAGGAACCAAGATGGTGGAACTCCTAAGGGGTGTTGGGAGTGACGGGGCTGTTGGACAGCTTTGCCTCCCGTACTTTGAAACATAGGAGTAAAGAGCCCCCTTGAGGATCCCAAAATTACTAACTTTATACATTACTAGTGCCTCTAAACTGCTGAGACATGGTAATAGCAAACTCTCCTCAGGCTCAACGCTAAATATTTTACCAAACATGCAAGGAGTATGAAATAATTGGAATCAGAAAGATGAATTTTCTCAACTAAATGTCATGAAATATGCATTAGCAATTTAATACTGGACTGAATAATAATGCAATATGATGATCAAACTGTTTAAAAAAACGATGCTCGTGTCTGTTTTGAGAAAACAAATCACGGCTGCTGCTCTCATGCCAGGAACGGCAGAATGCTGGTGTGAAGAGGACGTGCTTGACCCAAACCAGAGAGGTCTGATCTTCAGTGAGCTCTTCTCTGGTGCTTTGTCTCCCTCTGCAGTTACAACTGAATAAAGACAGATGAAGGAAAGCCTTTAAAGAACAGAGTGAGGTACTATTGTTGCAGAAAGTGGAAGAGAAGCCGGGTACCACGAAGAGTTTCAAATGAATTGCAAACCGATAAAAAGCAGTTTCCACTGGTTTGTCTAAAGGTGTTATTTTCTAGTTGAATCACAGACTTGTGAGAACAGCAGGTTGTTGTAATATTTTACTTTTTTGGCTTCATCAGCTTACTCGTGGGTTTGTTTTAAAAAAAAAAAAAGCTTTTCTCATTTTCTCAACATCTGTAACATGTTTACTACACGAAATCTGTGTTTCTACACCAAAAACATAAATCCTGTTTGGATAAAAGAAATCTTTTTCTAAAGACATTTATGTACCTCATGGCACTGTCGAAAATATGGCCCTCCCATCATCTGCTCTCAAAAAGGTTCAAGATGCTTCAAAGACAATAATTGCTCAAAAGTGGAATTGTTGTTCTGCGACATGGGAACAATTTCCCTCTGTCATCTCTTCGGGTTTCATGGATGCTCTGAACAGTGTAAATTAGATTTGATTACAAAGTAGTTTTCTTTTAGTTGTGTCATAAATACTCTCTGGCCTGTTAACCCCCAGGGTATATTTGTTTTTTATCTGCGACACTCTGTATTCCCTTCGCAGTGCAGGGGGGCGATGTTCATTTCACCAACCACACTCAGATTTCTTATGCATTCCGACATGCGTTTTACCCCATTACACATACAAGGACCATGTGTTTGTCTTGCCATATTAAAGTCTAAACAACGCCTCTGACATTGCAGCAAAGCTTGAAAGCCATGTGAGTTGCACGTGGATACAGTGCATTCAGAAAGTATTCAGACCTCTTCACTACTACTATTTTGTTATGTTGCAGCCTTATTCTAAAATTGTTTGAATCGCGTTTGTCCGCTCATCCATCTTCACTAAATACCCCCATAATGACAAAGCAAAAACAGAATTTGAGAACTTCTTTATTCTTAACTTCTAAATTTATTAAAAAGAAAAAACTGAAATATCGTTGACATAAGTATTCAGACCCTTTGCTCAGTATTTAGTTGAAGCATCGTTGGCAGTAATTACAGCCTTCAGTCCTCTTGTGTGTGACACGACAAGCTTTGAATGCTTGATTATTTTTATAAAATTTTTGTCCATTCTTCTCTGCAGATCCTCTAAAGCTCTATCAGGTTTGGATGGGGACCGTTGGTGGAAAGCCATTTTCAAGTCGCCGAGCTTCACTGTCGGGAGGGTATTGGGCAGGTCGTCAGCGATGCTTGGTTTCCTCCAGACATGACGTTTAGAACTGTGGCCAAACAGTCTTGGTTTCATCAGAGCAGAGGATCTTGTTTCTCACAGACTGAGAGTCCTGTTGGGGCTTTTTTTTTTTTTTTTTTTGCGAACTTTCACTGAGGAGATGCTTCAGTCTGGCCACGCTGACATAAAGCCCAGATCGGTGGGGTGCTGCAGTGATGGTTTTCCTTCTGGAAGTTTCTCCCATGTCCACACAGGATCTCTGGAGCTCAGCCTGAGTGACCACTAAGGTTCTCAGTCACCTCTCGCATCAAGGCCCTTCTCTCCCGATAGTTCAGTTGCAGCAACATCTCAGAGATGATTGAGAGAAATAGGAGGCACCGGAGCTAAATTTCAGGTGTCACAGCAAAGGGTCTGAAAACTCATGTCAACGTGATATTTCAGTTTTTCTTTTTTTTTTTTTATAAATTTGCAAAAATGTCTAAAATTCTTTTCTATTATAGGGTACTGAGTGGAGACTGCTGAGGGAAAAGTAGTGAAGGGGTCTGAATACTTTCTGAACGCACAATCTTTGCTTATGCATACAGTAAACATACAGATTTAATGTTGTCAACATCTGTTGAAAGTCAATACTCTGATCAAATAGTCAGATTTAACATTAACCACTTTCTGTTTGTTTGCGATTGTCGGCTCTTGCCTTTTTAATTACAGGGTAAATTTGCATGTCATATCTAGTGACTGTCAACAGTGGGGTTTGCCTTGGGTGCGCTTGTTGCATGTTTTTCTCAGATGGTCTCAGTAATACTGATGACGGCAATAGTGCATTGGGTATTCTTGTATTTATTATTCATTGTTATACTTTAGGCTCTTGATTTTTTCACTACTGTTTGGCAACTAAATTGGCTTTCAGGGACATAAAAGCGCCTCTCTATTCCACAATATGATATTATTTCAAGAGCTTTGTTTTAATATGAATAAATTATTTTGGATTTTTGTTTTCGAGTGCTGATTATGTCATTAAAAGAATACTTCATAAAAATTTCAAGTAAACATTATAAAAAGATGTGTTTTTGCTCAGTAAACCGGAATATTTGTGGAATTTATAAAATACAAACACAAAGACAAACATTAACATTAAATCCTCATGAAATCAACCAGATTTTATGTCTCCTCCAACTAGTCAAGGTGCAGGACACATGGTCACAATCTCCCTCTCTGTTCCTGAGTTAGAGCATTGAATAATGGCCAGAAATGTTTTTTGCAGAACGCTGAATGATGTCACGGTGAAGTTGACCGTTGACCGGTTATAAAATGATTAGTGTATGAATTCTTGCGTTATTTGTGAGTTCATCCTCGAGTCCAAGTGAACGTTTGTACCACATTTGAAGGTGGTCCCTCAAGGTGCTACGGAGGTATCACATTCAGGACAAACTGAAAACATAATGCCTCTTCTCCACAGCTGTCACTCGCACGGAGGCATAAAAATAACAAAGGCTCAACACGTAAGGGGCAGGTTGGAGTGGTTGAGGCAGCCACAGCTGCTAACAATGTTGCCATGAAGTAATCGGGGACAGGTGGACAGAGGACAGGTAAGGTCACATTATATTTCTGTCCTACAACATTGACCCCCCCCCCACACACACACACACACACACACACACATCATGGTAAAGGATGTGATGAATGTCTGATGCCGGTAATAAATTAACATTGATCAGAGCGATCACAAAAACACAAACAAACAAACAAAAAAAAAAACATGGATGGGAAGTGAATGGGAGAAGGAGTGAACATTCGTGGGACAGAAATGCAATGTGACCGTATCTTAATAGTACAAAGTGTCAGGTTATAATGGGCATGCTGCACAATCTCATGAATTTGATTGGAAGTTACTAGTCAGCTGATAGCCACAGCCGTAAGTGAGCCAATGATTGTGAAGCATGAATGAAGCAGCTGATGCCAGACAGGTAATGCAAGCGTGACTGAGGTTCAGTGTGCTTTCTAAAGTACTAACAGTTTTATCATCTGTTTTTTGAACCAGCAATGTAACACAAAATATCCCAATACTACGCTCTATCAATTTTTCATCATTGGTAACGGTGCGTGAATTTCTGCATGAATTTTCCAGTGAATTCATGGACTGCCGATGAGCTGTGCAGCACCTTCTCCTGCATTTCTAACTATGTGGGGATTGGACTGCCAACGCCTGACAAAAATACTCACCCATAAGCTCTGCTATTGTAAAGAAAAACGTCACTTCGGATGAATTATCAGATGTTTACTATTACGATCAACACCCGTTTCCTCGACAACTGCTCGGGAACCCTGCTGAGGATTCTGGGCTCAGAGACAAGATAAGCGCAAAATCCCATAGAGCCATAAAACACCATTATTAATCTGGACTTTTTAGGCTCCCATCCAGCTTGAGGCCCCTCTGCGTCACTGCTCCAGTCTCGCCCTGCTTGTCTCCATGCCTGTCATTCATCACTGTAACGTGGATGATGCTATCAAAACCGTTTCTGTCAAAACTCTGACAGTTGTCCCGGGAGATAAAAAGACAAAAGTCATGTTAGTTTTACAGCCACTGTCATCACCGCTCTGATGTCCTGCGCGGCAGTAAAACAAATTCCTGCGCAGCCCCACACTTCCCATGTCTCCCTGTTCACCTCGTCTTCTGCACAAAAATATGAAAAGAAACAGATATCAGTGTGCGAATGCCAGGACAGTGAGTGCACACTGCTTAAGTGCTATCTTGGCTTTGGAAATTGTGGTTTAGGAGGATTATTTGGACAGAAAGAGAGAGGGAGAGGGGGCGAGAAAGAGACAGAGGAGCTGAGTGAAAATCATAGAGAACACACATACACAAAGGGTTCTGCCTCTGCTGCCCCCCGAGCCAGAGGCATTATCTGCGAGTTGTCCACTGGAATGGCTGCAGACTGAGCTCCTGTGACGAGGTTTCAACAACCAAGACCAATTTAGTGGCAAAGCTGCTTCTCATTCTTTACAGCAGCGGGTATATCGGACTGCAGCTATAGTTACACACACAGTCTGAGTGGGCATAAGGATCGGGCCAATCTTATAACAGCCAAAGAATGAAAGGTATTTTAGTCTTTTATACTCCAAATCACTGCTATCTCTCAAAATGCTTTGCTGGCAGCTGCTGAGAATTTAAATTAAAAGGTTCATGTCCACAATACTACCCTCAATAATTTTCTAAGAGAAGGTCCCACTTTTGTTCAGATGATTGATATCTCATTTTGGAACAAATTTTATTAATATTATCTCCTTGCGGTTATTTGCACAGCTCAAGTAAAGCTCAGAATGTCTCAATTTTCAGTCTCCAAAATGTCAACAAGAAGCGAAGAAAATATGTACTTTGTCCTTGGTCCACTCTGTGAAGTAGACCTATAAAACGCCCCATCCTTTGAAGGTCCTTGGAACTGAACAGGACTGTCCCCTCCCATTGTAATTTTTTTTACTCACTTCAAAGTTCCACAGCAAACATCTTTAAAAGGAAGAAACGGCAAAAAATTCCTTTTGTGTTGGCCTCGTTGGCCTCGTTGGCCTTTCCATCCAATTACACTTGGGCACCTCAAAGACTACATGGGTTTAACAAGTCTATTCACCACATAGAAGAATGTTACATGTAGGGCAACTTTTCCTGCTTCTATAAAAGGGAAAATACTCTTAAAGGCATTTTTTTTTTCAAACTCTCACAATACAATATGCCTTGTTCATCAAAAGTGAGAACTCAACTCTAACTTTACAGACAATGCACTTCATGCTATGCACCGATATTTAGTCGGATGTTTGGGGATGATCATGGCATTTTCCTTCATGCCACCACAGGAGGGCGTATTGTTGGTGGTACACCAGCAGCAGAATATACAGTATGAGCTGAAAGACCACAGAGTCAGATCAACTGACTGACTGAAGCATTTCAGCAAGCATCTGCCCTCCTCAAGAGCCAATAAGCGAGAAACTGAAACTCCAGCAGTACAGTAGTGTGGGCTGCAAAGAAGAAGGGAATTTGTACAGGGATTTTCTTCACACTTTCATTTTAGTCTTCTGTAGTCATCCTTAGGGCTGCAACTAAAAATTATTAAAATTATTGATTTGTCTGGTGAATATTTTCTCAAATAATCGATTAATCATTTTATCTTTAAAACGTCGGAAAGAGTTAAAAAGGCAATTATAATTTCCCACAGCCCAATGTGACAGAACCCAAATATATTCAGTTTACGTCCATAAGACAAACAGTAAATTGTTGTCAAAAGTTGGAACCAATAGTTTGTTTTTTTTGTTTGTTTTTTTTTTAGCATTTTTGCTTTAATAGCGACTGAAATGATGAGCCAGTATTTCAAATAGTTGCTCATTAATTCTCTGTCGATCAATTAATGAATTAATCGACTAATCCTTCCAGCTCTAGTCAGTTTTATATTGCCAAATACATTCAATAACATATTTTTTGGTAACTTCCAATGAAAAACATGATTTCATGTTATTTTTATACTTATAACAATAAAATATAGAATCAAGTATCGCATGATGATGAAGTCATGTGCAGTTATTTGGTGCCAAAAATGAATTCATTAGGGTTGACAATGGCAGAGAGATATGTATAAATGTAGGCTAATTCTACATGTAAAATCCATAGAAGTTGACTTTTGGGGCACTTGGTGGCATGGCTGTACCCAGAAGGTCACAGGTTCGATCCCACAACATGCAGTGCTGGTGCTGGCTTCCCCTCTTAGTCAGAAGCAGCAAAAACACCAAATCCAAATTCAGATATAACTTTACCTGTTGTGACCAGAGAGAGAGAGAGAGAGAGAGAGAGAGAGAAAAAGAGAGAGAGAGAGAGAGAGAGAGAGAGAGAGAGAGAAAGAGAGAGAGAGAGAGAGAGTTTAGGCGGAGGGAGAGGGAGAGGGAGAGAGAGAGAGAGGGAGGGGGGCACTGTCTCCCACACTTCCACACTTCCAATGCCACAACAGTCTCACTTTTGGAGACGTGAGCAGCACGTATCGGACATCCGGAACCCCAGCTGACCCCCCCTCCCCCTCCCCTCTTCTCTCTTTCCCACCCAGTCCTCTATGAGCCCAGGTGGCAGAGCGCACTTCGGCCGAGGGATGCAGCCTCTCATCTCCAGCACATGGACAGCGGAGCTTGGAGCTGTCGCAGCGCGCCACGGCTGCACTAGCTGAAGACACCACCTCTCTACAGCGCAAAGAAGAGACGACACTCCTGCGTTGGAGCTCTTGGACTGCAGATAAAAGGATATATTTGTTCACACCTCACCCTCCTTTCTTTTTTTTCTTTTTTTTTTCTTCTTCTTCATCTGTTTTCCAAACCGCAAGAGTGCAGCACAAGTGGTGTTCAATGCGCAACCATGCTCATCATCTCGTCTCGCAGTGCGCTGCTGTCCGTCTACTACCCACAGATCTTCCTCATCCTCACCAGCGGTAGCTACCTGTAGGTTTCTTATCAATGCACTTGCTCAGTTTAATCATCACTTAGTTTGATTTGAAGCTCACCTGACATGTGCAGGTGGCTGTTGCTTACGCGCAAAATCAAATGGCCAATTACGCACCGGGAGACTGGATAGTCAGGTTAGATCGCACGTAGAAAGCATAATATGGTTGTTGCGGGGGTTTAACATGTTTGTACACTTTAAAAATCCAGCTTTTAACTTTGCTAAATGAAGTATATGGATTTTTTTTCTTTTTTTCTTGTGGTTACATTTGGTTCTGGCGTGGCAGAGAGATGGATGGAAACGGAAAAAATGTAACTTGGAATATCCACTCAGCCAAAACTTAGGAAACATTGGTAGGAAGCGCGTGACTTGTGTCGTTCAATCAACTTCATTTTATTCCACAATGGAATCATAGACTACCACGGAACAAGGGCTGCAGGTTTTTCCCTATAATATGCGCAGTTATGTCATTTTCATTCTAATATTGTGCCATAAATCGACGGCTTATAAAAAGTGACTGAAGATTTGGGTGAATGAAGCCAATATTTAATCTACATGATTTTTACATGTTCTAATATGCCAGCAGCTGATGAGATAACCTGCTCTTATGGATTTACACATTACACCAGAGCCACTCTGTCATGGGAGCACCTGGTCAGACAAGTGGAATATGAAAGCAGCATATGGGAAAAAAGTAATATTGGACAACTTCATGGTCTCCCTATAGGAGCAGGCCAATGTAATGAGCTCTTTCTTATGACATTAAAAGACCCAGGCCCTCACAAAGAGACTGATTGCTGCACCATACATGCTTCTCATTCATAACAAGGGCAGGTCCTGAAACCTAAAATAGCTGTGGTGGTTCATGTTTTCTGTAACAGAGAGGGAGAGAGGGGCAGACAGAAATGAACTGGATTTAGTCCCATTTCTATAATTAACTATTGTTCTCTTTCATGTCTTTATGAAGGTCCATAAAATTACCCATGATGTGATCTGGGGTAAGGATGAATGATGCAGAGTATGCTCTCACTGTATCTTCTGATTTGGTCTTGTTTATCTTCATGGCGTATACACTGGCAACTGAAATGAAAAGTTTAGAAAAACATTTGTTTTTTGGAAACAAATGTTATCACTTTTTTTTTTTTCTTTGCTCAAATCATAATCAACTATCAACTAGGACACAGAGTTAAATCCAAACTATTTATTGAGTATGTTCAAAGGTAAATCTTTGTTTTTCCATTTCTTCTTCTGTTCTCCCTTCAGTGTTGTCTATATGTCCTTGTAAAAAACTGTAGCTGTTCTTTCCTCTGTCATTAATCTCCCTCTCTCTGTGCCTATAGGGCGCTGTCCTCTGTGGTGGCTCTGGGTGCAAACATCATCTGCAACAAGATACCGGGACTGGCCCCCCGTCAGAGGGCCCTCTGTCAGACTCGCCCCGACGCCATCATTGTCATCGGCGAAGGCGCCCAGCTGGGAATCAATGAGTGTCAGTACCAGTTCCGCTACGGCCGGTGGAACTGCTCAGCCCTGGGCGAGAGGACTGTCTTTGGACAAGAGCTGAGAGTAGGTCAGTCTGTTTAAAACTCAGTTTTCTTTAAGGAGATTTAAATGGTTTTACCTCAATATAGGCAGTAGGACATCAGCAAAATGGACTGAGTGATGGTAAGAAAGTTGCTCTGAGAGCAGAGGTTTTAAATAAAGTTTTTGTGAGGTAAATCTTTTTGTTTTCACCATTGTTGGTGATTTTAAAAGTATATAGATGACAGGAAATGAGGACAGAAAGATGGGAAATGACTTGCAATAAAAGGTTCTCAGCTGGAATCAAACTTGAGATGTTGCGGTTCATGGTTAGGCCCTTAAACCCCTCGGCCATAGAGATGCACCAGGGGCAAAACTGGTTTTTACCTTTGTAAACACTAGCTAAAGTGAATCCTAGTGCTGTACACAGACATCTCACAACTGTCAGACAGAACAAACTAAATGAGATGCAACAAGTGGGACAACAGGTATGTTAACTGGAGTATCTAAGGAAAAACTGAGCTGTGTGGCCTGATTTCCCGATCACTGAAATTGGGCAGTGAAATTGAGCACTTCAGGTGCCATTCAGCTGTGTGCTTTGACATGAGCCTGTCCTCTCATTCGTATTGTATTGTCCTCAGAGCTCTTGTAAATCTCGTCAAAAACTGCAGCATAGCTCAACTCAAGTGGCGTGAAACAAACTTTAACGAAGGCATTTCTGTTTGCCGCACAACCACAATGAATTCTTGTTAAGACACTTACAGAAAAAAGTCCAACTCAAAAGGCTTTGCTAGCGTCCCCAAAGGAGGTTCAATCTGGTTGATGTGTGGAACATCACTGTGCTTGCAACACACTGTCACAACAAAGCAGTCGTAAATGGATGGTGAAGACTTCCGTATGAAGCTTGGTCTAAGGCCTATCTGGGTGTGCCATCTTCTGAAAGTATTTATAACCACAGAAACTAACAAATCTCCCTTGTTTTAGACAACATTCTTCCCCGTTTCATTTCTCACAGAAGCCTGTTTGCTCCTAATGTGAACCTCTTATATAAATTGTATTTCAGTCCGAAATGTTTTGTTGCGGTCTTGCTGTGGGTTTGGATCCATGTTTAATCTAGCAGCTCTGGGAGCAATCACTTTCTTCTACACGGGAGACAGGCAGACAGACGTCTGGATCCCTTTATTTCTTTTGTCAGAGGAAATGTCTCTTTTCTCTTGTGGCGTGTAAACGAGTGTAGAGAGACACTTTGGGCCCAGCTTTGTTCCTCATGTCCTCTCCATGTAGATGGCTTTACCAAATAAGAATTAAGACTAAATCTAATTGGATCTGTGTAAAACCTAATTAGAGGGTTGTAACTAATAGTGTACAATGTGTCAGATTTCCGGGCATGTTGATGGATTCTTAGTAAAATCGGTCATTTTCCTCGTCCTGTTCTTGTCCATCTCTGCTGTTTTTAAAAAAAGGAAATGTAAGATAGGGCCGACCCCCCCTTGTGTCACTAATGTACCATCCGCCACTTCATTAAGCATTGAGAAAGACCAGAGAGATTCATGCTAACCACTAATTGAAGTCAGCTCCAGCAGCTGGATGGCAACAATGGAACCCTGCATGCACTGCTGTACAATCAAAACAAATCACAGTGCGAGGAGATGGCTGTTTGGCTATTGCATGCGCCTGATGCCTTGAGAAATGCTCACCATACAATATATCTGAATGGGCCGTGGATTTAGCCTGATGAGAGAAGACTTCAGAGTTTGTTATGAGTTATGGACCGGGGGAACCGCAGGCCCACTGGTTTCAGCGAGTGAGTTTGTCAGGTTGGAAGGGAGCCATTAGAATCGCCTCTACAGAGACGCCATGCATTAATACTCTGGGCTGTTGAGAACAGCGAAGGCCCAGCATTATCCTGATTGGAGGGGGAGAATATCCTGTTACCAATTGTTGTGCCAATAAATTCACTTCCCCCTCCACGCCATAAATATAAATGTGTTTATTCTGAAGTTCAAATGGTGACATACAAAAGCTTGGAAATGGGCACATCTCAGTCAAGCCTGGCCACAGATTATTTCAACATGTAACACAGCAGTATCATTTGCTGTAATAATGTGGACCGCCTAAGACAGACACAGACTGACACTTAAGCCGCGTGAGAAATTCCATTGATGAAAAACATTAAGACAGCAACTCCATGAGTGTCGATCCAGAAAAAAGCTCCTCCAGTCAGCCAGTAGATGTCACTTGTGTTTTCTTCACTATACTGATAATTGTTCTAACTGTGACTGACTACTGACGCAGATCAGAGATATCAAACACGGCAGAAAGGAAGAAATCAGTGAGTTTTTATGAGATTATATACACTCACACTCACTTACACACTCAAAAGACTACTACAATCTCTTACTGTACTTGACATCAATAAATATAGGGATTGTAAGATTATATATGTTGAGGTGAAAGTGCAAAACTAGAAGATACTACTGAGTAACAGGTACTTAATTACAATTACATACACATCATAAAACGGCTAAAGTGATTCTCTACCAACCAGTTCCTCTCCAATTCAGTGATGCACTTCAAACACTTTTTTTTTTTTTGAAGGAGAAGTCCAGCAATTAAGTACTGCACTTCAATAAGTTTGGGGGCTCACAAGACACAGTTTTTAATCTTTCCCCTTTCTGATTAAAGATTTTTATTTTTTTTGGTGAAGGCAAGCCTCTATGGCTTGACTGGCAGATCCCTCTGAATGCCATCGCTCACGCAGTCATCCTGCCGTCATCCCTAATGATCCAGTTCCGCTAATTTTACTAGTTATATCAGAAAATGACCATCCTCCAACCTAATGCACCTTTAAAGCGTTCTTGAATCCTAGCCTCACCCGAGCAAAAGAAGAGATTCATCTGCATTGTACGGGTATTCGCCCAACTGGCTTGTTAGGCAACTGCCTGGCCTTCTCAGTTGTCCTGGTGTTTGACCTGGTGTTTTGTTGAGTTGGACCAACAACACAGCAAAGACACAACAGTGTGTCCCAGCATCCAAGAACCACCCCTCTCTACCTGCACCCACACTCAACACTCTCTGTTGAGGCATGACGCGCGACTTAAGTCCCTGTCCTGAATCGAACCGTTGACATTACAGCTGTGCGCCTTAACCATTTGGCTATTGGTGCACCCCAGACAGTGTCAAGGCCCAGCACACCAATAGTCGACCCACATGTGTTTTCACTTATTTTGCCTGATTGCAAGACCTCTTCTTCTCCTTCTGTGTGACTGACACCTCTTGCACCTTGCTATTAGTTTTGTTGCATGTTTGGATGGGAGAAATTACACCATCATTCTTATTGGTTCATGAAGTTTGGAGATGTCATGTAGCTTCAGCGTTGCTACTACCTGAGCAGAGGACTAATTATCTAGGATAAGTAACAAATACCTTCATGGGTGTGCAGGGTCTTTAAAATAAGAATGGTCTAAATCTCCTGAGTTTCAGTCTCTAGGATGGGTCGAGCTCCAGAAATGTTGGATCCTACATTTCCTATTGTGCAACCAAGTGGCATCTTTTGTTTGACACACAATGTCCCTTATTTCATACCCAACATTCACAGGCTGTAGCACAAGCTTTCTGCTAAAAATATTAAGTCTCAAGCCAAGAGGACATTGTACAACTGTTTTCATGGACTGAGTAGCAGCCTCATGACAAGTAAACTGCATTTCATATGTAAAACAATGAGAGTACTTTTATTATGCTACTTTCCTCTCCAAATCAGATTTATTCAGATTCCTCTCTATTCTCTCCAGGCAGCAGGGAGGCAGCATTCACATATGCCATCACTGCAGCCGGAGTTGCCCACGCAGTGACTGCCGCTTGTAGCCAAGGCAACCTGAGCCAGTGTGGCTGTGACCGAGAGAAGCAGGGCTACCACGACCAAGAGGAGGGCTGGAAGTGGGGAGGCTGCTCAGCCGACGTTAAGTACGGCGTTGAGTTCTCTCGGCGCTTTGTAGACGCCCGAGAGATCAAGAAAAACGCCCGGCGGCTGATGAACCTGCACAACAATGAGGCAGGTCGAAAGGTAATGCAAGCAGAAATCACTTTGATAAATGCATAAAATAATATCCATCTAATCTAATTTCAGGGTTTACTGATAAAAAAAATAAAAAAAAACATCTTACAACACAGTGTAAAGGCAACGGTTACTATAAATGTTCCTAAACTGTACGAATGCTCAAATGATTAAACAAACTCCTGAGTGTTTTCATGCAAGTGTGGGTGTGTATGTGTAACAGCAATGTAAGACTTGGCAGATACAGCTGCCAAATGTGGAGTTGTGCCACAGTCCTACAGTCCATTCACTGAATTACTACACATCAAGTCAGGACAGAGGATATTATTGCAAGTCTCTCCCTCTTCCTTTCTCAGTTGCAGCACCAAAGACCACACTTCTGCACCACCGCACACACTGAACCAACCAAAGTCAAGAGTAAACACCCACCCGAGTGTGATTGCCAGTTAGGGGACAGGGATGGTGTTGCGATGAGCTCTGTCGCTCACGACTCATGTTGTCTTGTAACCAAAATGTGTCTACGTTAAAATGAGAGGTTACATTTTTTCACAGCGACATCAAACTCAAGAGAAAATAGTCACCTGTCAATTTCATCATCTGCGTCTGCGAAAATACAAATATTTTCAGATGACGCATTATAAATATATAAATTGGGTTCAAACCACAATGTAACTCTATATGTGCACGGTTGCACAACAGTTCTGGTCAGTTTTCTCGGGCTGTCACGCCATGTTGTGGTCTGAAGAAAGGTAAAGTTAATTAGAGACTACAGTTTTGGGGTATGAGTTATTTTCCCCAGGTTTTTGACATAAAGTTGGCATACTGGTTAGTGTGCTGAAAGTTGAAATAGCCGCAGAAAGCCCAGCTTACCAAAAGAGACAGATTTCAAGGCTATGCAATTACTATTAACTGTTTCAAATTCATGCTGTGGACATGTGAATTTAAAATGACACAAAGTTACAATTTCTGTGTTTCTCCCACAGAATATATTTATATATTCAGTTTATACTGACCTAACCTCTACTCTCTATGTGATCAGATCCTAGAGGAGCGAATGAAGCTGGAGTGCAAGTGTCACGGTGTATCTGGTTCCTGTACCACTAAGACCTGCTGGATCACCCTGCCAAAGTTCAGAGAGATTGGTTACCTGCTGAAGGAACGCTACAGCGAAGCAGTTCAAGTAGAACCTGTCCGGGCTTCGCGGCTCCGCCAACCCTCCTTCCTACGTCTCAAAGAGGCCCGGGGCTACCAGAAGCCCACGGACACAGACCTGGTCTACCTGGAGCGCTCGCCCAACTACTGCGAAGAGGACACAGCGACAGGAAGCACAGGGACAAGAGGCAGACTGTGCAACGGCACCTCGACCCACACAGACAGCTGTAATGTGATGTGCTGCGGACGGGGTTACAACACTCACCACTATACACGTGTGTGGCAGTGCAACTGCAAGTTCCACTGGTGCTGTTTTGTGAAGTGCAACACCTGCAGTGAGAAATCAGAGGTTTTCACCTGCAAGTAGGGAACAAGGAATTGGGGCAGCGGGAGAGGATGGGAAGACGGACAAAAGTCGAAGGTAGGGGGATACGACAAAGTGGAATTTGAAGTGAAGGACTTCAAAGTATTTATTCAACATTTTGCACATTTTGACATCCTATTTGGAATTCTTTGAAGGAAAGACATACTAGAAATGGAACATGAGGTTTGGAGTTTGGGGAAAAATAGACATGAACATTTCAGAAACACATTTGCTTGCGTACTGGTACGAAACTGTGACATGATACAAAGCATGTTGCAGGTGAAGGGATTTGATCTTCTCTTTTCGCCTCAAACAAAAGCAATATTTTGAAGACAAGATGTTGCAAAAATGTAGCTTACAGATGTCGTGCACAAGAGAGCAACAAGGACTATTGAGAAGATTTGTTACACGCTAACTGGAAGCAAAGTGCTTTGGACTGCTATGAATGACGACCGGCTCCTGATGAAGACTGAAAGATGGCAGTGGAATACGTTTAACTGTACGCTCACACTGTATTCTGTTTGAACACTGAAAATAAAACAAAATTATTTATGTAAAAAAATATCAAAACTTTCAAACTGTAAGTCTTATAAGATGGATAGCAAATTCAACTGCTTTAACATTTTTCCTCTCTTTTATGATCTTCAATTGCTACTGATACATTTCAAGCTGGGAGTAACAGATTTATAGTCACATGGAGTCACATTTTCAGCCACTAAACAGCTAAATCCCTTTTTACATTTTTTATACATTATCAGTGGTCAGTGGGGTATTTTGCTATATATTAATTCTTTTTCTTTTGCACTGACATAGTCGCATTTCTTCCTTTTTTCCATTGGACATTAGTAATTTCGGGGGTTGGTGCTGTCGAGTGCTGCTCTCATGGACATATTCCCCCTCAGGGCCCAGACCCTTTGTTACACCAAGAGCCACAGAGGCAGAAACCTCTGGCGTACTATTTTAAGCATCCAACTTGTCAGTTTCAGCGGCACTTCCAATCCTGACTGCGCTCATTGTTTTGTTTTTGGAGGGCTCTTGACTTCTGAGAAAAGCATGTAAGCCTCAGTGGACCTCCATAGAGGTGCAATCAGGTTCAGATACATCTAACATTCCCATGAACGGCAGAGACGTGGAATTCCACATCGTGGCCTCTGCTTACACAAGGCCTTCCAGCGCGGTTTAGGCCTGCCTGGGTGGATGGCATGTGCCCTAACCACACTGAAGGGGGTATGAGAGGATCAAAGGCCTCAAAGCTATTTTTGGACAGCACCCTTAATGTATTCAGAAATGTTTATTTAGGCTTTATATAACTTACAAAACAATTTGAAGAGTATATTTTTATATGAGGAACGTGGCACTTTATGTCATTTATAGATGGAAAACAAAGTCGCTATTTACCAGTGTTTTCTAATGTCATTGTATTCAGATTTGAGAGCTATAAATTATTTGGAATTTATGTCTTTGATCAAAGTTCCTAAATTGTAAATACTCCATGTGTTTTATCGAAGTAGCCCAGATTGTCTATCTCGATGCGATCCCTCACAATTCAAAGTAGCTCCTAAAAGTTGAGTGATTCATCAAAGTGTTGGAAAGTCCAGGAAATCTTGTGGAAACCACTGTCAAGTATTTGAGTAATATATGGAAGTTGCTAATACATAGTACAATGGAAGTTTGAGTAAACAACTAATTGTGCAGCTTAGATGGGAGATTTCTGTGTTTCCAGTTGTCTTAATAGCGCTTTCAGTGACAAGGAGCAACTCTTTGCTTCCTAAAAGTATAGCTATAACTTAAAATACAGATAATTTAAGTTTATTTGTTCTGTGGTTTAAACAAAGTCTGCATCACTTACAAACACGGACAGTTGTACTTTTTGTTTTTTACCAATAAAATCTGAGCATCCTTTTAAAGCCTCTTGAATTTTCTGTCATATCTGGCCTTTCATTAGCCTTATTAAAATCATTACAAAAAGCTGTTTGTCACACACAGTACTTTATTAGGCATTATGTAAACATATAATTTGACCGAAACATGAAGCATGTACTTTACACCCTGACAAAGTGTTTTTGCTTTAGGTAAATACCAAACCAGAAGGCACATATACAATGAAGTAGAGGCCTACGGCATAAACCGCTGATATGGGAAACACAAGAACTTCTGGCCTCGACTGATGTGGTATTAATGTGTTAGGAGGTGAACAGACGACCGTGGCCATGCCACCTCATTCAGCCCGGCTGACTCGCACAGCCTCTTTCCTGTGGGGCTGAAAAGCATTGCAGCCAGCCAGTCGAGCGCAAGTAACAGCTGTTTTGTTAGCTGTCTGAAATCCTGGGGACCGGAACCACATAAGCTCCCTTCACTATGCCGACGGATTGAGGGGAGAGTCCAGCCGATTGTTTCAATACATTTTGTCATTAAAAATCAGAGGCAGAGCAAACAGGGTGGAGCAGGGTGTGGGCAGGCCTGTAAAGCGCTGTATTGTTGAGGTGTCAGGACTGTTCAGCTTATCCAGCAACAGGAGAAGCAGGGAGGGATGTCATTCTGCAAACTAATGCTTCTGGTCTGATTCACTCACTCATTCATTCATGCACTCACTCTTCGAACATACACAGTTTCAGTATGCTCTCATACATCAACTACTGATCCAGTACCACTATCACTGATCAACAGAAGAAGCGTGAAAACACAGACACACACACACAGACTCTCTCACACACACACAGACTCTCTCACACACACACACACACACACACACACACACACACACACACACACACACACACACACACACACACACACACACACACACACACACACAGAGTATTTACTAAATCCCTAAAAATAAGTCTATGCAGTCTGGTAAAACTCAAATATAGCTGAGAGGAAAGAGAAGCAGTCCAAGGAGTAAAACATAAACTCAATGTTGTGAGTTTATAGATGGTTAATGATCTATGATGCGTTCCATAAGCCCTCATGCGTTTATTTATGTATAGAAATAGATTAAGAGTGAGATGATGAAGAACAAGAGTAAATTCACTAAACTATGTTGAGTATAAAACTCATTACTGTTACAGCCTTAATCCAAGAAGCATTGCAAAAGCAAAAGCAAGCAGAGCTACAGTGACAAGCTCATGCTGTATATTGTTTTTAAATTACAAAACATGCATAGTTTGTTATTAGTTTTAGTATTGCATTTAGCACTTAGATTTCATCAGATTCAAATAACATTAATGATATTATGTCACTTTAAAGTAGCAGGTATTTTAAGCATTTGAAAGAGGAAAAAAATAAAGTCTTTGTCTCCCTGGCAAAGACACCACCATTTAATTAGGTAAGGTGGTGAGGGGGTTGATTATATCATGTTTTGGTCATTCTCTGTTTCACAGTTACTGCAGAAGTCACTATGGGCCTGGAATTAAACCCCAACCCCTGCTGGTAACATCAGTGTCAGTGAATGGTGAAAAGCCCGGACACTGTGGTGCTTTTTGTCTTTGGATTAAACCACAAAGCATTAGCCTTGCCAAAAGGTACCAGCATGTGCTCGTCTATCCCAGACTCTTCATTTCCCAGACTCAGGTCAAGACAGAACAAGAGCTTCTGATATCCTGACCTCTGCCTTTGTACCAGGGGGACCCCATGGGCCTTTTGTTTGTCAAGAATACTGTACGGCCCGTCTGAGCATGAGTACTAACATTACAGAGGTAGAAAAGTACGTTATGCATACTCTTCTGATAGAAATATCTGATTTAAAAGCACTTCTCTGCTTAATATACTGGCAGTGTGGCTGTCAGTTTTTCTGGACAGGCACAAAACATGTGTTTGACAGAGGATGAGTCATTTACCCTCAAATGAAGCTTACTACTAATACTAGGTAACATTAACAATGTACTCACAATAAGAGTACATGTTCACACAAGCGCATGCACATGTACTTTATTCCCTTCCCAATTACTTCACATGAAAACCTGCTTGTGAGTTGAGGATCTCCTTTCTCCTGGCTGCTTCTCCAAGGTTTTTATGAGTCTTTCCTCACAGGTTTGAGCAGCAGGCTTCCATCTCGCTCCTCCACCAGGAAACCCAGCTCCCTGAGAGCAGAGTAGTCAGCAGGGCCACGCCGTTCCAGATCGGCAACCAGCTCCTGGTTCTGCGTATTGTGTTCTAGGAGGTTCCTGATGGCGAAGATGGCCCACTGGCTGATGACTGGAGGCATCCAGTTAAGGACAGGAACATCAGAATTTCAGTTCAAGATAATAAACTACCTTGTGGTTCTTCCTGGTACTTTTAAACATGTTTTTTAGACATTAGTTGGTTGCCCAAATGAAGAGAACATCGATGGAAAAAATAAATGTAATTTAAAAAATACTAAAAGAGCTAGTAATTAGTAACAGCTAAAGTTCATAACTCCAACAGCAAGCAGGAACTTCAAGTTTAGTCAGGTGTAAAAATTATTTGTCATGTCCCAGTATCAGCTGAAATGTCTCTACCACTTTGAACCGATTTTACTGCACCTTAAATTACAAACAAATTAATGTTTAATGCTAGACATGAGCGTGTGCAAGCAGTTGTAAAACAAGATGCATTTACAAAATAAAATTCATGAAAAACTGCATATGTAAAAAAATAAAATAATGATTAAAAAAAAAAAAAAAGAACTTAAATGTAGACTGGTGGAGAACTTAACAGTGAAACAAGCAACATATGCCAAATGTTTTCAGTGTCCAACTCAGGATGTCAAGCTCTTGAGAACCTGGTATTTTCCTCAAGTTGCTGAGTACGCAGACAGCCCAACAAACAAACGAGTTTCACAGACAGGTTATGTTTTGTGATAGAAAACATTCTCAACTCACCCCTCTCAAGTTTCATGCAGAAATCCAATAAACTTTTTTTTGTTTGACAGTCTCTCTCTGAGCAGAAACAAACGCTGACACCTACATGAAAAAAGGAGGAAGTGGTGGGCAGTGTATGTGTGTGTAAGCATATATGGGAGAAGAGCATGGGGACAAAGGCTCAGCTCAGACTATTGACCTGGTTAAAAGACAGTCTGGCACAGTGCCCTCTTTTTAGCAAACTAATACCAACTGGTAACAGGATGCCCAGCGGAGGCTGGGGACGACTCAGCGGTTGAAGCTCAGTGAATAAGAGTATATTCTATAAGGGCACTGAAAGCACATAGTATGTATACTCCCTCCAGTTCAAGGTCATGCTGGTTTACATCAGCTGATGTACTAAGTTGCAGTGGGAGCAGAATCTCCACTTACAACACAGAGTTATCACTGTGTAAAAGTAGAGCAGTGCAATCTAATGCAAACCAATACAAGAGGGCTTCAATAAAATCATGTCTCCGAAGCTTACACTGTTCTGTTTTTGTTGACAATGTGTCAAAGAGATTCAGGTGTACACCAATTTTAGAGGACATAGTGGTGTTGTTGAACTGGATTGTGTCATATTGCCCCCCCCATGTATGCGAGTGGGGGCTGATAAAACATTACAAAGACATATCAAAATGCAATCTAATACAAAAGCACCACTGTGGTCTAAATAATTACCATAGTACTGAATTAATGTCTCTCACACAGTGTCAAGAAAAACAACATTATACACAAAGCAGTTCCAGTGTACTAAACAAACTCGACTTGAACGCTTCTCAAGACAAAAAGTAGCATTTACAGGCAGCCCAAATGACTAACACTGAATGCATCCCATCAGTTGACACTGTTGACCAGCTGCAGGCAAAGATGAATTGAAAGGTGGTGAACAAGGTTATGTTCAAATTTCAGCACGTTTGGTTGGCGAGCCTGCTCACACTGCAGTAATTAAAGCTTGATGTTATTTTTGGTCGCAAACTCACCAACCTTCCTGTGTAAACATGCCAAATCCAATCCTAAAAGTGCCAGAACACAAGACACGATGACTAAAATGACTTCTAAGCATAAATATGAACAATGAACAAACTTGCAATATATGTACATAGACACAGATGTGTCTGTATTTCCAGATCAGAAAAAGGATACATGGGTTGTTGCTGTCAATGTTGCAGTTGTCCAAGATGAGGGGAATGCCTTCCAGTTCTCTAACCTGAAGAAAACAAATTCAGTGAGATGTGAGAGACTTGTATACTGGTTCATGTGGATTAAATTTTGATTTCTCATCATAGCATTTAGCATTGCTTTTTCAACAGTTATGACAAATGGACAAACTGTTATTGACAATTTCTTTTCTCAACAAAGCTTAAGTGTTTAATTATTATATTTGTATATGCCATTATTTCCTTTGTAATTTTATCACTCCATGTATCAGGCCATTCTATAATGATTGGTCTGATAAAAACGACCTTGGGACAATAGAAAACTTGAAATTACATATATGGAAAACAAAGCAAGAAAAGGAAAACAAAACTTTTGATAGGCATTTTCTAAGCAATGGGTGAGAGTTGTATTAACAGGACCAATATGTTTTGCTTTTCACCACACAGGTCTGATGTCCATGCTTTGTCCATGCTGCTGAAAAAACAAACATACCACAAGCACAGATTGCCCATTTTCTATAAAAACTGAGAAAGCTCTCATCAGTACAATTAAAACGTAGAAACGTTTCAGGGAATTGTAGGATTTGGTCAAGCAGAGCAGTCTAGCTAGAAATCACTGTTTAAAGAGAAAACAAAGTAAGTACAAATTCATTAAGGAAAGAAATTCTTTCAACACAAGTGTCCCTGTCCTTAGCAGAGCCTCAGGTCAATGCAAAAGCAGCAGTGTGGTTGTGGGTTAGTCTGCGACTGTCACAACAGGGTGATCTGCTCTGTATCATTTGTCTGATTCTATAGGCTTAATTATTGTCTTTGCTTGCTGTTGCCCTCCTCTTGCCATTGTGGTTACCCTTCAAATATATTGGTAGGAGCACCAGAACACCACCAAGTGCTGAGTTTCAGAAAATGGAAATGTCATTTCAACTGTCAAAGAAACAAAGTCGCTGACTAACACAAGCACCCAGGTCTGCGTTTTCCACTTTCAGGATGACTGTCTGAAGTTGCTTACATTATGTCCAAACCCATACAGAGATGAATAACAAGCGACTGTACCCTGACTTCAGCCCGGTGCATGCAGTTCAGTGCTTTGCATGCACATCTTAAATTACAATCTCTCCCAAAGGTGAACAGAATGACATTTGGTTTACTGGAAGAGATCTTAGTGAAAACAGATATGGGGTGATTTCTGACCACTGACAGACCACAGATCAGCATCCATAAATATTATAGTGAGGCCAGCTGAGGGTGGCCATCCCACAGGCATTCCACAAATCTGTTTCTATTAAGTAGGACTGAGTCTATAATGTGCCATAGATAGAGGCCAACTCTTCCCCATCCACTTTATTATCTGTTTTTCATGTTAATAGTGAGATGCTGACAGATGGCGATGGAGACAAACTGATAAAACACGAGGGAGGGAATGTTTCACATTTCAGAGCAAAACCAAGCTGTTGTGTTGAAAGAACTCATAAGCTTGCAGCCATAGGAACACACAGCCTCATGCTCCATTAGATATTAGACTAATTTGCGGTCCTCAGTTATTCTCAGTCCTCAGGAGATCATGTGGTTTGATACAACAGCCCATTACTAGAACCTGCACTCTAAAGATGCCAATTTAGTGTAGAGATGGGTCTGTCAAAGCAAGACCATGGGGGCCTCCCAGACCTCTCACTCTCTTCTTGACCTTTGACCCCATTGTGTTAGACTGATCAAGGTGCTCACTAAATCTTAAGAGGCCCCAGATCCCATTTAGAGGAGGGACCCAGTGGATTAGAAAAGAAAAAAATGTGATGAATAAGTGCTGATGTGGAAAAAAAGTATCACAATTTTTAAAAAATATTGTCCTGAATCACAATTAAGGTTCTCTATACATTTCCTTTCTTTGAATTCCATATTTTTTCCAAACCCTAATTTCCAGACAGAATTATAACAAATAAACAAAGGGGGAAAAAGCAGCAAATCCTCCCATTTTAAGAGACAGAAAGCAGCAAAGCTTTAACAATTTTCCTTAAAAAATGACAATTAACAGCAATTAATTATCAGAATTGTTTAGTTATTTTTCTCTTGATCAACTAACAGCTTCTGCCCTAAACTATATATTCCTTGGCTTTGTTATATTACAATGGCAGTGGGTTTTTAGCCTCAGAAAAAGCAGATTTCATGCATGTTTAAGGACCAAAGAACAAGCAAATCAAAAAAAAAAAAAAAAAAATGTTTTTCTTTCTTGACCTGAACAGAAAATCTGTGTAAAACATATTTTCAATAATTTGGGCTATGTGGGTTATGTCCAACATGTTTAACTTTAAACATATTCATTCACATCCATCCATTCCAAACCTTCTTCTGGTTGTTAGTATTGCTGTGACAGAGGTTTCCTATCAGCCGGATGAGGTGAGCCTTGAAGCTGATGACAGGGGAATGGGAAGAAAAGTCTCCATCTCCACTGAAGGAGGAGAAGTTCTGAGCAGCGCTGAAAATATTCTTACTGGCCTTCCCTATGGCATGTACCTGCGCCAGGAGCTCTGCAGTGAACAGGTAAAGGGTGAAAAGCAGAAAAGGTAGAAAAAGAGAAAAAAAGACATTTAATTTATCCCAAGTTTAAACCATTTCAGCTAATTACAGATTATGATGGAATTTCATTTCTAGATAAATTTACTTTAAACATGTTGTTTAAGTACCCAATGAAATAATTTGCGCCAAACTTATCTGTATTTGAACTCTGTTGTGTCTTTTATTGCCTGTCAGCATGGAGGAGGATTGTGTGCAGGAATTGCATTTCTGTGGGTGATTTGATGAGAATCTGGATCTTGCGCAGCACCACTTAAAAAGTGCCTATGGTGTGCAGATGACATATTTACCCTAAGACAGCCAATTCTGACCAACAGACTCCAGTTGTGGACCCGGTCAGTGAGGTTATGTGAGTGTGTGTTTTCATTTACCAACAGTGGTCACTAGAAGGTCAGGGTGGTCCTGTAGGAACATGAACTGCCTGTGGTCTGAGGTCATCTCACACAGAACGTCCAGCAGACTAATCACTGTCAGTGCCTCCTGCAGGACCTACAGGGGATTACAACCAACAGGTGTCAGTCACACAAAGAAAGGATGCGAGATAATGCTATGGGGAAATCATGCTCTTTGGCAGTGTTAGTCTCAGTCTATTCCCCATTTTTAAAAAATGAGAATGTGGACTTCTAAAATACAACTGAAAAAATGTTTGCCAAAAGTTTCACATAGTCCAAGTACCTCATCACTGGAAGCAGAACCTGTGGCAAGTGTAAGCACAGCTCCACAACCTTTCTGGAAGGAATTAGCCAGGAAACGAGCCACGCTGGGTGGGATGCCACACTCCTCTGAGTCCTCCTCTCTTAGTTGGGCAAAGAGCAGCTCTAGCAGAGTAAGTCTGTAAAACACAAATCCGTTAGACACATCTAGATTATCTTTCACTATTAAACATCAGTCTTCTCTATCTGTACTAGGTAGTATTCTGTGACATAACTTTTCTGGGTATATCACTGGTTATTCTACAATATCAGAATCAGAACCACTAAAATCCTTAGTCTGGATTCAGGACAGTCCTTTAATAGTGATTTAATAAAAACTGTCTTTATCAGCACGTCACTTTCTGTAAGAGCTATAGGTCCATCATGACATCTTATTCATCTTTGTGCATCTGTCTGTCACAATACTAAAAGTAAAGTACCTTTCATGGTGAGACATCCCTGAGTACATGCTCTCCACCAGAGCTGAAGACTTGAGGAAATGTTGGGTTGCAATGAGAACCCTGTAAATTCATAAATACACCATGAAAACCTTATTAGTAAGTAGTAGAAAACAAGTAATACCTTGAAATGACACACAAACTATAAACTCTTTGCACATAGAAACTAATAATTGTATTGCATGCACCATTACAGACACAAACACTTACGTCCAGTCCAGGTCAGGCTGAGTCCTACAGAGCTCCATCACCCTGAGTGCAAGCTCAATGTTGTGGGGCTCAGACAGCTCTTCCACCTTGGCTTCATCCAGACATGTGTGGAGTACCATAGAGGCGTAGTTCACCGTCTTCTCATCATCAGCACTGAGCAGCTGCCTGTTCATACATGACTGGGTTGACTCATTGTAAGGACAAAAATTTATAATAAAAGAAGCATAGTTTAAACTATAATTCAAGTAGTTGTGTAAAATAGTGTTGTTTACTGATGTAAAAACATAGCTACTATTGTGTCAAACACACAACTTACAGGAGAAGATTTGGGAAGCTCAGCTGCCAGATGTCGTCTTTACACATTTGGTTTCCCACAGCTAAGTTACCGAGGAATTGGATCCCACAACGGAGAGCTGGACGACATGGTATAATTTAGATGAATGGGTTAATATTAAAAAAGGTTCTATTTAAAGATGATCAGATTTAATTAGGGATTATTCAGGACTTACGTTCAAATATGCCATCTCTGCACTCCAAATTTATGTTATGAAGGAAGCCCAGAACTTTAAGGGAAACATCCATAAAACCAAGCTCCCTAAATGAAAAATAGTATTAGATTATCTTGAATTTACTGTATGTTCAGTTGCCTCTTCATTTATTTTTTTGTCGAAGAAGATAAAGGCAGGTGGACATAATAATACAACATATATAACGCAACTTTATGCAATAGCAATGTAATAAAGTCAACATATCACATTGAATTCATATTGTGTCATAGTCTATGGTATTTTTTGAGACCATACCATTATTGGTCAAACAAATTACATGCCAATTATTTAACTAAGAATTTCTGTAGCTGAAGACCCCCCTGACATTCTATTATTCTTTCCCCACCATCTCAATAACACAGCACTGTATCTGGAATTACCTGAGCAGACTCTGGTTGCGTGTGCTCTGGACGCAAGAGTTCCTCTGGGCCCTGAAGCACTCAGCAATCAACTGCAGCTGCAGGGGGACAGACTCACTGTCCTTGTTGGCAGTCTGCAGCTCATCACTGAGTCTGGTCAGGACCTCCAGGAGACGGGAGAACGCCTGCTCCTCCACGGCATCCCTGAGAACACAAAGTTGACCAACAAAGACAATCAATGAAATGTGGAGTGAAATTAAGTTGAAGAGACCCTTTTCACAGTAGGCACAGGTGTGGCTAATAACACTGTTAATTGCTACTTCGAGCTTCAATAATTGCTTGGACAACAGTATATTTAACTATATTAGTTCCACCTGTGCTTTTACGGCTATGACAATTCAAAATGTCTGCTCTGAAAATGTAATTGAAAATATCTGTCGTCATTGTTAGTGTGCAGCAGAAGAGCCTCATTGCTTTTGTGTTTAAAAACTGCGGCAGTCATATTGCTGGATATACTTCTAAACCAACATTTTAGTGATAAAGTAACAGAATTAAATTGGCCTGAATAACGGTAGATAATGGACCATTCCGCTTATATTTGACAGTACGTAGTTAACGGCTGGACTTCAGGCTAGCTTAGCCGGTAAGCTAACACCCTCGGTTTCCGTTTAAAAAGGCAGTAAATTACTTTGTCCGCACCTGTATTCCCTGTCCCGTAACGCAGTCGTGAATGTTTTCAAAGTTTGCAAGTGCTCAGGGCAGTGTTTTTCATTCAAAATGCCAGCGATAGACGCTGAGAGGTCCAGGTTGATGTTGGTGACTGCTGCCATGTTTCCCTTCTTCATGCGTGTGGGCGGGACGTCCGGAAGAATCTCTAACACACTATTGGTTCAATCCAGGGCGAAGGCGGAGTCAGAGCATGTGCTGCTGTTTTCACACAGCTCCTTGCCTAAACTGCTGTCAGAGAGCAGGAGTGGAACATGTAATACTCGAAGTAGGAAGAAATTAGATGATATTGTTATTATTTTGGTAGTAAGGGGGTTAAAGCACTTTATTTGGTCAAAAATGAGTTGATTAACCCCTGCTAACTCCCCTTCCATTTCTGAGCAGTGTGCAATACTACCTGGCCCCATGTTATATTTCTAATAATAATCCGTAATAGCTCTGTAATTTGATCAAACACACATCCAAGTGCATTAGATGAACACTAGATGCATAAAACATAATACATTAAACATGTAATCAAATAATGTAAGACATATACTAAAATTTACCACATAAGCCACAGTAAAAGAAAATTACATTTATTGACAGTATAACATAAACTTGGAGTACATCCAGCCCTCATCATTCAACAATATCATCGCATTATCATCATTGCTCGTGCTATATTTAGTCATGCCCCATAATATTCTGCCCAATAATTTCTGAGATATAAGTGTTCTTCAGGCTGTAAATTGCAGCTGCACCCACATCTTAAATCAGTTCACCCAAAGCAATGTTTAATAGGTCTGAAGCTGAGACAAGTTGTGGGACAATTGTTGCAGCTGCAACAACAAAGCCACAGGACAGGCCTCTGGGATTTCCATGTAGTGTGGCGAATTTTCGATTACAGGATTTTCCTCCATAAGGTTGTCGCCTGTGTTTTCACTGGCTAGGCACAGCACAGCAGTGGTGAAAGACAGATCGATGTGGAAGAGAGTAGATTATGGATGGTAAGAGGTATCCACCTCAAGCAATTTGTCAGCTTTAAGATGAGGTACTCCGAGAACCAAACATTCCCAATATAGGATTCCCATCACTCATTCTTTGAGCAGAATAACTGGAAATATCCTCACAAACTGGAAGTGGTAAGGTATGATGGGGAATCGGAAGGGTTTCAGTTACAGGAAAAACAGGACATCCTATCAGATTTTAGTTATTCTGGAAACCTCAGTTATTCTAACTAGACGACGGCTGGTTTAGTCTGCAGTGGAAGCTCTCCTCAGTGCAAAACATGAACACAAATAACTGCGCCATGTCTGTATTATTCACAGATGGTCGAGCAGCCTGATGGTACAAAACAAAGTCGGTGTTGAAAGCAAGTCCATGGACGAATCATTTTATTTTCAAATGAAGCATGTTACATCTGGCGTGTCAAAACAGATGAAATGGAGCAAACATCAAACGGCTCTAGTCTATCATAGTGGCACTTACGACAACAAAGTCTGAATTCAAATTAAACACAGAACACAGTGGTTAAGGAGATGAGAGCTGGCTATTGCCTTGTTAATCTATGACTCTATTTAATTCCACTCTTATAAAAGGCATGTAACGTTCAACATTTCTGGGTTAGATGTATCATTTGAGAAATTTGTCTGTTTTGCTGCTTGAAAAATAACTTTTTAACCATGCTGGCAACGTGGCTCTATGGACGGCAATGTTGGAATGGTCGGTTGCACCATTAGTTTGGTCCACACTGAAATTTCTTAACAGCTGTTGCCTGTTCCTCAGAGGATGAATCTCCCTGACTTTTCCTCTAGCACCACCAGCAGGTTAACATTTTATTTTTTTTGTGATACTATCTTTTGAGTATGTCTTATTTTTTAATCTGTATGAATTGCGTTGAAATGACAAATACCTGTTGTAAACTAATGACCCGGATGGGATGGAAACTGCCGCTGTTAACTTGATTCGGTGCATCTGTGCTTGAAATCCTGCAAGCAACTTCATTAACCTTTGAGGCTTTTTTGTTAAATGTACAGCACAATAAACATGGCATCTCCAAATATTCAAACCTATACTTAAATAATAGTTGCCAAGTCATGTGTTGTATTGCTAATGCAGTATTTTCATCGCCTTCCTACCTCAGCTCAGAACCAGAACTCAGAGATAAAGACGTGGACCATGACAACGTTGCGATGGGAAATGACCCCTGACTTGACATAATTCATAGACACCTCCAACACAAGATCCCTGGGGCCAATGATAGGTTTCACCTGCTGAACAACACCTGAGGGGGGGGAGACACAGATCGAGATTAGTCACTCAAATTCAGTTTTCGCATAGATATACGAGAAGTAAATGATACGATAGTCCATAATAAGGGATGTGGTACGAGACTGACTGGCTGGTTGGTTCATAGTGATACTCTCTCCTCTTACCCATAATCAAGCCCTGGTGGGAGCGCTTCACCACGTCAAAGGAGAACTGCTCATCTGCAGCCACGATTTCAAAGAGAACATCGGTTGCGCCAGGGAGAAGAGCAGGGTTAGCCGCCACAGTTGTCCGCAGGAAAACTATTTCTGTTGGAAGAATCGGTTTGAAGTTTTTATTAGTCTGATAGAAGAAAACCACGGAGCGCAATCAGCTCTTCAAATCAGACATTTCCGCCACCATTAGACAATTGTTTTGTGGGTTGAAATGTGTAATTGAATCTCATGTGCTGCAGGTTGGTGGGCGGAAAGTTGTGTTTCATTGAGGCTGCAAACGATTTTAGAATTTGCTATGACAAGCTACTGAGTTAAATAATATAATACAGAATCCTAGAACAAATTCACACTGTCATCATAGACAAAAAAGGCACATTTCATACAATCATCACAAAGAATCACGTATGCAGCATGTTACAGCGTAGCCATCAGAAAGCTGCTTCTAAGAATTTTATTTCATTCCACTTCATCCTACCCTCTGGTCCATCGAAGTCTCTGAAGGTTGGCAGAGAGAGGACGGTGTGGGTGATGAGGTGGACGGGGTCCAGAGCACAGCCGATGTTGTTAGGTTGGCAGGCCTTAATACAACGCAAACCAGCTGAGACATCAGGTCTGGATCTGAGGGACAGACGGCCGTGATAAAAAAAAAAGAAAAAAGAAGAAGTAGTATGGAAGAGTTGAAAAAACAGGATTTATGACATGTGGCAAAAGAAGAAGAATACAGAAAATACGGATAAACACAATCTATACCCATGTACGGCAGCAATGTAAGAAAAACATTTGACCAAAACTGCACAGTTGAGTTGAGCAAGAAGAAACCTGGCAACACCTGAATAGCCCCATAGACCTCTATGGTTAACCAGGCGATGAGTGCCCTAAAAAGAGGCCAAACCCTGACTCCAAACCATGGAATCATATTTGTGAGGGTTCCCCAGTGTGAAGACAGTAGCGCTTTCAAACGTAACCTCAAAAACTGCTGCAAGAGCAGAGCCATGTAATTAGCAGCGAGCAGGTGAGTCCAAGTCGTTCGCTAAAAGCCGGACGCCAAAGCCACAGAGATGATTGTGTGGTATTACACACCAGTGAAATGCCAACCCAGCACAGGGTGTGTAAGAATGAATGTCATTTGATTTGGTTCAATGACATCACATTCACATTATAGGAGAAGGAAAAACAGTTTGACATAATCAGCAACAGAATCTGCAGAGATGCATCTGCAAATGACTGTATACACTTTCCAAAAAAGATACTATTAGTATCATTATAAAGCATTTCACTATTTCTACATGTATAAAATAATTCACTTTGCATTTTTTGGAAAAACAGGTGGTTATATAATCCAAAGATCTGGAAGAATTACAGCCACATATATTTCATATCTTTGCGTTTTCAATCAGCTCTATATGCAGCAAACCCAAAAAAACCACCAGGAGGAAAGTGGAACAGTGGAAAACACAGCTACTAGACTTTTGGTATCATTTACAGCAAATTAACTGATAACCACCCAATACCAACACTAGAAGCACCATCCATCATATGTGCTGTAATGCCGCTGCACCACTAATTGAGCCCCCATGCTGGCTGGGCCCCAGGTGCCCATAAATAAGTGCCACGCTTATTTTTCTTTCTTGTCCGCTAAGGCGAGGTCTGTTTGATCCTATGGTGAGGCCGCTTGGAACAGATCGTAGGAAAAATTGGTTTCTACATTAAAAAATGACCACAGCGGACGAAGCACGAGAGTAGTGGCAGAAACCATTGGCGGTGTGTGTATGTGTGCTCAGATATTAAAGAGTGAAAAGCCATTTTTATCTGTCACTTTTTAATTCCAAACACATAGAAAGTACAAATAAAGGGAAGCTGCCGCAGAGACATGAGGTAGGACTTAATGCATATGAACAATATTGACACAGTGTTGTAGAGATCTTCTGCAGTTAATGAGCCCCATCTAGTGGTACGTGAAATGTCCTAGTATCCCAAATAACAACTGCTCCATCATTTCCTAGAATAAATAAAACAGCTGAATTTCCTACTTTCCATCCAGAGCATAATGGCAGTTAATGAGAGACAATTTCACAGGCCCCATGTGGTCCAAAAAATGATGAGCTGGAATAGGAAAAACAGGGTATGTAACAAATGGATACTGAGAAATAAGAGAGAGCGGTTAATTTAGTAATAAAATGAACTCATTTTTTAAATAAACTACGCAAATTCACTAAAACAGACTTCTGTAGCGTCATGTTTGAGTATATTAAGAAGTGTTTTTGGCAGAATTATAGATTTGTTGCTTATTAACTGCAATAAAGGGTGGATGGAAAGCCGGAGCTATAAAGGAAAGGATGGATGAAAATGAAAACCATACATCAGTGGTGAATACAAAACGGGAAGTATCCCTTTCGGTTTCACAAGGACTGTTAATATGGCGATGTTCTCGAGGGTCGGATGGGCTGCTCGTGTGTGACAAACACAGCAATCTTGGCCATGTACAGATGCGCCGTTCCATAACGAATCAGCCTCATCTCCACGGTGAGAAAGAAGTCCCGGGGCTCAGACAAGACGCGGCGCAGTGAGATCACTCCCCCGTGGGCCTGCTGCTGCGCGATGAAGTATCCCTCCTCGTCTCCGGACACCACGTTCAACAGCATCTGGTCTCCCGGGACGGAACTGGAGGGACCCATCCGGAAAACGTCGGCGGGGACGGGAGTGTTGGTGGGGAAGCTGACGTTGTAGAAGGAGATCCTCAGAGGAAGCGAGAAACACGACGCCGGATCCCGCGTGAACTCGCAAGTTACGCGCTCGCAACGGCTGGAAGGGACAAATGAAAGGAAGTGCTCATTGGATGGAGGGCAGAAATGGCTGCACACACGTGGGGTAGACGCTAAAAGAGGGAAAAGACTGAGAGAGGCAGCAACGAATGAAAGCTCGAGAGAGTGAGAGAGGAGTTTGTGACGGAAAGCTGCGGGCAAATGTCAACAGTGCGCCGAAATCAAACACAGGGAGATATGAGTGAAACAAAGAATGAGTGTAAAATGAGAAAGATGACGGATGACGGAGTCTTGACACTAAACTACAGCCGAGTAAGATGCATCATGCACAGCTCAGGGGCCAATCAACCGTTTCATTTCAACAGCTGGTCATAACCAAGCAGCCATCAGCGCTCACCCCTGTGCTGCTTGTCGGAAGTTTGGAGGACACTGGAAGGACAGGCAGCGAAACCCTCCCTGGACGTTGACGCAGCTCTCAGAGACAGAACAGGTGTGGCTCCCTGCTGCACATTCATCAATGTCTGAAATCACAGGAGGAAAAAAAAAAAAAAGATGCAGGAACAGGTGCATTTTTACTCCTTGTCAAACTTTCTTCATCATTCCTAAGGTTTGATTCTGAGATGCTTTTTAAATAGGTAAAATATGGAGATTAAGGTTTGTCTGCTGACCTTGACATGTGCGTCCATTGGGGGTGAGTGTGTAGCCAGTGAGAGGGCAGGTGCAGTAGAAACTTCCTGGGGCGTTGGAGCAGCGATAGGAACACACATGACCTCCAGCAGGCAGAGCACACTCATCAATATCTGAGAGGAGAGCAGGACAATGGCAGGTTAGTATCACAGATAAATATAGTGTAGTGAGCTGATGATCGCAACAAGAAACTAGTCATCAACTAGTATTCCACCCACTAAGCACCATAAAGACCAACAGTACCTTCGCATGTTATCCCGTCAATGTCACTCAGCTGGTAACCACGGCGACAGTAGCACTGATAGGAGCCAAAGACATTGGCACATTCCTGGCTGCAAGGGTTGGCCTCACACTCGTTCACATCTGTAGGGAAATGTTTCTTTACAACTTAGAATTTGTACTTCATCAGCTCACAGGAGAATTCCTACTTCTGACCGGGTTTTTCTTTTCACTGAATGAATTAATTCAATGAAAACACAGCTTACCATCACAGTTTCTGCCATCATGGGACAGTTTGAAGCCAGTGGTGCAGCTGCACTGGTAGGACCCCTCTGTATTCTCACACTTGTGGGCGCAGAGCCGTCCGGGATAATGCCTGCACTCATTGATATCTGAAGATCACAGAGGACAGGTTATGAGTGATTAGAAAATATATAATACGGATGATCTCAAAATGCAAACTCAGATTAGAATTGAGACATTTGTGAAAATCTAAAATTCCACAGTTGCTGCATGAGAAAAATGTTGCTGTCTGTCTTTTCTTTATATGCTTTGGCAACACACTGCTATTGTCCATAACCGCGATATTAGAAAAAAAAAGAAAAAATAAAGTAAAAACATAAAAAGATATCATGTTAATAATACATAATGATAATATTGTGATGCCAGATGTTAGGCCTTGTGGATCTTTTGTTTATTAGTTCATCTGGTTGCCTTTTCACTATCCAAGTGTAATTGGGTTTTTGTACACTTTTGTACATTGGTACAATTTTTTACCCTCTTCACCTCGATACACTCATATTTGTGACAGTAATACTATGGACACTCTCGTGGGTCTGAAATAAAGTTTGAATTGAATTGAAAAAAATGTATTTCGTGCCACTTTGTTCTCATCAACTCACTTTAATTTAGTCACTTTAATTGTTTTTCATGGACAGTGATAAATACGGTACCTTCGCACAGTTTGGTGATGCTGTTGAAGATGAAGCCGATTCTGCACTCACAGCGGTACGATCCCACGAAGTTCACACAGCCGTGCTCACCACACACATTACCTGTGCGACACTCATCTACATCTATGAGAGGAGAGAGTGGAATAACATGTCTTTAGATTAAAAGGAATTAAGGTCAGATACAATCATCTATTACATCTGAAAATACAATACTGGAGCAAATACGTTTATTGTGACAGTATCTACCTTCACAGCGCGTGCCGTCCTCGGTTAGGTGATAGCCTCGTCCACAGGTGACTGTGTTCCTGCGACAGGTGTACGAGCCTATTGTGTTGATACAAGTGTGGCCAGGCAGGCATGGGCTGCTGCGGGCCACACACTCATTTATATCTAATGAGACAAAAAAAAAAAAACCGTCAGCAGGCCAGCTCACCTTTTACCTGTGGGATGTTTTTACTGGAGAGTGACACCAAACTCACCGATACAGCTGCCGGCGGCGTCCTGTATGTAACCGTCAGCGCACCTCTCCTTTGGGTGGCAGCGGAACGAGCCGGCTGTGTTTGTACATGAAAAGTCTGGTCCACAGTTATGGATCCCCAACGCACACTCATCAATGTCTGGAACATGCGAGATGATTCATGGCATAAATATACCGTGCATAAATGTTGAACAAATATTCTATATGAACATATTTTTACAACTGGATATGAAGAAAGTATAATTTAAGGATTAGAAGGGATTTTTTTTGGCACTCTCATGCCAATTTAGACCACCTATATTGTGATTTAGGGTTTTGTTTTTATCATTCCTAGAGTGCTAATGCCTTGTTACCTTGGCAACTGTTGTTTTCTTTGAGATCATACCCTGTACCACAGCTGGTTTCCCTCTGACAGCGAAAGGAGCCCTCTGTGTTGATGCAAAACTGGCCGAAGATGCAGTTGTGGCCTCCCGTCACACACTCATTAACATCTGAGGAGAGAGAAATCCACTCAAACATAAGTCTATCCATCTATATCGGCCTATTTGTATATTAGAGCATTTTCAGTAAATTGTGCTGTTACTTTTTTGTTTCTATAGCTCATTTCAACTGTCAGATATTATTTAAGGTGTAAGCGATAAAACTGGAGATTTGTGGTGAGACCATGCCTCCATTTACACCACTTACCCTCACAATTCACTCCATCCTTTTGCAGTTGATAACCATCGTGGCAGGTACATGATCCATTACCTACACACAGCTGGGAGCAATTGGAGTCTGAAAACAGCACAGAGACAATTGAAGACGTCTGTGTCCCAGATCGCAGGAATCGTGTCACTGTCTGATGGAAGACAAGGTCCCACCGAGAGGCTGGCGCTTAAACCTATTACGGCTCTTACTATAAACGAAGGAGATCACATTAAGATGTGACGGTGTCAAACCTTTACAGGAGTCCAGTGTCTCTGGAGGCTTGGTAGTAATGCTGGCTTTAGGCTCGGCTGTCGCTGGAACTGTAGAAAACACAACAGTCACTTTACAACCATGTATGACTCCTTATTTTTCTTAGTACAGCGAACACAATCGAATTCCCAGCATACCTGAAGAGGACAGGGGTCAAACACCTTGTCACACAATGCAACTCCAGAGCTCTCGGCGTGCTCTTATCACTCTGGCCTTTGCTCTACATGAGCAAGACAGTGATTTGCTTTTCTTGACAAATAGAGTGTTTTTGCAGATCTGCAAAATCTGTGCTTCCCACTTGCTTGTGTTTTTTCACCTGAAGCCAGCTAGGTGACAAAAGCTACAAGCCATGACAAGTCCCCATTTGGCAGGGTGTCTCCAGCTTAGCCTACTACTGACTGCTGCTGTGACCTGGTCTGTCTGTCTGTCTGTCTGTCTGCCTGTCTGTCTGTCTGGCTTTTTGGGAAGCAATCCGGTCCACAGCTGCCACACCAAGGTCATTTATCCAGCCCTCGTTGTTAATAATGCTGCTTTCTGCTTCTAAAAACGCTGTTTTGATGTGATGCACCTACTGTACTTCTTTAATCCTTTTCACCCTAAACACATGAAATGTATGAAGTCTCCATTGTGAGTGTCAAGGTTTTTGCTCCCAGGGTTAATAAAATCATATTGTGCTAAAAGCCTTTTGGCACCTAATGTGTTGATTGTTTCACAAAGGCCTCCGTTGACTTGAGTCTCACAAACATGATAAGACGAGGAGCTAATCAAGAAACAAAAGGCTGAAAAAAAGAAGGATAATCTGTTTTTTTTTTGTTTTTTTTACCCTCAACATTTCGTTTGACGTCCGCTGTTGTGTTTTTGCCACAGCAGGTTTCAGCTGTGTGTGCACACTGTCTCCCCAGCAACAGGCCCTGCAGCTCGCAGCTCGAACCCCGGCCCACTGCCATCAGGCCGAGCATACAGCAGTCACAACACATCTAAACAGGGAGACAGTAAAAAGAAAAATGTGAAAAGACATCATACTCTCAGAGGAAACACACACTTTGGGATTTATAAGCGCCTGAGTGTGCTGTCTGTATGTAAGAGTAGGGAGGTGTGAAAATGTTGATGACATCAGGAAGAGAGAACCACCTTCGAGATTTCAGTTTCCCAGGGGTCTCCTTGGAAGAAGGGCCTCTCACAGGCCCCTTGACTGTGGGCCAGTTTGATTCCATTGTCACAGAGCTTGTCTAGTACTGCTGCTGCACAGCACTGCTCCTGGGCGATCCTGGACAGAGACAGCAGAAATTTAGCATGAGACCTCATCTGGAACAGAAACTGCACTCTGTGCTCCATGAGCAGAGAGTCGGATAAGAAGCGTGTTAAGAAATGCTTTCTGTTTACGTCAGATACAGTTGATCAGCTGACTGCCAGTGGATTTGTGTTGTAATACCTTGCATACTTACTTGCACAAAAGTATATAAAACAAATGAACCATAAACACTGTTGTAACTTTTATGACCTATTTCTATGAGAAAATGCTTCATTTGGCTTTGGACTAAATTCTCTTTCCAGTCCCTCTCTTCCTGCCTTTCCTTGGCAAATGTTCCCTCCTCTGACCTCCATGTGTTGACCAGGTGTTGCTCTATTTCATCAATCACCACCTCTATGTTTTTAAAGTCAAACAGGGCCCTTGGGTGTTAAAAATGCTCCAGGGGGCCACTTAACGCCTGTTCTTACTATGTAGTTATTATGTGGCAGTCCTCCCCTGTAGCGGGATGGCTGGCTGAGGGGCTGGGGAGACGATATGGGACTTACAGCCCTGGGGGGATTTCCTGCTTTTAAAGATACCATCACAAACACTGGCCTACAGGATACTCACATTTTCCAGTGCAAAATTCCACACATCCACTTGAAGATGTTTCTGTATCAAGCGTGACACAATAATGTTTTTGTTGTTATGTATCGGTTACAAAACTATTTCATACCAATCAATAATGCCAGTGCGGTACTTTGTAATGATCCTCATGTGTTCCCTCCCTGGAGCTCCTGTACTGACCCTTCTTTGGCCCCTGGACTCATAGACTGATCACTTAATCCCTGTGCCAGATCCTCAGTTTGAAACCACTGTTAACATTTCTTGTTGGGAAGTCGATGAAACAACTACAAAGAGACACGAAACAACCAAAAAGGCATCTCTTTGGATCTGAGCCTTCTGCTCTTATGTCTGTGCCAAAGGGGCCCGTTGGTCTCATGATCTGTCAATGCGAGCCGCGTGTTGAGGCCCTCCAGAGCACCAAGGTTGTTGGAGAAACCAGGTGTTGCTTACCTGCAGTTGTGGGAGGACGAGATGAGGGGGAGAATTGTACAGTCATGTCCTCCCAGGGCGCGATCCCTCCCATCCTGACAGCACTTTTCTACAGTAGGAGGCTGAATCTCTGCAGTGTTGGAGTGATGGTATGGGGATTAGAAATAGACAGCAGAAGCATGCATGCAGCACAGTGAATGGAAAAAACAGCAAGGCTGCCCCTGAGTGCCAGTGCCTGACTCAGATTTAATTTAAATGGGCTCACACTCTCAGAGAGACAGTTTATGGAAAATAGGCTCTAGCTGGACTTCCACAGCACCTTGTAGGTTGGGCTATAATATTCTCAAAATTAAATAAGCAATCATACGCAATTTAAACCACGTAGTCTGAAAATGTGTTCAGATTCTGCACCTCAATGACAAACTTAGGCAATGTTCTTACCTTCTCCATGCAGAACTCCGTACAAAGAGAACAAAAGTATAGTCCACTGCGCCATCGGACTCAAGTGTCCACCGACAAATTCTCAAAACTTTACGGTTAAATGATTTAGTGAAATGATTAGAAATGGCGGCTGAATCACGGCAGCGCACGGTGCGAGCCTCCTGCTGAAATCTGCTCCGTCAGGAAGGAGAACATCTCAGTAACAGCGACACTGATTCTTTGAGGGTTGAGATTTAGGGGCGGTGAGGGCGGGGTGGAGGGAGCCGGGTTTAACTGGATGACTACAAGTGGCTTTATCAATGCCAACAGGTATTAATGAGGGAACAGGAAGTGAGTGTAGAGTAGTTGCCAGGTTACAAGATGAATAACCGGCGGTTAAGTTTGGGACCCCCCCCCCCAATACGGGCTAAGAAAAAATAAAAATAAATACAACGATAAAACAAAATAAAATAAAAATAGGACAAGTAATCCAAGCCTATAAAGTGTAGAAAACAATAAAACGTCATGAATAAAATAACAATAAAATAATGCAAAAATGATTATTTATTTTTAATCCCCTATGAAGTGAGTCATTTATAAAGTATTAAAATAGGTTTGGAGCCACTTCAAAAAATATATAAATAAATGGAAAAAAAAAAAATAGCATAATGATGATAATAGTGGGCACCAAGCAGCAGTCAGATCTACATGTAACACTGTTTATTACAAATATTGTAAATGCAGATGTTCTTAATGCTCAACATTGTTTGTAGAGTTCATTAACAGGTCCTGTGCATCCTCACTTCGTAATGAAGTAGTGAGATTGGACAAAAAGAATCAAATCAGTTTTTGACTCTCTTTTGACTTTTCATCTCAAGTGAGATGATGGTCACAGAGGAGGGTGTAATTAACTGAAGTCTATGTCAAAAATCTGTTTTTTTTTTGTTTTTTTTAATTGGCCAGATGTGTACAATTTCACACATTTTGTCATTAGTTAGTCAGCGAGGAAAACTGACTAAAACAATAAGGTTCTTACCTCAGAGTAATCATGATGCAGAAGGGCAAGGACACGATTTGGAAAACACACTGTCGTCAGAGGCTGATAATGAGAAAGTGATAAACATGTCTCTGAATTATCTCTGAAAACATTTAAATAAAGAAAGTCTGAGAAGAAATGTTCTCCTGATTAAAAAACAAGGCGGCTGTATGATAAATCATCTTTGGGATTTGGGGGATAAGAGGCCTAAAACTGGCAACACAGAAATGAAACCATGATAGTGGCAATTCATGTTGGTTCTTAAACAACCAGGCAGCACAATTTTTTAAAATGCTAGTATTTTCAAGGGACTGTTTAAACCAATGTTGCACTGATATAAGTGTCACTTCCTTCTCCTCAGAAACTACAGTACATACAGCGGCCCTATTTGTTGAATACATAGCATTATTACAACACTACTTAAAATTAAAATAATATTATTGCAATAAAACAATTTGTTTATGAGCCAAATGGCTAGTACATGTGGGCTAAAGTCTATAAACACAAAAATGGAGGCATTAGTATTCATATTAAGACATCTTGCATGCATTAATAATCCAAAGTCTTTTTTCTTGGTACGATTGCAGCATTTTGTGCCTTTAGTTCATGGCATAATTATGTACAAGTGAAAAGCAAGGTAACTGAAGATAACTTACACACGATCCTATCAACAAAGAACATCTTTTGTGTGCTTCTCAGTGTCGTCATCACAGAGAACGACCTTCTATGTTACAGTAAAATTGTAACCTCTGTCCAGCAAAAACACAAAAAACAGCTTATTTACTCCCTTCGATGTGCATCTACAGCATCACTGCTACTAAATAGAGTCTGTTTAGTACAGCAGTACCTTTTTTTCCTATTGCAAATATAACATAGTACAAAATTGTCTGATTGCAGCAAATGTAGGTCCCCACTGGGGAGAATTCTGTGGAAGACTGAAATCATCCATCTTTTCTACAGCTTCTCCCTGTCCATCTACCCCTCCTCCTCTTTGGCTGTGTCTGCAGGAGCCGCCTCCTTCTCCTGGATTTCAGGTGGATCTACAGTCTTGTCTGTAGGGAGCTCAAGGTTCTCCTCTTTTGGGGAGCTGGGAGCTACTCCATCTTTTGTTTCACTATCAGCAGCAGGAGAGCTTTCCACCTCCTTCACAGGACTTTTCTCATCCTGCTTTACCTCCGCGGCAGGAGGCGAGCCCTCCCCAGTAGCCGATACAGTTTTCTCTGTCTCCTTTTCACTAGTGTCAGTCGTCTTCTCCTCCATTTCGGACTTTTCTTCCTCTGCCGGGGCTGGAGCTTCTTCCAGAGGAGCCAAATCCTCTTCTACAGGGGGGATTCCTTTTCCTGCAGGACTTTGGGGTTTGTCATGTTCAATGGGTGCCAAACCTTCCTCCATCATCTCCTCCTCTTCTTCTATCTCATCCTCTAAAGGAGGGATCATCTGTTCTTCCCTCCCACCGGGGAATACCTTATCTGGGTAGACTAGCTTCAGCTGTTCCTCAAAGTAGTCCTCCAGGTACAAGCCAGCACTCCCCACCTCTGAGGTCGCCTGTCCAGTCAGTGCACAGAAATGTGATAATGACAGAGAGTAAGTAATTAGACAATAACTATAAATAAAAAAATATATATAATAAAAAAGTTTAGGGTCAAAAAAGCACCTGCAAATGATTGTTAAGTGGTATTTGACAATAAGCAGAAAATGTGTTGTCTCATTTTTCTTGACTGGGTTGCAGTTAACAGGTTTATTTCCGAAAAGACATTTAAAAAAAAAAAGAAAGAAAGAAAGAAAAGATGTTTACCTTGTAGTACTTTGCACAGTTGAAAAATATGAGCCTGATGTCTGCAACAAATTCCTCTGGCCTACTATAACATTCACCCTCCTTCGACTTGGACTCCAGCTTCCTCTTCACTATTGACAAATCCATCGGCGTCTTGATCAGCTCTTTGTACCTTCTTGTCTCCTACGTGAAAAAAATAATTAAAACATCAGTAACTGATGAGAATCTGATTTTTTTTTTTTTTAAACCAAAGAGTTTCTCTTAAAAAATGATTTTCCTAAAAAAAATGCAAAAACAACTCAATGTGATCTTGAACAAAAAAAAAAAAATTTAAATATGGTGCATCTTTCCAAAATTAGCTGAAAGATTTATTGGTTAACTCTTTAAATATGAGCTATTTATGATAATTATAATGTAATTATCAAAATAGAAAAAAAATATTGTAACTGAGGAACTTTTTGGGCACTTTTACTGAGGTAAATTTTGACTGAAGTTGTGAACTTATCTATCAGAGAACAAGTTTCCTCACATTGTACTTAGCATTTCTTCAGAGTCTCCACTAGAAACAACAGTCTGTCTTTACTTACTAAAAAATGACATCCAATAATCCTCTTTATTAATAATAAAAACTCACTGCATTTTATTTGTATTGACTTACTTCCAGAGTAAAAGCAAAACAACAGTCCGACTGCAGCTGAGTTCCTTTGTTTACTGACTAAATACAGTGAATACAGTGCCTTACCGATGGAGAAGCAGGCTGCTGGAAGTCGGTGCTGAAGTCATTGCAGAACAGACGTAGTAGCAGCCTCTCACACCTCTGTATAAAGAAAAAAGAAAAAAGAGGGAGAATTAGACCAAGTCCTTAAGGACATGTCATTTGTTTGATGGGAGATGACTGCAGGAATCAAAAAATGTTTGTCTAAAACATAAGTATTGTCATATGAACAGGACATCCAGGCCCTCTGGTACTGAAGGATATCGCGGACAAAAATTCAACTGTGTGACTGCCTGTACCCTTCTATCAACAGGTGGGAATCCTTCTGAGATGGGGTCATCCTTGCTGTCACAGTTGTACTCCATCTCAGGCGCGGCGAGGTCTCGGCAGAATGAACAGAACCACTCGCCGCTGTGGAGAGACGAGAAACCAGGACACAGAAAGCTGTTAGGACACATGCAGGGACTGTTACTGTTACTGCTGAATAACATCAAAACTACACTGCATCTGTTCCTACTTATAGAGCCAAGCTTAGTCTTACACAACACCTGGAGAAGAGCTTGTCAGCATGCATCTTCATCATTAGTATAAATTTATACTCTTCTGCTTAGTTCTTGTACAATAAAAAACAAAGCTATATCAGAATGTGGCGTAAAAAGCAGCATAAGAAAAAAGAACACACAGCACATATTCCACACATGATGTCCAACATGTCTGATATACTGTATAATGTGGTGGTTGTGTTTAAATTTGTACACAACAAATGCAACGCATGAAAATTTGTGACCAAAATATATTTTAGAACAAATCTTGTAATCTTTACCCGATAAATACTTCTATAATTACATTTACGTTTATCTTCTATAAGAAAGTTTTCTTTCTTAAAAGAAATAAAAACCAAAATTCAAATCAAAAAGCTGATAGGAAAGTAAGAAGAGACGAGAAGTTCTTGTACTGGCCTGCACCACAATAATTATCATTGATAACATTTAATCTCAGAAAGAAAGCTCTACATTACAGAAAATGTGTTGACACGTTCATGGTAATTACAATATTTATAACAATATTCTGTGAGGTTGGGGAGTAAAACTAAAATAATATTTTTCCAAGACAAAACACGCAGCAAATGCAGCTTCAAAAATTGTTCACACAGGCTGCATACAAGACTGACACACCCTCCCTAAGGTACCATGTCATTTATTCACCTCTTCCTATTTATTCATGGGTGGTACCCAACATTCTTTCATCATCACATAATTGCTCAATCATTGCTGAGAGCATTTCAGATCTCTGTGTCACTGAGAGACCGTCTGTCTCTCACCTGGGGGACTCAATCAGCGTGGGGATGTGGCAGGACAGATGGAAAACTTTGGGACATTTGTCGCAGCAGAGCAGCTCTCCTCCGTTCTGACAGACGGCGCACCAGTCCTCATTAGGATCTTCCTCCGGCTCCGCTCTCTTTTCAGACTCCGGCTGCGCCGCAGTCTGAGGACGCTGCTCTTTCCCAGCTTTGGACTCTGATCCAGGGACTGGGACTTGGACAGAGACCTTCTGCTGCTGCCGTGGCTTCGACTGGGCCCCGGTGCTGCTGTCAGGCAGGCTGGACCCTACAGTGGACTGCACCTGTAGGCAATGAAAATGAGGTATTTTATTTTTAGATGACTCATAAAAAAAAAAAAAAAACATTACTATTAAAGACTACTAAAAGACTATGGGAAAGTGAGCACTTGACATTTTTGGGGACAGAATAGTCCTTTAATTTTGTAACAAAAAAACTCTGCCATACTGACGTTGAACTAAAACAAAATATGACTTAATATTATTTTTCAATGGATTTTAAAAACAAAAAAATATTGATCATATTCCTCTCTGCAAGTGGCAACACGTCACCTACACGCTCTTGCTTACATTCTACATTTTGACAGTAAATGTCACCAAGAAAAAAACAAAAAACAAAATCACTAAGTTTCAACAACATTCTGGACTCATGCAACCCCAAGTAATTTCTCTTACAAAATGAACTTCATCCTCATCCTCTGGTTCATCCTTGATGACGATAATGGGCCCCGGGGACGACCTTCTTCGTCGCTTGGCTGAAGGGGCAGATGGCGGCTCAGAAGTCTGCCTCCAGGAAGACGTCCTTCAACGCACAGATTGCCAGAGAGAGGAGGAAGGAAGATTGTGACCATTACATAGTTTTAGAAAGACCTGCTGGCCCTGTTTTCATTAGTTGGTTTGGAAGATGGATTGTCTTCGGAACGTCACATTAGATGAAAGGAAAAATGCAACTTATTGGAGACATGAAAATAAGCGTCACAAGGAAATAATGTATATGTGTTGTTTGGGGAACCAATTCTAATGTAGGCTATGATAACAGAGTGCAGTGTAAGACTGGAGGCTCACGCAAACAGTGATGCGGACAACTGCTATCGAAACATGACACCCTCACAGTAAAAAGTGTGCAAAGAAGAATCTCAGTATAATAGTTTCCTAGTGAGAAAATGGTCAGGCTATGTAGACAAAGAACTGTAGTGAGAAGAATGTGAAACTTGTACGGTGTAAAAATGATTCATAGAATTCACAGTCATTTATCTTAGTGTCCCGAAAACTTTGACAGTCTGATCTATTGGGGACTTTGGTTCTTTTCTCACCCCGTGCTTCTGTCTGTAGAAGATGGTTTGGCCATCGGGGAGTTCTGCCTTCCTTGGACTGGAAAAAAACAAAGGGCAAGAAAAAAAAAAGAGCAAGAAAAAAAAAAAAAAAGACTTTGAAAATTTGGAAGTGATGACGAAAAGCTTAATTTAAAATGTATTCTCATATTTGAGTAAGATCGTCGGAGCAAGGATACAAACCTGTTATGTGATTAAGTGTGCTTGTTTTGTCTGTGGTTGCTGAGGCTACACTTGGAGCGTAGCTGGGTTTGGGGATAGAGATGGTGATAGAGGGGACAGATCCGCTAGCTTCACTCCTCTTCAGGAAGGAGGACTCCGGTAGACCCCTCTGAAGAAAACAAAACAAAAATTAGGCTAGAATTAACGCATCATCACAGTTACACAAAACAAGCCAGAAAAAGCTCTTTTCTCCCTCTGCAGAAAACTGCTGATGTCACACTGAAAATCTCTTTGGCCCCTCCCTCTCCTACCAACCTGGTGTAGTGACGTCTGTGTAGCTGCTCCGGCAGGCAGAGGCTGTGGGTAGCGGGAAGTACCCTGCAACACATCCATGGGTTTAGGAGGGAAGCTGGAGCTATGGATCAGATCTCTCAGAGACTAGATGTAGAAAAAAAAATTGAAGTTGAAAGAACAGTTCAGATTTTTAGAATAAGGAGAAGAATCATTGAGGTACATTTAAAATATACTCATTTCTTGGTGAAAACACTTTTAAGACATTAAGTACTGATAAGTCTGTCTGGTATTTGACTCTTTGATAAGCATCATCTACAGAAACTTCCCATGTGACAAGGAGCCCATGTTTGACATACAGGACATGCAATGCACAATCCCCACACACACACACACACACACACACACACACACACACATTTACGTCCACTTTCTAATCTGTCTACCTGCGCCCACTTACCTGGGGAGGTGGGAATCCTGTGTTGTGAAGCATGGAGGAGGTGGGGCTTCTGGGGTTGGGGTGGGAGGTCCCGTACCTGCGTCCTGGTTGTGTCAAGTTCGGGGGTCCCTGGGAGGGGGAGGAGCCTCCATGGATGGGCCTGGTTGGGGGTGGTGGGCCGGGGGGTCCCGGGAGCCTTACGTTCTGGTACCAGGACCAGTGGTTGGGAGGGGGCTGTCTGTGGGGCTGTTGGGAAAGCTTGTCAACCTTGGACAGAGGGGTAGTTAACAGTTTAATCGGTGCTGGTAGAGGCTGTGCTCATTGACATTTGACATTTATAAGCTATCATATAAAAGAAAGATAAAAAAAAGCACGGAGAATATCTCACAGTATTAGAGCATTAAGCAAAAAGTACATATTGAAATTGAACCTTTACATATTCATTTTAACTCATTTCATCCTGAGGTCATTAAAACTACTGGCTGTGGTGACAGTCATACCTGCATCTGGAGCTGAGCCAGCGTGCTCTGTCGCTGCTGAGCTGAGACCGACAGACCTCCAGCAGGTGCTTCTGCTCTGGGAGCTGCTTGGTGGTTGGTGATGGGCGGCCGTCCTGGGCCCCTTTCTACTACCAGAGAACCTGGACATAACAAGCAGTTAAAACACCTAATAAATAACTATGAATTGAATGAACCTGCATTACACCAATAATGCTACTTATCTGGTAGCAGTTTGGTCTGAGATTTGGATGTGTTATGCTAGTAGCAGCAAACGTATCATCGAGCAGCAATGACCGTACTGATGAACAGGCCCAGCTCTCTCTGGAGCCATAAAAAGGCTTCATAACACATAAGCAGCAGAACCCGCAGCACCTGTGAACAGACTCTGATGTCTAAACTCTGTGGAGTTCCCCTTTATTGACAAAACCACTTTTGCACATGCACACTGAAAAGCCTGATGATTTGGTTTTAGAGAAACTAAATGGCGGCCTGTAGGCCGAGCACAAAATAAAAACTATTCTAGCTGTGACACTTAAAAAGCAGAGGCAGTAATGATTACAGGTGATTTTAGCCTATTCCTTTTAAAGACTATTAGCACCACAAAATTGTTCATCAGAAGAGAAAGAAGTATATCCATGTGCTAAAATTAAAAGGAAGATAATGCAGAAGAGAATATATAATATTGTCAAGTGCAAACAAAAGATTAAGAAAAATGTTATTTAGGCTGGATGAGATTAATTACACTGAAAGACGTAGATGCAAAAACAATCTGTCTTGTTTACTAGTTTCAAGAGCAATCTGACAAAGATAAAATGAAAGTAGAGGATGACGTGGCCGACACTTCTCTCCAAGAAACAGCTATGTGCTCATTACTGTGCAGATTTCATTTAAAAGAAAATGTTTTTCCTCTTCCCTTATCTTGAAAGTCAGCTTCTGATTTTTAAACATCACAGTACACCAGGGAAATTGGATTTAACATCTATTCAGTGAGTATTACAGGCAATGACAAACATATACGCTAAAAAAAAAGTAATGACTGAAACAAAGTTTGTAGTCCGCAGTTATTCCTGCAGGTGATGGGGTCTTTAAGACACACTGAGCCGTCTACAAATCATGAGGAAACATTTTATATTCTACAGTATTCGTCGCTGCTTCACTCGTACTGTAAATTTCAGGTGATGCAAGTCTTACCGAGGTCTACATTTGTGGCCCAGAAACCAGAGCGGCACTGGAAACGAACAGAACTCTGAGGGACGATGGAGGGATTACAACTCGCTCTCATCAGGTAATGGATCTGGAAAAGGATCTAGGAGATAAAAAGCGAGAGAATTTTTCTTTTCTTTTTTCTTTTCAAAGTATTGTACGCTTCTGTCAAATAATTATTGTAGAAATTCACCAGTCTCTTGCAGTACAGGAGCGCTGTTCCACTATGGCTGGCTGTAGCCCATTTGGTGAAGCTAATAACGTGGTCTAGGTGCCTACTCAGAGAGTTGACGTCCTCCTGTTGCTTTTTCAAACCCAACTCATGGTCCTTAGTCAGAGCCTGAGAGCACACGTGTTCATGAAATGTCAGAAAACAGACGGCCACAATTTACACAGTGCAGAATAAACACACTGTACCTCAAGCTGGTTAACCAGAATCTTCCCCTTCCTGTTGATCTCCATTATCAAATTACAGATGGACTTCTTTATTTCATTTGTGACAGCTTTCCGGTTTTCTTCAACTTGTTGGAGTCTGGGAAATCAAGATTATCAGGTTATGTTGCTAACACAGTATTACACCTAAAATACATAGAAAACAGAAAGTCTGATCAAGTTCCAGCTGTGATGGATAAATTTACCCTGTGCTGATGCAGCCGGAAACGTCCTCGATGGCCTTTCTTTTCTCTTGCAACTGCTGCGTCATGTTCTCCAGGTACTGCCTGTGGTTTCTGTACGCATCCTCCAAAAACTGGTAGCTAGACACAAAGAATATCAAAATGTGTGGTGAATGAATGGAAACTGAATTAATCATTGGGTATCCTTGTTCAGTGAGAGACAATGGAGCTTTAAAAAATTATGACAAATATTTTTTTTTTTTTACCTTTTCTGATAGTAATCACCTTCTCACATAAACACATATGACCTCATCAAATTTCAAATCACAGAAATAATCATTTGCTTAAATTCAGAAGCAGCCTTTCTAATTTCTCCACAATGGTCACAATGGTGCAACAGGCTGCATCACCACTGCAAGATGTAAATATACCATACACCAATTACCATTTTTATCCAAAATAAATAGAAAAATACACTATTTTATGGTAAGAAAAAAAAAAATCTGCATACTTGTGATCCTTGTGCTTAAGCAGCTGACAGTCCCGACAGGTGAGTCGGTCACACGTCTCACAAAACAGCTTCAGTGGCTCCTGCTTGTGGATGTCACAAAACACAGGCCTCTGTGTGGAAACACCTACTGCTTCTGGGATACAGATAAGTGGGAAACTTAAGAACACACAGAAATGTACTATCGGCTTATGTCACCTTAAATGTTTCCTCAGCTTTTTAAAAATATCTACACCTTCAATTTCATGAATGGTATCTTGGCACAATAGCTTGTCTACACTACTTGGCAGGTGGAAAACCATCACTGCCAAGCAACGGAATGGCTGCATCTTTTCTGCGCGCCTGCCAGTGCTCCTGCCTTGATGAACTTGTTGAACAACCTAACTGCTAACATTTTCCATTTCTTCAGCGCATTTGCCCTCCTTTCTTTAACTGGGTGAAGAGTGTAAACGCCTGCGGAGCACCTAATATTGTTTGCTGAATTGTCTCAATCCAATATTTAGCAACTGTTACTTTTGGTTAATCTTATTACAGAAAATTAGCTGTGGACACATAATACCTGGAGACATCTCCTCTTTCTGACGTATGGTGTGATCCCTTGTGAACTTAACCCTTTGATGAGCCTCGATGCATGTCACGCACAGAAACTCCACACACTCCACGCAGTAACCTGTTGCTTCTGTGTTGTCATCGCAGCTCATACACACCTATTAAAGATACGAGTAAAGAATAAAGCAAAAGAAGGCTGAGCAAATTAAAATCACCACTGTAGTCTGAGTGGTGTCATACAACCAAACTGTTGTTAAAGTTAAGGCTCAGGATATGCAGGTGATGACCAACCTGGCTGGTTTTCTCCACAGTGCTGCTTGGCACCTCAGCGGAGTCCTTGACAAAGAAATTATCCAGCACATCCATCTCCCAGCATTCCTGTCTGCATACTGGACATCGAATAGCACCCACTGGAGCAACAAACCAGATCCGTTATTCAAGGTGTCAGCTCACAGACACTTAAATCATTCCGTGTTGCAAAATAAATACACACAGCATCTATAGTAGTGATTTCATGCTTTCAGACTAGGATATTAGTCATCACCATTCATATTCTCTGGCTAAACCAACCTGCTTCACTTCCAGCTAAGTATAAAGAGCTCCATCACAATCTACCACAGTTACATCAATCACAACTATATCAGGGACCTACATGACCTCATATCAACTGACTGTTCTCACATGGTTTGTTGTTGTCGACTTGACCTTGCGAGTCACGCCTCGGGTCAGCACTCCTGAAGGGGGCAGGCAGACACCTCTTACAGAAGGAGTGGAGACACGGCAGGAGTTTTGGCTCTCTGTTGTGGAAGCTCAACTTGCAGATGGGACAAGTGTCCATGAGCCCGAATGTGCCTTGCTGTTTCAGTCTCTCCTCCTCGGCGGGCAAACTTTCTGCTTCGTTTTCCACAATGATGACAATGTCGTCGTTGTCAACATTTTCGGCAGTTTCGTCCATTTTTTTTTTTACTGCTGCTTCCCGATCTTTCCAGGCAACCAATCAATATAGCGTTGCGGTTGGAAACAAAGGACAGCCTGTAATTTTAACTTAACAAGCCGGATAAGGAATATTAACACTAATATAATCCATTACAACATTTAAGACATATCCCTATCATCCTGGAAAGTGGTTTATTGAACTGTACAATACCGGCATTAGTTAAAGTCTATTTCTTTCCGCTTTGGGGGCTAAATTAGCAACTTAGCCTGATTTAATTGCACATATGGTACAGACAATAAATAATGAATCCCCCGGTCTGTGGCGGTTCTTATTAAAAGAGGCAAAAGATAACAGCGCTCAGTCACATATGAATTAACATTATCCTACATACATAGTATTTTGAAGCTCTTATGTCCATAGGAAAGGCGAACATCTGTGCTTTCGTAGCTCAAAACACATACCATATATTACCCAAACGGCACTGCGGTGCTTTAAAGCTACAGCGCCCGGTAACGGCCAAACTTCGTATTACAGAGCGCAATTTTAAATGAGACATCTTCACTCACTCACCTGTAGCCTGTCATTATTAAAATTTGTCTTTATGCTTGAATGTGTAAGATAGTGTTGATTTTTTATCACCCTCTTAGTTACTTGTTTACTTGTGCAGGAGCCTGCTTTTTGTACCTGGGAGGAGTCTTGCTGTGTCAGAGCAGTCTGACCAATCTCGTTGCATTGAATGGCATATATAACACTGGGATTCAAATAGACACATGCAGAAAAGGCACTGGCAAAAGTTTGGTCTTGAGAAGTCACACTTTGATTAGAATGATCTTGACGGCTTTGAACCACACCATTCCTCTGAGTGATGGGAACAGCATACCTTTGATAGGACTGGGGACTTATGCGGATCCCCGCAAGGTAAGACACAATATTTCGAGTAAATTGCTCATAGAACATAACCTAATAAATGATGTGCATGTCACAAAAAAGTAAATATTTACACTGTTCATTCTGTGCCTTCAGAGATGTCATTAACACATGATGCGTATTTTTCTCTTTTCTTTTTGATAGACCCCTAAAGGAACTTCATATGAATCAGTCAAAGTGGCTATTGAAACTGGGTACAGACACATTGATGGGGCTTTGGTCTATTTCAACGAACATGAGGTGGGACAAGCAATAAGGGAAAAAATTGCAGATGGAACTGTGAAGAGAGAGGACATCTTCTACTGTGGGAAGGTTTGGAAAGTGTGCTTGTTTGTGTGCCTGTCCTGAAAGGTGTGGACCAGTGAACTTTTTTACCCACACCAGTCTTCATAGCTACATAGTGAAAGCTACAGTTTTGTAACAAGTAATACTTTTTGGTCTGCACTGACTATGCAGCTGTGGAACACATTCCATCCCCCAGAACTGGTGCGTGCTGCTTTGGAGAAAACCTTGAAGACATTACAGCTGGATTATGTCGACCTCTATATTGTAGAAATGCCCACTGCCTTCAAGGTATACACGTATTTAATGTCACAATATCTGTAGAATCTGTGAAAAGGGCATTTAAAAAAATATTTAAGATTTTTTAAGATTTGTTATTTCACTGCACTAAATATGACAAAAATGTCTATTGATTTCTTAAGCCAGGAGATACTTTCTACCCCAAAGATGAGAATGGGGAGTACATTTATCATGAGACCGACCTCTGTGCTACATGGGAGGTGAGACTTGTTTACGTGCACTTGTCATTCAGGAATAATAAAAAAAATTATACTAAATAATTTATGGACAATATTGACTTAAAAATAATTATTTATTATGTAAATCCAATGTCCCTTTTCTCTCCTTTTGAACCCTACAAAACCTTTGATTCACAACCATATTACTTACAGACTTACTACTGTCTAAAGGTCAATGCAGAAAGAGATAAAAATTGGCCAATCATTATGTCCTCAGGGTCATGAACCAAACCTCTGACAGTACGCTGTTTGTGTGCCTGTAAAAAAAAAAAAAAAAAAAAAAAAAAAAAAAAAAACTGGTTTAATCCAGGTTTATTTTCTGGCTGTGCTTGTTCATGTCCTGGTTAGGCTTTGGAGGCTTGCAAAGACGAGGGGCTTGTAAAATCTCTTGGAGTATCCAACTTCAACAAGCGACAACTGGAGCTGATTCTTAACAAACCAGGGCTGAAACACAAACCTGTCTCAAACCAGGTAAAAGCACATTAATGATACAACCTATTATGTGAAAAAAAGGGGCAAATGATAAGAAAGCATTCAACTTTTAGTGATAGAAGAAAGAGAATGGGTTGACAAACACAACAAAATGTCAGTGACTTAGTATTATATTGAGTCTATTCTAAAGAACTAACAAACAATATTTGTGCTTTTTTAAACATAGGTTGAATGCCATCCCTATTTCACTCAGCCAAAGTTGCTTGAATACTGCCGGCAGAATGATATTGTCATTGTGGGATACAGCCCCTTGGGGACATCTAGAGATGCATCCTGGTATGGGAGACACATGCCTATTCATCACATTACTTCATAAAGACACTGTGTTCTTGGCCATGAATAGTAATATGCTTGTGTAAGACTCTGCACTTGTAAATTCAGCTTTTATATTTGCTGGGTCATAGTAAAATATCCGTATTTTAAACAGGGTAAACCTGAAATGCCCCCCACTGTTGGAAGATGAGCTATTGGTATCGGTTGCTAAGAAGTACAACAAGACCACAGCCCAAGTGGCTCTGAGGTTCAATGTGCAGAGAGGAGTGGTGGTCATCCCAAAGAGCTTCAACCCTGTTCGCGTAAAGGAGAACTTTCAGGTTTGTTTTTATGGCTCCAAAAAATGCACCTTGAAAAATCAGGAAATAAAATGTGAAATGCAATCTGAGTGATCTATTTTAAACACTAGATATTCGACTTCTCTCTCTCTGAGGCTGAGATGAAGGCAATTGATGGGTTGAACACAAATATTCGCTTTGTGGAGCTCCTTATGTGAGTATAATGCATATTGTGTAAGTAATGTCCTGCTCCTCTAATATAAGAATAATTCATTTTTTCCCTCTATTGACTCAACAGGTGGTCTGATCATCCAGAGTATCCATTTCATGATGACTACTAGACACCACAGATTTCAATAATTCACTAGAATCTAGAGTCTAATAACTAGACAAAATAATGACTTGGCTTGTTCGCTTTATAGCTTTAACAAAAGCATTTTGAAAATAATTCTGATAGAACTTTTATTGTACATTTCATAAAATATTTCTGATAAACAATTTACTGCAGGTTTGATTGATGTAACTTTTATATAGCAGGGAATTTGATGTTTTTTTTTCTTTTTAAATTGCATGCACTTTATTTTTCTTTATGAACAACTTTCATTACAAGCCTTTGTTTCTGATTAAAAGGCAAATGGAAAACAATTGTCTCCGCCTCACTTATTTGAACCAACGCTGCAATCTCTCCGGGTTATCCCGGAAGCGGAGGATGGGTACTCATTTTATGGCTGTAAACTTGTCTAGAAATGTTAGCAACACTAAAATGTATCATCATTATTGTGACAAACGCATATTTATGAATGAGACATTTTTATACTGAGCAGTAAAATTCAATATGGTCACGCATTCATCTGAACACATTTATTTTCGTCTTTGAAACAAAGCTTTGTAGAAACAAAACAATGCTGCCTTAAGGTACTGTAGGAAATTTTGAAGTTCCGCTTGTTGAAAATGTCCGGTAAAGTGGTACAAAAGACTGTCAAATTCTTTTTAAATGGTACATGGTCGCTCAAATGTTGCTTCTTGATAGTAACCGTACAAGTAAAGGTAATACAACCACAGCAGTGTCTGGTCGCTAAATGTAACCTTAATTACTACACAAATGGCATTATCTCACCTTCATTGTATTGATATAACATGTAACATCACCACGCTGTCCTGTTTATAAAACAAAAGAATAACTATAAGTCGTTGTCCATGGTAAACGTTGTTGCAAGCTACTATTTACAGGCAAAACACTGCCTCTACATAACCAGCAAACTCGGAAGTAGTAAAAAGTTTACGAGTTGCCATGAAGGCATCACAGAAGCTCTCCCAACCTTGCTAGCACGTTGGCTAATGCGGCCACAGTATCTACAGACGACGTTAAATAATACGGAAAGTGATATTCGGCGAAACAAAGCAAAAGGATTGATGCCCTTTTTCTATGTGATTCCGATGAACCTATTCAAGCCATGGCGGACTGTCCTGCTCAGCCGACATTCTTAGCTAACGTTAATGTTAGCTGCGCAACGGGCAGCGGTAGCTAAGCTGATTTTAGCCTACCAAATTAGCTGTATGCTAGTGTTCCATTGCCTCAAATGCTTCAATGAATGAGGGTGGATGCATTGAGTGAAGACATCAGTCAACAATGTACGCTTGCTACTACTAGCCTCCTCCTTGTTGTGGTCCGGCTTGGCTGGTACTTAGCTATCAGGTGCTCGCTCGAAGAATTGGACGCAAAGAGTGGAGTTTATTCTGGGAGATACGACAAGCGAGCGTGATTACGTTAGCTAATAAACACTGTCAGCTAGCTACAGGACTTAGCCAACCGTGGATAACTTTGTTGGAAATGCATCATCACGAAGAAATCATGCACTACCTAGGTACAGAGACGTAGCAGTAGCAATGCTAGCCTGCGCAACATAAAACCACAGCCAACGTTGTAAAGCAGGAGTGTTTTTGTTTTGTGTTTGCAAACTTAGTTTAAATTCTGTTGTCGTCCCTGGCCCAAGTCTTCACAGCTGAGTTGTTTTTCGAGAAGCTGTCGTCGGTGAGAAGGAATGATGGCGTTTCGGACTGACCCTGCCCTCCGTCCCAGGTAGGGGAGTGGTGGTGGAGACTCCCCGGCCTGGCCCGGCCCGCTGTTTACGGATGATGGGAAAACACTGATCAGCAGCTGCTCGTTTGTTGTATTTATGTATTCACTTTCAGACCAGATTATGATTCGCCATCGCGGCAGGGATGCCTTGTCACTGAAGTGATTTGCTATTTAGGGAATTTGAAGGATCATGATGGACACGGAGGAAGTTCTACAAGAAGAAAATTATTGGAAATAATCATGGGCTGTTGAGCTCAACTCGGTGCATTTTGTCATATTTTTTTAAAAAGATTGTTTCACTGGAACCACTCAAACATGTCTGCATTTGCTGAGTTCGTCCCACCTCCTGAATGCCCGGTTTTTGAGCCGAGTTGGGAGGATTTCTCAGATCCTTTAGGATTCATCAACAAAATCCGACCCATTGCAGAGAAAACGGGTATCTGCAAGATCCGACCCCCTGAGGTAAACTCATGTCATCTTAAACAGTGGATTAAAACCTGTGAGGATTTGCCTCTTATGCGCCTACGTAGGTAGCGCTGCTTTACTTTGGGCCTGCGTGAATTCTGCAATAGGCAACGACAATACTAGTTGCCATTACTCTAATAGAGGTCAAATAAGGCTTAATTTATTTGCACCCAAGCGAGCATATTTTGAACTAGGATGACACTGGCTTTCCTTGGTTGTTCAGAAAAGTTTTAAAAGGGCAAAGTAAATTCAACAGTTCCCACAATTGCTTTGTTTTTGTTTTCCTGGCGGCTAGCTAAGTTACAGTACAACGACTGGACCACGCTAGCAGCGAAGATGCGACACTGAGCCATATGCAGGCCTGTAGCTCCTGTCAGACCATAACCCCATATTTCTGCTGTTTATGATGTGTTTTATTGACATACAAGCATCCAATCCGGATCATTTTAATTTTCTTGGACCTTTAAAAATTTGGGGCATCGCGTGTGTGACCAAAGCATTTTATTAATTTAGAAAATAATGGCTTCAAACAGTCAGAAGTATACACAGTTGTACTGTACACAAATAGACTCAATGGCACTCGTGTATGAGTAGTGGTTTGTTGTGAATGCAATAGTTGAATCAACCTTACTTAAAAAAAAAGCCCTGCTCATGCTCTTTTTTTCTTGAGAAACATTGATTTGTTCCAAGTTGTCAGTGTTGTTGCTGTCATTTCCTCATTGTTGATGTTGTCTTGGGCAGAGCTGATGTTTCTGTTTTCCTGTCTATCAGGACTGGCAGCCTCCATTTGCCTGCGATGTGCGCAACTTTCGCTTCACTCCTAGAGTACAAAGACTGAATGAACTTGAGGTGAGTTTGCCAAGAAGATTCATCATGTCACCATAACAATATAATGAATGAAGGTGATCCTCCAGTGTTGCTTTATGAAGAGCACAGAGAAACATTCAGAATGGCAGCAGGTATTTTGGAAACTATTCAAATTGCATTCTGTTTTGATAGACATTTCTGGGAGAAACAGAGTCTTCATCACATGCGGTGCTGCAAGGTGTGCTGTTAATTAACCCATCAATGCTCCTTGGATAGAAGCAGCTTATGTAGACTCTTTTTCCAACTACAGTGTCTTCTGTCTCACACCCGTGAAGCCTGGATTTGTGTTACTCAATTCTGATGTTTAATGCTTGTAAACCAAAGGGCAGCAGCACGGTTTCAAGATCAGAGTTATAAGGTTTTCAACTAACCAGAGCAGTATTTTCGTGTATCAAAGTGCAGCCATTCAGACATAATTTTGCCTGAGGTGTCCAGTGTGTATAACAGCAGAACACTGGGCTCATGCACTTAGAGTCTGACCTCTCTCCCCTCTCCCCTGCCTGTCCAGGCCCTCACTCGGGTTAAGCTCAACTTTCTGGATCAAATCGCAAAATTCTGGGAGCTGCAGGGATCCAAGATTCGATTCCCTCATGTGGAGAGAAAGATTTTGGACCTCTATCAGCTAAGCAAGGTAAAACTAGATACATTTAGATTTGTTTTTATGTGTGTGTGCTGTTTGTTTTTAGAATAATTATGTACTGTTGATTTTCATGGATAAATGAGGATGAATGCTTTTGTCGTGCTGCGAGATGTTTTGCTACAACTTGAAAATAAGATTGATTAACCCGTTTTTTTATAATTTGTTTTCTGATTTTATAAAATATCATCAAAACTTTGGCAGATGCTTTAATTGACTGCTGCTGCACACTGCATGTAGTCGTTTAAAGTTATCCACTTTAATTTACTTCTCGCAAAGACATTTTCTTATCGTTTGTTTTGCATTTGACTGTGTGCACACTTGCACATGTGTGTTTTTCAGATTGTGTCATCCGAGGGCGGCTTTGAGACCGTGTGTAAAGAGAAAAGGTGGTCGAAGGTGGCCAGCCGAATGGGTTTCCCATCGGGGAAAGGCGCCGGCTCGCTGCTGCGCTCCCACTACGAGCGGATCCTTTACCCGTATGAGCTCTTTCAGTCTGGAGCCACGCTAACTGTGAGTGATGCTGATGCCAGTTTGTCTGTAATTCTGTAATTGGTACAAAGATTGCAATTAATTAGATTTAAGCTCATGATACGTTTTAAAAAGGCGAGAAAATAAGCAGGTTTGCTTGTTTGTCTTCTGACAAAACAGTGTTGTCTTGCAGACACTGTGGAAGCTTGAACATCCGCAAACATGTTGACGTAATGTTGTTGATGTTGCACACTGATTCAGGAATGGAACCATTTTGCACCATTGTGTACGAGACACCCAAAATGATTTTAACTGAAATTGTACAGTTGGAGCAAGTAAATTTACACAGCATGTGAGTGGGTGTTGATAATGAAATGACTCTTCTCCCATTGAGCTAAATTTGGTTTGGCTGCTGCCAGTGTCTCTGTCACATTTCAGCCTTTGACTGCTTCATACTGTGTGACACCAACCAAACTTGACTTCACCAAATTAAACCTGCTGCAAATAGCTTTGTGCCTAATAATAATATCCCTATTTTGTAAAACTTTCATTTCCTTTCACCCAACTCCTTTCTCCACTCAGGGCATCCAGAGGCTATATGATGAGGGTGATGATGGTGAGGAAGTAGATGAGGGAGTTGGTGAGGAGGCGGTGGAGGAAGAGGAGCAAGACGAGGAAGAGGAAAAGGAGAAGGAGAAAGATGGGGAGGGTGATGCAACGCAAACCAAAGAGAGGCTTCTGCCTGAGAGACGCTCCAGGCGCCTTAAGTCTGAGGTAAACAAAGAACAAAAAAACAGCTACAATATTGGTAATTGTCAGATAAACTAAGAGATTGTGTCTAACCGGAGAAAGTTTCATTCCTTTTAGTGAATACGTCACAAATTCATCGTTTGTGTCAGAGCAGTCGTTTCACCACAAACAAAAGCTTAGTCCTTTTAATATTGGCTAATCTGCTTTAAGCATCTCTTTCCCTGCCCCTGCGCGGATTCCCAGCTGTGGCAGGCAGGCTCCCCAGAGTCTAACATTTGGCCTTGTTGCAGCAGTACTCTGTTTCACAGTCTGCTGTTGCTGTGTTTCTCCAGAGAGAAAACAAGGACCCAAAAGGCCTCAAACTCTTCAGCACAAGTCCCAAGATGGTGGGCCTGGAGATTGTGTCAGCTGGTAAGGATCATTTTTGGTTGACCTGTATTTTTACACACCGACCAACAAGCCAGTAGAGTGATTGTGAGTATTTCTTCTCTTGCATCGGCACCTTTCACTTAGATGATGGATTCACCAAGAAGCAGCGTCACCTCAAAGCTCAGGCCTTCGCCATCAAAATGAGACCACGCAAGGAGACCCTGGAGGTCAACTTTGTGAGTACCACTTCAGTGACTTTGACATTTAACTGATAGCTGACATTCATTGTATCCGCTGTAACTCTGAAAATGACCATGTTTGTGTGTTTTGTAACACTGATCCCCCAGATCGACCTCTACCTCTGCCTGATGTGCGGCCGCGGCGACGAGGAGGACCGGCTCCTGCTGTGCGACGGCTGTGATGACAGTTACCACACTTTCTGTTTGATCCCGCCTCTACAGGATGTGCCCAAGGGGGACTGGCGCTGCCCAAAATGTGTTGCTGAGGTAATGCTCGAACGCTGTCCCGCCAGTTCAAGTTCTCAAAGAAAGTTGAAATATATTAACTGATACTTTTCAGATCCTCACATGTGAAAATGCACATGCAAAACATTTTTGATGATAGTTTAAAGGAGAGAGTTTCAAATAATAAGAGTTGTTTATTTACATTATCATAACTATTGTGTAATTAACCGTCTTTGTGCTGATTGCACTTGATGTTAATCCCTGCTGTCATGAATATCTTTTCCATCCACCCTCACAGGAGTGCAGTAAGCCCAGGGAAGCTTTCGGCTTTGAGCAGGCTGTGAGAGAGTACACGCTCCAGAGCTTCGGAGAGATGGCTGACCACTTCAAGTCCGACTATTTCAACATGCCTGTGCATGTATGTAAAATCAGATTTTTAATCTAGAATACGTCCGCTCTTTCATGAATGTCCTCCTGTCATCTGGCTGCTTCCCAAGTTCTGCTTTAACACTTCGAAGTTGCGTGTGTCGCTCAAAGGCTTTTGCAGTGAAAAGATAAAGCAGGGACTTTCATTAGTTCCACTCTCTGCCCCCAGATGGTCCCTACAGAGCTGGTGGAGAAGGAGTTCTGGAGGCTGGTCAGCAGCATCGAGGAGGATGTCATCGTAGAGTACGGAGCTGACATCAGCTCCAAAGAGGTGGGCAGTGGATTTCCTGTCAGGGACGGCAAGAGGAGGCTACTAGGAGATGAAGAGGTGAGAAAATGGTTTTATAGTTTATATTTCCATAAACATTTCAATTGTTGACTTGACAAACCTTAACATCTTATCTTGAATTGACTTGTTGTATTATTCAACACATTTAGAACCTCTAATAGGTGCATATTATGTAAGATTGGCTGGAATATCAAAAATATTGACTTATTTTATAAAAGATATAAGAAATAACCGCACACATGCGTGCACATACGCCACTGTTGTAACACCTGCCTTGTCGATGCATGTCGCTGTAGCACATTTCACCAGTTTCCTGCACCAAGGTCTATGTCTTAGCTTCATGAAGCAATGTTACCAAAGCTCAACCATTTGGCAAAAAATACCTCTCTGTCCCGGCCACGAGTTCCCCTTCTGAAAGGGTGTTTAGCGCCAGTGGTAACATTATGACATCCCACAGGGCATTCCTGAAACCAGACACTGTTGACAGGCTCATGTTCCTGTCACAAAACCGGAGGCTAGAGAGGCACAGTGCACAGCTTTTCTTATATTGCCACTGTTTTTGTTTAACTTTTATTTATGTGCAGAGTTGGAAGCAACTGACTTTATAGCAAGATGTATGCTGTGTGCACAATTCTGTTATGTTTATTTATTATTTTAAACACTACTATACACCGTTAGATATATAGTATGCTGTGTTTTTGGTGTTACAAATAAATACTGATATTTTAACATTATACTTTGTTAAAGTTTTCATAGTATTGTATATGGCATTATAATGTATATTGAGATATGAGGTTTTTTACCATATCGCCCAGCTTATTATTATGTTGAGCTTACATATAAGCCCAGTTCATTATTTTCTTAAATATTCTTCTAGAGGTTTATAACCTATAAAATAAAATACTTTTAAGACATTACCAGGGTCATTTTATTTCTCAGACTTCCATCTAAGAGTTCCCCTAAAAACCCTTTCTCTTTTTATTCAGTAAAAAACGTGACCTTTGCCCTGAAGTGAAATAAAGCCCTTTATATCCAACCCCTCTCAGGAGTATGCCAACTCCGGCTGGAACCTGAACAACATGCCGGTGCTGGAGCAGTCAGTGCTCACCCACATCAATGTGGACATCTCGGGCATGAAGGTACCCTGGCTTTATGTGGGCATGTGTTTCTCCTCTTTCTGCTGGCACATTGAGGACCACTGGAGTTACTCCATCAACTTCTTGCACTGGTGAGATAAAGGGTGCACAGGACAGCACTTTGTTACGGCCCTGATACATGTATAATGACGTAAACAAAAAATACACAATTGAAATAAAAGATACTGAAAAAAAGTAAAACTATTGAATTATCGATGTGCATGGGAACTGTCTTTATTTTGTTCCACTGGTGTGTCACTCTGTAAATAACTTTAAAGTTAATTTATTTTCTGTTTTCCAGGGGTGAACCGAAGACTTGGTATGGAGTGCCGGCCTCTGCAGCAGAGCAGCTGGAGGCTGTAATGAAGAAGTTGGCTCCAGAGCTGTTTGACTCCCAGCCTGACCTCCTCCATCAACTGGTCACCATCATGAATCCCAACGTCCTCATGGAGCACGGCGTCCCTGTATGTATCCTTGGCCTGGGGTTGATATTAGATCTAATTAGATATTGGTTGTTTGTTCCATGTTGTTTATTAATCACGTGTGTATCCCCCCCCCAGGTGTACAGGACCAATCAGTGTGCGGGGGAGTTTGTGGTGACCTTCCCCAGGGCCTACCACAGCGGCTTCAACCAGGGCTATAACTTCGCAGAGGCTGTTAACTTCTGCACTGCTGACTGGGTGAGGGAAACATAAATTCTTCTTCAATTAAACTTAGTTGTTGTTTTTTTTTTATTATTGAACATGGGTGTTTATCTTTTACTCATGCTGTTCTTCAGTTACCTATGGGTCGTCAGTGTGTGGCCCACTACCGACGGCTCCACCGCTACTGCGTTTTCTCCCACGAGGAGCTGCTCTGCAAGATGGCCGCTGATCCAGAGAGCCTTGATGTGGAACTGGCTGCTGCTGTATTCAAGGAAATGGGAGATATGATGGAGGAGGAGACAAAACTCAGACAGGCCGTCCAAGAAATGGTGAGAAGACTATCATGAAAGTAGTCTGGTCCTGGTAATTCATGGTAAACTGGCTTTAAACCTGTGTGTCATCTGTGGTTTGATTAACTGTCAGTGGTTCTAACTAGTGCTTATCTTGTGCCTGCGTTTCCTATTTTCATCAGTTCTGTTTCCTCCTGACCTATAGGGCGTGCTGTCGTCAGAACAGGAAGTTTTTGAGCTGGTCCCTGACGACGAGCGCCAGTGCCACAAGTGTAAGACGACCTGTTTCCTGTCTGCACTGACCTGTTCCTGCAGCCCCGATCGTCTGGTCTGTCTTCACCATGCAGCAGATCTCTGCGACTGTCCGCTCGGCAACAAGTGTCTCCGGTGAGAGGAATTGCTTTTTGGCACAATACCAGTTCAGTTCAATCTGTTAAATGAATAACTGAAAGTGAAGTCCATTATATGTAATTGAATTGGCGAACAGTCCCCCACTCAACATTTAGTTGTCCTCATAAAACATATCAACTAGTTATGTGCATGATATATTTCAGGTATCGCTATGATCTGGAGGAGTTTCCGTCCATGCTTTACGGGGTCAAGACACGGGCTCAGTCCTACGACACCTGGGCAAAGAGGGTCACAGAGGCTTTAGCTGCAGACCAGAAGAACAAGAAAGGTTTTATGTACCTTGTTACTAGTAGAAAATACATACATACTTGTTATTGTTTTTGTGGTAGCGGGTCTTTGTGCCATTTCACGATTCGTTTGTGTGTCTGACAGATCTTATTGAGCTCAAGGTTTTGCTGGAGGATGCAGAGGACAGAAAGTATCCTGAGAACGCTCTGTTCCGACGCCTCAGGGAGATGGTCAAAGAGGCGGAGACATGCTCGTCTGTAGCCCAGCTGCTGCTCAGCCGAAAGCAGAGGCACAGGTCAGTGGACATGGATACACAAACCTTTAATGTAATTCAACAGAAAAGCAATTCACTGATGAACCAGCATGTACACACACTCAAACATTTTTTTTTTTCCATTTGGAAATCAATACTCCATCTGCTCAGGTTCAAAAGGTGAACTCAATCATCACTGTTTTTCCATGTGTGTGTGTGTGTGTGTCTGTAGCAGCCGCCTACGTTCTGAGAGCAGTCGGAACCGTACCAAACTGACAGTGGACGAGCTCAAGGCCTTCGTGGATCAGCTCTACAGGCTGCCCTGCATCATCAGCCAAGCCCGACAAGTCAAAGTTAGTCCCGTCTACACCTACGTGCTAAGCAAAGCTCACAAGTTGTAAATGAAATGTAGTTCACACCTTTTATTTCTCATTCATTTTAGTCTCATCTTTATTCCCTCCCCCGTCTTCCTCAATCAATACTATTGAACTACTATTACTCAGTCTGACTCCGCACTCTTTTCTTTAGTCCCAAATCTCTGTAATTTACCTTCTTTGCTTCAGGAGTTATTGGAGAATGTGGAGGACTTCCATGAGCGAGCCCAGGCAGCGCTGTCAGACGAGATGCCCGATTCCTCCAAGCTGCAGGCGCTGTTGGACCTGGGCAGCGGCCTGGACGTAGAGCTGCCTGAGCTTCCAAGACTCAAGCAAGAGCTCCAGCAGGCCCGCTGGCTCGATGAGGTGGGCCCTTATAAGAGCCACAACCTGTTTGTGTGATTAAAATGAGTTATAGTAGTTGCGGCCTCATGTGATGAACGTTCTATGCCTCTCACATCCCAGGTGCGTGTCACCCTGGCTGAGCCCCACCGTGTCACACTGGAGCTGATGAAGAGGCTGATAGACTCTGGAGTGGGTCTGGCTCCCCACCACGCTGTGGAGAAGGCCATGGCCGAACTGCAAGAGATCCTCACTGTTTCAGAGAGATGGGAGGATAAGGCTCGTGCCTGCCTGCAGGCCAGGTATGGCTGCAGACATACAAATGAATACAAACACGTTTTACAAAGACTTAATGAGGATGTTTGCACTTTCCTACAGTGCTGTTCATCATTTAATGCTTGATGATCCCACATCTGTCTGTCTGTCCCCAGGCCTCGACACAGCATGGTGACCTTGGAGAGCATCGTGCTGGAAGCTAGGAACATCCCAGCGTATCTGCCTAATATTTTGGCCCTGCGAGAGGCCCTGCAGAAGGCAAAGGAGTGGACCGCCAAGGTGGAGGCCATCCAGAGTGGTAGCAGCTACGCTTACCTGGAGCAGCTGGAGAGCCTGCTGGCCAGGGGTCGCTCCATCCCTGTCCGGCTAGATCCGCTGGCCCAGGTGGAGTCTCAGGTGGCCGCAGCCCGAGCCTGGAGGGAGAGGACTGCTCGCACCTTCCTCAAGAAGAACTCCACATACACACTGCTCCAGGTGAGCCATCACAAGTCAAGGATTAAGTAGTTTTTTCATTTGATGCTTGGCTGTGAGGTGTTTAGATTATATTGGGCTATGATGCTAAAATTAAATTGAGATATATGCAATACAGATACAGTGCAGTCTCCAGATCACAGCTGTTTGGGGATAAGTTCACGGACACACAAAATGGAAAAACACGTACTTTAAACAGAATGAAAAGTTGTTGCTGTCCTTTGTGTCCCTTCCCTCAGGTTCTCAGTCCCCGTGTGGACATCGGCATCTACGGTAACAGCAAAAGCAAACGGAAGCGTGTCAAGGAGCTCATGGAGAAGGAGAGAGGAGGCTTTGACCCCGAAACCCTCAGTGACCTGGAGGAGAGCCTCGAGGAGGTGCGAGACCCTTCCACCGTTGTAGCAGCCTTCAAAGCCAAAGAGCAGAAAGAAGTGGAGGCCATCCACTCGCTCCGCGCCGCCAACTTAGCCAAGATGGCCATGGCCGACCGCATCGAGGAGGTCAAGTTCTGCCTGTGTCGAAAGACGGCCAGCGGCTTCATGCTACAGTGCGAGCTTTGTAAGGACTGGTTCCACGGAGCGTGCGTGCCTCTGCCTAAGACGGGGTCTCAGAAGAAAGTGGGTGTGGGTTGGCAGAGTAATAGCAAAGACTCCAAATTTCTATGTCCGCTGTGTCAGCGGTCTAGGAGGCCGAGGCTAGAGACCATTCTGTCGCTGTTGGTGTCGCTACAGAAACTGCCGGTGCGTCTGCCAGAGGGAGAGGCTCTCCAGTGTTTGACAGAGAGGGCGATGAGCTGGCAGGTATGCAGAGAAATGACATTACTCATTATAGCTTCTCAGGTTACAGCCATCAGCCAGCTTTATTTTTGAACACTTCCACGGTTTGCTTTTTGATCCTTCCACTGGTCTAACTGTCCCACCAGGACCGAGCACGTCAAGCTCTGGCCACTGAAGAGTTGTCCTCAGCCCTGGCAAAGCTGTCTGTGCTGAGCCAGCGCATGGTGGAGCAAGCTGCGAGGGAGAAAACTGAGAAGATCATCAACGCTGAGCTTCAGAAAGCTGCTGCCAACCCTGACCTGCAGGTACAACATTTAAATGTTTTAAATTCTGCTCTAATACACTACAACATCAGTAAGACTCCTGGTAGTGTAGTGTAGTTCTTGTTGCTTCTACTGGGGCTTTGGATGTAAGTACAGACTGCACCAAAAGAGGGCACTAATGTTTAAACATGAAACAAGACCACAAGATAGGATTGGGAATTACAGGTATCAGTATCAGCAGATAAATAAGTTGGCAACTGCTGATTTAATTTCGGCTTTTCTTCTTTAGCATCATGCTTTTTAGAAAAAGATAATGTAGCATAGATGCTATTTTTGGTATTTGTTAAGTTGTGTTGAGAAATATATGAAACATTAGAGACACTGAGTGTGTGTGTGTGTGTGTGTGTGTGTGTGTGTGTGTGTGTGTGTGTGTGTGTGTGTGTGTGTGTGTGTGTTTTCCCTCCCCAGGGCCACATCCAGACTTTCCAGCAGTCAGGTTTCAGCAGAGCCACGTCACCTCGCCAGTCTGTGGACTACGATGACGAGGAGACGGACTCAGACGAGGATATCAGGGAGACTTACGGTTATGATATGAAGGTCAGTGAGGCATTAAAGGCCTTTAGGATTTTAACCGGGGGATATTGGTCAAAATCCATATTAGCAAGTAGTGTTTTTTTTTTTTTTTTAATTCTTTGCTCTTTGCGTGTCCATTTTGTTTTAGGACCCAGGTGAGGTGAAGCCCTACCTGTTCTGCGATGAGGAGATTCCCGTTAAGTCTGAGGAGGTGGTCAGTCACATGTGGCCGGCTGCCACACCTTCCTTCTGTGCCGAGCACGCCTACTCTTCAGCCTCCAAGTCCTGTGTGCAAAGTGAGGCCACATTTACTTATTAAAATTATTTCTTGATTTGCTTTGTTGACTCTGCACACCGATCCCTTCTCCTTTTTAGTGCTCCTTTTTTTTTCACCAGACAATTCAAGCTCAAATGATTCAAAGCTATATTTTATTTCACCACTTATGTTTTCAACACACATGTTTAATTACACTCTTGAGAAATTAAAGATTCAATTTTTTTGTCCGTGTGTTCCTGATTTCTTCTGAAATAAGTGCCTTCATCATCTCATACTCACAATATTTACATCTCAGACCTAGGCACACCCAGAAAGCAGCCCAGGAAGACCCCCCTCGTCCCTCGCAGCCTGGAGCCTCCAGTGCTCGAGCTGTCCCCGCAGGCTAAGGCCCAGCTGGAGGAGCTGATGATGCTGGGAGACCTGCTGGAGGTGTCCCTGGATGAGACCCAGCACATCTGGAGGATCCTGCAGGCCACACACCCCCCCTCTGAGGAGAGATTCCTGCAGGTCATGGAGGTAGGGAGGTTATTTGTTACGCAACCTGATTGCACAGCCGGACCTTATGGTAAATGCTGGTTAGTGACTGAATATCGGGATTGTGTTTGAAGCGGTTGTTCTGGTTGGTTCTGGTGAAGAGTTTTACAAATAGTTACAGAGCTACAGGTCAAATTAAGGAAAATCATGTCTGCAATCTGTCCTTTGTTTTCTACAGCCTGATGATTCTCTGATGGAGAAGCCGCTGAAGATCAAGCTTAAAGATTCAGAGAAGAAGAGGAAACGGAAGTTGGAAAGAGCCGAGCATCACCACATGCTGATGGCTGCTGCAGCCGCCGGTGGAGCCTCAGCAATGGGAGAAATGCGACCGGCCAAGTCCAAAGAACTGAAAAGAGTCGGGTTAGAGCTCGGCTTGGGTGGGAAACCCAAGAAGAAGAAACTGAAACTCAACCTGGACAAGAATCGGGAGATGAAGCAGCTAGCCAAACGGTTAGCCAAGGAGGAGAAGGAGAGGAAGAGGAAGGAGAAGGCAGCCGCCAAGGCAGAGGCCATCAGGGAGGGACTGGAGAAGAGGAAGGAGAAGAAGATTCTCGACATTCCCTCCAAGTACGACTGGTCTGGAGCTGAGGACTCCAATGATGAGAACGCTGTGTGTGCAGCCAAGAACTGCCAGAGACCCTGTAAAGATAAGGTGAGGACTCAGTTATCGGCCCCATCTGCTTTAATGAAAAATATCTTTTCTGAACATCGTGATTTGGTGATGAAATATGTCTTTTTCTTTCTAATTTAAGCTTGAGTTTCAGCACTGTGTTGTGAGGAGGTTGTGTTACAGCAAAAGAGGCACAAGGGGTGAATCATAGATGATTGATAGACACAGCTATGGTTTATCAATTAACAGATGTCAAAGGTGACCATGTGACTGTGCACCTTCTGAAAACTCAAAGTTCTGTATCTTTGGAATATTATTATTGAATTAGTCCTTTAATGTCTTCACTGGGAATATGGACATAATTCATGTGGTAATTATCTCAGCATTATCTGATATTGACACATTGAATTTTTACTAGATTATTCATGATCAGGTTCTAAAATATTCACTTAATTGAGTCAAGAACTGCTGCAACTAATCATTATTTAGATTTATCAATTGTTTGGTCTATAAAATGTTTGAACATTTTCCTTCACAGTCTCCCAAAGCCCAAGGCGACGTATTCAAATGCCTGATTTTGTCCAAACCACAGTTGAAAACCCAAAGACAGTCAGTTTCAAAAACAGTGATTTCTTTACACTGGAGAGGCTGGACCCACAGAGACGTTGCCTTTTTTTTTTTATTTTTTTTTTTATATGTAAACAATTAATTGACTGTTAAAGTCGCTCGACTAATCTAGTAATTGACTGAAAAGAAATGTTCTCAGTGTACGTGTATTGTGAAAATCCATATAAGAATATGTGAGTAATAGTAAATGTCCTCAGCTCTGTCAGAGATCACACAGCCTCGTGTATAAAAAAAGTGGAGATTCAATGGGCTGTAGGAGGTTGAGATGTTTCACATTTAGATCAAAATGCAAGGATTGGGGCGTCGTGTAGCGTAGTGGTTTAAGCAGGCGCCCCATGTGTAGAGGCTACAGTCCTCGCTGCAGTCGGCCCCGGTTCGAATCCCGCATCGGACGGCCTTTCACTGCATGTCATTCCCCCTCTCTCTGCCTCCCCGTTTCCTGTCACTCTCCACTGTGCTGTCCATTAAAGGCATAAAAGCCCAAAAAATATACTTTAAAAAAAAAAAAAATGCAAGGATTAGATGTGTATCCACACAAAGTTCAGACACCTATAAATTGATTATAGTATAGTGATTATAGTATAGTGATTATAGGCTGTGAATAGTTTTTTTTTTTTTTTTTGTGCTTCTTCAATTTTCTGTATCTTCTCTGTTGTAAAAATGTGTTTTAAGGCGTAAATTGTGAGCTCTGCTCCCACCAGCACCCATCATTTTCCTGTGGCTCAGCATATACTTTTATTCTGCATTGTGAAATCTGAAGTGCAGACTGGCCTCATGAAATCCGGCAGGATGCTGTGTTAAAATGTAGCTGCTCTTGGACTGTGCTGTGCTGTGCTGTTGGAGGACCGTGATGTTGGCAGATTTGTCATTTGGACAAACCTCTTGAACCTGCTTAACATCCCTGCCTCACAGAGAGAGGCGGTAAATGCTGCTCGATTCTTTGAGCAGAGCAGGTTTACAGGTCCTCGAAACTGTAAACACCCAGGTGAATGACAAGTTTCTTTGTTTGCTGAGTACAGAGTTAATAACAAACACTTCTCAAAATGAATATCTTGGAACTTTATTGAATATCAACAGCTGATAACAGCACTGGAACACCTTAAAGAGAGTTACACATAACGTATTAACAGGACACACAGATGTGGTTCTTTTTTGAGACAGCACGCCAGACTCTCCACCAAGTTAACCAGTGGCCAGTCGCCTTCCCCTGCGTGTCCACAGGGCAGCCAGTCAGAGCTGAGGAACTGGTAGGCCTGCAGCTCTGTGGGTGGAGTAAAGGTGATGAACTTATGAAGGTGCTGCTCTCAACTGGGCTGATAACACCTGAAGTTGGGATGATTAACAGTTGTGTGAAATTTAAATTTAAATTCAAATTGAGATTAAGGAGTTCCCTCAGTAATGTCCTCACAACCAGTCCTCATTTTAAAAGACTCCACTAATACGATCCAGGATGCGAGTTCAAACCTGTCCTGGTCAGCTTTTTTTGTTTTTTTTTTTTGTTTTGTTTTTTTAAATAAATTGCTGGCTTTGCATGTGCTCTGTTTTTTATCTGTCTGTGTGCGTTAGCCCGGCAGACAGACTGGTGACCTGTCCAGGGTGTACCCTGCCTCTAGCAGAGTGCATGCTGGGATAGGGCCCAACAGAGAAACAGATAGAAGGATGCATGTATAGATAATTTGAAATGACTTAAACTCTATCTTCCGTATGAAATGTTGTGTGACATGTTGCTGTAGAAAGCACAACACGTCTAACCATACTGACTTATTCACTTGATGATTTTGCTAAACTTTGCTGTTCTTCATACACTGTGACAAAATATGTGTGACACTTAAATTAAACTTTAAGTCTTTAATAAAATGGACTTATTTAGTAAGTCCAATGAAGTATGTTATCTCTGTGTGCTGAGCTGTGAGTGAAGTAGCTCACAGTTAGAGATGTGTAACAGTTGGTGAGTGTTCAGATTTGTTTTGGCTCTGTATCCCAGAAAATCTGATCAATCAAACAATGACTGACATACAGCTTTGACACGTGTTGTTAAAAATTACACATGGATGTTTGTCCAGAATTTTGTGTTTTGCTTGACAAAACACAGCCACGTGTTTTTTTTTTTTTTTCCCCCCCAGTAATTATCATAAAGTTTCCTTGTCGTCCGTCTCAATTCTCAATCACATGTCTGCATTTGTCTGTGTGTGTGTTTCCAGGTGGACTGGGTGCAGTGCGACGGCGGCTGCGACGAGTGGTTCCACCAGGTGTGCGTGGGCGTGTCGTGCGAAATGGCCGAGAACGAAGATTACATCTGCATGGACTGCTCCCGGAAGGCCGCCGGGGCGAGCGGCGGGATGACGGTGGAGGAGGTGGCGGAGGAGAGCGTGGTAGTGCTGGCGACGTCGATGTGCAGCGGCAACGTGCAGAGTCTGCCCTCGTCCGTCGTGGCCTCGTGGACTCATCCCTCCCCTGCCTCTCATCTCAACCCAGCAACTTCACATCAGCAGCAGCAGCAGCAGCAGCACGAGCCTCAGCAGGGCAGTTAGCGCTAAAACAACGGCTTAGGACTGAGTTTGAATACTGTACCTCACACAATGAGCATAACACAAAACCAGTACCCAGGCTAGCATTTCAACCTGTCAACCTGTAAGACTGCACAGCATCTGACAGAGAGAATAACCCCGTATGAACAAGCGTGGCAGAAAAGGGACAAGATTGGGGCTTTTCTGTATCTGCCTGGATTACAGAGCACAAGAAAAACTTGCATCAGGAAGACGGTGAAGAACTTTCACCGTGTGGCTCCAGCAGTGACATGTTCTCTCTACACAGCACCACTATGTGCTGAAAAGTTTGTTAGTGCACAGACACGACTCAGTCCTCCTACAACAGTTTTAGGTCTAGAAAACCTCCACCAGCTACTTCCCGGCCCTCCTTCTCAACAGTAACAAGTCAGTCAAACAAACACCCACTTACTCCAGCTGTTGTATTCAGTGCAAACAGGCAAATAAACAAATATGTTCCCAGTCGTGTTTTACTGGACATCCTGTACCCCTCCTATCTGCCCTCTGCCTGGCTCGTCAGACAGTAACATCTCAATGTGTAGGACTCCAGACTAGGAAAAACAAATGGTTGTAATGTAGTGGAATTATTTATAATGTACATAGCTTTTAAGCAATTAAACAAATGGATTGTGGCTTTTTTTGTTTTGTTTTCTCACCTTTAATAAACTATTCCTAGTCAAATGATTGATAATTGTGATGATGTGTTGTTTTTTTTTTGTTTTTTTTTGTTTTTCTTAATTTTGTGATAATTTACCTGTTTGAGTGGTTTTGTCTCACACAGGACATGGAAAGAGAACAGGACAGGAAAAAACCCTTGCGAATAAAACTTGAAAAGTGAAACATTTAAGTGTACGATGTTAGGGACCCATCAAATATGAAACCTAAAACAAGTAATAGGCTGTAGATTCAATTATTTTTTGCTTTACTTGGCTAAAAAAAAAAAAAAATCAGAATGTGACTCATGAATCATGCTTTTGTGAGTTATGGCCATGTTATTTAGAGGTTGATTGATTTTCAAGTTGCAAGTTAAACTTCACATTTCCTGTGTTACTCATTAGCTCCATTAGAGGAAAGATGTGGTTGCATGTTGTGCAGCTCTGCATGTTAAATTACATGTTACGTGTGTTTTTTTCCCCCCTCACTCGTGAACAGGAATGTCTCTTCTTACACCAACTCGTCACGTTACTGCTAACAGAGTGACCATCTCAAACATTTACATCCATTTATTTTCTGATTAAGCATTTTGAGATTTGAGTTTTTCGACATCAATCCTATTGGTGGAAAAAGCAACAGAATACATAAATGCAGAAATATTTGCGAAAGAGGGGGGGGGGGATTGCGGGTGGGGGCTGGGTGGTGCGTGCAGATCTCCGCTCCTAACTCAGCGAAGTCAAATCCGGTGTGAACTGACCTCAGCTGCTTTAGCCTCCATCCAAGTGACTCACACCTCTGTCGCTGAGGATATTGCTGGAAATAGGCAGTCACACAGGGCTTCACCCCCCCACCCCACCCCGTGTCACCTCTCCTGTCTGATGCCCTGAAAGGAATTTAGGGTTGTAGTCAGATCACCAACCAATGATGGAGATGTGTCTGTTAAAGCATGATTACCATTTATTCCTCCACAGGGATGGAAGATGTGTCTGTGTGTATTTTGGGTAGAGAGATTTCAACAAGGAAATTAGCATAAATCATGAGGAATCATGATGAACATGACCTACAAATACATGAATCCTAAATTCAAACCCTTGCTATAAGCATTTTTGATTAAAAAAAAAAAAAAAAAAAAAAATTTTTTTGTGTGTTTTTTGGAGCAATTTCCAAAAAGCACACTTGGGGTACATGATCCTGTTTTTTTTTTGTTTTTTGTTTTTTATAATACAGTGTCTTTAGCAGAGACCTTATTTTAACCATGGAGTGATGAAGATGATGTACTTTGCTCTGAAGGGGGGCAGACATAGGGAAAGAAAGCGGAGGCTGGCCTAGTTTAGCATTACAAACCCCCGCCCCTCTCCTGTCATGTTAAATACTAAAACTTGAGCATTTTCACACATAAATCTCCTGACACGGCTTCGCTCTTGAAACGAGAGTTACACGCAGCGCTGTAATGAAAGGTAAGTCAAGCATGGACACATTTCAGTGTTTTAAAATCATTGAAATCATTTCTTTCTTTCTTTCTTTTGATAATGTGATTGCTGTATTTTTTTTTAACTCACAAAGATTGCATTGTACTTAACTGAAGCGGCTGCTATTAATAATGTACACAAAGCTCAGAATTGAGCTTATTTTCTGGCAAATCTTTAGTTTGAAAAAAAATGAAAATAGCATCTCTTTATATTCACAGAGTTTTAAACATTGAGTTTCTTTGGTGTCTTTGCTGCCTCTTGAAGGCCTTCTTGACTGATACTGAGAAACAGGGAACATCAACCAGCTTCTATAACCTGCTGCAACGTTCCCATTCCTCTGTGTCCGCGATGTAGGAGACGCTGCAAAAGCAGGCCTCCCCAATGGCGTCAGCCGAGCCAAGGACCCGCTGCCCCCCTCGGAGGAGAAGATGGAGGAGCGGGGCCAGTGGAGCAACAAGATCGAGTTTATCCTGTCAGTCGCCGGCTCCATCATCGGCCTGGGCAACATGTGGCGCTTCCCTTACCTCTGCTACAAGAACGGAGGAGGTGAGTGTGTGGTGAACTTGGGTCAGTTTGTGTGTCCCTGCGTACAGGCGGGTCAACAGTGGCAGAAGCTACACCCCCATAACTTTTATATATGGAGGTGTATACAGGTATGTCAGACTCAACCATGCAACCATGAGTACAGCTGACACAAGACTGGGGAGAACGTATTCAGAAACCCTCACACAGGGCATGGCAGAACACCTGAGCACATCAAAAGTCTCAGATGGAGATCTCAGGTGAAGGAAATAAAAACAGATTGTGTGTGTGTGTGTGTGTGTGTGTGTGTGTGTGTGTGTGTGTGTCCCCTATTTGCTTTTGGACATGCCTGTGTAGCGGCTAAATTGGACGCCCCTCTCTCTCCCTCCATGGGGGTGGCAGGGGTCAGGGTTCAGGGCTGAGCGGGGTCAAACAGCTGTTGTTGCTCCTTGCTCACAGCAGCTGTCCCTGCGGAGAGGCGGAAATCTGAGCACGGCAAACATCCTCGGCCACCCGACGGGACGTCGGGATGACCCTGGTTTGTTAAGATTTTAGCTCTGACTCAGTGTCCTCACTGATTTCCTGTTGATGCTCTGATTTCCCCCCCGAAAGTCCAAAGACACGGCAGTCAGGTGGATTGGAAACTCTTAATATCTCTTAGAATGAATGGACGTATGTGTCTGTTCACACAGGAATGGTGTTTACCTGCCTTGGACCACTCTAACCCAGAATCCTTTGCTCTTTCTCAACTCAGGTGCATTCCTCATCCCCTACCTGATCTTCCTCTTCACCTGTGGCGTTCCAGTCTTCTTCCTGGAGACGGCGCTGGGCCAGTACACCAGCCAGGGAGGCATTACCTGCTGGAGAAAAATCAGTCCCCTGTTTGAAGGTAAGGAGGACAGGTGTATCACCTTAAGCAACAGGCGTGTTAATGAATGAGCCTATTGGACACAGGGCCCAGGGGCCCAAGAGGTCAGAGGGGGGCCCCTGTACTGGATCCTCTGTTTGAGGTCACTGTTATAATAATCACCACAAAAACAGAGACTCAAAACGACTATGAAGAGACAAAAAGATGCAAAAATAACCACAAAGAGAAAGTGTCTTTCAGTCTGAGGCTCTTGCTTGTTTGGTTTTGCAAAATTCACTGGTTGATTTTCACATTTCACAATTATTGTTATGATTTGTGGCATACTCCATGTACTAAAATGTCATTTCTGCAGGTCTCGGCTATGGTACCCAGGTGATAGTGACTCTGTTGAACTTCTACTACATCATCGTTCTGGCCTGGGGGATTTTCTACCTGTCTTTCTCCTTCTCTTGGGACCTGGCCTGGTCATCCTGCAACAACACATGGAACACAGGTAACAAGTATGCATTAAAATACAGCAGAGGCTCCCACTGATGTCTTTGATATGTTTAAGAATTTCTCCATTTTGTCCCCCCCCCCCAGAAAACTGTGTGGAGTTTCAGAGGAGAAACACCTCAGTCAACCAGACAATCAACCTGAATGTCACCTCTCCTGTCATCGAGTTCTGGGAGTGAGTTTTCAAACAGCTGAACTTCCTCCTGATGATGATGCATTACTCATATAATCCCAACAATAATGCGTCAACCTTGTGTTTCTTTATTGCCTCTCCAGGAGAAGAGCGCTGAGAATTTCCCCAGGCATTGACCAAATGGGCTCTCTGAACTGGGACCTGGCCCTGTGTCTGTTCATCGCCTGGGTCATGTGCTACTTCTGCATCTGGAAAGGGGTGAAATCCACAGGAAAGGTGGGTGAGAGGTGATTCAGAGTCTTATCCTAATCTGCACCTCAGTGAGAGCGCAAGAGAAAATACCAGGTGACCCTTTCTTTATCTATTATAACAGATCTAGGTCAAATTAGGATGACATCTGGTGTTTATTTTTTCTTATTGGCATGATTCTTGTTTGCATATTTAACATCACTATGTGTGTGTGTGTGCGTGTGTGTGTGTGTGTGTGTGTGTGTGTGTGTGTGTGTGTGTGTGTGTGTCTGTATAGGTGGTCTACTTCACTGCGACCTTCCCCTATGTGATGCTGATTGTGCTGCTGATCAGAGGGCTCACGCTGCCTGGTGCTGGGATTGGCATCCAGTTCTACCTTTACCCTGACCTGGGACGACTGGCGGACCCACAGGTAGCAAGATCTCGCACGCACAAGAAAATTTACTGAACACTGCTGCATGTATCTGGTATGTGTTTAGCTACCTAACCCTAACCCTAACCCCTCCAACCACAAAAATCCCAATGAGGGCCTTTTCTGTGTTCTGCTCCCCGTGGGCGAGGGCACACCAGGTGCAGGTATCCCATGGTTCTCTGCTAGGGGAGCCTAGTTACTGCTGGGTCCATCTGCTCTCCATGAAAGAGGCAGGGAGTGCAGGGATCAAGTCCGGGGCAGGACACCGCTGAGACTATAAACACGAGCTCTACCAGGACTGTAGAGCAGACAGACTATTAACCAGGCCTCTTCTCGATGGGAGAGGAGTTTTAACTGGCTCTCCTCAGCTCAGAGTAGCAAAGGTCCAATCAGAAAGGCTCTGTCAGAGTCTCCATGTCCATAATTCTCTCGTTGTCAAGTTCTGTTATTATTTTGTCGTCTCCATCTGGCTCAGCCCTGTCTTCGTTTGTAATTCAGCCATTTATTCTGATATGATAAGGGATGTGTTTTAAGATGACCTGTCACTAGAAAAAAATATCTGATTCAGCTGTCCGTCACAGATCCTGCACTCTCTATATCCATATAATCTTGGTTTGTTAATCAGTGTTAAGACGAACAAGACCAATGACAGATTTTTTAACAGTTTTACTATTGTGCAACTGCATTGGTCAATGATTGTGCATGGGGAAACTTAGCATGTGAATTCCTTTGGATTGTCCAAACACTGGATAGCACGTTTGCATATATACATCAGCCTAAGTGTGTGCATGCTCCTATGCTGGATATGCATTTTTGCACCACTTTAAATTTCAGCAGCTTTTTTTTTTTTTTTTTAAATTAAAGAAATCTTTTTACATTTTTTTTCTTCTGTGTGTCTTAGGTGTGGATGGACGCTGGCACCCAGATCTTCTTCTCCTACGCCATCTGTTTAGGGTCGCTGACGGCTCTGGGCAGCTACAACAAATACAACAATAACTGTTACAAGTATGTAAGCAGTGTCTAATAAGCAGGAGGTTCTTTTTAAGATTATGTAAAATCTTTGCACAACATTTCTCAATCTGCTGCAGAATTATACTGAAAATATCAAATTCCCAATTACATTTTCTATGAGTTACAGTATATTTGTTCCACTGCTATAATAAAAACCTGCTGTCTGTTGCAGAGATTGCCTGTCACTGTGCTTCTTGAACAGCGGCACTAGTTTTGTGGCAGGCTTTGCAATCTTCTCCATCCTGGGCTTCATGTCTTATGAACAGAATGTTCCCATCTCAGAAGTAGCAGAATCTGGTGAGGTTTGCATAAACTAAGGAATACAAACAATAATCTGTTTTTATCCTTAGTGCCAGGATTTTTTTTTTTTTTTTTTTATCAGTTTAAGTTTTCAGTTTAAGTTGTTTTTCTCTATAGGTCCCGGCCTTGCCTTCATAGCTTACCCCCGTGCTGTGTCCATGATGCCCTTCTCTCCTCTGTGGGCCGCCCTCTTCTTCATCATGATTGTTTTTCTGGGGCTGGACAGCCAGGTAGAAAGTCCTGCACTACATTTAGTTAAAGAATGGTCCTTTCAAAACTTTTCATTTCCCACAGCAATAAGGATCACTGAACAAAAACTGTGTCTACCTGTCCTCTTTCCCTTCTTCCCTCTGTGCTCCTTCCCATCAGTTTGTGTGCGTCGAGAGCCTTGTGACGGCGATAGTCGACATGTACCCCGCCGTGTTCCGCCGTAAAAACCGCAGGGAGCTCTTCCTGTTAGGTGCCTCCCTCTTCTCCTTCCTCATGGGCCTCATCATGCTGATGGAGGTAGGGGTCACACTCTGGGACCACGCACACTGATGCAGGCTGTACACACACAGATGCATGCACAGAGACAAAGATCTGCAAGCATAAACTCACTGAGGTTTCCCCGGGCGATAACAGTATTTTCATAGTAAAAGTTTTCCATATTCAGTGTTTGAAAATGTTTCATTTTTAATACCTAAGGTGTTTTAACTCATGATATGTTTCCTAACGTGATGAAATTGCTTCCAAAACAGCATTGAGATAATATGCTATTAAATATCTCCTCTGAGACGAATGCAATATGTTACACACACATATACACACTCCAAATCAGGCTGTTGCTCGAGGAGGGGGATAAACCAGGTCAGGATGTTTTTTTTTTATGTTGAAATAAATTCTTACGGAGTCCAACATGGTTGACATGGTTTCACCTCTGCACAGCTGGAAACATGAATGCTCTGCAGAGGTGTCAACAAGTCATCATTTTGTAAGTACAAGCAAGTCAAAGGTTTTGTGCAACACGTCTCAGGTAAGTCTCAAGCGTTGTTATGCAGCGCCCTTAGTCATAAATCCTGTCTGAAGTCTCGACATTTTGAGCTTCAGTTCCTTTAAAAACTCTCTATAATAAGCTTTATAGAATTGGTATTTTTAAGTACTGCAAAAAGATGCCACATCCAAAATACTTATGTTAACATGTCATCTAGATTTAGTTTGTGCTAAAACACACACACACACACACACACACACACACACACACACACACACACACACACACACACACACACACACACACACACACACACACACACACACAGACAACATAGTAGTCATTGCAAATGAGGTAACGTTGCCTTAATGGGCAGCTCAATACAGTTTGGTACTTTTCCTCATCAACATGAATGAAATGACCTTGAAACAGATTCGCTGTACTCCACCCACACTTCGCTTTATCAGCCGCCCTCTGTCAGTGTCTCCAGTCTGTGGCAACAATATATAAATATAAACAGCTGAGACATTTCAGTTTATGCTGGATATATTCATGAACCATATATGGTAGAATAGATTTTTTTTCTGCTAAGTCATACTCGTACAAGTCAAGTTGAAGATTTTCAGATTTTTTAAAATTTTTTAAAATTTTTTTTTACTTTTGAAGTCAGAAAAAACAAAAAAAGTCCCATAACTTCATCACTTTTTGTAGTATCTACACATAAACAATGGATTTCGCTTTATTTCCTCTATATGTAATATATATATAAATATATAATATATATATAAATATATAATTCTGTCTTTTCTATTTCCCTGTGGTTTGTGTATGTTCCAGGAATTAGATGTTCAACTCGCAGAGCGTAAACTGGGCTAAATTTCAATTTAGTTCATTAGACCATTCAATGAAATGTCAGTCAGTTTTGTGTGAAAACAAATAGATTAAATGATGCAGGTTATTTATGACTAAATACTACCTCTCTCTCTCTCTCTCTGTAGGGGGGCATGTATGTCTTCCAGCTCTTTGATTACTATGCAGCCAGTGGCATGTGTCTTCTCTTCATGTCCATCTTTGAGACTGTCTGCATTGCATGGGTCTATGGTAAGCTGGTATCCAGACTGTTTTTTTAAATTTTTTTTTATTATTACTATTATTAGCGTAGAGTATTTGTTGACATTCAGCTGTGGGTTTTAAGGTGCACGCATGTTAAAACGTCTTAAAAACGTCTTTACTGTGTTTTTGCAGGTGCAGATCGCTTTTATGACAACATCGAGGACATGATTGGCTACCGCCCGGGACCTTACATCAAGTACTGTTGGTTGTTCTTCACCCCGGCCACATGCATTGTGAGTATCAACAAACTAATGAAGTTGTAAGCCAAGGCTTTCCGAAATATGACAGAGGCCGACCACACCCGAGGCCTTCGCCCCTCTCCTCTTGCAGAAATGAAAAGAAATAATTTGCCGGTTCCTCACCAATAGTAATATTTGTCCACATGTTTCTGCAGGGTACCTTTGCCTTCTCCCTCATCAAATACACGCCTCTGAAGTACAACAATGAGTATGTGTACCCGTGGTGGGGCTATGTCATCGGCTGGCTGCTCGCTCTCTCCTCCATGGTCTGCATCCCACTGTGGATGGTGTACAAGATCAGCACTACCCAGGGGACACTCCGAGAGGTAATGTTAATCCGGAAAGAGAGAGACCCATGGCACTTCTTAACTGTGACATATCTTGGTCTTGTATCAGACTTAATTTCCTCTGGTCTTACTCTGAGTGACTTGGTCTGTAGCCCCTCTGAACTTGGTCTTGACTTAAAAAAATAACTACACCCCATTAACACTGATTTATTTTTCTACAGCGCATCCAGCTGCTCATCACACCATCTGATGATTTACCCAAAACCAAGAGGGAGCAGGAGAGGTTATTGGCCATCTTTGCCCCTGAGGGAGATGCCACCATGACTAGAAACGGCTACTTTCCTGTTTTAGAGAGAGACTCCAACGTATGAGGCCCCAGCGGTGAAGTGTATCGGAGAGACATGTGGGTTTTGGTTCCATTATTGACTTGCTGCAACCCTTCCTCCATCCCAGAGATCACTACAGGGAAAGATACAACAAACATCACATCATCTACTTTAATACATAACATTTATGGAGGACTCAGGAGTTGGGTTTGGCAGCACCTGTACATTTCAGGAAAGAAAGATAAGGAAAATTAAATTAAAAAGTAGTTTGGCATTTATTGGATTACTTAGACGTTTTAGAGGGGACAAGGGCATTTTTTCAGGGACAAAAGTAATTTGCTCTATTCAAACTGAAATCCATTAATATGTTGGCATATATTGTTCAGCTCTGCATTTCATAGACAATGTAAATACAGTAGTTGGCTGAAATGTATCAGCAGTTGTTCAGTCAGCATCGTTCAGAAAAAATGTCACAAGTTCATAATAGAAGTTAATGGCATTTTCATTTCATTTAAATATGGTAACGGTAGAGACAGACACACAGGTTCCTCCAAAAGTTTCAAAATAAATGTTTAAGTCTGCATGTAAGGATGAGTTTTGTGTAAATGTATATGATGGCAAAATCAGTGAGAGTACAGGATAATCATTTGTTACCACTAAAAAGTGGGCTACAAGTCTCCTCGTGTATCTGACATCACTTCATGGCTTCTGAGTCATACTTGTATCATATATTGTATTATCATAACTGATTGGGGGAATTTTCCTTTTTGTATTTACGGGAATTGAAATAAAATGTTATATTTTACCGAATAGACTGTGAAAATATAGAATGCTAGTGAGAATTATAATTATAGCAATGTAGCAGGGCAGTAGTTTTAGGACTAACATAGTACAAACAATGTAGTTTCATATTTTGTACTGTAACATAATATGACTGTACAAATAAATGTGAATCTTGTAAGTACGTTTTTAAATAAACATGCTAATTTTAAAGTTGTCTTGAACCATTTTACGACGATGTTACTGTCATTTCTTTTCTCTGGTGGGAGTGAGAAAAAACCACTGCTGAAGTTATTGTTCAAAATTTTAAAGGAAATCTTTCATTGTGAACTGGAGACATGGAGTCTGAAAGGCATGGGCATTTGGGCAATCAGGGAGGCTCTAATGAAAAGATAGGAAGTGTAGGACAACATTAGACTTAGAGGCCGTACATCACTGCCAGTGGCACTTTTGTTTATTTTCTAGAATACCCCTTTGAATTATTATGTAACATTATACATATCATCTTTATCATTATTTATTCATAATTGTTCTTACTTTATGAATTCATTATTGATATGCAATGAAAAAATTTAGTTTACATAATGTGTCTCTGCATGATATCAGTGCTGTGCTTCCCATACTAAGGACCTGGCACTCTAATAAAAGACTTTCAGGATTAAGCATTTTACTGTTGCACAGTAGGAAAGAATGTCTCATTTATGATCAGGAAAATCAGGTTAAAAAATGGACAGTTATTAAATTAAATATCTGACTAGGTCCATTGACTAATTCTGTACTAGATATGGCTATTACATATTGAGCTCATGATAAAAAAAATATCAAATGCTCCTGGATAAAGAAGTTGGTGAAGACAGTTTCTCAGACATCAAAAATGCTGTGCAGCCACAATGATGGGGCAGTTTTGGAGCATTTTTCTAGAATAAGTTTACCACTAGGTGTCATGCTACGCCTTAGCTGTCAGTGAGCTGCTGATTGGCTGGAACAGCGGCGTCACTTCTACGTGCCTCGGTGACGCCCCACGCTTTCCCACCATGCAGCGGGTGATGTCTGAGGAAAGATGGCGGAAGGAGGAGCGGCTGATCTGGATACCCAGAGAGGAGAGGTCGCGGCACTGTTGAAAACACAGCTAAGAAAAGGAGACACTTGGTAAGACTTGAGCTGAAACCTTTTCAGAGATGCTGCGTGGCCGTCGGCTTGCTCCGCCGAGGCTGTCAAGGCCATGAGGGATAAGAAAGCCGAGGTGACGGGCCGTGTTGACAGTTAGCTTCGAGCTAGCTAACGGATTCCTGTCAGCTTCATGTGTGTCAGCTCGGCAGGCTAGCGCTGCTTGAGCTAACGCTAGCTATTAGACTGTCAGTGAAGAACGACTGACCCCACATATCTTTTAAGTGTTGTATTCTGGTGGTTGTTTTCACCACTTACAAACTACCGCCTCGCTTTTTATCTCATGACATGATCTCTGCGAGGCTACATATCGTTTTGTCGGACCTAGTTAGCAGGCTAATATCTAGCTACTTGGCTAGACCACCGAAGCTCTAAGTAGTTCGCCAGTCAGTGGGTTCATCTGTCGACTTCGGAAGGGCGGAGTCGGAAAAAAAGCACCTGTCAAAATCACAGAGCCAGCTGGCCAGGCATGCAGCAACCTGAACTCAACTCGGCGTCAACAGAGCTACTGTTACAACTATCAATCTGTATAATGTTTGCCTCTCAAAGGCAGGTTTGTTTAGGTCACTGGCGGAAAGGTAGCCTTTACCTGCCGAAGTATTGCTAATATCACCATTTAACGTGTTAAAAGAAATACAAAAGTTTCCGTTAACACCTTAAAGTTTGTTGCATGAGCCTTGAGCAATCTAGACTGATTAACAATACCCCACCTTGCTTTATGAGAGCTGATATATTACTGCCTACCTTCTCTGCAGGTACCTTGTGGACAGTCACTGGTTTAAACAGTGGAAGAAATATGTCGGATTTGACAGTTGGGACAAGTACCAGATGGGAGACCAGAATGTCTACCCAGGACCCGTTGATAACTCTGGTCTTCTCAGAGGTAAGACAGATGATGCTTTATCTTTTTAGATCCCAAATCATCTTTATGAATATATTGTAAATACTGTGCGGCCTTTACATCACTCTGGCTGGAACCCCAGGGTAGTATAGCTTAGTCATTCTGGAAGTAATAACAAAGAGTTCAGAGGAAAAGGGAATGAAAACAACATTGTTGACAAACTCCATAGAGCAGGCTTTTTGGGGGTTCATAGAAAGCTCTCCAGCATACCTTTTTCTTTGTGTGTTTTGTATTACATGAGACAGTCAGTGCAGGGTCAGTAATGTAAGTGACCTGTTATTGTTACTCTCACTAAATATGCTTGTCTTCCTCCCTCCCTCCCTCTAGATGGGGATGTGCTGGCCATCAAGGAGCACCTCATCGATGAGCTGGACTACATCCTGGTCCCCACAGAGGGCTGGAATAAGCTTGTCAGTTGGTACGGACTGACAGAGGGTCAGGAGCCAATTGCACGCAAGGTAAGGATCCAGTAATTAGCATAAGACTATGTATGGATTAGAGGGACGGAGCCTGCACTCCTCACTGCATTGGTAATAGAACTGATGGGGCAATAGAACACCAGTAAAGGTGGTTTTCTCTGATGCAATGTAATGGTTGTGGTTAGCAGGTATGGTGCTTAGTGTGGCTTGTGATGGGTTTAAAGGGAGAAATGTTTGCTAATAAGGCCATTTGAGATCAGGGTGTCAGACATGCAGCACAATTGTAAAATTAAAAAAATGTACAATTGTAAAACTTGACAGACAGTTAAGCACTGCATTTAGTACAGATTGGAATACTGTTTGCTTAGGTTTAACCATAAGAAATGCTGTAGTATGTTCTGACTAGTTGGCTTGATTTGTCAGTTAGTCAGTTATGTACAAAGATACCCTGCACAAGAGCCAGAAACATTAATAGAAAGCAACAATGATGGTGCTTTTCATTCATTCCCTTCAGCTTTTCATTCACAAAACTGTCACGAACTGTAATTATCTATTGTCGGGTTAATGAGTTCTTTGGTGCAAATTTGGCTGTATGTGTGGTTACAGTTGATAAGTTAGTAGAATACTTCATGATGGCGGCTACAGCTTAACTGGACCCACAGTATCAAATCCCTGCCTCAAATCTCGCTAGTCATGGCATCATGGCTGCTAGAAGAGGGTCCTCTTCCCCCTCCATCTCTATAATTTTCTCTCTCGCCACCCCCCCCACCCTCTTCCATTGACCCTCCCCTTTTGCCATGTATGTCGTGGGATGTATCGGGTGGCCGCCGGGTTTCTATTTTCAGGCAACGTTCTGGATGACTGAAAAGCTACATGGAGCGATCTGCGAGACACAACATGCAGGAGGTTCATTATTAGTTTTCCTTTTTTTTTTAAACTCTTTGTTTCTTTTGTGGGGGTGTCATCCTGAGGTGCGGGGGGAACACAAGTGTTAAAAAAGGATTTAGGAGGATTTTAGTTACAGGTTTGGTGCTATGTTTCCTTCCGCTGTCCTCTTCTGGTCTGATTGCCAACAGCAGCGGAGTGTTCCTGCGTGTCCTTGTTTTTTGAAGTGGAGGAATGCCGGCTGAGGTCACACTGAGAGAAACAGCGTGAAAGCTTTTGAGAGGAGTGCAAGAGGCATAACCAGTATAGGAGGAGTGCGGGTGGGTGGGGTAAATGGTTTTGGCCCGGCTCTGATTTGAGAAATTCTGTCACAGTTTGGCTATGAGTTGGGCTTTTTGCTCCGAGCTTACAAACACATGGGTGTTGTGCTGAGGGGTAGGATGAGCCCACTGGGGGAATCGGGGCTTGGGTAGGGGAGGGGCCGGGGGGAGAATCTGAGCCGTGAGTGTGTGTGCATGACTATTGCAGTTCTCATGGACATTTCTGAAGTTGGTACTGTGTGTAGATATGAGCGTGTGTTGGAGGGGCTCAGCGGTGAAATAAATAGGCCGGGACCCCTCAGCTGTTTCTACGAGGTGCTGCTAATTTAGGCACTTCAGTCTGACTCTGCTCCTATCAGGACACCAGATGAGTGGCAACCAGGCCAGCAAACCCTGCTTTGTTATCCACTAGAAACAGTGGCTAGTACAACCCACAATTTACCTGTTTAATGTCATTGTTTAAGACAGCAAGTAGATAATTAGAATAACATAATATAAGAGCTGTATCTTATATGCAGCTTTTATATTACAATTGCAGATTGCAAGCTGGTACAATTGTAAGCTTACTTGCTCCAGGTCAGATCTCTGTTTGGTTGACAAATGTTGCTAGCTGTCAAGCAGGAGGCTGCATATCTCCAATATACTGCATTTGCATATAATTAATCATGGATTCAACATTGAAAGACATGAATAGTTAATAATACCCCTGTGTTTGGTCTCTCCAGGTGGTGGAACAGGGTATGTTTGTGAAGCACTGCAAGGTAGAGGTGTACCTGACGGAGCTGAAGCTCTGTGAAGACAGCAACATGGACAATGTGATCACCAGACGCTTCAGTAAAGCTGACACAATAGGTAGGCCTGAGTCACCCTGGAGTAACTGTCTATAAACACTGCTGGTGTTACTAAAGTGACAGCCAAGCAGTTCCAAGTTGACCTGAGCTCCTTAAATGACGTGGGTCTTCACCAAAATTGTCACTGTAAATGTCTTCCTTTTTAAAACTTTACTTTAAACATTAAGTAAGAGCAATTGTCATGATTTTGAGACCCAAACACACTCAGACACATTCTGTACACATTCACAAAAGGCAATGATTATACACAGTGGTCATGTTATTCTTGAGTAATCATGTAATGTCTGAACAAACATGCTCACTAGTCTGTTGACGATGAAAGATCTTACTTGCTGTAACTTGTTATGTCTTAGTCTTCACCACAAATAACCTTCACTCTAGTAATGCACACTAATAATAACACTTCACTAGTAAAGAATCAAACACAAGATTGCTTCTGTAATCCAGGTTTTTGTCTAGTTACAAAACCCAATTTCTTTATGTCAATGACTTTCTGTCTTTTCCATTCATGCCCCAAAAAAGCAAATGTGATAATAGATGAATTCACCAATTAGTTCCTCTTTTGTGGTTGAAGAGTTTTTGTGGAGTCTTTTCATTTTCCATCCTGCCAGTAAGTGCTGTTTGAAACCAAATCCTTTTTTTTTTTTTTTTGTTGATAATATTCACACTTTGCTGCAGATATGATAGAGAAGGAGATGAGGAAGCTGTTTAGCATCCCCGATGAGAAGGAGACCAGGCTGTGGAACAGGTACATGAGCAACACGTTTGAGCCTCTCAACAAACCTGACAGCACCATCCAGGACGCTGGCCTCTACCAAGGACAGGTAGGAGCTTCCATCTGCAATGGTTACAATGTGAGAACAATTTGGAGTGGAGCTTTAAAAAAACCCCTCTTTTCCTGCTCTGTTTGACTCTGTATCCAATGGGTTATCACGGCCAGCAGAGGGCACAATAAGTAATCACACTACCACATTCAGACAAAAACTGATTTGAAAATCAAGTGAATTACCTACTTTTTTGCGTTCAATTCTTTATAATGTACCATTTAAACACAGTGTCTGTTGTAGTTTAAGTCGCTGTAGATGCTGCTCTTTCTTTTCATCACTGCTCCTACTAGCTACCAGGGTTCTCTCCTGGTTCTTTCCTAGGTAAACATTTAACATCACTGCAGAAAAACCTTGACATGGGGTTGTTAGAGCAAGAAACGCAATAAAAGTAAAACATCCGGCAATGGGAAGTAGCAAAATATAAACTTATTAATAAGAAAATCCGATTATTTAAATTACCCTCGACAGTGAAGCTGGAGTTGTGCTAAGATAATACGCTAAGATCATCCTGTATTGAGATGGTTTCAGTGTCGAAACCCACAACATCTGTTTGTCAGCTGCCATGAGGCACTCTACCTCTCTGTGTAAGCTGCTTAAACATGTATGTCCTGGCATCCACCTGGCAGTTGACTCTAACTCCGATTCATTTAGACACCTGGCCATAGTGAGCCAGGAAGCCTCTGATCAGAGGGCTGTCCTTTTCACCAGCAGCTGCTCTAGAGGATTGCTAAGCCTCAGACAAATCCTCTACCGAGTGAAACAGAAGATAAGATCCGTCCGGCTTCCTGTCTTTCCCCATTCGAAAAGGCTACTGTGTGTAAAGGAAACAAAAAATTAAACAGAGTTGTTAACCATCGATTGCATTTCTCAAAATATGTCTCAACTTTCATCCGCTTCTGCATTATTAAAAAGTTAAGAGAAACGCAGCTTATTTGTTCAGAGTGCAGATGAGCAGATACTTAAGTGAGTTGGCATCTTTAAACTAGTAAAAGCAGATGGAGCCCTCTTTTCTTTCTGCCGTCTCCCACAGGTTCTTGTAATAGAGCAGAAGAATGAGGATGGCTCATGGCCCCGAGGCTCCACGGCACCCAAGTGAGTGAACGGCACATCACCTGGCTTATATTTCTTTGTTGACAGAAGGAAGATGTTACCACAGAAATGGAAGGCAATCTCCATGCTCTATTCAAACACTACTGGTGATAACACATACAGTAGGCAGTGTATTATTGAATTTATTTTTTTTTTCCAAGTGAGTGAACGGCACATCACCTGGCTTATATTTCTTTGTTGACAGAAGGAAGATGTTACCACAGAAATGGAAGGCAATCTCCATGCTCTATTCAAACACTACTGGTGATAACACATACAGTAGGCAGTGTATTATTGAATTTATTTTTTTTTTTAATTTGCTCAGTTTGAAGGGGAAAAAAAGTTAAATGATGTGACACAGCACCAGAATTCCTTGTCTGGGAAGTTTCCTGAAACACTTTTCAATTGCCTTCTCTTTGGAAATTGCCAAATTTAAACCCTTTTTAAAAGTTTCCCTGCTATGTCACGACAGCACCTCATCATCTTCAAAATATTCCTCCTCTCTACGACTTTGCCTACCTCTTTTGCTTGACGTTTTGTTGCTGACATATCCCTCTCTTTATTTTATTTCATCTCAGTTTTATTTAATGGACACTTCACACACCTTTCTTGAATGGCTCCTTATTTTCTCTACTCTAACTCATGATCTATTCTTTATCTTTTGAAGGTCATCTGGTGCTTCCAATCTCTCTGCTTTGCCAAAGATCTCGCCTTCATCTCTCACAAACAATCATAACAGCAGCTTCAACAGCAGGAAGTAAGGCTTAGTAGTGGGTTGAACAGCTGAGGGGTGGGTTTGGATGTTGACAGCCAGAGATGGAGCCTGGAAGCGTAGCTCAGCGCAGACCTTGACGTTAACTTGGCTGGAATTTCAGATCGAATTGACTTATGAAGTGGTTCTAAAGTCTATTGTGCTCAATTTACACTCATTCCGCAATTCAGTCATAATTATTGAAGCAGTTTACAGTACCTCAGCATCAAGTGTGTCAAAGTTTGTTTTCTACAGGTCTATCTCTGGCTGTCGTTTGGGGCTTAAAGCTGTCTCCTGATGCTGCAGTTTCAGCTGTACGAGTTGATAGCAGGGAGGGGGCAGGGGCTTTTGAGGGATTGATCTCTTTGGTATTTTCTTCAGCGACAGCAGTGCTCTCTGTAAATGGCCCACTGGTGCCCCTGGGTGCCTTAGTCAGCGGTTAATTATGTTAGTTAATAGTTTGCATCTGATTTTCTACCTGACTGATTGATAGCTTTGGCTAGGGCTGCATGATTATGGTTAATGTGTTAATTATTTCTCACATTAGTCGGTGCCACAGGGCCTTGATTCCACAATTACTGCCTTATCCAACAGTCAATCACAACACTCAAATAATGACATATCAGCAATGTATTTGGGGTACAACGACAAGCCTGAGACAGACGGAACCTCTGATTTAACACCTAGGAATATCCAAACAACATGATCTACTTAAATGAACTAAATTGTTTTCAAATTAAGAAGGCTTTTCTGCAGGCTGATCAGTTTTACTACATTGCCTCGGTTATATTTTTCAAAGATGGCCTATGTGAGATTTCTTGGCCTGCATCTCCTTTTTAAGTTGAATGAGGCCAGTTTAGAAACGCAGCAGGAAAAGAAACGCAGGATTCTTTAGCAAAAAAGCTGAACCCACTTTCATGGTGTATTTCTACTGATGCTACAAAACATAACATAATCGTTGCCATGATAACTTTCCAGACTTAAGTGGCTTTGTGTGGTGTTTTGGAAGCACTGCTCCCACACCAACACAGTCCTTATGTTGTTTAAAGGCAGTGCTGTTGTATCTTAATGTGCACATAATTACAACTCTCAGATATTAAAACTGTACTTGAGGCTAAGTTACAAGCTTGACAGCATTCCACTGAATAAAAGAAAGTCTTCTACATTGATTAACAACAATGTTTTCATGTTCAGATACTCAGATCCTTTCATGTCTACTTTGCTCATTTCCAAAGATGAGCACTGTAAGATTTGACCCAAACCTCCATCTTTACTAGTTTTAGTTGTTGAGCGTTGTTGCTCCAGCCGTGTGTGACTCATTCTGGTATCTGACAGCTTATATCAGAGGTTATATAGATATCAATGATTTAACATACAAATAATGTACATTATTGTTTCCCCTTTAAAAATCACTATATGCTTAAACATGCAGCCCTAATGCTAGCCCATACATCAAATGCTTAAGTGTTCTTTATCACCCTTACTCAAGAGAGAGGTGATGTAAGTGTTGCGTTGCATGAGGTCAAATCACAGAAAACATCTCAAATATCATTCAGTCTGGATTTCTTCCTATGCCAGTGAATGAATGGAATACAGCTCAGTTTCTTTTCAGCTTTCAGTTTCTGTTTTGTGGAAACGTTACTGTAACCTGATTAAGGCTTTCCTCTAAAGCAATGGGACCCAGAGGATGTGTCGGCCCTCTGTTAGAGAGCACTGCTCGTCTGTGGGTGGAGCTTTCTGCCTCTGCTGTCCACTGGACTTTTACTGTCCCCTTCTTCCACCTAATGTCTGTGATTTACTGCATGCTGGAGTGTATCCGTGTGTGTGTGTGTGCATCTCGGATGTTGTCACGTTGCATTGCATTTCTTAATACTGTTGGAATGCAGATATAACAGCCACAAGCTCGGCCACCCGAAAAATCAATATTGATAAAGAAGGAAGGTGGATGGGAGTGAAGTGAACTGAGCCCGTCCTTCCTACACTTACTGGCTTTACAGTAAAAGATAATCTCACCCATTATATCTCAGTGCATTATAATACTGGCTTGTAGTTGGGATCATGGTTTCACATTGTCATTTCTCTACATTATATAATTTGATACCAGTGGCATCTTTTTCCGCACAGTGTTTGTGGAATGCATAGTGTGGGTGACTTGGGGAAATTGGATCTTCAGTCCCAGCAGCTCTCCTGTCCCTGATTCACTGTAGTGCCAGTGCTGTCGTTTCGGCTGAATTATGCATGGGGCCTGTTTTTTTTTTTTGTTTTTTTTTCTTTTCATTTTAAGTGCTCTCGCATTACATAACACTTGTCTTTTTGATTTTGTGGTTTTGGTCCGGTCAGTTTAGCCTCAGTAGCGATGCTCTGTAACAGCAGTAAGTGTCAGTGTCATACAAGGCGGTGTCCCCTGATTCTGGCAGGCTCTCTCTCTCTCTCTCTCTCCCTCTCTCTCCCTCTCTCTCTCTCTCTCTCTCTCCCCTCTCTGTGTCCTTCTCTGGTGCTCTTACCTCTCCTCTCCCCTGAGCTCATTGCGATGCACACATTCTGCAGTCTAAGTGACCTTCAGAATACATTTCATCTGCTCCTGCTCCCCTCATCGCTTGCCTCCACACCCTGTGATGAAACCACCCTTTTCTCTGGGTTTATTTTATTTATTTAGACCCTCCCCTTTAAAAGCTCCCATACAGACACCCATGGCATATTAACAAGGATGAAAGAGGGAGTGTCCCAAATGTGTGTGTGTGTGTGTGTGTGTGTGTGTGTGTGTGTGTGTGTGTGTGTGTGTGTGTGTGTGTGTGTGTGTGTGTTTCACTGAGGAGGGGTGCTAACAGTGTCATAGGGTGCATTTTAACAGCAAGAGGGGGAAAATGAGAGGGAGAATTTGTGTTAGTGTGTTGAGATGAGGGAGAACACAGTCGAATGTGTGGCTGAGTGTGAAGAAAGAAAGTGTGAAGAAAAGGGGATAATTGTTTTGTCGGCATGAGTGCATGTGTTAACGTATGTGTGTATATGTATGTTAGAGAGAGAGAGTGGTAGAGAGATACTCAGAGAGTTAGGCCTGTGAATACTGCAGCCTCAGCTGGATGCAGTGGATCAGCTGCTCCCTCCATCCCCATCTCATTTCTCTTCTGTCAGCCTCCCCCCCTTGTACTGTCCGCCCCTCCCCCTCCATTCTCTCTGCCTCTCCCTCCCTCTCTCTCTCTCTCTCACTTTCTCTCTCTCTCTCTATCCCTCTCTCTCTCTCTTTCTGTGCACCTCTAGCTTCGGTAGCAGTAGTCTTGAGCATCCTTGCTGCTGCTGATGCTGCTATAAATATCTGCTGGTAGCCGTAGAGCGGCAGAGAGCAGCAGGCAGGCCAGAGGGAGGAGCAGGAGACCAGAGGACAGTACAGGACAGTACAGGACATCTGAGGCTGAGAGGATAACAAGATGACAGGCGGTCGAGCCCGAAAAAGGAGAAGGGGGGAGAAGAGAAGAGGGGAGCTGCTTAGTTAGCTCTAAGAAAGAAGAAGAGTGTGTTTTTGTGTGTTGATGCACTTTGTGGTCTGGTTGTTGGCCTGTGCTGGACTTGGAAGTCAAACATAGACCTAAACTTGGTCTGCACTATATTGAAGCTGCTGCTGGAGCTGCACTAGGTTGAGCTGAGTTATCATTAGGACTCAACAGTGGAATACTGGAGCTGGACTTTCCTTCCTGACCCCTAAAAACCAGGATTTGCATGCACCGGACCCGAACAGAACCTCAATCAGGCTCCTGGCCGTGTAGTTTCCTGCGGACATGTGGGCCGGCATGGGCCGGGGCGGGGCTGAGATGTCATGCTCCTGTGTTGCTGGTGGTGCCTGAGGCCTGAGGCGGTGGAGCTGGACAGCAGAAGGGTGGACCACCGTGTGTTGAACTGCGAGGCCACTGCTTCCACCGCCATCACAGCTGTTTCCCTTGACCAGTGGGAGGCAGAGACGACCAGCACTGGCTTGCAGCCACCCCAGAGGTCTGCCGATTGCTGCAGCTGGGGAGGATCTAATTGTCTAGGAAGCCTGAGAAGGGCCTTTGTGGGGGGGGTCATAGGTTTGGATCGTAGTTTGGTCTGCAGTCTAAAAGGAAATAGTGGAAACTCAAGCTGTGTGTTTGCCTTGTGTGTGTTTTTTTAATGTATTAACAACTTTATCTTGATAAAATATAACGTGTTACCTTAACATAGATGTAGAAATATGACATGTCCGTAAACTTTTCTTTGCTTGTAGCAATTTGAGCAACGACTACCCAACCCCGTATAACCCGCCTGTTTGTTCGTTTGTATGTTTCTTGCACAGTGTGAAGAATTCAAGCTATAGTCTGCCGTCCTACCACCCCTACAGCAACAGCTATGACTACTCAGACCAGAGCAGGCAGAGTGAACGCTCAGGCCTCTGTGGACTCTCCAACCTGGGCAACACCTGCTTCATGAACTCTGCTGTGCAGGTAACCAGCACACCTTCAGGGAGCTCTACACAGACACAGGAAAGTGTGGAAAATTTTTCTAATTCTTTCCAAGTTCAAAGTCTGGAAGAAATTGGAAAAGTGCTGCAGAACTGTGTTTGACTGCACTTTGGACTCATTGACCCAAATGTAGATGTGCCCATGCTCCATGGTTTGTGCCTGGAGAGACAAATCTCCCAAGATCAAGGTGCTATACAAGAAAAAAGAAATGTTGAATGAATGTCGAAACTGTTCTGAAGGCTTGTGGTAATAAGAGAATTTATGTAGTTTCTTTGGTCACAAACCTGAATATGTACATATTTTAAAAGGTATTTAACAAAAAAAAAAGACAGTGACAGTACAGAAAGTTGAAATGCAGATCTCGTGAAGTGCCGTGATCCATCCTCTGCTGATAATTGTCCTCTCCTGCTTTTGTGCCCCCTCAGTGTTTAAGCAATATCCCTCCACTGACGGAGTACTTCCTCAAAGACAAGTACACAGACGAACTGAATGAGGACAACCCGTTGGGCATGAAAGGGGAGATTGCCCGAGCCTACGCCGAGCTTATCAAGCAGCTGTGGTCGGGCAAATACAGCTACGTCACCCCGAGGCCTTTCAAGGTGAATACTTGTAAAAACATTTAGCGGGAAAACTGCAAAATTCTTTGAGCATTTTTTATGATAAGTTTAAAAACAGAACACTATATTGATTATACAGAAAAAGAAAAGAGAGTCTGTAAAAGTGTCACACACAGTAGCCGTTATCTTTCATTTGTTTGTACAGGTAGGTGCAGCAGAGAATGTAAAGCATACCATCACTTCCAATCTGAAAGATGGAAAAGAGCCTCAGAGCTTTTCTTTTTCCTTGTCTCTTTACTCCTCCTCATGCGTCATTTTTTTCCCCCTATGTGTGCATGTGTTTTCATCCTCCAGACCCAGGTGGGCCGCTTTGCCCCCCAGTTCTCGGGCTACCAGCAGCAGGACTCTCATGAGCTGTTGGCCTTTCTCCTGGATGGCCTTCACGAGGACTTGAACCGCATCAGGAAGAAGCCCTACATCCAGCTAAAGGACGCTAACGGCAGGCCTGACAAGGTTCAGCTTATATTATAATAATCAGGGTTTTTATACAAGTTTTGGGAAATACTGAATCTGATCTGAAAGTGTCGTGTAGTTGGCCAAACATATTAATATTTATCCTCGAGATTGATCGTCAACTAATGAGCAGTAGTTCAGACATTCAGTTATTCTGTGCTATAAATTGCCCTTCTCAATAAGAACTGTCCCTTTTCCAAATGTTCGATTTGATGCATGTTTATTTCTTTTTTTTAAAAATTTTTTTAAAAATATTTTTCCAATTTGTTGGTCTCTTGTAATGGCTGGTTTCTGCTTTGCTGTGTATTCCAGGTGGTGGCGGAGGAAGCCTGGGAGAACCACATCAAGAGAAACGACTCCATCATCGTGGACATCTTCCACGGCCTTTTCAAGTCCACCCTGGTGTGTCCTGTGTGCTCCAAGGTGTCTGTGACCTTTGATCCTTTCTGCTACCTGACGCTGCCACTTCCCATGAAGAAGGAACGCACGCTGGAGGTCTATCTAGTCAGACTGGACCCTCTGGCCAAACCCACTCAGGTAACATGCAAACGTGCTGTAGTGTAGTATCATAACATTATGATATCCAGTGAAGACAGTAGGTAACGGCCAGGTGTTTCTGTTTCAGTACAAGCTGACCGTGCCAAAGGTGGGCTACATCTCTGACCTGTGTACCTCCCTCTCCAGCCTTTCTGGGGTTCCTGCTGAGAAGGTATAAACATCACATTTAGCTCTGCTCTGGGCAGTAACCCTGCTCTCTTATAAGCCATCACAATATAATGTTGACATCACCTCAGACAGAACAGACCAAAATAGTCCGTTCCCTTTTAAACTGTCCCTGCCACCCACTTCAGCAGCCAGTGGAAAAAATGTTGTATCTGTTTCCTATAGATGAAGGGAAGGATATGGAGCTGGATAAACATTGTATCAGTGCATCCTGAGCACAAAAATGATCTTGATCTCATACTAGTTTATTAAGTTCAGAGAACGCTTTCTCCTTTATATTGGATCATAATGTCTAAATATTAAGTCTTTTAACAAGTTACTAAATAGCGCTAGTGTTAGGTCCACCTATCAGTTCAATCAGCCTCCATTTTCAAGACCTGTTTCTCTCCATCTCTTATCCTCCAGATGATTGTAACTGACATCTACAACCACCGTTTCCACCGAATCTTCGCCACCAACGAGAACCTCAGCAGCATCATGGAGAGAGATGATATCTATGTGTGAGTGTAAAGCTTGGCTGACAAGCATACTCTTATATCAAATTTTGATCACAACAGCATTATCTAAGTTCTGATTAGAATCAGACTTGGCCCTTGTTCACCATATAAAGAACTTTTAATTAACTTTTAATGTGAAAAATGAAACATTAAGTCTGGCTTATTAATCACCTTCAATTATGACTGGTTTGAAGCCTTACTTGACAAATGTTTGTGTTTTGACTTCACTATGGACAACATTAGTGACACCAGAGACATAAAGCATAGAATAGTTGGCAGTGCAACAGTTTAAATTGCTTAATTTGCCAAAGACATAATATAGTAGAAGTAGATTTCACTTTCATGCCTGCAGCTGACTTGTAGTTTGTCCCGTGCGTCTTCAAAACTGACCCCACTACTCTGTGCAGATTTGAGGTGGCGGTGAACAGGGTGGAGGACACAGACCACGTAGTGATCCCAGTGCACCTGAGGGAGAAGTACAAACAATCAGGCTACAACCACACCAGCACGCCGCTGTTCGGACAGCCCTTCCTCATCGCTGTACCCAGAACCCTCAGTGAGGACAAACTCTACAACATGCTGCTCCTGCGCCTCTGGTAGGTGCACGTGTTTCACACTGTCTGATCATATGTTCACTTAACCTTCATTTTTAAAGACTCCGTGTGCAGTTGCTGCAAATAAAAATGTCTTCTTGTTTGCAGCCGGTTTGTGCGATCCTCAGTAGAGGAGGATGAGGAGGATTGTGAAGAGACACAGCCACCCAAACAACACACTGTCAACGGTAACGCCACTAATGGTCTGCTGGAGGAGGGGTCACCGAGTGAGTGCACAAACACCTCCCCCCACACACACACACACACACACACATACACACACACTCACACACACACACACACACACACATTAAAGTTAAATACGCTTCCTGTAAAGTTTTCATGTTTTGTTACTTAAATTTCTTCTTTAGCAGCAGGAGTGATATAAAATCTGCTCTGTTGTCCTTCAGGTGAGATGGAGACCGACGAGCAGGACGACGAGTCGAGCCAGGATCAGGAGCTGCCCTCCGAGAACGACAACAGCCAATCAGAGGACTCTGTGGGCGGGGACAACGAACTGGAGAACGGCGTGGTCGGTCCACAGAACTCCACCAAAGGCCAGCAGACGGCCGAGCACAACAGAAAGAGACTTTTTACATTCCAGTTCAATAACATGGGCAAAACAGACTTCTCGCTCATCAAGGAGGACACCAGGCAGATCCGCTTTGACGAGGGACACCTCCGACTCAGTGGTAGGAAGTGGGGGAGAAATGAGGATATACAGAACCCATTTTAGAAGGAAAATAAATCTTCCCATAATATCCTCAAATGAAAATTCAAGCAAAGTATAATCAGGTTCATTACTTAGTATCCAAGGACTTTTCCCACATTTACAATTTAATCACAGCATAGAAAAGTAAAGGAATCATTTTATAAGCCTCAGAATAAATGATCCTGTCGATACATGCATGAAATGAGAAACTAAACGATGGTGATAAGAGTGTAGAGTAAAATTAAAGATGACTCATCTGATTTGTGTATCTACATTCTGTCCACATTTTCACAGACCGCTCTTATCTCTCCTTGGACTGGGAGCCAGAGATCAAGAAGAAGTACTTTGACGAGACTGTTGTTGAGGTAAAGTCAATATCAGAAACTTTGGATACATATATCTATTTTTACAGCGTCAGTGTAGCAGAGGAGCTGCATCACTGTTTTAGCACGCACACCCTTAGTGTATAACAACAACAGTCTGCCATCAGGTTACAAAATATGGCAGTGTGACCCAGACGAGAGCAACAGGGAGTCCTGGTGACGAGCTGTAATCAAAAGGTCAGAGGTTTGATGTCTGCAGCGGCCACTGCACCATTCAGAACAGCATTAAACGTCCAGCTCGTTACAGGATGCAATAAATAAGCACATCCATTTGACAACTAGAATATAAATGGGTTCGCCTCATAGATTTTAATAAAATAATTTTAATAGATTTTAAATAATCAGTGTATGTATAATTTTATGAGATGTAAATACCAGGGTTGGATTCAAATTAAAGGCGTGTTAGTGAGCAGTAAATGTGTGCTTTCCTTCTCCTCCTACACATGGAATTTACGCAGGTTTGGTCTCCATTTATGCACAAAACCTTGGCTGCAAAATGGTTTTAATTATGGTGTCATTTAAGGCCTCTTCAAAGTAAAGTGTTATCACTTTCTGTTCTATTTTTAGACAGGGAGGTAAGCTGTGTCCAATGAGATACAACAGTGCTACAAGAAATGTTTTCCAACAGTTCTGTGTGTGTCTGTGTGTCTGTGTGTCTGTGTGTGTGTGTGTGTGTTGTGTTGTGTTGTGTGTGTGGTAGTGCTCGTTGTGTGTGTGTGCTGTGCTGTGTGTGTGGATGTGTGTGTGTGTGTGTGTGTGTGTGTGTGTGTGACTGAGAGCAGGACTTTGACAAGCACGAGAGCATGGAGTACAAGCCTCAGAAGAAGGCTTTCTTCAAGCTGAAGGACTGCATCGAGCTGTTCACCACAAAGGAAAAACTGGGAGCAGAGGACCCATGGTGAGAGACACTCGCTGCACAGTCAAAACAAACAAGTCACAAGCAGTTGGCTGCACCAGCTCTCAGCCAAAATGCTGCATCATGATGCATTTCTTACCCTGTGTCCGGTCTCGCAGGTACTGTCCGAACTGTAAGCAGCACCAACAGGCCACTAAGAAGCTGGACCTGTGGTCTCTGCCGCCTGTGCTCGTGGTCCATCTGAAGCGTTTCTCTTACAGCCGCTACATGAGAGATAAACTGGACTCCCTTGTTGACTTCCCGCTCAGGTACACACACACACACACACACACACACACACACACACACACACACCCTCACAGAGGAAAACCAATTTGTTCCTGGAGCAGAACACTATGTTTTCAGGAGAGTATCCCATATTTTCCCATACCTGCAATATATCATCCACATGCAGCTCAGTATATTCACAGTACACACAGTGGGATCCAAAAGTCTGAGACTACTGTGCTATTCTGTACGTACACACAAAAACTCTTTTCACATGCTAAGATTTCAGTAAAATAACTTTGGCTTGTTGGTTTTTATGTGTGATGATTTCTAAGTGTTGGGGATTGCTGGACATTCAGTGTTTTGCACTTGACACACAGTAGTTTGGAGTAGTAATTTGACAGTCTATAATGTATAGTCATTTTTCTTCTGTATGAAATGACTTAAATTTGTTAATTGTGATGCAGACACCAGTGATTTAATACCACTGGCACTTATTGTCAGAATCCTGTTACAGAATTGACTTTTTTTTATTCATTATTTCTAAAATTACATGAGAAGTTAAACATTAGCATTTGTCAACTGAAACCAGCCTTGTGATATTAATTCTTAAAAATGCCCTTAAGATGGTAGCAAAGTTCAGTTGTGTTTAATATAAATTCCACCACAGAGCTGACTTTCTTTTTTGTTTTCATGCTATGTTGTTACATGCTGTTATTTGTGTTTTTCCTTTTAGAGATCTGGACATGTCTGAGTTTCTGATCAACCCCAACGCTGGGCCGTGTCGCTACGACCTCATCGCTGTGTCCAACCACTACGGAGGAATGGGAGGAGGCCACTGTAAGACTCGCATATAAATCGCTTGTGTCAGATTTTCTGTGTCTCATTGCCAGGTACCACTAAGACTAGCAAACAGCAAATATCTGTCTTATGCTCATGTTCTCTTTTCTTTATCAAGAGAAATATAGTATTTATGACACGTCTGAAAAGCAGTGATTGCAGCAGGCTAACAAGCTTGATGTTAACATCAATCGTGACTAACAGTGTTTGTAACTTCTTCAAACACATCAAACACAGCTTTGTTTGACTCAGCACAGACTTTACAGCAGGGGTTCTCCACATATTTAAGATAAATCTGTTTCTTTTAAGGACTTGAGTTGAGTTTGCATTGTCATTCTGTAGGCAACCCTGTCCTTGTAATATAGAACAGTGCCATGAATACATTTTTCAGCATAGGACGTTGGGTATGTGACATGTAGAACTGTCCCTGGTTCTCTATACACATCTTTAATCTAGTTACATTTATATGAACAGATTTTACATTTTTTAAAGAAATACATTCTCCCCTGAAATAACTTTTTCAGACAAAGCTACTAACCACTTTATAACATAAAAACCTGTGTGAGTGTATGAAGTGAGCCTGGAAAGAGGAAAGCCTGATTAATACAATCTTTGTATAACGTTGTACTTCTTGTAGACACTGCTTACGCTAAGAACAAAGACGATGGAAAGTGGTACAACTTTGATGACAGCAGCGTGTCACCTGCCAATGAAGATCAAATAGTGGTGAGTTTCCTCGTTTGCAGAAGCCAGGCAGCACACCTACTGTACATTCAACACAGGCGGATTCGCTGTACACAAACCGGAACGGTTAATTTCATCAAAGTAATGTACTTTTAATGTTGTGACAAATTATGATTTAATTATGACTTTGCCGAACAAAGACATCCGACTGCGCTCATACTCCCAAAAGGCTTTCATAAGCTACTGAGCACACCTTTTCAGGGGTTATGGGTATTTTGCTGCCATTACTGATTTTTGGACAGTTTAAATTTACAGTAATTGGCACATATAAAGAACTCAGTGATTCAAGGCAGTAAACCCAGACTCACACCATGTGAAGTCTCATTAAGACGTGTGGACAGTGGGGGGTAACTGAGAAAGTTTGTAAAGGCTTTTACGCCTCAGAGCCCACAAGAAACTTTCCACGTTTTCAAGGAGTGTTGGCAGCAATAAAACGAAGAAGTGACCTTCATATTCGCCACATGTCATACATTTCTTGCATATGGTTATGTTTAAAAAGAGTGGAAGTTCTTTACATTAATGTGTATTGTAGATGAGCTGCAAACCATTTCCTCATTTCCATGAATGAAGCAATTCACAGAATATTCCCGTTCAGATATCTCACTCCTGTTTGACTAATATTACTTTTAATACAGGAGTGATCACTACAGATACAGCTCTTTAGTAAATTCATTTGTCTGGTTCAGTATCAGCCTCAGAAATCCAGGCCGTGATGTTTGGTTCTTTGGTGCACTATTTGGCTTTGACTCTTAGAAAAATCTGATGATAACCATAATGATTTTGGCATAAAATGTGCTTATCCTTGTGTTTAATATTCATTTAATTAGCATTTAGAGGTATCTGATTTTCTGACATGACTGATGATGCAAAGTAGTCAGTCAGTGCAGCAGAATTTAAATAAGGTTGGAGATGCTCTGTATTTTTGTTGTTGTTAACAAACCCAGTGAAACCAACAACGTTCTTCCGTCTCTCAGTATCTGACTGCTTCCTCTGCCTGTGTGGCTCTTTCAGACACAAGCCCATTTAATCCTAATGAAGTTGTAAATCTTTAAGAACAGTTCATAATTTGCTAAAACAGCTGGGCACTGTTGTTTTTCATGAACGTTACTTGAACAGAAGTAAACTGCATTTCAGTGGAACTGTTTTTAGCTGCGGATTAAAGCACATTTGGCCCTCTGATAGGTTTGTCTCTTTCTGGCTGCAGGACGGTACATGTGTGACTGACTAAAAATAAACTGTGTGTGTGTGGCCCAGTGTAACCGTGTAGCTCACTGATGTGTGTTTTCAGATTAAACTACTGTATATCAGGCTTAAGCTACACAGAAAATACTTGTTACTTGGATCAATTTATTACCCATTTTGGCCTTTTTAATGGGAATTGTTATACAATACAAAAAATACATAACATCTTCAAACTTGTCTTTGAACTTTTCCTGTACAGACAGATTAGTTATTGTTTATTTAACCAATTAGAATTTAGGAGGTGTTCCCCCAGTAGGTTTGCCTGGGGAAGAATGTCTAATAATGTTGTAATTACTGCATTAATCAGCTTCCTGTTGTTGTATAACTCATTATGAAAGGATTACAAAACATGCAAGGTCATTGACCCAAGTTAAAAAAAGAGATGTCAACATGGAAACTGAGCCACAGTAATGTTTCAGCTTTGTGTAATGTGAATTATCTAAGTCAGTGTAGCTGAATAATGTATTTCGTGTGTGTGTGTGTGTGTGTGTGTGTCTGTGTCTGTCTGTAGTCCAAAGCAGGCTACGTGCTGTTCTACCAGCGCCAGGACACGGTGAAAGGCACCGGCTACTTCGCTCTTGACCGTGAGGAGGAGGAGGAAGAAGAAGAGGAAGAGGAGGGAGAGGACGAGGAGGAGGAGGAGAACGAGGACGAGGAGAGACAGGAGAGAAAGGCCGCCTCCTCCACTCAGGGTGCCTCATCCGCCGCTGCCGCCGCCGCCACTGCTGCTCAGAACGACGAGGAGGACCTAAACGAGAACCGGCGCAGGAAGAACGACAATGAGCAGGAAGAGGAAGAGGAGGAGGAGGAAGAGGAGGAGGAGGAAGAGGAAGAGGAGGAGGAGGAACAGGCGCGCAATCGAGATGTCACCATGAAAACCAACTGAAGCTGACTCGGAGGACACGGATAAATGGAGAGAGAGACTGAGATCTTTCCATCCAAAGCCATATGGACACACAGCATGGCAGCGGGCGCCACCAGTCCCACCCAGCGGCTCGGACTCCTCGCTCGACAGGCGGAGCCACTGTAGGGATGACGACGGCTTTTAGGTCAGGGTGCTGCCGCGGTACGCAACTCTAAGAAATCAGAGCCCTCCTCTGTGGTTGGATCACTGCGTGTGTGTGTGTGTGTGTGTGTGTGTGTGTGCAAAGCGTGTGAGTGTCGCCACGTTCATTCGTTTAGGATTTTCTCACTGAACGACACCGGGTATTAATTCTTGAGGCTTCACAGTACGTTAGTGTAGCGCTTCGAATCTCTCTATGCTTTCTGTTTTCCTTTGTTTTATTTTTATATATTTTTGAGAGAAATGCATTGTTGGCATATCATTTTAGTACCATTTAGATATTTTGTAAATATTTTAAACACTGAATCATTGGGTTTTCATGATGCGCTGAAACATTTTGAACTTGCACAATCACCAACCATCCACTTTTTTTTTTTTTTTTTTTTTTAAATGTATTATTGCCAGACATACTGCAGGTGTTTCACAATGACGTTGTCTCTCAGAGGGCTTCCTCACATAAAAAAAGCTTAGGAAGCTGCCTTCAGTAAGCCAATGGTGACACACGTCTACAGTCTAGACTTAACGTAGAGAAGTCATGCCCATAGCTGTGTGGTTTTATACAGTGTCAAACAGCCAAACTGTCCTAGCTTTGTACTGCTGCTACTGCTGCTACTGCTGTGATCTTGCATTTTTAGACAGATTATTAGTAAACTGGCATGAACCTTGGTGAGTTAAGGTCCTGCTTTTGCTGTCTCTCTCTGGTCTTGATCATTTGTATTTCTTGCAACCAAACAGAAAGCAGGATTGCGATATTACCTAGCAAACTTTGCAGAATAACCAAACAGATTCTATTTGGCAATATTTTAGCTGCAAAAATGAATCGGGAGATGACGTTTCAGGTGAAGCTCCTACTGTTAAAATTCCTGTCTTAATAAACTCAAGTATCCGTTTGAAAGTTAGCTTGCAGACAGATCTTCCCTTCAGCTCTCCCTCTTAAGTTCTGCTCGGTAGGTGGTGTTTAAAGCTTTACCACGGCTCTGCAGTCGTTCTCTTCATATCGGAGGCGCGGTGAGATTAGGAACATCGGTGATTTCACTGACATCGGATGCATCGTCTCTTGTTTGGATCACCTGGGCCTTAACTCTTAATCTCAGACCAGTCGCCTTTTCTTTGCACATCACTATCACACCGTCTCTCTTGCATGTCCCCTTCCATATACACTAACACTCTAGTACGAATGTCCATATTTACTTGTTATATCGCGGCCACGTCATCTACAAACATTCTTTTTTAACCCACAAGAGGGCCAGAATGTATGCTGAATAGAATGAACACTGACCAGATGTATGTGGTTGATGCCTTTTGATTCTTTATAGGGCCTGATTTTTTTTTTTTTTTTTCTTTTCTTTTCTTTTTTTTTTTTTTTCATGGCTCCCTTTCTTGGTTTGGTTGAATGTGATGGCAATGGATTTCCTCACCTTTGATACTAGCTGTATGAATTCATGGGTATTGCTGGATGCGTCCCTTTCCAGAGGGGGGGAAAAAATGCTTCTTTGTGGTCATGAGCTTTGAGGATGGGTAGGAAGGGAAGGGAAGGGAGCAGGGAAGGGGAGACAAAGTGAAAACTGTGGGGTGAGTCTGCCTAAAAGGCCTTTCAGCTTCTGGGATCATGATACAAGTGAAAATATTTTGTGGCAGATTGTTGCAGGATATTCCTCCATCGGTGTAACTCATGATAAAACTCTATTCTCCATGGTGGAGTGTTATGTTTTCTTTTTCTACCTGTTCTTTCCATTGTAAACAGCATTAGCGTACCTGTTGTTGCCTCAGAATATTACATGTGTACCATGCCTTTATGAGCATCTGTGCTTCGACTTCAGTGGGCTTCATCGCCACGGCGCTGCCTTGCTTTTTGGGCGACTCACCCCACCCTGACTGAGTGAGATGTGATTGCTACTATAGGCTTATACAATACTGTACATAAGAGTTCACTCTGTGAGTGCACATTTGATAAAGTTTATTTATTTATATGTAAGCATTTAATAATAAACAGACAATATATTTAAAACCTTGGCGAGACCTGACGTGTTGGGGGGGTGGGGGTGGGGAGGGGGGGTGGCTCCAGTCCACACATACACACCAGTTTGCAAAGTCTTGCCTGCGCTCTTGTCAGGGAGGGAATATTTTTAAAAAAAAAAGGATGCTTCTGTTGTTTTGGGACTTTTTTTGTAAAAAATAATCCAGACATCCTTGCATGATGAGATGATGGGGGTTTCCAGGTTTGGCTGCACTTGAGTTCACTTGGGTTTACATTTGAAATGTGCATGTGTATTTATACACAATCTTCAATAAAGTTGTGTAAAGCTTCTTGTGGGTTCTGCTCTGGTTTTCTTTCCTTCTGTCTCTGGTGTGTGAGCATGTGCTATGTTCTTGCTGGACTCCCACCACTGTCTACATGAATAATGGAAGATACACTTGTTAGTTCTCTCCTGAGCTCATAGAAAGAATTAAAGCAGCTTCTAATCAGTACCAAAGTTAAAGGGAAATCCCAAATAATTGACAATTTGAATTCGGTTCGGCTGCGGGATCAGTATGTTAGTATGAAAGTGAAGCTGTAAAAGATAAATGTGATGTCCAGTTGTGTTTCTGTTTTCATCATCATCATGATGAAAAGCATGAACAGAGCTTGGTCACAGCGGTCCCACATTTCACTAGCAGCTCTATAAAGAATACATTTAAGCAGCTCTCAGCCCTCTGAACTATGCATAAGTTAAGAATTTAAATGAGGTTCACAGTTTGCCCTCCATTTTCTCTTCCGCTATCCCGGTGTAAGCAGCTGCAGCTGATCTGAGAGGAGGAACACGGTGTTCTCTTCGGGTTCTGACGGGTTCTCTGCCCGCTCACAGCTGGGAGGTTCCCCCCGTGCAGCGGCTCATCCTTCTGACCAATAGGAAGCAGGAGCAGGAGGACGGGCCGTGTGCAGAACAGTGGATCACTCCATAGAGAAAACAGAGGCCAGCTTTCACTGCCAGTCAGTGAGAACGAGCGTTAACCAAGACATAAAACTACCCTCACACACAGAAATGGAAGAAGACATAATACATGAACATAAATCCAGATAATTAACATCATTGCATCATTGAGTCTAATTATCTTTGTGATTTACAGCTGAAAAAACTAGTCATTAATAAATATTTAAAGCTCTTTAATAATAAAATGTATTATTATTCATATTAATATTGGATTAATTGGAAAATACAACTGATAGATTAACCAATAGTAAAAATGATGGTTAGTTGCAGCCTGACAAGTGAAAGTTTTAAGGATTCATTTGTGGCTTTGTCAGAATTAGATCAAATATATGTAAATGATCAAGTTAAAAGACAAATCACATGTTATATGCTCACCAGTTCACATATACTTGTTATAATATTATTTCATTCCACAGACACGTTTCCAATGAGTAACATGTGAAAAGACAAATAGAAAATAGGCTTCTGTTTTAGTGAAATGTAAAGATTAAAATTGGGTTAAAACTTCTAGTTTTAATTTGTTAATTTTTTTTTTCATTTATTTTTGTCTCTATTGTAATTACCAGTTGTAATTATTGTAATTATTTTCCCATAAAAATGTGAAACGGCAGTGCCACTGTGTTGCTTTAGTTACAGGAAAAATAACTTTTGACATGATTATTATCAATGAGATCACAGAGATATAAAAAGCATTAAATCATTCCTTTAAAACATGCAGTTTGTTTTAAATTGATGAGCTTTTGTTTCCACTTGCATTCATCATTTTTGCTTTTTTTTTTCTCTAATAGTAGGAATTCGACTTTCCTCCTCACATCCTGACTGCAGCCAGATGATGGCGCTCTCCGACAGTTTCTCCGCTCCGCCGGCGCTTGGAAAACCCGTCGGAGTGGGACCTCAGTGTTTTCTCTGATCTCTGCTCGTGCCTACACCCGTCCTGACGTTCCCCGCGAATTTTATCCACGCCGCTCCGCCAGATCCACTCATTTTCCACACCTACCTGACATGCGGCATTTGCGGGGCGAACGGGGGGTGAAGAAAATCGCTTCTCGCCTCGTTGTGGATTTGTTTCACGTTTCTGTGTTTGAAACCGAGTGGATTTGATACCGGGGCAACTTTACCCCCCCACCCCCGACGCAGAGAGAAACAGACAACAATAGATTATAAAACAGACTGCTGCAGTTCAGCTGCAAGGTGAAGGACTGTGAGGAGTCGATGAGGGATTTTTCGTGTTTTCTCATTCCCAACAAAACTGCGGTAATGTAGAAATAGAGCTGTGTGTTACTCTGACTTTTTGGTAGTCTTATTTTTAATCTCTCATGGTGATTCTAATGACAAACAAAAATGCTTCAATAATCAGTTTTTCTAAAGATATTTTTAAACGTACATTTGATCATGTATGAGTTGAAATGGTAGATCATGTGCTGTGTTTTTTGTGATATTTTACACACGTAATTGAATGTTTTGAAGTGAATAGTAGGCTAGAGAATTTCTCTCAGCCCTGCACCCATAGATGATCAATTGTTTTCCTCTTTTGAATCATTATCATTCACATTATTCAGATTCAGTTTTAATCTCAGTTTTGTTTAGATCACGAACACCACAATTCACTTTCTGTGGTCTCACAAAGCGATTAATGTCGCCGATGTTCCTCCAAAAGAAAAAAAAAAAAAAATCCACGGAGGGCTCCGCCGTTCTCACCTGCCATATGTCATTTTCACTGAGGTCATCTGAGGAGAACAGCGGGTGCAGGAAATACGAGCAAAGGTACAGGAGGTGTCTTTTTCCATTCGATGCTTTGGGTGGGGTTTTTGTCTCGCTTTATTGCGGCCACGTTTTGCGCGCACGCCATTTTTTTCGTGCGCTTTTACGCACAGCGACACTGACTGAATGGAGATTCAGACCGAAACTGGAGCGAGGAGATCCTAAAGAGGACAAAAGAAGGGATGCGGGCACCGCGGGCCAAGCGCTGGTTGAGGTAGTAGTTTGTGCTGTTGGTCGGGTTGTCATATTACCCCTTGTGGAGATGACTGCGCAATCTACTGCCTTGCCGGCGCTGGTGACTTGCGACAGAGGAATCAAACCGGAGCAGAAGAAACTGAATGGGGACGCGCATGCCTTCGCAATGATCAAGTATTCATTAAAACGTGAGTGTAAATGAAAAGAATGTGAGAGCTGGGACAGATTTGATCAACTGAAACAATGCGAAGCTGAATTATATTTGCTTTTTTTTAATCTCCATTTATTTAAATAAAGCTGATTTATAATGGTATCACGTGGATTTACGTTTCTTCTTTCAATTACAAGTAGCCTCTGCATACAAAATCCTACTTGAGTAAAGTATTATGATTACAGTATCTAAAGAGAAAAATGTCCCCTTTAAGTCTCATGTTATTATATACTATATTTTCAGATTGGTAATACTAACACAACAATAAGTAACATTTTGCCGCTGTAGCTGGTCAAAATTAAGCTCAACTAACCTTAAAAGTAAAAATCTGGACAGAACACTTGAACTCACCTTTGGACCCGTGCAGAATAATTGGTGGAACTTTTGATGGATTTAGGGACTGTACGAAAATTATTTTATATTTTTTCTGTTGGCTGAAGAGAAGCTGGTCAATTTTTTATCCTTTGGGAGCATGATTTTTGATAATTAATAATAATACATTTATTTATAAGTGCTTTTCAAGACACCCAATGACACTTTTAAACTAAGATATTCTACAAATAAAATGGGATAAAAAAAATAATAATAATAACAGCAGCAATAAATTCATAGTGTAGCACCAGGAAGGGCCGATCCAAACAGGTGACTTTTCAGTTGACTTAAAAGAAGCAACAGATGTTTCACTGGTGCAGACCATGAGAGGGAGCTTTGCAGAGGTTAGGGCCAGCTGCACTGAAGCCCCTCTCACCCACAGTGCAGAGCCTGGAGACGCGAGTGAAGAGTAGATGGGCGTCAGAGGAACATAGAGATCGAGAAGGTGTTTATAGAGAGTTTTGTAAACAAGGAGACGTACTTTAAAATGAAAGTGGTATTTAACTGGGAGCCAGTGCAATCGGTGAGTGGTCGGGGTGATGTGCTCCCAGGACTGTGTGCAGCTGAATTCTGGATGTACTGTATTCTGTTTAACCCCCAAGTGGGTAAACCAAGGAGAAGGGCATTACAGTAATCAAGTCAGGATGTAATAAAGGCGTGGACGAGTCTCTGCAACAGATATTCAGCATCATAACAGAAAGCAGAACTGCAGTTCAAAGACCTGTCAAATTTGGGATGCATTATTTTTGTTATGTTTTTCATTATTTGGGAAATTGATCATTCTATTTCTATTGTGTGGTTTGGGGACTATGAGAAAATGATTATTTGATTCCACTCATAAAAGTAAACCCCTTCTCTCCAGAGCAATAATTTTCACAAAGTCCCTTACACAGCTCATGGTTTTGGATAAAGACACTATGTAATGTTATAAACTGGACTTAGAAATAAACAAACCTGATCATTTGTACCGGTTAGTATTAGTACTATTCAAAGTAATCGGGACATTCGTCTGTTTCTCTCTGCATTTCCTCTGTGATTAATGTAGCTGTAATACAGGAAATCAGTTTGGGATAATGGTTTTTACCCGGGTTAACCTCATCATCATTAAGAATCGTCTCTATTATTGTGCACATTGAGTGCGTCCACAGAATATGAATCGACCCTGTTCTGTCAGCGCTCCCTGTAAAATGTTTGAGATTCAGTGAGCACTCTGTAGCACCACTAATGAATCCCTCTGCTCTCCTCTCAGTCTAAAGTCTAACTAGTCTTTTGGAGGCCAGTTGACCCTGTTGGTTAGTTTTTGTACTCTCCCGCAAGGAGACCCCAGGGATCACAAACAGCAACAATATTGATTAACTCCCCTGTACTTCTCCTTTTTGTTTCTTGTTCCTTCACATTGATTTGGTCTGGTAACTCACTTGGACTGCGAGAGGAAAGATTTTGGGGATATATTGATTTTGGGAGCTTTCATATTGAGCTTAAGTTCTTCATTTCTTTGTTATTTAATCACACAAACTACATTTTTTACATTGATCTTTAACATTTAATTTTCTTTTTTTCATTTCTGGAAAAGAAACACTAAAGGTAAACATTGCTTTTTTTCCCCCCTCAAGGTCAAAGTTACACAAAGAAACATTAAAAATATTTCTTTTTGACTTCATAAGTTATTTTTTTGTTATACAAAATGTACATTTCACATTCACAAACAGAGAGGTTGAGGATAGCACAATGGTCACTTAAAAACGGTTCCCCACTGGACTCGAACGTCCTCTTTGCTACAGAAAAAACCTTCAAGTTCTTCTATTTCTCCCATAATGAATAGGCTAAGGTAGAAAAACACAACAGCAGTGACTACTTTAACATTATAGCAACTTCAAAACGGGAAACCTACAGTCGGACTGAAGGGACAAAGCAATCTTTCAAGTCTAAGCGCCTCTCGTACACACCAATCCACTCCCATTTATTTACAAATGTAGTGGAGCTAATAAACCATCATGAAGGACCCCCCGTCCTTAGACAACCACTCTTTAACAGCGTGTCCAGTTTAACTACACGACAGTTGAACCTGAGTTGATGTGCAGCAGTTGGGTGGCACAGAAGGATGAACAAAATAAATTATATATTCATTATTTGACATTCATCTAATAGAAAAGGCTTAATGACAGGTAGCAGGATGAACATTCAACATATATTCTGGTGCCCCGTTCATACTTTGCCTTGACATGTTCACAGTTCAACACATCCAGGCGATGGTAGAGGAAGTCTGGTCAATGGAATTTTCTGTGTTGAACTGGGTCGAGTGTTAAGACAAAGCTTAGGTGGCGACAGGACAGTTTTCAAAAAGTAAATAAATAATAATAATAAAAAAACAAAAAAAAAACAATAAAAAATTAAATAGAGAACAAGTAAAAAAAAAAACTGCCAACTGTAAAATAGCTTATACGATGGAAGAACAGATGCAACTCGGTGGCTACAACAGCACATAATGACATGTATCACGATACATCATTTTCAAATTAAATTATTTGTTTCATGGAATGTACAGGAGGAAAAATGCACCATATGAACTTCAGGTAAATGTAAGTTACTGCTGCTTGTGAGAGGAATGTAGATAATAATTGTCAACTGCAAAAAAGTCCAAGCTAAGATGATAAATAGCCCCAGGCAGCACAATGGCACATATCAAGAGACTTCAAAGAATAGTTAAACATTTTAGGAAAAACACTTATCCACTTTGTGGCTGAGATTTAGATGAGAAGACCAGTACCACTCTTGTGTCTGCATTCTTAATATTAAGATAACCCCAGCATGCGGTTAGCTTAGCTTAGCATTACGAAGAAAACGGGGGAAAGCTAGTCTGCCTCTGTCCAAAAGTAACAAACTCCACCTAAAAGTAATTTGTCAAATAGTCATTTTTACACGTTTTTGTGCAGATTAAACAAACAAAATGTAATATGTTAATTAGGTGAGCTGTAGAGGTGCTGGTAGGATTCTGCTACCTTTGGTCAGAGCCATGCTAGCCGTATTCCCGTCTCCAGTACTAAGCTAGGCTAAGCTAATTAATAGCTGCTAGCTATAGCTTCATATACTGTACAAACTTGAGTGGTATTAGTCTTATCATAAGTGAGAGTATTTCCCAAAATGTCAAACTACTCCTTTAACAATGGCTTCCTCATCCTGGCACTGCACAATTTCCAAATGAACTTCTTTGGATTCAGTCAATCACATGAACACCCTGTTTTATAAAACAAGGACACATATTCCCACGTTACACTCAAGCCTAAAGCAAAGCAGTGCTACTCCAAAACTCTACATATCCATTATACAGGGGGAAAAAAAATCATAAAACCTAAGCAAATAAGGGATTAAGTCATTCATTTAAAGCATGCCGTTTGTTTTAATTTTATGCTATCAATCTTTTTTCTTTATTCTCAGCTTGGAATCAAACTTCTCAAAAATGTCTTATTGATCGTTTGAAGTGTAAGTTTCTCCTTCCCCCAGACTTCTTCTCATCTCCTGCATCTTAACCCACTGTGGCTGGCTGAGCAGTGCAGCCTGTATGAATACAGAATAATAATGGAAGAAAGGGGTGAACACTTACATATGCACATTAGTTTCTGAGGCCACAACACGAGACAAACTGAACTCTTGACGGTCCATTTTCTTTCTTAAGTCCAGTCAAGATGAAAAAAGTGCAAAAGAAAAAATGACTGGTTTTGTGTCTGGCCTTTAGGATTTTTGTTTCATTTCGTTCCCTTCTTTTACAATGAAGCACATCTTTTAGCTCTTATGCTAAATATCTGGGATGCTAACAATTGGAAAGGAAAAACAACCTAATAAATAAATATGCATAGTTACTGCACATTTACAAACAATAACATCATCACTATCTCTTTGATACATTACAGTAAAGTAAAGTCACTCCATATAAAACAAACAGCAGTGTAAACCATTGCACCCTCGCTCATATTCCCAGGCCTACAATATGTCACTGCATGCACTGACACACAGTAAATCACTACATCCAAACACAGTACATATCATTGCACGCAAACCTGTCCCTCTCAAGACAAACGTGATCTGCATCAAGCATCTAAAGCTTATGAAACATGCAAAACATGTCAAAGCAAAAGGAAGCTTTCAGTTTTTTTTTTGTCTGTGGAACTTTTTTTCAGATTCACTTTGATTGTATTTCATGATTTTTTATTAATTTTATTCAATCCTCCCTGCTGCAGGGAATATTAGCCTCTTCATCATTACATGTATCATGGCCCCTTGGTGAGTAATGTGGGTCAACCTAAAGTGCGACTACACTGATGTACAAGTCATTGAATCTAATGTTTAGTCATAAGAAATTATTCTTCACATTTTTAGAGACTCTAGCTAAGTTTGAAAAGTTATTTGTGATAATGTTGCACCTAATATTAAAAGATGGCGCCTTGAGAGTGACAGCCTGTAGCTCCTGGGTTTTTAATTGTATTGAGCAATTTTTTTTGTTATTTCTATAGTTATCTTTCCTTGATTAATTTGGAATACCACTCAATATGGCATCTAAGCATTTTCAGTATCTTTTGATTTTCATCCTTCTATAATTTGACAATTTTGAAATTCCACAAATCTCAAGTTTCCCACTGTTCAATTTAGAGTTAGATGCACAGTTTGATAATACTCTCCTATCTGTGCACTAAATACGGAGCTAAAGCACACAGACAGTTAGCTTAGGTTAGCATAAAGACTGGAAGCAGGGGAAGTAGCTAACCTAGCTCTGTTAAAAGGTAAGAAGTATGCTTAGTACCAACAGCTTTAAATCTAACTAGCTATAATAAATCTGGAGAAACTCAAGTGCAGATACATTGTGTTAATTTAGAGGTTTTAAAGAGCCTTTTTTCAAAGCTTTATACAGCTAACCATTTCCCGCCAGTCTGCATTTTCAGTCTGCTAAGCTACAGTTAGCTAACAGTTGGCTAACCTCTAGGCTCCTATAACCAACAGATATGAGAGTGGCATCAATCTTCTCATCTAACTCTTGACAAAGAAAAAGTGAATAAGTGCATTTCCCAAAAATGTTAAACCAATCTTCTAATAACTCATGTGAGCTCGGGAGACCTTGAGAAAACTGCTAACTTTTCCACATTTTTGGACTCAATATCAGATTGAGTGACTTGTAACAGTTAAAATTTTCTTTTTGTGCACATGTTAAATGACTAAGCAATTTTCATATGAAACTTTGTTCATAAACCATATCAAACTCTGCCCCTTCTGCTGATCCATACAGGCTCAGATCCCCTTATGACGTGTTCTACCCTAACAGTAAAACAGATTCCTTATCAGTCTTGCTACTATGAGGTGAATAACTTCAAGTCTTCATCTTTTTCCTTCTGCATCTGTAATCTGTCCAGCAAACTGGAAGCAGATCTTCAGCAAAATAATCCTTCAAAGCCACACTGTGGCGAAACGGAAAACGTAGCTGACCTGTCAGCTCCGTCAATGGTCAGGAAATGAAGGAGGTATCTTTTTTAATAAACAAGTTTGACTGTACAGTACGAGGGAAGAAGAGGGGACTAAAAGAGAGGGTAGAAAAAGGAGGAGCCAGGTATTGTACAGCAATACAAGAGAGGTAAGGAGAAGAAAGGAAAAAGAAAGAAAGAAAGAAAGAAAGAGGTCTATTTTTCACTTTGGAAGAGCATTCATCTAATTTAACTTTCACATCTCTTCAGAAGTTCAGGAACAGTCATTTCACCCATCCTATGGAGCTGATGTCACTCATACAGCGGGGAAAATAAGTATTGGACGCGTCAACATTTTTCTCTGTAAATATATTTCTAATGGGGCTATTGACATGAAATTGTCACCAGATGTCGGTAACAACCCAAGTAATCCACACATACAAAGAAATCAAAACATATACAGTATGTCCATAAATTCAGTTATGTGTAATAAAGTGAAATGACACAGGGAATAAGTATTGAACACATGAAGAAAAGGAGGTGCAAAAAGGCATGGAAAGCCAAGAAACCAGCTGAAATCTCTCAGTATTTAGAAAGCAATCCTGCCCCCTATCAGTGCAAATTAATATCAGCTGGTTTAGTCCTAATTGATGGCCTATAAAAAGAGTTTCTCATTACCAAGGTGTCACACAACGGGCATCTCATGATGGGTAAAAGTAAAGAGCTCTCTCAAGACCTTCGCAACCTTATTGTTGCAAAACATACTGATGGAATTGGTTACAGACATATTTTTCTAAACTTCTGAATGTTCCAGTGAGCACCGTTTGTGTGGATTACTTGGGTTGTTACCGACATCTGGTGACAATTTCATGTCAATAGCCCCATCAGAAATGTATTTACTGAGAAAAATGTTGACGCGTTCAATACTTATTTTCCTTGATTTAACAGGCCAAATCATTTATTTTGATTTATGAAGCAAATTACTGTCCTGTAGTTCCCCTGTGCAGCCAAACTGGTGTCTGACCAATCCTGAACTCCTATAGAGAAAAGAACCATCAACAAATTTATATGTTCCACTTGACCTTGGTCTAAAGAAGAAAATAAAAGTGCAAACGGCAATGAGGAAACCGAAAGGGGATTCTGAGTTCAGGACTAACCAGTCCTGTTGGTTTGAGACCTTCAGGCCCTTCAGGGTCCTTGAACGGCAGCATCTCTGTCAGGCTCTTCAAGGCTGACGGTTGCCGTACATCAGCGGTATGATGAAGACTGAGATGTCGTCTCCAGAGCCCAGGCGCTCGTTGGTGATCCTCCAGCCTCGGTCCCTCAGCACGCCACGGGCTCGCATGACCAGGTCCTGTGCTGCCATCGTGTACCTGGACAACAGAGGAAACAATAATGAAGCTTTCAATTCAGAGCATGTAGGGTCCTTTACACTGCAATGTTTTTAGTTAATTTGATAGTATTATATATTATATCATTTTATGCTGTCTGAAACATGATGCCACTAGAAAATGTAATTACACCCTCCTTGAATGTAGAAGTTGATGGCCGCCTGTGATGTGATTTTAATATTCTGTTGATACAGTTCATGTCTGTAGACTTTAAATTATGAGAGTATACTTGACCCTCAATGGTGTGCCAAAATTTCTGTCAAAAAGTGCCATTACGCTAAGAGCAAGTGGCATGTGGCCAAGGTTGCAATTTATCCTTGGAACAGGAACTGTGCCTGTTGAATAAAATATGCAACACAGTGGCACGGTTGCAGCTTTCACATTTGGCATAATAATGCAGCAAAAACAGACACATGACACAGACAGAATCTAAGTAACAAATCTGTAATTGAAGAAAAAAAAAAAAGAGAAGAAAGAAAAAGAAACTAAGTATCCCACCTGTGCAGGTCATCAGGGTCGCAGTTGGCTAGAAAAGAGGTGACTACCTCAGCCACTTCTTGGTTGGAGAGGACGTCCCAGAGCCCGTCCGTTCCCATCACCAGAACATCATCAGCTCCGTGATCGTACTGCGTCAGGTTATACACCTTCACCTGCATGCCAAACCGCAAAGCATTAAGGCTTCCATTCTAAAACATCAAGTCACATAAGGTAGCAACAGAATTAATTTGGTACATTTGTATCATTTACAATGGAGTCTGGTCCCTTTGAACAGAGCGATATGACGAGCGTTTCGGGTTAAACAAGGATCTTACTCTTTGACAAAAGGTGTATCTCTTTAGAAATCCTATTCATAATGTTGTCAGACACTTATAATCACAACCTGAACCTGCCAGTTGCAAAAGAAAGCACTTCAAGTGGACATACTTTAATGTGGATAAATGCACCATTTCATTTGGTTTTACAAACTGTACTCCTCTATTTATTTTTGATTTTAAGGTGACATGCTTAATGAACATTTTCTTTTCTTCTTAAATTGGTTATTTATATGTTTTCTCTGTAACTAGCTACTACTTTGCCTTTACATGTCAAAAAAAAAAAAAGAAAAAAAAGTGCAACTAAACCAATTAACAAGTAACCAATGGCTGGCATAAACGCCAACAGCTGGACTGGTAGTACCAGATATTGGTGATTGTCAGCTCAGAAACCAGAAGAATGACACCAAATTATAAAGTTATCCCAAAGTGAAAGACTTCTTAAAGATTTCTCAGCTACAGCAGCTCAAGTTTCTCATCCACACTGAAATCTACACTGATCTATCATTTTCACAACTTAATGAGCTCAATGCAATTTTCATTCACTGACAGACTTTGGTGAGAGGTGAGAGTTGTGTTTGTAGGAGAAAGAGAGGCACACAGACGGAGACACAAAGAGCTGAGAGGAGTTAAGTCTTCAGTGTGAACCTGGCATGAACCCGGGTATTAATGAATTAAAGATCAAGCAGAGAGCTCTGGGAGGAAAAATGCAAAACTCTGTAAGACGAACTACGTCAGGAGATGAAAGCGCTTTGAAACCAGTGCCAGACAGTCAGACAGGTGAGCTCAAATTCTTCCTCTGCAGAGGACCTGGTTCAGACAGAGAGGCAGCAAAATGCCACTTCTAGTGACTGCGGTGCAAATACGACAGGGGTAAAAGCGGGGCTGAGTCATGTGACTGAAGTCATGACACATAACAAGGTAAGGAGTTGAGGCTGGCAAGAAAAAACTAAATGAGACGGAGGAAAGAAGAAAGGAAACATCTGCAACATGGGATTTTGTAAGAATTGTACCAGCTACGGGAAACAACTTGAGTCTGAGGGTCAGTGGGTTCAAGGAGATAGATGCTGACATGTTAGCCCACAATCCCATGTGTTTGGAAAACCTAGCATGACAAAATGAAGCACAGGCTGACCGCAGGCGTAACCTGATATCTACATGTGTTCTTGACTGGTCCGAGCACCAGAGACAGGATCATTAGGTTCAGAAGTTACAGGGGCTGGACTCAGCTATGTACCCCATGCTCCCAAAATCTTACATTGAAAAGTATGTCTAATAAAATAAGCATGAGTACAAAGTCACTTTAGTTGGGGGCACTAGAACCTAAATGACCCACATGCAAACAAAGGAAGGCAGATTTTACAAAAGAAATAAAGCTGTCCCTTCCACAGCACATATACATTTTCCAAATGGTAGAATTATTTCTTACACTGGGACTTACTAAAACAGATACAGCTCAAATTAAAATGTGTATATAATGTTACGTAAACTAGACAGTAAAGACTTTAAACTTTCAAACTATTTTCTTTATCTCTTCAGTGACTGAATGTGAGACAGCGGGCTGTTTGCAGCAGCACTGTAGCTCTTACCTCAGGGCAACAGGAAAGGAACGGCTTGATGTAGATGTTGGAGTCGTGAACTTTGAGATCATGGTCGCCGAGCCCGCGCGTCACGCCGATGGTGGCCAACACCCGGGCCTGTGAAAGAAAGACTGGTTTACTCACAGCCCGTCTTTGAACATATGGATGTAAACATGGTCTCTGTCACCGTGTACAACACGCAGAGGCGGTGGAGCTAGTGACAACTGCTCACTGTACAGCGTGTGCCAATATAGATTTGCATTTTAAGGGGGGGGGGCATACAGCTGGTGTACTAGTTTCTTAATTAAATGGATACATGGGTAAACACAGATGCCTATAGGTGAAGCTGGGATATTCATGGTGCAGTTTGACGGAGGGGAAAATCTCACATCTGTTGAAAACATCAGGAGTAAACGTCAGGTTTTTGGTATCAGTCCATCAGAATAAGAGTGACTGAGAGTTTCCATGTAAAACTACAGTTCATCATACTTGCTGTATTTACCGGCAGCATCTCAAACAGGCTGATCTCTCATAACAGTGCATGTTTCTATTCCAGATACAGAATACACAGATTTGTTCACTACACTTTACACTAAAGGAGGTGGTTTGCGTGTCTGTCAGCTAAGCAACAGTACACAAAGGATCTGCACAACAAATATCACTGTATGTGAGGCAGTTAAAAGTGTTGTGAAGTGTCCTAAGGGCACTGAAACTCAGCAGTGTTATTTTTGTATTCCTTTAATTATCAAAACCTTTTTCAATATTCCTCCACTCTTTCATCCTTGAGTGAAAACTCTCTGAATTTAAAACACTGGCGCTATGTGGTCGACAGAAGCTTTTTCCCTCTCTGATGAGAACTTGTTACGTCTCTCTTTGCTTCAAACCAAACTGATTGAAAATATGAAACAAACTGACATAACTTGCAGCGTTTTGTGCAATTTATTTTGTGGTGTGTTTTCAGTTTCGGTCTCTTCTTCTTCTTCTTCTTCTTCTCCTTCTCCTCATCTCTCCCCTGCTGTCCCAGTGGGGATTAACTTCACTGCTCAGAGAGACGACTGTCATCTCCCGAGTGGTGTGTGTCCATCCGAACGCATGTGTGGTGTGTGTTTGTGTGTGTGTGTGTGTGTGTGTGTGTGTGGGTATTAGAAGTGGCTACTGGAGTGAAACGGATGGACCGTCTTCTCTGTCTTCTATTGAGGGTGTACATTGACACACACACATGCACAGCGTGTTACTTGCACATCAGAGACCAAGTGTTTGCCCACTCTCTGGGTAGCTAGCAGGCATGGAGTGTGTGTGAGTGTGTGTGAGTGTGTGTGTGTGTGTGTATAAGACTGACAAGGACACACTGAGTGATTTACTTTTCCCTCTGCACTTTTGAATTCCAGATACATGTTCAGGGGTTGGAGTGCACACACACACACACACACACACACACACACACACACACACACACACACACACACACACACTTACCTTTTTCCCTTCACCGTATATTAGTGGGAACTTGAGATCTTCATCTTCAATGGTCTTGTACGCCCTTGTGTTTGAGAACAGAAAAGAAGATCAAGACAGTCACACACACACACACACACACACACACACACACACACACACACACACACACTTTGAAAAAGAGGTGCACAGTGGAGTGAGAAGAGCAAATGTGAACTTCTGAGGTCTCTTTAATTATACCCTCTTTTCTCTGTCACGTCGGCTCTGGGAGACATTTGCTCATCCAGATGTAACACAAACAAAGGCAACTGCCACCTGACTGACGCCCGGGCCTTTTTTGTCTCACTTCCCCCTCTCATTATGTCATAGGGAAACTAAATTCAGAACCTCGTTTGCTAATGTAAACACACATATCATGATCATTCTTTTCATTTATCTTTTGATGAGAAATATGAATATTGAATATCAACAATAAATCAAATGACTATGTGTAATGTGAAAGGGGGTCATTTGTAGTGACAAACTAACATAACTATTAATTGCCTGACTTTACAGTTTGCAGTGTTTTAACTTCTTTAAGTTCCTTTTTTTGGTTTCAGGGATCGCGGTTTTACTTTTTTTTTTGGTTCACTCTTACACCCAATCACCAGCTGCACCGGGCAGCTGTTTTCAGCAAAAATGCTCTGATAAACTTTCTGTACACCACCTGCCCTGCACTGAACTGCAGACAGTGTCATGGTTTGCCATGGCAGACACTTATGGTTAGTTTGTTTGGATTTTGTCACTTCATGTTTTATTTTGTAGTTGGTTTCCTTGTGTGTCTTAATGTTTTTACTTCCTGTCTTGGTCCTGTTTTTCTGTGTGGTGATTGTCTGCCCCGCCCTAATGTGTTTCACCTGTGTTCAATCACCCTGGCCTCCCTTGTGTCTATATAGTCTCTGTGCTCCCCTTTGTCTGTTCATGTCTGGTTTGTCCTCGGCCTGTTCATGTTGCCTGTTCATGTCGGCTGTGGTATCCCCTGTGTCTCCGGTTGTTGTTCCTTGTGTGCCCTCGTGCTTCGGTTTCCTGTTCTGTCGGTTCACCCGTTTTGTAAGTTCTTCAGTTAATAAACTTTTTGCACCTCATTCCCCTGTGTTGGCTGCATTTGGGTCCAGCCTTACCCGCACCGGGACAGACAGACAAAGTTAGCATCCAGCTGGTGAACATGGTGAAACAGAATCAGCAAATATTTCTCTATATGGAGTGAGTGGGGAGCAAAAATAGAATTACAAGAAGAGAGACTATTCTACTAACATTTGTTGGGTGGCCAGAAATTCAACCACATGAATGCAAATGTTGCATCATGTGTGCTGGAGGTCAAAATTTGTAATATTAGCTAACTTGTTAGCCACAACAACTTTAAAAAGTGACAATGTGTCAGTGCTGTGATTACAGCTTGCTCTGCTGCACCAAAGAACCCAAAATAATCAACTATGCTGCTTTTAAAATCATGTCCATGTATGAATGCATCAATTTCCTTGTGCTGTCTTCCATTTTTAAAATTCAGTTTAGTATTGAACAATCATAAAACTAGGGGGCTTCCCAGAGTACATTTTAAAAAGAAATTGGTGCAGCAGGAGCTGATATACCGTCACATTTAGTATTTTACTCCCTAGTATGGGACAAGGCTTCAAAAATACACTTCCCAAGATGCAACTTGATAGCATCTCTTCGTTAGGACCCTCCCTGTGTCATAAAAAGCCAACATCCTTTCAAATGCCACAGCACTTCCACTTGAATAAAAAATAATGGAGGATGTTTACTAAAATACGTAAAAGTAGAAAACAAAGCGACCAACATTCTTCCTGAAGTTTACCAACACTTTGATAAAGCCTGCGTCTCAATGCAAGAGTGTTTCTCGGGAGTGCAATAACAAGTGCTTTGCTGCTGAAAAATTTTGTTAGAGAAAGCAAGTGAGGGGGGGGGGGGTCGTCTTCCAATTCACAAGCCAACAACAAAAAATAAGTTCAGAAGTGCACAAGTGGAAGCAGAAGATTTGAAAACACACTTAGAAATAGAGCTTTGATGTCAGACTATAAGACTCCATGGCTGACGCTGATGTACTTAAACTAGCTAGATTAGACTTGGCGTCACCAGTCAGTGAAGAACATCAACTACTTCAAACAGCTTCATATCTGACCGGGGTTTGCCCCATCTGTCAGTCTGTGTCTCTCGCTGCCCATTTGCCTGCCTCAAACTGAGATGTGTACTTTTCCCAACCCAAACACAACGCCCTCTTTCTGTCTGGCTTTTTTGGCTTTGTGCCTTTTTTGCCGGTGAGGTGGAGACACAGCTTCTCCATCTATCAGCCACCCTTCCATCTCTGCTCGTCAAACTTTACGTCTCTCAGAGAGATTTATGTGTTTACTCCGCTGAATGAGAACGCTCATTTTCAGTATCACCTACTCTGCATTTCAGAGTTACACACCTTCAAAAAAAAAAAAAAAAAAAAAAACTCTCATAAATGCCAAATATTCGCTGTTTGAAGTTTTATTGATTTTCTCTGGTTTATGTTTGAATATCTTTTCAACTGTTGGCTGGACAAAACAGGCAATTTGCAAATATCACCTTCAGCTCTGAGAAATTCTGATGAGCAGTCAGGCCCCTTAAGGAGCTCCTTACGAATACTGCCTTGCTCAAGGGCACCTCGGCAGGAGCTGCTTCTAATAAACAAGCCACAGTAGCCAAAAGCAGAGTCATTACAGTCTCTTGGCTTTCTCAAATCTCTCAAAACTATTCTCCCGCTGCCTCAGTTTGGGCCCAGGCTAAATTTCAAGATGAGGAGATTAGAGAATAATATGGCCGAGTTATAAGGCTATGTCTAGCCTCACTAATTTATTGAATAATGTCAAGTCCAGAGGGCTGCAATTGAATGCCTGTTAAGAATCTTGTTTACTTATGATTTTATTATATTATTTCTGAATTTCAGAACAAAATGTCCTAGTGTTTATTTATGCATATATCTTGTTCGGCAGCTGGACAATACCTAACATTTGAGAGGTCTGGCCTGTTAATAAAAAAAAATTTTGGTTTGATAGAAAAATATATCATAATCATATTTCTATATCAACAATGGTCTGTAATAGGGGCGTGGAGTAGCTCAGTTGGATGATGTGTAGAGGCTACAGGCCTCGCTGCAGTTGGCCCCGGTTTGAGTCCCACATCGGACAGCCCTTAGCTGCATGTCATTCCCCCTCTCTCTGCCTCCCCATTTCCTGTCTCTCTCTACTGCACTATCAATAAAGGCACAAAAAGCCCAAGAAAAAAACAAAAAAAACAAAAAAAACAATGATCTGTAATAGTGATAAATTCACAAAACACTATTACCCAACTCTGCAGTTTCCCTCAGCTCTGTGGCCCATTTTAGCATCTTTAGGCTAACTGTTTTGGTTTTATGTCCCACAACTTTACTGTTTTGATTTACTCTCACTCTCAACCTCACCAGCCTTGTTTCTAGATGTAGTAGGCATCTCTGTTTGCAGCCAAAACAGCAGTTTAGCTCTGATAAACCCACTGTACATGACCTGCCCAGCACCAAACAGCACAGAAGAAAGAGTTAACGGCTAGCTGTTGCATTTAGCTTCTGAAGAACCACATATTTCCCTCAGGAGTTAGTTTAAAGTGAAAACCAAGCTAAAAGGAGTGTGAATAATGAACTTAAATGTATTACATGGACAGAAATACAGCTCAAAATAAATGCTAATATTGCTTCGTGTGTATAAATAAGCAGATGTTTGCTAACAAGTTTGCTAGCTTAACAGTTGATGACAGTGTTGTGTTTACTGCTCCTTTCCGCTACATCCAAATAGCCAAACAAATATAATTTAGGTATACGTAGCAAAAGCTGAATATGGTATCTACACAGGCAATAAAAATGTTCACACAATACCATGTCCTGTTCTTACAACATATAAAATTACTCCAAACTACTTCCTTGCATCGATGCTAAGAGATATAAGAGCAGCCCATACAGTGGCACATCCTGGCTGGCTCCAGAGGGAGCGGCTTTATCGTGAAATATACATCACACACCACAATACACACAGTGCAGTGTGTGTGCCTCTGTGTGTCGGTGAGGGAGAGTGAGTGTGTCAGTAAAAGCACATCTCATTACTGGCTTCCACTGCAGCCACAGTTAAACAGCATGGTGCCTGGCTAACCCACATAACACTGCACATACAGAACCATCTCTGCTGTATCATCATATCATATCAGGTTAGGCTGCTCCCTCATTAGCTCTCAGCCAGTCTCTTCAGCTCTCACTGTGTAGAAGAGTTTAAGCAGCAGTAAAGGAGGGAAAACGAGAGAGAGAGAAGCAGGGATTCACACCACTAATGAAATAGTTTTCAGATTATTGTTTCATTTAAAGTGGAGGCAGCTGGAGTGGGGTGTTGTGGGGTTTGCAATCCCAGAAAATTAGCAGGTTTCATTTCACATCGTAACTTGACAGGTATGATTCATGGTAAGGCAGGCTTTTTTCTTGTGGATATGGAGTCTGCCATCTTCAAGTGTTTCGTCTGCTCGGTGAAAATAGTGTGTAAAAGAGAGAAAATTAAAGAGACCGAGGGAGACTGAAGGGACTTACCACCCGTTCATGGTGAAGTCTCGGTAGAGCATCCTCTTGCCCACCTCCTTCCTCTGAACTCTCCGGGGAAATTCCAGGTGCGTGAACTCATTTCCTAACAGGTGAGGCTGCATGAAACCCTGGAGGACAGACAGTGATGGTCCTCGAGTCAATCAAGCAGCTAAATGTGTGGCAGATTTGCAGATAAAATGAAAATCATTTTCCGTCACTTTGGTTTTTTGCCCTTTGTCACTTCACTCAGTCTGGAGATATGATATTGCAGAATTAAAATTCTGCTGACAATAGATTGGTCACTTTTCTTTTTCTTTTTAAACCTAGACACAACATAAACAAAAGTCCAATGAATTCATTTATTGGGCAGGCACTCACAAATTTTCTTCTTATTGTTTTCAAGGTTTTATGCATTAGTGGCTGTGCCAAAGTATTTGTCAGGCTCTATTTCACTCTAAGTCTGTGGTGAAGGAAGATCAGAACTTTTACTGAAGTAAAAGCACCACAATGTAAAAATACTCAAGTAAAAGTCCTGACTTGAACATGTTACTTGAGTAAAAGTTTGTAAGTATAATCAGGAAAACGTATTCAAAGTAAAAGTACTTGTAATGCAGAAAATTGTCTCCTGTGACTCTTATACTGTTATATATTAATGTGTAAGCAGCATTTTAATGTTGTACTTGGTTAATTGTTCACATTTTTAACTACTTTATTGGCTTTGTTCAACCTTTACTCCAAAACCGATTAAAATCATTAGGAGGAAATGTTTCAGAAACTGATCAGGTCATGTAGAAATTCCAAGCATTTCCTGGTTCCAATCATCAAATCGCTGGATAGCACAATATTTCCTTCTAAATGGTGGCAGAACAGAGGTGAAACGTATCATAAAAGTACCTCAAATTTGTACCAAAGTACAGTAATCGAGTAAACGTACATTGATGAAGTTCTGAGCATTTGTCTGAACATCACTTTTGACATGTTTATTCATTAATTCAATGAAAAACATGGAGTTGCAGAGGTCTGAGTCACTGTCTATAAAAAGGTCAGTCACAGCCATCTATTCTCAGCTGATGAGCTTGTTGTGCATCCTCACATTGGCTGCATTTCCCCTGTTGCACAGCTCTACAGGAAACTGACGGACTTCAAATGCCACGCTGAGTGTGTTGCTTGTCGTGCGAACACAGTGAGAAACCACGGCCAACAACAACACTGTGTGACTAACCTCATAGCATATCTGTCAAGACTTATATTATAATACTTTCAACAGAAGACGCATAAAGACGTAGAGGTATGTTTTTCTTACCAGGAACTGGAGTCGCTGTCGCTCTGATTCTGGCGTGAACTCTGTTGACATGGGAACGATCTCATTGTCTCTGATAATGATAGCCCTGCAGAAAAAGTCGGAAAAGTAACGTAACCTTGTGCACACGCAACCGTACAATCAAAAAGAACAAGCAGCTGTATTAGTTGCACCTCCTATCTCTGCCCCAGCATGTTGGTGCACTTCCATTTTATGTCTTTGGGAGCCCCCGGGTGCACTGCAGTGTAATTAACCCTGCGTCCTTCACAAACCATTTCATTTAGAGGGGATGAGCACACACACCTACTGTCACCTGCATTCCCAACGTATAGTTTTCCTAGCAGGTAAACCACGGTGAGAGCCGTGCATCCTCCTGTGATGTTATACACTTGCTTCTCCCTCTCGATCTGGGCGTCCTGGGGGGTGGGGAGGGGGGGTGAGAGAGAGACGGTTTCTTCAATGAAGCATCAGTTAAGACGACGACACAAAAACAAAAAGGTCATTAAAAACAAAACCCGCACTGTCAGCCGCCCACGCAGGCAGAAGGAGAGTTTAAATCCACGGTCTGTGTCTTTTTCTGTTCAGTAACTCCGACACAGACAGTGAGCGGGAGGCAAGGCTGATAAAATTTGATCAACTTTTCAGAAAGGCAGATGATGCGTGGGCATGGTTGTAACTATCGATCGGTTTGAACTGAACCTCTTGTTGACCGTGTGTCGGCAAACAAGTGCCCGTCGTGCATGAATAATGCAGACAGTGATATGTGAGAAGGTTTCTATCTTGACTCCGGGTTTAAGGAGCCTTGTGCTGGCTGTACAAGTGCACACAGTCAAGAGTGCAGTTATTTTTCTGCTCGTTTTGTAATAAATATTTATAGTTTTTATACTTAAACTCCTCCTTATATGCTATTTCTGTCCCTATTTTAATACAACCGGGACATAATCACATGAATTTCTCCCAGATTTACAGGTCTGTGCAGAAACCCTGCAGACAGAGCTCTCTGATGAGCAGCTTTTTTCCCGCAGGTGGATTTCTTTCTGCAGAGGCCACAGCTTTAACTGACGCAGCGATCGTCTTCAACAAAGGATGTCAAATCAAGTGTAAGACTGTTTCTTTTCACAAAACGGAAAAGGTGACGGGGGGTTGATCTTAAAAGAGCTTTCGTAGTGATTTTTTTTTTTTTTTTTTTAGTCTGGGTTCCACAGGGTACAGCTTGAACAATGTGTGCTGCTTTCCATTGCCATCTAGTGGTAATGCTGCATACACTGGCTCATAAAGACATCTCCTCTCAAAGCACTTTCAAAGAAGCATACAATACAAAGCAGAGACGGAAAATGTCAAGACAACACACGCAACTGAACGGTATAAAAGAATCCGTTCCGTTTCGGAGCTTTAATTCATTCTCTTTGGATTCATTTGGGAAGACACAAGAGTCGATTTCCTGTGACTATTTCTCAAACGCCTTTGATTCAAAAGCAAATGATTTGAGACATATTGAGCAAGATGCTGCTGCGACAGAAATCCACGGTCTAATGTGTACGGTTGAGTGGTATTTAGCCAGGAGCCATCTTTTCATAAGCCAGCTCTCTCGACGCCAGATGCCAGTTTGTCTAGATAAACTGTGAACAGAGATGCTTAAGGTTGTGGTCCGTGTGCATCTCTGCAAAGTGTGTGTGTGTTGGTGGAGCTTTTGTTTATCTGTACTTACATGCATATGTTGGCTCCATCATCTATCTACATTTCCATATCTGCTCGGTATCCATGTAAATATTTATTGCATACACAATGGTGGTGTGCTGTATGTGGGTGCTGCAGAAACATCAAATTTACAGGTGATGCGTTTAAGTGTTGATTGACAAGTGAGATGTCTTTCAATTGAGCTGTTGTGAGGATTTTTATCCGACTGACAGTACAACACTCGTGGAGAGGTCCGCTTCATTTAATTATACGGCATTTAAAAAGGATAATTACTCAAGGACTGAAGATGCATCTCAGCAGATTAAAGCCAAGTCAACTACAAAGAACATCTCAAGTGCGACTCATCTTTTTTGACCCCATCTTATTGCTTAATCCTGACCTCTGCCATGTTTTTATGTGCCTCATCTTCAAAGCAAAGCTGGTGAAAGTCAGTACAGACTACGGAGAGCAAATTGTGTAGAGCCGCTTTTATTATCTGTGTTTCTTAAGTCGATTAACTAGCTGTAAAGAAAATGTCAGAAAGCTGCTTCCATATTGAAATGTTTTGTTTTATCTCATCAAACCCAATGATATTCAACAGACTGTCGAGAAAGGCTAAAGAAGCTCACAAATATTCACATTTGAGAAGCTGGAACCACAGATTTTTCTTTTTTTTTTTTTTTTGCATAAAAAATTACTTAGAAGATTAATTGATCATCAAAATTGTCGCAGATTAATTTGCTGTCATAATCAGTTAATTGACTAATTATATCACTGCATTCTGAGTGAATGAAACTGACCAAGGCCGTGGGAAAAATGTCACCAGACCCATGAAAGTGTCTCATTGCAAAGTGAGTAAGACAGACAGACTTTTTTTCATGCCAGATATTTTGACTTGTTCCTGTAATAGGAATACAGCCGCTATTAGTGTTATCAATCACACTGTGCATTCCCTGCCATGATATTTCAAAATGTCAAACCAACCTAAAAAACATAATGTGCATATTTTTAGAGCGGAACTTAGAATAAAGGCTGTAAAAACACAGGTGGTAAAAATGCTGATGATAGGTTCGTCTGTAACTGTGAGGTCAGACAACTGATCCCTGCAAGAGGATAATGAAAACTTTTCTGCAACCTTCACAGGACATTTCTCTACATAAAAGCATCAGCCAAAATCCAAATGTTAAGTAATGATCCATGACAGAGTGACGCCCAGTGAGTGTGAAAGCTTTCAGGACCGATCAGGATGAGCGGACTCAGATACTGCACAACGTGACTTTGCAGCTGTCTCTCACCATCTCTTTGAAGGCGTTCTCTACAGCTCCTATCACCAGGCTCTCGTGCTGGATCTTCTTCTCTGTGAAGAAGCGAGGCGGCGGCGGCGGCGTGCTGCACGGGGAACCAGGAGCGCCCGCGGCCCCGCGCAGCGAAGCAGCCCGGGTAAGGGCGCGGTGAGGGCCTGGGATGCTTCCCTGGAGGTAGGGGTTGTTGTCGGGCTCTTCCCCCAGCACAGTGGGAGGTGGGTAGGCCAGGTTGCGCAAGATCTCAATCACGGCCTGGAGCTGGCAGGCGATGTGGTGCTGCAGCAGGCGGGAGGCAACAACCGCCGCACCTGAACCAGCGTGACCATCGAACAAGGCCCAGTAGTGGAACACCAGTCCTTCACTGTCCTGTAGACACAATATACAAAATATTTATTTATTTTATATCGAATGATCAGTGCATAGAAACACAGGAAATTAGGAGCAAAATTATAGGTTTATAATTTTTTAAGCTCTTCAGGGAAAAAATTGCAATTTTCATGCAGAGGATCTACAGGAAGATCAGCAACCAGAGTCAAATTCACCAGTGGTGTTCCAGTTTAACAGAAGAGTGTCACTGGAAAACATCACAGACTAATATCTACCGACACACACATACAGAAAGAGCATTTCCATGTCTTTCCAGAAACATGGCTCTAAACTTACACCACACCCAGATAATATAAAACAATGAATGTACTGTAAACTTAGCTGAGGTCTCTCCCTTGGTCACATAAGTGATTAAACATATAGTCATGTAATGAGACACTGTTTTAAGTTCATTTTTGTGTTATGTGTAAAGCATCACAAATAGAGCAATGTGACAAAATCATACAGAAACCATCCTCCAGCTCGTCACACCATACACAGCTAAGATAACGTCTTTTTCTATTTTATTCTTTTAATAGTTTGATTAGATAAAGGTGAACTAATGCTGCTGGTTGAACTTGTGGTACGCATGAGTCATTATTGAGAGGAGAGACCCGGGAGAAGACATCATGACTCATTCTGTCCATCTCATCTCTTCATTTCTGTGTGTAGGGAGGGACAGCACAAGGCTTTCTCTCAGGCCTTTGTCTGCTTGGTATTACCTGACCTTCAATACACATTCTTTATCAAATAAAGTCCTGTTTTCAGCTGATGCTTGCTATGAACCGATAGAGAGTCACATGAAAAAGATCACTTTTGTGCAGACACCTAAATATGAAGTTACAGCTAGCTAGACTCGTTAGCTTAGCCAAGTTTGGAAACTGTGCCTCCAAGCACCCGTGAGCTCAATAATCAACAAATTATATCTCACGTGTTTAATCTGTACAAATTCAAATACACAACCCAGTGTAAAACCACGAGTTCTTCTTGTTACTCACTTATGTATGTTTCCATGTCTTTATACTAAGCTAAGCTAACTGTCTCCTAGCTATAGCTTCCCATTTAACAGAAAGATGTGAGAGCAGCATCGATCTTCTCGTCTAACTCTGGGCACGTAAGCTAGTAAGCATATTTTTCACAATGTCAAACTATTCCTCTTCTTTAAATTGTGCATTTAGAAGGGAATATTTCATGTTAAAGAGATTTAACCACATTTTTAGGGGCTTTAATGTGAACATGAACTCCAACTGTTAGGTAACTGCTCCCTGTGTATGCCTGTGTACAAAACTACAATATATGTGCACCCTGCATATAGCCTGTGTACATATAATTATACATTCAATTATGTGTGTTACGGCAGCATGTGTTGGTGGTACTGTCTCCCCTGTAGCTCCGCCCAGGCTGTTCCTGATTACTCCATGAGATGCACCTGGCCTGGGAATGAAGAGTTAAAGGCTCTGGTGTCAGCGTCAGAAGGCAGAGGCTTTTAGCATGGGGACTGCTGGGCTCGCTGTCTCTCAACCCGGGGTTTTTGTTGTTGTGTTCTGATTTGTGTCTTTTGTAGTCTTAATTTGATGTCCGGGTCGTTTTTGCATATTTATGTTAAAGAGGACCACGTCTTGTGTGAACAAACTTCGGATGACAATATTCATAAATTGGAATATTTTTATAAGAAACCCTTTTGATTTTTTTTATGTATGGACACTTCCGGACTAAAGGAATATAAATAATATTCAGTCGACAGGTAGGGAGTCTCCACCGCTTCACCTCTTGCTGGTTTACAATGCCATAAATCTGAATGAATTTAACGTAGTGGGCATACTTACTGAAAAATGAACTCAGCGGTTAAACTGTGGATAACTTATCTGCGCTAACGAGGTACAGTATGTCAACACTGACAAACGTTTAAGCATTTATATCTTTTCTATGCTGCTTCTTACTGACATGATCATAACAATGCAGAGCGACGGGCTGTGAGGCTGAGTCCCCTGTTCGGCCACATCAAGTGTGAAATACAGAAATAACCGTTGTGAAAATGAAGCGTCTAACTGTGCGTGGTTTCTGAAGCAGTCCTCCTTGAAATGCAGGTTCATACTATAATGTTTGGAGCAGTGGAGAACAGTGGAAAAATTAAGTAGGTTTCTGCAAGAAATTAAGACCACTGTCTTTTCAGCATGGCTACAAAACTAATGAAAACTCTTCACCATAAGTAGTTATGTGCTGTGCCTTGTGTGGGGGGTGAGCCAAGCTTGCAGGTGGGCAGCACCAAGAGAAGTATTGACTTCAATAGGACCAGTAATGTCTGGACCCCAACGAGGCGTATCATACAAAGAGGAAAATTGGGTTTTTACCCTGACAGAGTTACTCCCTTTGATGTAAACTTCGATCCTTGTGACTCTGGAGACCATTTAACTGCACACAAACCTACATAACACACTATAAGTAAGGAAAAACCTTCAGAAATAAAACCCTCATTATTTTAGAGTTGTCTTGTGAGTCTTGTTTGGGTCACTGGTAGGTGTGTTGTGCATCCCTTAGGGCCGCACAAAGGTGGGGCGTAACAAGTGTTTGTTTGTGTTTATGTGTACACCCACCTCTCCCGGCTTGCTTTGCTCCATGCGGAGCCCGAGTCCCTCTCCGTTGGGCAGGGAGTTGCGTCTCTTGGCGGTGGGGGTCTTGCTGGGCGTGGAGGGAGGGCAGTAGCTCATCGGCCTCCTTCTGGCCACTACCACCTCGCAGCATGCCTGGTCCTCATTCAACGCACTCTTACCAGCATTAATCACCCTGCGGGAGGAGGGAAAGGAGTGAGCATATTATATATAGTCTTAGAGTCATATTTTAGGCTACAGCCATTCAGGCGTCCTCTTACATAAAAATATATTTGCCAATATACTTTTGGCATTCATTGCTCCAGTTAAAATTCTGCTACAAGCAACAGATGCACCAATGGCTGTGATTAGCCAGTCTGACAGCTGTGGTCCAGAACAAGCGTTTGAATGAAAGCCGACCTCAGATGCTTTTTATCGGATGAAACGGTGCTGCACTCTTTCATGGTTATTATGGCTCACTGCAGGATCACAACAATTAGTCAGAGCCACAGCCTGAGGTTTCTCTCTTTTCACCCAGTGAAGCAGCTGGCTTCGTATGTTTCATGTTCCCGATGAAGATCAAACAGAAAGCGCTTGTTTGTGGTACTGCTCTGCTGGGAGTGTCCTGATGCCTCGGGACAGTCGCTTCTGGGTGAATTAGTGTGTCTTTGTTTGTGTGTGAGACTGGACATACACGTCCACAGGTGTGTGTGTGTGTGTGTCTGTGTGTATGTGTGTGTGTTTGTGGTTATGTTCAGCTTTATTTGTCCATCATCTAAGGAGACAGACGACAGACCACAAAGAGAGATGATGCGATGACCCAGTAACAGTTAAGGCCAACCACACAGTAACTATGTGGTTTTCATAAACATAATACGATGTCTTTATTTCCTGCTCTGCCACTTTTGTCCATTTTCTTGTGTTGTCGTCACATGTGGAACAGGAAGCTACCTGTTATCCACTGCCTACAATCTTTATGTGATATATGAAGAAAATGCCCAAACAATTATCATAGTTTTTTTTTAACCATGCCGTGACTGCACACTGTTAACATGGCTATGGCCAGTACACTCAGGTAATGAGTCAAAGGCATACGCGCAGCTCTCAGAACATTTTGTGGTCAAAACTTTCTAATTCTTTGGATTTGTCAAGTTTTATCTATTTAGTTGACTATTTTATTTTATTTTTTATAATTTATGGGCTGATAGGCCACAGGCCAGCTCTACATTTGGGAACTCCTTCGTGAGTGAGTGATGACATTGCACCATTGGTCGGATGGCCAACGTGGACTTTTTCCATTGGCAATAGCCTATTTATTTTTATGTTGACAGCATGTGGTATTTAATTTTTTATTAAATATTGAAATCTAAGTCAGGCCTGGCCAGGTGGCACTATCCATGGTACTGAAAGGGGGATTTAATTTTGACATGTTGAATTAGCATTTATGTATGATTGCATCCCCCATGTGTCTGCATGAAGAAAGGACAAAGCACATGGTCAGTCTGGAGGGGGAACCTGTGCACACCCATACACAGTCCAGCCATATACTAGGTGTGTAGCAAGTCTTGTTTTAGGGTTTAGAATGATCATGATCAAAATGATGATTCTCCAGACTTTTACACACTGCCAGGAAATACTGATTTAAATGCATATGCAAAACTTTTCAAAATCATAAATACTGAGTCTTAACACTGGAATGACTCCTTAATATCAATCTTGGGACGGCAATGTTGGACTGGTTTATGACCGAAAACCTGTAAAACTAATAACATTAGATATTCTGCTATACTTTGTGTTTAGCACAAACGCACTAAGATAACAAACATGGAAAACATCATAACTGCTAAACATCAGTACGTTAGCATTGTCAGCATTGTGACCATGTTATCATGCTGATGTTAGCAATTCGTTCAAAGGTACTTAGCCTAAGATAAGCCTCACAGAGCTGCTAGCATGGCTTACTTAGGACTTCTGTTTACTCAACTGAGTAAACATTCCTGCATTAAAAATGACACACATAGCTTTTCGGTGTTAAATTAAACAAATTTGCAGCACTAATGCTTTTACTGGCCTTCTCAAAGTTCACTAAACCCGCAGAACAATAGCTAATGACAGCTGATGTGATAGGGCTTCCAATACTTGGCGAAGACGGTGAGATTGTGACGACAGCTCCAATGAGACTGACAAGGCCGACAGACATCTCCAGAGGCTGTTGTGCATGTCTGTGTTTGTGAGTTGAGAAATTGGCATGTCTATTTATAGACTCAGACTGTTGGATGTTTTCTGCAAGGCAGCATCATTGTCTGGTTCTTAGCCTCAAATGCTTGTTAACCCTAGACAGAAAGAGCTTCATGAAAAAACAATGAACAATGAAGAGAGCAGAGTGAGAGTGCATGCATGTACATGTGTGTCTAAATTCCTATGTATGTAAGAATATATGCATTTATGTGTTTTGTAATATATTTTAGACTTTCTGCTGTTATTTATTCATCATAGCAAATGTTTGTTGTTCTGATTTCTTATATTCATGTTGTGTGTAAATTAAAAACATTAATGTAAGTGAGGCACAAAGAGGAAGAGAGAGAAAATGTGTTTGAAAGTCTTGTGTTGCTGTCCGTTGCACCTGTCTGGACACCATCTGGGTTTCAAGACAGAGATGATGGAAGTGGAGGGACAGTGCTGGAAAGAATATCCTTGTCTTCTTCACAATTTGCAGCGGTTAAATGGGTGGAGACCACATTAATAAAGGCCCATTTATCTGACAGTGTAAAGCTGCAAAGAACCCTTTCAAGTTGAGTTTTTTCCGTGTGTATTCTTATGACACTCTTGTCTGATCGGTGTTAAAAAGTTACATTTTATTTGAAATCTTATTAAAGTCCATAGAGCCTCTGAAACCATGAATGTGTGCCCCACCTATACGCTCATGTTGTCTTACTTAGTCTAATTTGTTGATTTGTTATAATTACAACTGAAATGATTAGTTGATCAACAAAGTAATTATTCAAGTAAAAATGCCAATCATCTTGTGTACAGCATTTTTTTTATTCTTATATGACAATGAACTGTTGACCTTTGGGTTTTGCAATGTTAGACAAAACAAGCTATCAGAAGACTGCGACTTTGGCTTTAACAGACCAAACCATTAAATCAAGAAAATAATAGGGACACTGATGGTAAGTCATTTTTAACAATATTTTCCCTTCTTTGGAACAACCAACGTGCATTAAAAGAAAGTGTTTAAAAACTGTTTGCCATGGCTTGTGCTATTAAGGAAGCTCCTAAGCTAAAGCTGGCACTACTTTGGTTATAATGTGTCATTCATCATGCATGCATAGTATAAAAGCCATTATGTCTAGGGGGCTGGATATCACTCTGATTACTCAGCTCTGCTTTCAAACCTAATGTGTTACCACTGCAGCCATAATTACAGTGGAAAATACCCTCTCAGTCATTATGGCCATAAAACGCTATGACACATGGACCACTTTTGAGCTTGTTGATACACACAAGTCCAGGAAGCCTTTGTCGGCTTCATCTAATCTATTGTCAACAAACACCGTAATGAGATGACCTGTGTCTATGAGTACAAACATGTGCTGCTGATTGTAGTGACCGTGATAAAAATATGTTTATGTGAACTTTTGAACCATGAATGTAAAAACTGTGAGCAAAAGCAATTCTCATCTTTCATAACTACAGTGCATTTAATTTAATAATCCTTCTGTGTTTCATGAAAGGTGCAGCTGGTGCTATTGTGCGCTTGTGATTGGGAGTAATCCTGCAACTCATTTGTCCTCATTTCACCATTTGCAGGAGGGATGATAGTCATTTTATTTCCCTGCCAATCAAATTTTTGTTCCATTCGGAACAATTACCTTTCCTCCCATTAGGAACAAAACCTAATTTCCTCTCCATTGTCAGACATCTAATGCCATCTTTGTTTCTCTACCCTCAGCCACAGATTCTGGGCCAGACATTGGCCCCAAGGATGTAATAATTATTTGGTGAAGCACAATGGTTGAAAGCTTTGCCTCTGTTTAACTTGGAACATGAAGGGAACAATAACAGCGAAACGGCTACAAGTTAAATACAGAAACAGTGCAATCATGACCAGAATCCTGAAGAAAAAGTACTACATTAGGACTTTTTGGAAGACTACCACCTGAAAGTATGAGATAAGAAAATACAAAATGTGAGTTTAAATGCAATGTCAGAATGGATGGGTTTAGATATCTCCTTATGTAGTTCTAATGGGACTGTGAGACACATCAGTAAAATGGCGCATAAGCAGTTTACAGTGATAATGGTGAAAGATTAACCTCTAAAAAATGTTTGCTTTTTTTTTAAACAATGGGTCTTTGATTTTCAGACAGAGCTAGACAAATCACCTGCTCAATTCTAGCTGTGGACCATCGATTTTGCCCACTGAAATAACAACCGTTGCTGGCAGACATCAGCATCTAGCTAGCTAATTATGCTAGTGTTTGCTCCATCAGTCGGTTGAAGCGTCGTCTCTGACTTTTTAATATTTCTTCTCAACTCTTTAAAAACAAAAACCCTGTAAAAGGATAAACAAAAGCAAAGATAGTGAAGCTTCATGATAGTGTACTAAAAACTCAGAATAAAGCTACATGTCGTAGGCAAAAAGTCAGTATCCTCACCAGTTTTTGATAAGAATTCAGCGGCTAATTATAATTATAGGCCTACATGTATTAGCGAGGCAGGGGATAGCTGTTTACTGTTCATATTTTCAAGCCATATGTTTAACTTATTTCACTTACAAGAGAAAATGTCTTTAGGTTCAGGAGCCTGTTGTGTTTGGCTAACATAAGGCTACGCTAATGTACTCAAATCCAATAAAAACAAGACAGAGCCACTAACGTTACCCATCACTCTGATATAATAGCATCCAGGAACTTCCACATAGTGGGTAAATACTACACAGTGGATGTGTTAATGCAATAGGGCTTTTTTTAATGCTCTTTGGACTTTGAAGTAATGGTCGGTTTCTACTGTAGGTTGTAAGCTAGCTGGACATGCTAATATTGGCATGTTAAATTAAATCAGTAATTAAAATTAAAAAAACCTTATACAACCTTACAACCTAAAACACCATCCTCCACGCTCTATCGTTTTCATTACAGTCCCATTTGCATTCGTTCAACGTTGTTAGAAATCCAAAGCTTGACAGGCTATAGTCATTACCTCCACCAACAAGGTTATGTTTTCACCTGTTATAAGCACTGAACCAATTTACACCAATGGAGGGATGGGACATGGATCAGGGAAGAACCCATAAAAATTTTGGTGCAGATCCAATTAAAAAGGCAGATCCAGGTATTTTTTAACCACTTTCCTTAACATTGCAAGATTGGGCATTTTTCAACATTTTCTTCAATTTCTCAATAAATAATGCATGGATCTTGATGTAAAAAGTCACACATATTTATGGTCTTGAGCTCTATGACTTTGTACAGTTTGGTGCAGATCCAAACAATAATCTGGACCTGACAGACATATTTAGGTTTGTTTGGCCTTGTTTGGGTTGCGCTCTGTAGAGAGCCATTCTAGTTTGTTCTATGATTGGACAATCGTGGTTAGGGGGACTTCAACAAAAGATTTATGAAATGACTGACTTGTCTTCAAATTGTTAATTTAAAAAAAAATCTTTTAGGATAATCAATTCCCTGTTTGTTGTGAGTATCTGTGGTTGTGGGAAGTAAAGAGTAGCAGGGTTTGAGAGACTACGTTTGAGGTAGGAGAGGTGAAAGCCAAAACGGCTGCTGTAATGACAACACAGGAGGTTTTAATTACAGATAAATGCTGATACGAGCTGAACTCATTAACCACACCGGTCCCAAAGAGACACTTCATGCCAGCGCTGAGTGTCAGTGCGAGTTGAGTGTGAGTGAGAACTCTGGTTATTCACAGTAAATGGGTAACAGAGTAGCGTGCTAGACACACATATTGAGGAATATCTCTCAGTATTTCCCCAAATCCCTCAAGCTTTAGCTGTAATATTCTATTATAATCCACTGCCTGAGAAGAGAGGAAGAAATCATATATTTCTAATAGTATAAAAATGTCATTGAAAGAGCAACCTTACAAGATTCAAAAATTAAAATGTTTTCAAATGTAATCTGTTCTTGAATTAAACAGAATTGCATCAAGCGTGGAAAGACGCAACATAGCTCAGTGCTAAATAATCTGAACATGTTGATAGTGTTTTATTCTGCCTTGTGCCATTAACTATGCTGCACTAGCAATGTCATGAAGTAATGTTATGATGCATTTTTACTAGAAACTCAGTATAATGCTCCGCTTTACTTAAGGACACAAATATAACGACTGACATTTAAGTAGTAAGGAAGTAAAGGTGGAAGATTCACAGATATCTAGGAACAATTATCAGACAGTGGTTCATTAACACTATCGGTGGCATTCTTTGCTCATCTTTATCTACAGAGTAATTCACGAACTATGTGATAACTACTGATTAATTGGCAAAGTTCCGGATTTGTTCCTTGCTGACTCCTCGAGCTTTTGTGTACCTTATTGCGAAATGTCAGCGACACACATTCACGCTATCAGGGTGGAGTGAGAGATTTGTATCTAGGAATTCACTTTTGTGATACAGTAACAAGGTTGGGAAGGGATGCAGCGGCAGAAAGCTGCTATGTGTTTGTCATATCATTTAAGCTGACGTGTTCGACTGCAGCAGACACACAACCACAACGAGATGCTACAGTATATATATGAAATACCAATGGTGGTGAAATACCAACAGGAGAGACTGACTGCTGACATTTAAGTAAAAGTCATCGTAGTCACGCTGCACTTCTCGTACAGCAGCTGAGGTCGTTCTGCTGACCTTCCATCAGTATCACACGGCAACTCCCTGTACATTTATTATACATTTGCGGGGTGATTTATAACTTCAGAGAATCACTTAATCTGTTAAGAGCTCCCTGCTGTTTGTGGCACCCCAGGCTACCTCTTGCAAATCACTACAGTTAATGAATGTCCAGTTACGGCCACAGGTAGACACCTACCGCACACTGACAGGGCTTTCCTAAGAGCTCCATCAAGCGACTTTCAAAATGAGTAACTATATAATTTTTTTTCATTCATGTTTTAATATACGAAAAAAAACAAAAACATAACAGCTTTGGGTACTATGTACTTACAAAACAATCTGTCATATTCAGCTCACTCATCAAGGCTTTCAACACCACATCTCAGGGACACATACTGTAGCATGATGCTAAAAGTTATTCTTGTGCATCTTTTCAAGACTTACAATCGTGCTACACCTGAAAATGAGTTATTATTTTTTGGAGCATACCATCAGTATCACAGGGTTTTCTATCTTTTTACATCAGATTGTGGAGGAGTGTCACTACAAAGGTGAGATTGCTGTGCAAAATGTGGCATGATTACATAATCACAAAAGCTTCACTGTTATACTTCTGTATGTAGATGCTGATGGAGGCAGCAATGACAGAAACAACCTCCTCACTTAGTTGCATCTAAAGACTAGTCATCAGTCTGGACTTTGGACAGCCAGAGCAGGAGGCTGCATCTTGCTGAACCGGTTTGCTACAGTTTATCTAGAGGCTGGTGACATGCAATCACACACAGACACACAGCCTGCCATAAACTGAGCACAGTTGTAGACTAATACCCTGATGCTGCTGGGAGAGCGTGTATTACCTTCTTGCACGTGAAAACCAGCTTGACTGCCGTCATCACTTTAAACTGCACGCGATTTGAATGTGGTGGGCTACTAAAAGCTTGGAGGATGCGTGCAAAGGCTTGCCCCGTGGATTCAAAACCACGCAGGAGATGGATGCAGGTCACAACAGGTGCAGCTTGGCTCCAACTCTGGGCTTTGTATTTATCAGAGAGTTTATCAGCGCTAACCTATTGTTTATTTCAACCTGAGGATGAGCACATTTCTCAGGTGAAGTGCTGGGATGAACACCTACAACTCCTGGGCCTCCACAGACTGACTGACAGGCAAGATGCTTTATATCAAATACCTTTTTGATGACATTTGAAAGAAAACAGGAGCCGCTTTGAGGGCAGCAGCCGTCGGGGTTACTTACTCAGCGTATCCGGTGGCCCACGGTAATCTCCTGGTTTCCTTCAGGATGAGGATGGGCCGGGCTATGTGGTCCGCGGAGCACTCGATCTCATCCGGGGACAGGCCGAGGAACTCAGGTCTCATATATGGGAATTTCAGCGGCAGCTCGGAACCAGGGTTGCCCCCACCGCTGGAGCTGCCCCCGGCCATTATTCCACCCATGAATCCGGCCACGGCGGACTTGACCCGGGTGAGCATGTTGTTGGCGCGTCGCGGCGGGGTGTCCGTCGGCCGGTGCGTGGCGCCACGGCTCCCTTTCCCCGAATTCCCCCCCAGCTCGCTCGCGCTGGTCGACGACAGGCTCGATGGAGAATAAGAGGCTGAGGAGGAGGAGGAGGAGGAGGAAACCCTCAGATGATCACGGTTTCATTCATTCAGAGCGGAGACCTCAGCATCAACCGGAGGCCAGGGCGATGAAAACAGCAATGATGCTTTAAGTAAAACCCTGCACACCCCCATGGAGAGTCATTGATAACAGCTCGGCCGTCGTGAACGCGGAAATACACTGAAGATTAACGGGTCATGTGATGCATTCACGGATGCACACTGCAAAAAAACAAAATTTTCCATGGACAGTCTCCAGACTGCAATTATAAAACGAGTTTAAAAGCATAAATATACCATAAAAGGTACAAAACATGATATGCGATAAATCCCATTTTTTTCTACTATATGCCAATTGCAATTGTTGGCGAAATTTTGAGGGAACAACTACAACAGGAGGAGCGATGGGTTATTACTTTAAAACAACTCTTTCGCTGGAAACAGTAAACCACTTCAATGGAAACAAGTAAAATTGATCTATAATTTAACTGGTTTAAATTTATATCACCAAACAAGAATTCAAGGATGGAAAGGCTACATGACTCAGTGAGACTGACATTTCTTACAGTGCAGGATGAGCAAAGATTGATAATTCTTACAGAGCAGGATGAGCAGCTTACAGCAGCTGACAGCAGGTTAAAGGTAAGTCAGGCCCTATATCCGTGATACAGCCTATAGAGGAAATCTGAGAGGAAGCTCACAATGGAAGAAGTACTTGCCTTTGGAAAAGTAGGTGTTCAACAGATTATAATTTTCCTATTCCCTGAATTTTGGAGCTTGTGGTGTAGCCCCGAGGGCGTTTCCAAATCCAAAAATCATTTCACTCTGTATTCCCATATCGGAACCGTTGTTATAATTCTCTTCTACTGGGTACAGACACTCACCATCGTGTAGTGTCCCAATTATTTTGTGATGTCGCGAGGATTTGTTGTTGATTTAACAAATTATTTGATACAAGCTGTTTGACTCGTGCGTAATTACGTGTGGCATATTCCTCCGTTTTATGACAAAAGATAGTAAATTAACTGGGTTGATTGAGTTAAAAACTACTTTTTTATTATTCGTATTTATTATTATTATTATTATTATTATTATTATTATTATTATTATTATTATGGTCGATTGCCAAGACAAAAATAATGCCTTGGACACATATAAACATAATGAGATATTAACTTACTTTAAAGAGGGGTTATAACTTGTCTTCTTTATTATTTCTTAAAGTCCCCCTCTGATGACAATCAAGTTTTTAACCTTGTTAAAATGTCCATATGATGNATTATTATTATTATGGTCGATTGCCAAGACAAAAATAATGCCTTGGACACATATAAACATAATGAGATATTAACTTACTTTAAAGAGGGGTTATAACTTGTCTTCTTTATTATTTCTTAAAGTCCCCCTCTGATGACAATCAAGTTTTTAACCTTGTTAAAATGTCCATATGATGTTTTTATTATTATTATTTATTCAAGATGTAGCATCAGATGTTAGCTAGCTTTTTAATTCATTTAATTCATCCATCTATTTATTGACATTTATAACTCACATGGTATATTATTCCAGTGGAGGAATCCCTAATTAATGACTTACAATAAAAAACTGCACACTTACTGCTATAACATTAGAATGAATTAGCAACAGTTATGAATGCAGACTTTAGGGCTCACTTTGCTATTAAACTCATGGCTAATTATTGAAGGATGGGACTAATATTTACAAGTTAGTTATTATCACACAAAAACCTTACCGCCAATGTACCTGAGAGGTGTCATGACAGGAAGCCAGAAAGCTACAAGTATTGTAGTACTCACACAGTCCCAGTAGATAGAGCCATTACACAAAGCTAGTAAGACAACCAACAGAGCAGACAAGATACTAAAGGATTCTTTCATTCATTCTACAATGTTTCTTCAGGAAACACTCCAAACCAACTTCTGTGAAACCGTTCTTTTCATCTCCAGTTACTAAGACAATAAAGAGGTCCATCTTATGTCAATAGCTCTGTCTTTGATCTTATAAAGGATCAATCAATTTTCTCTCACCTCATGTTTGTCACTGAGGAAGCTTAAAAGAATCACAAGCTGGGCTAAGTGCCGTCTGCAAAGTAGTTAACGGCCTATTGTTTACTCACATGCCTGATACTTTGTGTGTGCGTCTATATCATTGACTTGATTACATGAAAGACTTTGTGTCCTCTTTGTCCCCTTAGGGTTTGACAAAGCAATGGTAACATAGCTGAATAATCACCACAGTTCAAATATTTGACCCATGTAACAGGGACACAAGAAGTCAGTGTGTTTTTAAAAATTTTTTTAAGGTGTATCATTGAGATGAAACAGTTGTCCTTTCCATGGTAAGGAGATAAAATCAGTTTTTGGGTCATGATTGTAACTGGCTATTGCAGTAATCAGTTTACTTGTCTCCACTCCTTTGTGGTTCTGCCATTTGATCATTGCACAACAGGGCATTTAAAAGAAGTGCAGTACCTGACTGTAAATGAACTGACTTTGCCTCTGATCTGACTTTTTCTGATCTGTAAGTGAGTGCGTCAAATAACCTGTGATTAACTTGGATGTGCTTGGAAGCTGAATTTGGACAACCTCTTCCCTGTCTCATTCCCAGCATTAGAGTGGTAGGAATTTTAGATGTTGCCTAAATACATTCCTGTAGATGATTTGTGGCAACCCTGAAAAAGTACATTTTGTCTCTAAAAGTCATGTACGCTCTCGTCAAGAAGAAAATTATTATGTTGTTACGGTTGGTTTGAGCAACGTTCATGCTCAGTATTATATGATAATTGTAATATGAAGAGTATGAAGAAGACATGGAAATCAAATATGAAATTCTCAATGTAAAAAAAATAAATAAAGCATTAACAATTTTGTGAAACATTTTTCATGTTTCTATACTTTAAAGAAACTGAATAATTGATTTAAAGCTACTATGGTCAATATATACATATACATATATATATATATATATATAACTCTGTGGTATAGTCAACCTGCAAGCTAAGTTCAACACTACAGTGTGTTGCCCATGTAAGGGCATGTTGTACAATCATGAAGCGAAGAGGAAGTGCTCTTTCTTTATTCAGAAAGGGGAGTTAAATGTCACAGGTCACGATCATAACAAACTAATGCCTTTGGACAAAATATTTGTCCTGTTGACTAATCAACCAAATGTCAAGAAATGTCACGCAAGTACCCACAGCCCCTTCCTATTTTGTTTTTTCCTGAATCTCAAAATTCAACCAGTAATTATCTTTCATTCAGCACTCCTATACTTTGCCCTGTAGTGTTCAACCTTCAAAAAAGGACTAAACTGGGTGAAAATGAACACTGAACATCATGTTTGTATCATCTTTCAGCCAGTCTTGTCTTGTCTCCTCTTGACTTGACTGATTAAACTGGATTTATTGGAATTTAAAGGTGTATTTACAGTAAATTACAGAAAAAGCTTTTCTCTCAGGAAACAGACAGTGTTTTGTTTTTTTAAAGCATGCAGTAAGTCGTAAATATTGAACTATTTTCTGTAAATCCTGATAGAGACTTAACTGCTTGTGCTGTTTGTGTGGGTGGGTGGGATGCACTGGTGACAGGGATTTTGTATTTCCACTTAATTGTAGTTTATTGCTATGCCAGTAAAATATATTTTTATGGTTTATGATATATAATAATTGCTAATTACAAAAAATAAATGAAGAGGGTAAGAGGATGTGCACTATGATTTTTATGACTTCAACCAGTCACAACAAAGCTCCGCCTCCACTAGGGAATATTTAAATCCACTCTGTGCTGGCTCTTCCTCAGTGCACTACACACTGGATATCATCACATTCAGGATACAATATACAAGAGAGCCGCCTCACCGTCCAACCACCTGTCAGCCTCCCAGCCGAGCCTCATTTGACCCTGCCACTCAGCCAGAGAGGAAGAGAAGAGGAATCTGAAGACCAAGAGGAAAAAATAACATATTACAAAACCCAGAGAAGCGGAGGGGAGGAAGAAGTCCAGTGCAGCCCCCTGAAGATGATCCTGTGGGTTGCCTTGCTGTCTCACTGTTGTTTGGGTCCGAATGGAGCTGTAGCAGAAAGCACAGGACTGGAGAGGATAGACACATGTGGCACCAGTTGTTCTCAGGTAAATCTGCATCCTTAGAAGCATTAACATCACATGACTTTCACTCAGGTTGTCACTTGACTCCTATTTTCTTATACTACATCACAAGAATTGTGATTAAGTCTACTACTACTACAGCGAAAAATACTGCTTCTCCTCCTTATTATATTGTTTCCAGTGGTTAAAAGAAATACACCCACACTTACAACAACACTGTTCTATTTCTACAGCAACGAAAATACTGTTTCCAGTGGTTAAAAGAAATACACCCACACTTACAACAACACTGTTCTACTTCTACAACAACTAAAATACACTATAAGCACTGCTGCCAACTTGTTTCAAAACTGTTTAAAAAGAAACCAATTTCAACATCGGTATTTTTTTCCTATACAGTTTCTGGTGACAGACCTTTTCAGGTAAACCTTAAGTTTGGATTTCCTCAGTTGCTCTCCAAGCACCAAGAGTCAACCAGTTTAATCAGGATGCAAGCACTCAAGCTATAAAGACGATTCCTGACACAGACACGACTCACCTCTTGACTCACTTGAACATTTGTATAATGACACATCTTTGCAAAGATGAACATGTATGCAACACTGCAAGCAACAAGCAACTGAGATCATCGTAAGGGAGGTGAGCAGTTGTCTAGTTCCTGTAGGGTACTTGACATTTGAAGAATCCCATACGGGCTCCTTACGTAATCATTTACTCGAACCTAAGGAGGAAACAGCTGCAGGTCTATGTGGATGGATAACAAACCATGTTTACTTTTCTCCTCCCTGACTTGAACGGACTCCCAAACACAAGCTGTGTTCACTTTCAAATCATTATCATCATTACCTACGACGTAATGTGAATGACTTCATATACCTTGTGGGACACTGAATACCGCTTGGTCTTTGAATAGAATGATGGATATAATTTAAAACAATGCTTCTTTTAAATAAAGCACTAGTATAAACATGGAACAACTGAGGTATTTTTATACACAGAAAAAACCGAGAAGCACCTGCTCTACGCCATACAAGTCAAAGCATACTCAGTCATCACTTGGTACAGGTAATGTTCACGCATTTCCTGGCAGATGATTAAACAAGGATGTGTTTCACAAAGCTTTGCAAGTGAGCCTTGGCAAATTGCACTCGATGATCCTAGTGATACACGTTGTTGGACGACTTGCATCACCTGTGTGAAATCTTATAGTGGTTCAGCTTAGCACAGACTCTTGTTGTGACTGAATAAGAATGGATTGATGATTCACATAATTTCACTGTAGTATAAATACATTATCACAGGGAAATAGGTTTCTTCACAGGACGGCGACAGACCGCAGCACAGGTAAAAACAAGTTGGGCTTCCCCCCTGAAGGAGCAATGAGGATGTAGAAAGCTCCTTTGTTCTCTTTGTTCAGAGTTCATTTATTGTTTAACAGTTCATAGAAGAGAATCACAGGGTGCTTCATTTGTCTGTCTCTTTATCTTCTCTCCCTGCAGGGCCTTCACTGCAAGACCAAGCCAGATTGTGAGTATAGACATGCACGGCTACTGTATCACACCTGCACTCATGCGTGTACACAGCACGATTCTGCACAATAACTCACCTAAGATTATGCGTGGCTTCCAGGAGTCAATATTGTCCGCATGAAATATTTTTCTCAAAGTTACTTTATCCAAAAAACAAAATTGTTCAGTGCTCACAACTGCTTTGAAAAGACAAAAAAAAAAGTCTATTGTGAGATACCGAAAAATTCTATTGAACAACATCTAACGTTTTTGAGGGTGTGAAAGCAGGATGCTCCATCTGTCACAAGGTAGAAACCTTTAAATACAGAACCACTCGACGTGCAATGAAAGATAAATATCTCATATATTTTTCAAACCGTGCCGTAGAACCTGCGTCGACAGGTTTGTGGGTGTCAGATTAAACCGCTGAACTTTATTCATTAAGCAGAACACATCAACAAAAGGGTTTGAGTGAAGGAGCAAACCAGATGAAGAAAAATTGCTTCTTCTTTTTTTCTTTTTTTTTTCTTGGCTGCCGAGGCTGGAGACTTTTTTCCAAGGAAAGCACACACCCCGAGAGTGATAGCCACAGTCGGACTCCGCAGGCACAGCATACTCAGACCTTGTGTATGACTGCATGCTCCCGAGACAGTACAGGCATACAAAAAAATGAGTTACATTTATAATGTTTTTCTGTGTAGATGTGTTCCGCCCTCCGTGTCAGAACAGTACCGAAGGAATCAACATGTCCTCCGTGTTCCACCACATCAGTCTCTCCACAGTCATGATGTGTGAGGGGAGGCAGAAGTGCTCACTACGCCTCAGAATCAAAACTCTTCTACAACTTACTGGTATGTAAATGCTTGGCTCAAAAAGAGACTTTTCTCCCACAGAGACCAATTTGAGCTCAGGCCAGGGTGAGACAGCTGCTCTCCCAGATTAACTCACTCTCTTTGTATGACTAACGGGAATGATATCTTGCTAGTAGTTACCAAACAGTTACTGAAGCCAGACTGTATCATGTAGATGCTAAATTTATTACGTACATTTCAAGTACATAAAGTGCATAAAGTGAATGCTTTAGCCATTAGTAGCAGGTTCAGTAAATGGTCAGTGCTTTAAAAAAAAAAAAAAAACTCAAATAACTTGGTCTGCATATTTTATTTTGTAGCATGACAGTACATTCTCTATAACTGACCTTTCCCACTCACAGAAGTTGTTATTCAGCTTATTTAACTTTTTCCTATTGAGGAAGTTTTAAATGCAGCTCTTTGATGACAAGCCAAAGTGGAACTTGTCAGAATTAGACATGGTTATCAGTGGTGACACATTCACTAGAATTTACAGATTAAGAGTGAAGGAAGTCTGATTTACAAAACCAACCACTTTCCATGTTCAAACTTCTTCTTTTGCCTTGTGACTGTGTCAGTCAACATGTTCTGTTCCTGATTCTGCCCACAACCGCCCGACCCGACAAGGCGTGTTCGAAACACTAACACTTGCAATTTAACAACCTCCACAAATTTCCTTACCTCTCCGGGGTGGAGCGGGGAAATCCTTCTGACTAACCGTCCACCCAGACAATAAAATGTCTGCATGACACTGACACTAATGCTAACTCATGCTGAAAAGCATTAATAGTTTTTGAATGGTTAACTTACTGTTACCATTTGACTTCTACTTTTTTCCCAACAGAGTCCATCCATGGTTTGTCTGTTTGCACCGTCACTGCAGGGATGATAGTGAACTGCCAAATTTTCAGCTTCACAAGATCGTCACGTGGAAGAATGTCTGGGCTGCAGGTACTGTTAACAGCCCTGTTGTGTTCATTTAATCTAGAGTCTGATGCAAAAACTTTTCTGTTGTAATCCAAACATGTACAACAATTTCCATGATGACATTGCTGAACATGTGACAGCTTATGTGTTTGCATTTGCCCATTTTAAAGGTGGAAGTTGAGAATGATTGCACTGAGGTTTCTCCGAGCCAACAAGTGCAAGTAATAGTCAAAACTGTGCCGAGCTACTGTGGCATATCCTGGACTGGCACCTACGAAACTCCAGGTAAGAACACGTGATGTATATTTGCACAATGCATATGCAAACACTCGCTGACAGGCACTTGATGGTGCGAAAACAGGAAGTACAGAAGCTGAAGTTGAGATGTATTACATAGTAAGAAGTCCATAAATGGTGATGTTTAATCGCCAAAGTGTTTCCTCGTAAATGATAGAAACAGGCAACATTGCAAACACTTTGACCTGCAGTTATGCTAAGATGAGGGTAAATGAGTCACACTAAGAAAATGTAGTGGTTGGGTATTATTATGCAAAAGTTAAAAACGCAGGAGTTATGTCACATTTGTCTTGCTGTTATTTCTCCCCCACGGCGACTTTTAGTCTTCTCAAGTTTTTCTACTTTTCTCCACAGAATGCATGATCGAAGATTTGAGAAGACATGTCCCAGACTGCATCAGTAAGTGCATTTTTTTCTTAAGCAAACTAGGCAATGCATTGATATGTGAAATATACAGTATTTTTGATTATTTTGAAAAAAGCCTTGGCTAGTTATGACTCCTCATTTCAGGATATATGGAGCAATCCTCTTCCTTTTAGTGTTGATTTATTATTGTAGACCTTACTCACACCCCCGAGAGTTCAGGTCATGACAACCACGCATTTTTATCAGTCATTCACTGTTTATTTTCTGTTATGACTGTTAATGTCTCGATGGAGCAATTTCTATCCTCCGTAGCTATGGTAACTAAGGTTTTATAGATACGGATGCTGGGAAAAGCATAACTTAGTGAGAACTGCCCAAATCCAATCCTAGTCAAGGGTGAGTGATGTAGGCAAAGGGCAAGAAACATATAATACTAATAAGGTAAGAACATGTGACAGTGACCAGGCTTAAGTAACAAATAATCTTTACACATATAGATTTAGACTATAGATAAGCCTTATTTAGGTAGGGTATGGAAGAGTGTTGTTCCTAGGAACATACGTGCCCTGTAGGACCGGACATCTTCGGAAATCAGTGTGGCACAGAAGATTTCAAACCACAGCGTGTATACTGTATTAGTCAGCCCTGTGCAATTTAATCCAAGGGGGATCAATCTTAATACATTTTAGAGACCTTAAGAGCTAAATGTACCCAGTGTTCAGAAACCACAACATAGGCGTTGTAATGTAGGCCACTTACGTGTACACGAGTTGAAAATCTTTTTCACTAACACTCACCTCCGTCTCTCTCAGCTGGCAGGCTATCATATGATGTAAACCCAGAGAGGAAGGAGCTGAGCGTCAGCGTGTCAGACATGCTCGAAGATCACAACTACCACCTCCGTCTGTGCTACAAGGGTTTCATTTGTTTTGGCACAGGGGCGAGCACACTGGTCAGTCCCTCTATTCATTGGAAACTAAGAGAATCAGAGAATTTGTTTTTGAAGATATTGAATATGAACTCAGGAAGGGTACAACACATGGTTAAGGGAATACAGAGTCAAAAGCAGCGTGGCTATACTCACTAATGATTTCATGTCAGAGTGTGAGAGTTATTGAAACCCTTCTCTGCCAAGTGTGACTCCAAAAGAAAATGTGGCTGATTAATTGTGTGACTCAAGAATCACCAAGAACCAGCCCAAGTGCACATACAAGCACATACACAAATACCAAAGAAAGATGAATTAATATTACAAAACTTTGTTTGTCTTTCAGATAAAGAAAGAGGAACCTGTAAAAGCTGCCACCCTCCTTTACTCCCGACCTTTGCCGTGCCTCTGCATCGAGGTAGGTCATAGGTTTCTGTCAACTCTCCATTAAGCACATAGGATCCGTTTCAGTGTGTCATAATTTCGGTGAAACATAACATTATTGATACTCATTATGCCTCACAGGGATGGTCAGCTGTGATGGATGCCCCCAGAGTCCAGGTCTGCCCATTCAAAGACCGTGAGTCTCTTGATCGCTTTTAGTCGCCAAAAAATTCAGTAGTAAATGGGGCTGTAGTGTAGTGTGCTGTAGTACTTCAAAACCAGTCCCTATACATGATGTGAAAGATTGCGACTTCCTCTCCCCGCAGGTCTTGAGGAACTGTGGTTTGGAGTCGCCTTTGATCCACTGGAGGAGACGCTATCATGGGAGTCACTCTGTCCGGTTACCGCTGTGGTTGCTTTGTGTCAGGAAAGAGAAGACGGCGTCTGTGAGGATCTGCCACATGCCTCCCAGAATGTTAGCAGAGGGAAGGTACGAGCCTTTAAAGTGTTGTTAAGGTTTCTGGCTGCCAGTGATGGCCGCTGATCACTTAAGCATTAAATCCAAAGGCTGTGTGCGTATGAGTCAACAACGCACAAGATTGATTGATACAAGGCATCCCAGGAATGCCACACAGAAAATAGACAGGATCCAGATTGTGTGATGGTAAAACAAGGAACTACCTCTGAAAACTGACTCATCATGGCACGTTATCAGCAGATAAAGGTGCTGCCAGGAATAATATATTATAATGAATTTGGACATGTCGTGGTGTTGTTGAATGTGGCTGACTGATCAGAATATAACTTGTGATGTCAGGTGTTTACACTCCTCTTCTTCCTCTATGACTAAACTAAGTTTATACTTTACACAGAGGACAGCAGTTATGACGACAGCAAGGTTTTTTTTAATTTTAATTATTTATTTGGTTGAATTTAAAGGTGCCATTAACATTCTGAGAGTGACGTCTGCGGGAGTTACAACAAGTCAAGTTAAACCCACAAGCAGCTTATACAAACAGCTGCTGAACTAACAGTACATTCGCATGAATGAAGCGACAGCCTGCGCACCTGAGAATCCTTAGACGAAAAACAGAGACTGAATTTACATCAGAGATCGTCAGCTGTTTCCATGTCACTTGAGAGGGGAATTCTCTGTTGATATAAAAATAGCCAGTGACGCAGAGAGTCTCCCATCTGAGTCCAGCTGACCTGAAAAGACAAAAACAAGCCTGAACCCAAGCAAAATGAGTAGTGCAGCGTTCAGTTAGTCTGATATAAACTTAAAAACTGCAGGCTTTCACTTGAGAAGTTGTGACACTGCTTCATGTTAATCAAAGTGTTATTTCATCTATAACTATTTTGTCAATCTTTGCTTTTCAGATAACATTTACTGAAGTGGATCCGCACCCTCAACTGTGCATGAAGGTAATGATTACTTTTCCCCCTTTGGCTCTTTAGGAGTGTCGCAGTAGAAAACCCATATCGCTGACATTTTTAGTGGTAACCTAGAGATTGCTCCTCACTTACATGGTAGAATTTAAGAACAAAGCAAAAAGATTTATTTTTTCCTCTGTTTTGGCGTCTGATTACAGTAAGATGTCCTTTCCACTGTAGCAACTGTGCAACATAGATTTAGATAAGAAGATTGAGTCTGTACACTACATACAAGACGACTGGTAGCAACAGATTTGCTATGCTTAGCGCAAATACTGGAAACTGGGGGAAAACGCTAGCATTGCTCTCTCTATGCGTAATGAAAGCCGCGCACCAGCACCTCTAAAGCTTGCTAATTAACAAATTATATATCTATATGTTTAATATGTACAAAAAATGTAGAAAAGTGTAAAAAAAAACAATAAGTTATGGTTTTACTGGGTTTTATGTGGCAGACTATTCCTTGGCTGGGCCAACCAATAAAGTCAACAACACAATAAACACAATACAAGAAACCCAAACACAAACAGTCCATCACGGCAAACCACGACAGAGCCAGGCTAAATGTTTGCCCAATTCCAGTCTTTGTGCTCAGCTAAGCTAACTGTAAGTAGCAAGCTAAGCTAACTGTAACAAGGGCTAAGAGTTTCCTGGCTATCTGCTATTAGGTAAAACATAACTGAAACAGCGCTAGCAGTAGGGTCAAATTACATACATACACACATAAAGGTGCCATGAATGTATTATCTAAGTCTGAGCTCGCAAATAACCTTAATCGTATTTCCCAAAATTGAGTCAGTGCACTGACGTTCATTTGTGTTCATTTCATGTTATTACATCATTGCAGCAGTCATATCTGCTCGTGTTACCGCTATTCCTTTGTGATATTGACAGTATTTGTAAAGACAATTTGATTAATGTAGTGGAGCGGTTATGAGGGGGAAGTTGTGTCCACACCTTAATCCATTCCTGCTAATTTCAACTGTGAGAATTCACTAGTAATCTGCTCCTCAAGCTGTTCACTGGAACTCTTTCTGGGAGCATATTATGACGTGTTACATAGGCTCTAGGAGGCAAAATCTCACTTAAATCTCTTTCTCAGCACTAATGGACACTTTATGTGATGTGCTTTTTACAACTGCTGCTATAATTATATCTTTTATCCTCTTCAGTTTACTGTAGGCTCTCAGTCCTGGACCAGGTGCCCCTTTGCTGGTAGGAGATTCCAAGGTAGACCTTTTTTTTTTTTTAAACTGATTATATTGTCAAGATAATGCAGTATAAAGCATTGTAGAATTGCTCATTATAATGATGAATGTGCAAATCATTTCCAGCATGGGAGGTCGGTGTGACAGGACAACAGGGCCATAAAGTGCTCAAGATTATGTCACAGATGACTGCAACATTTTCCGTGGGGCTGTGTGTGAAGTCTTCAGGGCCTGGTGTGTGCCAGTTGACCAAAACACACCCTGTACATGTGGTATGTTTCACACTCTTGTCAAGACAAACCTCATCTGAATGTATAGCAGATTTCAAAAGAAATTTGGTATTTGATGATAGCGGTGGAGAGCTCTGGGCCCTTTCTTCTAAAATCCAGTGGTGGAAAGTAAAGTGCATTCACTCAAGTACTGTACTTAAGTACAGTTTGTACTTACGTGTACTTACTTACACGTTTGTACATGTTTTACTTGAGTATTTCCATTTTATGCAACTTTATACTTCCATTCTGCGAGTAATGTACTTCCTAGTCCACTACATTTATTTGACAGCTTTAGTTCCTAGTTACTTTTAAGATGAAGATTTTACACAATGGATAATATAAGAAGCTTTTAAAATACAACACATAGTTAAAGATTCATCTTCTCATCTTCTCACATGGTTTAATTTCAATAAATGTTCAAATGATCCAATATCTCAACAAAAATCAACTTTGTTTTTTCTTCTTGACTCTCCCTTTAATCATCTCATGACTCCAGAGATTTATCTGGCGTTCCCAGCTACAACAGTGACATGCTGCTTACACAATGACGCTTACACTTACACAGTATTAATCATCTTCTGATGTCATATACAATAACATATCAGTTAGAGGGGCCCACCCAGTGCTTTCACTATAATACTTTTGTACTGTATTTTGACATTGCTTTATTGATGCATTTACTAAAGCAAATGATCTGAATTGTTCCACCACTGCCAAAATCTGCCAAAGCAGATTCACATCATTTTCATACTCACCAAACCTTTCAATGACCCCTTGTGGCCTGTAGGGATGCATGAAGGAGCTTTCACGACATGCTTGCAATGATAGCATATCATATTCTTGTGTATTTGCTTAGTGTTGTTTGTATTTCTATTTCTGCTGCTGGGATGCACCAACTTTTCTCTAAATTATCGTAACCACAATCAGTAATCAACAAAGCAGTTAGAGGTAATAAAACCTTAAAAATAGCATTTTATAATCTCACCTAGCAACACATATAAAAGCCATATAAGTTGTTCAACAACATGTTTTCCGGCACTATTGTTGCAGGAAACTCATTTGTAGGTCATGGTTGTTGATGAAAGAGACAGTAAAAGCAAAACAGACATGACAATATCTATAACACCTGCACAGTTAAGCTCTTATGGGTTTTTGGTTTCTTTTGTCTCTTTCCCAGGAGAAAAAGAAAGCTGTTGTCTTAAACCTGGCAGAGGAACTATGCAACGCTTGTGTCCAGGTATATTTGTCTAGTTAGATATTAACTCCTCTGAGCCAAAACTGTGTGTTCCGTTACATTTAGACTGACAGTGATTTTGAACGCTGTGTTTGGACAGGTGAAGAGACTCGGCGTGAAGTATGCTGCCACAGTTACGCACTGTCTTGAACAATGCAGTAAGTATGGTTTTTGGGCTACTGCTCCTTACAAACTGGGAGATGAACACTCATATTCTTTTCTCTTCTCTTGGGTTCATCCTGTGTGGCCTATATCTGGCTGGTCGCAACTCTTTCTTTTCTTTCCTTTCTCTGTAAGTAATCACAACCTGGGGCACTCTGGGTCAGTTTGAAATTCAAAGTGAAATGCAAAGTGCATTTTTTTTTTTTTTTAAGTGGTTTGAGGCAGAAATAGAGCTTATGTTTACTGTCTTGGAATGTCTAATGGGATAATCACAAATGCATGTACCTTTGAAGTTTGCCATAAATGGTTTCTTGGCACCATTTGGAAAAATAAAAGGATTCTCTGCACCAGCATCATTTACTCCATTTGAATTTGGAGTGCAATAATGGATGACACCATGTGTAAACATAAGGAGTCTGAAGAAAGTGAATCTCTGATGTGCTGTTCTGAGTTCATTTGCGGTACCGTTTCTTTCATATAAAACCCTATTGAGTGAGTGCCGTGTGTGCATCAGTGTATACACTGTATTGAGGGGAAGTGGGTTCCAATAGCCTTCTTCTGTCTGTGAAACAAAAGAAGATTTTGTCTCCGCCATCTTGAATGTAGCAAATCCCAACAACCGTAACTTCTCTTCACAGATCAGTCCTCACCTCACAGACGTGTCATTGGCAGTCGAACTTCTTTGGACTTGACCTGGGTCGTCGTGCCAGTGGGTGTTTGCCTTTCTGGCGTCATAATTACCGCTCTGGTGCTCCATGTGCTGTTAACCGGTAGGTAGAAAATTACACTATCAAGTTCAGGTGTGCAGTATTTTTCTTCTCTGCTGACATTCTATAATGTAAGCACTTGTACCAAAATTGATTTAGGCCCACTTTCAGCAGTCACCTTTCCAACCCTCAGACTTTGTTGCACGCTCCTGATAAGTAACAGGGCTGGACACTGGAGGAACTAACCACAGTTGTTACTTTTTCTAATGTTAAAAACAGTTATTATGTACTGTATTTTTGTTTCCCTCTCATTGATATCTGATTGAACTGCATGATGTTTAATGGTGGCTATTACAGGTACAAAACACACTGTGTCAGAAATAATTATACACTTGCCTCAGGTGATTACAGTTTGATTTATCACTGTGCCAGAACATGATCACAAGCTTGTGGCCTCCGTTGAACCTGTGCTGCATCTGTAGAAACGATTTGTGTTTGCATGGTGTACAACATTAGTTGTTTGATTATAAGACGGACTAGATATGAACTTAAAGCATGACCTCCTCTGTGAAACACTGGCGTACAGTAGGCAATGGCAAGTACTTTGACTGTATGAGGGAGTGCAAAATGCACAATGACTTGAATGAAAACCAGGCACTGAATTTGTCTATTGGTATATTTCCTCATCTGATTCTCCATGTTTTATTTCAGTGCATCAGAGGAGGAACCAAAAAAGATATAGAAATCAAAAGCAAATAGGTAAGAAAATCACCTCATTAGTTTTACTTTTGTTGTTACTTCCGTTTTCAAATAGCTCACCTACAGCTCAAACGTGACCCTATTATTTCTGTTGTTGTAGATCCTGCTTTTGACTGTGTGGCCACTGCATTACAAACTCACCCCCACGGAGGGATCCTCATACCTGATTCACTGCAGTGTGGGAACACAGAGAAGGCCAACTTAATCTCACAGTAACCAAAAAAGGAATATATGCAATGTTCAACCATAAAGATGTCAAAAAAAAACAAAAACATTTCTCTATTGAAAGTGGTGTACAATGTTTGGATATTGACATTGAGATATTTCATGTTGGTTAGTATGCTTGTTACATTTATTGGCTGTTACAATGTATTTTATTTGTCATTTTTTAAGTTAAAATATTCATTCATCTTGCAGCAAATTTTTTCTAGTTCTATTTTCAATAAAAAAAATTTAAACAAAACTATTGCTTTTTTTGAATGGTAATACAATACACAATAATACTGTTTCACAATATCTTACACAGCAATTCTATGTAATTTTTTGAAGTAATTTTCCATTCACCCTGTTCTCCTGCATTCGACACACCCACACTTTATCAAGCCAACTCCATTCACCTGGTCACACAGCTGCTCCTGATTACACTCACCCCGTATATAAACCCCAGCCTTCCAGTCCATTTCTCGGGCTGATTGCCTGTTGATGAACCTGTTTGGCCCCGACTTGCCTTTATTTATTTATTTTGTCTGAACCCTGGCAATCAAATCAGCCTTCTGACCCTGACTTTGAGAACTGCTTTTGAGACTTTGGGCTTAGTCTATATGTTCCTATGCTGGCTCATTCAGCCAGAGCCTTCAGGTCTACCAGGAAGATTTCTAACAGCTTTTTTTTTTTTTTTTGGATTAACCTGTCAGCTCCAGTTTCTGCCTTGGTAGAAATAAAGGTCTCTACAAACTGTTTTTGTTGTTGTGTGCTGGATTTGGGTCCTACACTCACCCGTTACACTGAGTCAACACCGAGAGCCTCCTCTGGTAGTCACCTTTGTGTTGTCCTGAATTACAGAATTTTTTCATCATTTTGACCGCACCTTGTAGAAGCCTCCTACCAGCCCCCAGAGACAATCCCCTTTGCTATTTAATCTTAGACAACAGTTTCTTAGAAATGAGTGTTCACTGAATTTCCTACATTACTGTAATTGCACACTTGTTCAGACAGGCAAGCATTACTGTGTGTCTGCCGCCACCCACCCCCCCACCACCCCACCACCCGCCTAATTATTAAAGCTGTTAATATCAATTTTTTTATAATTAACAGCGGTTGAAATGACCATACACAATGTGAAAACTATCACTTGTAGTGATGATCAGAGCTTAGATGGAAGGAAAGTGAATATTCATACATTCATCTAGGTGGACAGAGACATCAAGATGTTGCTCTCTATCTGCTGGATGTGCAAATAACTGTTCATAATAACATGTTCACTGTATCAACTGAAAGGTGATGGTAGCAGTCAGAAAAATCAACGACTGCAGGTTTAAATAAAAGCGCACAAACACAAAATAATTCACAGAGATGCACAGTTTTAGGATGAAAATGCAGCTAACTGTGTTTCCATAATTTCATGATCTATTTTAAAATTATGAAACATTCTGTTTGTATATTATTAGCATTTACCTGCAAGTGGATTATGTCTTATTGAAGAACTGTCCATTTGCACATTTTTTGTGACATTTTTGTTGTTTTTCATTCATCACTAATCTAAAACAACCTCAATTTATCAGGCTTTGAACTCAAAGTAAATATTTAACCACTCCCATTAGCTACATAACAAAAGTCTAGTCATACTAGTGTCTCTGCTGTAGGCACAGCGGTGCTTTGAACTGAACGGTAATGTTTACCATGCTCACTATCTTGTTAGCATGCTAACATTTGCTAATTAGCATCAAATATAAAGTACAGCTGAGGTTGATTTTTATAGTTTTGTAAGCATTTGGTCATAAACCAAAGTCATAAACCAAAGTCCTAAGCAGTCGTGTGGTGGTGGCAGGACCAGGTGGCGGAACAATATTGGGAGACATTTCAGGACCAAAGTGGTGGACTGTAGAGCTAAAATAAATATTCATGATACATATTCTTCCATATCACCTTTATTAGATAGGTACTGAGCAAGGTGGGGACATTAAATTTGAGCCAACCCCAGGAAGTACATTTTATGTGTCTTAGCTCTGTTATCTTCATGTCTCTCTGTCATCATTTCATATATTGTTTTTCTTTGGCTCTCACCACATCCAAACTCATAGTCCACTTAAAATATGCTACTAATGTCTGGCCCAATGTGATCACCTCTTACAGGCCCAGTAGCAAATTATATTAGAAGTTCGAAGGGGCTTGGTGCAAGCGTGATGGAAGCCATTTAAACATCCTGGATAGCTACCTGGAATGATGGAAAGCTTCGGTGCTGAGAAAAAGCACATCTTCCTGTCATAGTCTCTTCCTCTTGCTCTTAACCGTGATACCTTCATCTTTTGCAGGAATGATTTCTGCTTCGTTTACATAGACAAATGATGTTGTTCAAAACAGGATGCTTCCAGTAAGAGAACAGTCTCTGTACAGATACTGGCGGCCTGCGGGCTTCTACACGTATAAAATCCAACCAATGAGCAGACTTTCACACGAGGAACTTGTTACTGTAAAATTCTAAATGGGTCAGTCTTTTAGTCTGGGTGTGATAAAAACACATTTCCTTGTTAGATTGGATTTGACTGCGCATTGGAAAAAAAAAATGCATGTAAAGCACCTGGTTAGTTCAATATAAAACAAGGGAGTAAAATAATGGGCTCTTTGAGATGACACAGCTAAACACCTCACAGGAAGTCATCTATGTTCATCTATCTCTTTTCTCAAAGCCTGGATATACAAGGATTGCTTCCTCATAAAGGGGCTGAATCTACTGGCATGAATCATAAAACATGTCCATGTGTGTTCAGGGAAAATTTCAGTGACCTTCATCTGTGTGTTTTTATTAATCATTTCATTTACTCACATGGAGGAACTAATTCAATTTAACAGCCTTGTCATTACAGTACACATCATTATACTTCATGGTGACAAAGCAAAAAATCCTGGAACTGAAACAAAGGTTGCCAAATGTTCCCAACAACTCCTACTCCCTTGCTTAAAGGCCAAGTTCACAGTTTCCCTGCTTGCCATGTCTTGTATTACATGCATGTAATTGCATGTAAGTTTTTATTTGAACACAATTTGGGACACCTGCCAATTTGTTTTTCTTTTTGTACAAGCCCAATACATATTCGATATTTGATCTACTCAACAGGAACATGTCTTTCACAACAGGTTCTCAAACCTGAACGACCATATAAGTGTTTGTGTGTTTTCTTTGTTTCTTTGTTGGTTTTGTCCCTCTGATATGGGATGGAATGTCTACTGAAATAGTGCACCCGACCTTCATTGTCACAGTTACAATAATAAACATGCGGTTAAAGTTGTGGAACGATCATGGTTAAAGGAAAACAATGATGAGTAGTTGTTTAACAGGAAATAAACAGTGGTCTACTCTCTCAAATTGAATCGAAGGCAACTGGACTTGTATTTGTCTGTGGAAGACGTTTCGCCTCTTATCCAAGCGGCTTCATCAGTTCATCATGTATTGGTCTCTCTAGTCCGCACTAGTCTGACCAAGAAAGTGGAGTAGGACCCAGGTATTTAACCTCTTGTGGGTGGGTCCACCAAAGTACCTGTGAAAGTACTGGTTTCACCTGACCATTGTTGTGATCTCATGTGGACGACCGTCGTTAGGGTCAGGTGACCCTGTTGTTATCCTGTGTGAACGACAGTCGTTAGGGTCAGGTGAGCCCCTGGTGGATGACGATCGTTGAGAGTCGTCTGAGGTTATGTTGTTGACTCTCCTGGGTACCGATGAAAGGGCGACATTGTAGATGGGGGATAGATGGTGTCGCAGACCCCCTCCCCTGTTTAGCGATGGCCTCTCCACTTTTACATAGATGGCTTCCTTGACTCCCCTTTCAAACCATCTGTCCTCCCTGTCCAAGATTTTGACATTGCTGTCTTCAAAGGAGTGTGCCTTTTCCTTTAGGTGGGAGTAGACAGCTGAGACAGGGCCTGAAGAGTTTGCCCTTCTGTGTTGGGCCATACGTTTGTTTAAAGGTTGTTTAGTTTCCCCAATATATAGGTCATTGCATTCCTCACTGCATTTGACCACATATATCAGGTTGCTAAGCCAGGTTAAGCCATCTATGTAAAAGTGGAGAGGCCATCGCTAAACAGGGGAGGGGGTCTGCGACACCATCTATCCCCCATCTACAATGTCGCCCTTTCATCGGTACCCAGGAGAGTCAACAACTTAACCTCAGACGACTCTCAACGATCGTCATCCACCAGGGGCTCACCTGACCCTAACGACTGTCGTTCACACAGGATAACAACAGGGTCACCTGACCCTAACGACGGTCGTCCACATGAGATCACAACAATGGTCAGGTGAAACCAGTACTTTCACAGGTACTTTGGTGGACCCACCCACAAGAGGTTAAATACCTGGGTCCTACTCCACTTTCTTGGTCAGACTAGTGCGGACTAGAGAGACCAATACATGATGAACTGATGAAGCCGCTTGGATAAGAGGCGAAACGTCTTCCACAGACAAATACAAGTCCAGTTGCCTTCGATTCAATTTGAGAGAGAGATAACTATGACCTGGACGAATGAGAACATTCACAGAAAGTGGTCTACTGTGTTTTCATGACCCATCAATGGTTTATTTATAGTCTTATATTTCCAGAGCCAATATTTTTAATTTATTGAAGAAAAAAAAATATTGCTAGTTTTGGCAGTCCAATGCTTTGCCCTTGTGTGACTTCCCGCCAGGACTTTTCCGTTCCTCCTTACAGTTTTTTGTGTCACCTGTGGTTAGTGCAGTGGTTAGCTCTGTCGCGTCACAGCAAGAAGGTTCCGTCTTCAAACCTTCTCTGTGCCAAGCTTGCATGTTCTCCCTGTGTCTGAGTGGGTTTCCTCTCTGTACTCCAGCGTCCTCTCACAGTCAAAAGAGAAGGTGGGTGTGAATTATTGTATCTCTGTGTCATCCCTGTGATAGACTGGTGACCTGTCCAGAATGCACCCTGCCTCTTGCCCAGTGTCACCTGGGGGTTGGCTCCAGTCCAGCCTGGTATATTCCTCTGCTTCCTCCCTCATCAACTCTAGTCTGCAGTTTTTAGACCCCGCTCCTTCCCTCCACTTCTTGCCAAATCGCTCTGTGTAAAAACGTGGTATCAATGCTACAGCTGACTCCCCCACTTCTAAGAAAATTCCTTGTGTTGTGTACGATCCTGCCCAATTCTTTTGTTTGACTGTGCTTCAGGGGCATCGCTATGTGACTTCCTGGTTTGCCATCTAAGCTCAGCTCCTTGTTTGTCTCGTGTGCCTGCTGAACAGTCAGACGACTGCCTGGTTAATTCCATTGTCTGCCCTTACTCAGCGACCTATGCCTCTGAGTCTGAGTTCTACTTTTGGGTCTTAAATTGTTGCATTGTGGTCGACACCATCAGCCTCAACTGATGCCCCTTTTAGCCAAACCTAAGAGGGGCGTGAGAAACATTTATACCTAATTACATAAGCATGTTGACATTCTCAAAGCATTCCTGCTAAAATTGGAACTTTATATTGGGCAAATTTTTGATGATTGCCAAACGGAATCAGATTTTTAAATGTGAACGTGTTTAAAGGTGAAGGATGATCACGTAACCTCAGTCATTGTTTTTCAGTTCAGATTCAGAGAGCGTGAGTATATGAGCCAATGCAACAACAGTTTGGAATCGTTGTTTGAAATAACTGAGGTCCAAAGATCTCAGATTTTTTTTTTTTGTTATTTGGTTTTTGTCAAATTTTAATATTCAATTTACTGTTATATTATTGTGCATACATTTCTCTATTGTATAAAGGTTTAATTGCTTTCCTCTCCACAATGCCATGAATTAACAGTTTATTGGCCTGAAAGTTGACAAATTTTTAACACTGAGTCTAAAAAGCATGTGTAAGTTTTTAACTGTAGAATGTAAACTCCTTATGGTTGCTATAACCAGGAAATACACTCCTCTAGATAAAAAAAAAAAATGCAAATACACTTTCCTTGGAAACGCACTCTTGCATTCTAATTTAATAGTCATGTATAACTGTTTATATATAACTGCATGCAGGAATTCTCGTGGTTGATATTAATGGAACTAGCCTACTCTGGTGAGGTGAGAACAAAAACAGTGTAACTGTGCTACTGTCCACAGAAGATAAATTCTAAATTAACTGCATATCTAGAAGACCGTGATGAAGACGAAGGAAAACACAATATGCACGGCTCACAAAAAAAAAGAAACAGATAAAGCAATGCAAGTATAATCAGTATAAAAACATATTCCAACAGCACTGTTATAGAAAAAGAAATCAAAATGCATGTGAGTGTGTATTTTTGTCAGTCTGACTAAGTCACATGTAGATTGTTCAGCCCTGATGTTACACAACTGTCTGATTACATGTGAAATCTTGGCCATTTCCAACTAGGGCAACCATCTTTCTGGATCAGGTATCGCTAAAAAGCAATATGGGTTTCTCGTATGTTTCCTTTGTAACTCTACGACTTTCCAAGGGAGACCTGACAAAACCATTATCCTCATCTGATTATATCATAAACATTGCATCACCGGGCTGATTTCCAACACTGATCTGTCTCAGTCAAAGGAAGGGTCCGTGTTGGTACATGCTGCTGTAAGTGCTGACTGAAAAAAAATAACATTAGATACAATTTTCACGCTGTAATACTTTGTGATCAAGATAATGTTGATAGTTATCTATGAGAAAATTATTCCTTTTTTGACAAAATGAGAAAACTGTAAGAACATCACAATAACAACTGGTCATTTACAGTACGGATAAAGGCAGTGCTCATTGTACACAGTTAAATAAATGGCGGACAGTGCCATCTTCAGGCCATTTCTTTCAGAGGAAATTGTTATTACAGCTAATACCTGATATTGTTCCCCATCAACATGTTATCCGCTTGATTACTGGAGAGGCTATAGGCCACGAGCTGCAGAGAGAACAGAGGAAACACATTCCTGGATGCTCCCTTTGGTGTGACTTTTGTAAGTTATGATTTCCGTATTAATTTCTGGCAATTGCCGTGCTGTATCAATCATTATTATAAAGATGGAAAGGTAAGATCAGGTTTAGCTTTAGCCGAAGGTTCAGAAAATAACCCACAGCTGAACTTCAGCGTCTCCATACACACACACAAAAATCTTTAAAACCCTGGGAACCTACTGAGCTCCAACAATGAGTTGTTGTTTACTTTTCCAACCAAACTTAAGATGTGTCTCAAAATCTGATCATTAGAAAATGAGAAAGGAAAAAAGAGCGGTTGCAAAGTACTGGATCATCAGCCCTGACAATTCAGAAGACGTGCCATGTTAACCAATGTATACAGTTACTTTTTTAATTACTTTTTATACTATAACTATTGGCAGAATTATATAATACACTGTCACTGTCATTTGGGACATCTGAATTATATTTAAGTTTATTGACTAATTATACAGTGCCCCAATGTTCATTGAATCACCAACAATGAAGCACATCATTGTCACTAACCTCAGGACCTTCACTCAATGTGTGGTATTATGCAACAGTGGGCACAAGATGGCAGTGTTCACCAAGGCTTCACTTCACTGAGCCAGACTGACTTACTAGATATAGATGGGTTTGTGCTCATGGTGCAAATCAGTGGAAAATATTACAGTCACGCTAATAACAGAAGTGATTAGGAACATTAGACCAGTTGGATGAGAGGAGTCTCACAGGTGTCTGAATGGCTTCAAATGTCTGTGATTTACTGACGTGGAGTTGTTACTGGATGCACTGAATATGTTGGAAGTGCACTTGAGCAAGGCATTAAATCCTGACACAATCACAGTGAAGTCACGTAAGGCTTTGTAACAGAAGTTACAAAGTTAAAGGCAGCCAAACAATGCTGTTGAAAGTACAATTAAATGTGTGATATATCATCAGTCTGTGATGTTTAATGCTGTTATGTGTTAATACTTTACTTCTTTTTTTTTTTGTTGTTGTTGCTTTTTTTTTAAATGAAGTTTTTTAATTTTCCTTTTTTTTTTTTTTTTTTTTGACTTACCCATTTTTCTTCAACAGACTCCTGGTCTGGTTCTAGTTTCCCTGCAGGCACACAGCTGGTCACCAGTGCTGTTAGATGTTGATGTTTAGCTGAATGTAGGCTGTGATGTCAAGTGAACAAAATTCAATGTCAGGATGTCTAATGCCAGTGTCATCATGATACTAATGACACCTGACAATGATAGTTTGTTGGTTTTTAAGTTGTGTTGTTAAGTAACCAAAATCCATCGCCTTCCAAAATCCCTCACGCCGACACTGTCTTGATATACAAGTACCAATATTCTAGTGATGAGCAAGACCCAAGGTTTGCTAAACATCAACGCACAACACAAAGTCAGTTAGCTAACGCTGGGTTTTGACGTCAACCAGATTTTCATTTCCAACTAAATTGTAACATCTGTCCTACAAGTCCGACGTCTTTATGACGTTACATTGACGTCCAGTGCCAGCAGGATGTTGATTAGTGTTTTACACATTACCCAGAATGCCCTTGGATAATCTCTGTGAAATGTAATACACTCAGCTGTGGGTTTTACATCTATATGGATAGAAAAATTTGGAACACTGATTCCAACAGTATGCAGAAATAGTGAGAATTTCCCTTTTTTGAAGTGTAAGAAATTCACCCTCATATAATGAAATCTATTACATCCTACAGCTGCATTGCATTTATTTATTTATTTTTTTATATCTGAATGCCTCACAGTAAAAGTCAGAACAACAAAGAAGACCTCTTTCAGTCCGATTGAGTGTTTGTCTTTGATGTTTCAGACTGTTGAAACATTTCCTAAACTCAAACTCTGTTGTAGCTGTGCTGGAATGATCTGAACATGATGTCATGCTGTCTAAGCTTGGCCAGTTAGCCACAGGGATGAAAATGCCAGGTACAGTGCCAGCAGCTGTTTTTGGTGAAATTTTCCTTCAAAACAATTAAAAGCAAAGGAAAGACAAAAAGAAAACACTGAAGCATTTTTTTTTTTTTTTTCAGACCAGCTACGGCACCATGGGTCATACTTACGGCCCCTCAGGTAAAACACAGCCATGCTTCTCTCTTCGTCTGTCCATCTCTGTTCCCTAAGCCCACGCTGTAAAAGAATGACAAACACGGAGGCCAGAGACAACAGACAGGGATGAGCTAATCCTTGTTGTGTAGAATTCCAGACATTCCGATGGGGTGTTGTTCCCGGGCGGGCTAATCGGTGAGCGCCGACGCAGCGCTCGCGCCGGGGCTTTGCGCTAAACAAACAAACACGGGCCTTTTTAGAGCTGCGGGGAGTGGAAATTTGATGTCAAACAGGCAAGTTTACACACATAGAGGCTCTCACACTCTCTCAGGTACGTATGGAAAGACACATATCCGGAAATGCATACCCCCCCCCCCCCCTCCCCGGGGGAGTGGGACAAAGGTGAAAGGTTCAAGGGTGAAAGGGGGAAAAAAAAATGGTAGGAAGAGGAGACATTTTCAATCTGGTTTGACATGAAGCTTCATATACATGTCAGATTCATGAAGTCTGCCTTCATGCTGTACATTCATAAACATTCGCTTCTTATAGGGATGTTTTGAACTCGCCAAAGAAAACTCTACTCAGTCTGTTCTTCCATGTGCTGTTGCATTGAGGGGCCCCTCACCTGCAAGTATGTGAGCTACTGTGTTTATAGGCCAAGAGGTGAAGAGTACAGCAGGATGGGAAAATGTGTGAGTGAAAAATGAGGGGATAAAGAGATAAACAGTGGAGGAAGAGGGTGAGAGGCGCTGAGGGTCGAAGCGGTGACAGATGACAAGGTAAAGAACCTCCTGTAGATGGAAGGATGAAAGAGGTGGGGATTGTCTTGACTGAGAGGACGAGCAGGCAGACCCGGAGGAAAAAGACCACGAGCTTATCGAGGGAGGAGAGGGAGACGGGAGGGCTTTCGAAGAAAAAAAAAAAAAGTACAGTGCGCTTCGGTGGGTCCTGTTGACGAGAAAAAGGAAAAGCTCTCTCACACACAGAGGCCTCTTTGTTCCTTTGTGAGTCATTCTAGAAAGGGCACAGCTGTAAACAGTCGAGATCAGTCCATTAGGCCCTGAGGTGCCGGAGCTCCAGTGTTGACTGTGTATCCGGAAAGAAACGGCAAGCTTGAGTCATCAATAAACAGAAGAGTTAGATGAGTGTGTGAGTGTGTGTGTGTGTGTGTGTGTGTGTGTGTGTAGGGGGGATAATAGGAGGCAGAGAGAGGAGGAGTGCAGGGGTTTAGGGGGATAATGGTGCAGAGTAGCACGGGGCAATGATCTCATGCCTCTCCCAGCAAACAAGGCCTTTTCCATGCGCTCCTATCTCTCTGTCACCCCTCTGCTGTCTCTCCAAATCCCTCCCTTTCTCTCTCACACACTGGTAACTCCTTCTTATCCTCTCTCTCTCTCTCTCTCTCTCTCTCTCTCTCTCCCTCTCTCTCTCTGTGCTCAGTGTTTATGCTGGAGGGAAATATTTTGTGGTGGCGGCGGCGGCGGTTCTTTCCATCCCTCGTCCCTCTGTGAATGCCTCAATTTAAAAGCAAGTGAATATCTATCTCTCCCCACGACACACTCGTATACCACACACATAATCAAACCTAACCTTTAGATCAGCGGTCCCCAAACTTTTTTCAGTGGGGGCCACATCAACTTTCCTTGGGGGGCCAAGGTTAGTCTATAACTGGAAATGATATGGGCCAGGGTGACAACCAATATTATTGTGGAGATTACAATGATAATTTGTTGTAGCTGCCCTTCGTTTGGCTTTGGCACCACCTGTTGATTTGCAAAAAAAAGTAATAAAAAGTCTTCACACGTGTTTATTTGAAGTACCACAGATACTCCATTTATTTTAAAGAAATTAACAACACAAACTGATGGTAATGTTCAAGTAAGAATGAGGTGATGTGATTTTGTAACAGGTACAGTTGAGTTAACAAACGGAAAGTGTTCTGTCTTTACAGGTAGTGAAATAATATTAATACAGAATAGTGGTCAGAATCAGGTAGAACATGTTGCCTATAAAAAGAACATTACTATAATGACATTTTTTAATATCTATTGCTATTGAAATCAGTAGGCTTACCATATCAGTGGCTGTGGGCTTGCTTCTGACTGGTGAAGGAGATCGATGTCAGGTTCCATTCCAGTTACAGCCAGTCTCAGAGACTGATGCAGGTGTTGATCTGTGAGACTTGATCTCGTCGGATTTTTTATCAGCTTCATGTGTGAAAAGTTTGCTCACAAGTATATGTGCTCCCAAAACTGTGGACATCTTTGTTGCGTGCTTTCTTATGTTGGGTAGGTCTCATTCGTTTGTTTGGCACCACCTGTTGATTTGCAAAAAAAGTAATAAAAAGTCTTCACATGTGTTTATTTGAAGTACCACAGATACTCCATTTATTTTATAGAAAATAACAACACAAACTGATGGTAATGCCGGGGGGGGCGTCGGCGGGGGCGGCGCTCAGCTCTGCTTGGTGGGCGCAATGCCTGTGCCGGAGGGCCGGGGGCGCCGCGCGGGCCACCGGGCGGCTAGCTCTGCTTGCTGGGCGCAATGCCTGTGCCGGAGGGGGCGGCGCCGGGGGCCACTGGGCGCTAGCTCTTGCTTGCTGGGCGCAATGCCTGTGGGGGGGCGCCGGCGGCCACTGGGCGCTAGCTCTGCTTGCTGGGCGCCAATGCCTGTGCGGCGGGGGGGGGGAGGAGGCCGCGCCGTGGGCCACTACATGGTGTCATCTCTCATATGCTGACGTGCCCACACCATTAAGACTAGTGTGAATGTCACAAACGGAAAGTTTTTCACAAAGTCCACAAGTTTGGTGTCTACGGACTCGGCTCGTCACGCTGTAGTAACATATGTCAGCCCCAGCCTTCTGAGTGCTCCCTTCTGAAGGCGCCGCAGGGCGGTCTCTCATATGCTGCCGGGGACACGGTTAAATTCTGTGTTTTAATAATTTCCAAAAAATTTTTCTCGAAAGTTCACAAAATTTGGTGTCTACGGACTCGCTCGTCACACTGAGTAACATATGTCAGCCTCAGGATTCTAAGTCGCTCCCTTCGGAAGGGATGCCTCGTTAAACACGTTCTGTTGGGGCTGAAATACGTCTTTCAGCACATCACAGGTTCTGCAACTCCAGCCAGCTCAATTGAAGAGAAGCAGGGTGTCCATTAATGTCGGCAGCAAAAGGTTCTGGACATGTGCGGATTTCTTTAACGTGGACATGAAGCTCAGGAACCGGCACACCGAACTCCGCCCTCAGTGTTTCCAAGTGCGTCCTTTGCACTTCTAACGTGCGGGAACGCGGACGCCGGTTTCTCAGCTGAGAGGCTTCGAGTAGCAGGGAGATGGGTGAATTCTTGTTTTTGCACCTGTCCAATAAGCAGCGCTAGTTTAAGCTCAAATACTTTGATGTGGGAATACATGTCAGATTAGTTTTCCCTTGCCTTGGAGCTGCAAGTTGAGGCCGTTTAAAATTTCTGACACATCTGTTAATAAAGGCGAGGTCCCATTTCCATTCTGTGTCGATCAGCTCTGGGACAGTTTTTCCCTTTGTCAGGAGAAAGGCATTGATTTCGGGTAGCAGGTCGTAAAAATGCTTCAAAACTCTGCCCCGGCTTAACCAGCAGACTTCAGTGTGGTAAAGCACGTCTCCATGGGCTGATTCTAGCTCGGAGAGAAAGGCTTGGAACTGCCTGTGTTTAAGTCCGTTTGCTCTGATGAAGTTTATGCAGGACACAACCACCTTCATGACAGATTCCCACCTCAGAACTTTGCAGCTTGACGCTGGCTCGGTCACGATCAAAGTCACGTCAGAATATACCATTGTGTGAGGAGGTGAAGATGAGCCACTATTAACTATAAATAGCTCATAACTATGGTCAATTTTAATTAGAATGCCAACCTTTAAGTACGGATATGTTATGATGTTATGATAGGAAAATGCAATTTAATAAAAATTGGTTGATGTTTAGAGGGATTGTCTGGGATCGTTAAGTGGGCCACTCCAATTGCTTTGGTGGGCCGGATGTGGCCTGCGGGCCGTAGTTTGCGGACCCCTGCTTTAGATGTTCCTCTCGCCTTTTAAATTAGCAGCCATCTTGCTCCTCTTTCGACAGCACTCGGGTCGAATCATCAGGGATCGTCACCATAAATGCCAGGTCACTGGTAGCGCACCAATAAAAGGCTGTGAGGAGTCAAAGGAAGCCCTGGGCTAGTGACCCCAGCGGAGTCACTGGCCTTTGTCAGCTTCGTTGACCTCTGAGCTGTCGTGACCCCGGCACACGCCAGGCCTGCTCCCGGCTCCCGCCCCTCCTCGATTGTGTTTGTTGCCACGTTAAAACCATGTGAGTGCACACCAACAATCTCACTCACACACACACACACTCACACACACACACACACACACACACACACACACACACACACACACACACAAAAACACACACTCCAGAGTCCATCTGTTGGAAGGCAACCTGTGACCCTTGACATTTCAATAGTTGAGGTCAGGCCATGTGCCGATCGGCCAGCTGTGAAGGTTCCACACTCCTGTGTGTGTGTGTGTGTGTGTGTGTGTGTGTGTGTGTGTGAGAGAGAGAGAGAGAGAGAGAGAGAGAGAGAGAGAGAGAGACGGACAGGTGGGCAGGGGTATCGGTACAGTACTATAAAGACAACCAAACAATGGTAAAGGCAGTGGTGGGACACAATGAACTCACTCAGCACAAACATTGTTGCAGGAAGAGAGAGGGCAGCATGCAGGGTCACAGTATGGCTGACCAGGGACTGAGGATTTTACTCTGGTGCAAGAAATGCCAAGAAAATGTTTTCATCTTTTTCTTGTTAAGCACTCTTTACAAATATCTGTCACAATCCAGCACAAAACCACAACTTGCTTTTTTTTACTCTTCCTTTTTTGTACGGATTACACAAACAAGATATACAGGTGTTTTTTGAGTCAGGCTAGCTTCTTCCACTCTCTATTGCTAAGCTAAGCTAATTGGGTGCGGGCTCCTGCTACATATTTAGCGCTATCAATCTCCTCATCTTGGCAAGAAAGCAAATAAAGGCTTGAATAATTTCTTGCAATGTCAAATGATTCATTTATGATCTTGCTTCAAGGGTTTTTATTGAAACCACTGAAACAGTTCCTGTGAGAGCGAATGGCAGCAATTGAATGCAGATTTTCTAACGACAAGAGCACAACAAATTAAATTCCATCATTCACCTCCAGTGTGTTGGGACGGTTAGCAAACATTTCAGAATGTTAGATTAGAGTTACATTTCTCAAAACCAGGATAAGTGATTAGTGATATAACTTAAGGTTTTTTTTTTTGTCATTTGGGTGAATTGACCCTTTAATCATCATCTTTAGCAGCTTCACATTCAGATATCCCATTGTGTGTTGATTATGAAATTCAACAAAGAAGACAAGTATGTGATTCAGCATGACTGGAGCATGTTGCATGTTTTGGCGTGTGTGTGTGTGTATGTGTGTGTGTGTGTACGTGCGCTCAAACTCTCTGATCCTGTCAAGATGTCTTTGTTAGAGTGAAAGCTCAGCAGAATCACAGTGTCCCTGTCTTCACTGCGAGAGTTGGGACTGGCTGAAAAAAAAGAATAACACGGAAACACAATACAGAAGCTGTTTTTTCTGCAGGGGGTGGATGGAGTGTGTGTGTGTGTATATGTGTGTACTGACCCCCCACTGTGTGCTAAACATGGAGGGTGGGGGCGGGGGTAAAAGAGGCCTGTGGGTGGATGAGTGCCAGGCCTTTCCTGCAGTTCTATAAGCTCCCCACTTGTCGGGCTTTGCTTGATAATCACTGATGTGTGTGTGTATGTGTGTGTGTGTGTGTGTGTTTGGCACAGGAACTGGCATGGCATCAGAGGGATCTGCCAACCCCCCGTGCACAATGGTATTTGCTGGTACAGGCCTGCACCAGACCACAGTCATATTCTATGCAAGATACCAGAATCCCAATAAAAGAAAGATGAGAGAGAGAGTGTGTGTGTGTGTGTGTGTGTGTGGGATGATGATCATGAGGGAGGGGCAGTGGCTAATAAGTAATTGAGAAAGAAGGGGGAGAAGAATGGGGAAAGTTAGAGACTTGTTAATTACAGGGGGAAGAAAAAGAGACGAGGGTGAGTACAAAAAAAAGTTACACCTGGGGGAAAAAAAAAATCATACTGGGGAAAAAAAGACTGGTGAGAAACAGAATCCAAGTGGTAGAAGAAAGAGCCTTACACACACAGGCACACACACACACACACACACACACACACTGACGACCTACTATACATCACAGCACATGGAGGAATTCAGCAGTGGTATTCACATATGGCTCAGATACTGGCGGGATATGCCCGTCTGTCTCCTCACCATCACACTGATGTACCGCTGCTCTTCAAATCCACAGCAATGCCAAACCTGAGCTCAAACCTCCACATGGAATATTTTCAAATATCTTTTTAAATATGTGCGTATCACATAATATGGGCATTTAAAGGTTTTTATAATTAACCCCTCCACCCCACCCCCCATCAGTACAGTTGGTTGCTATTGCTCAATATTTGCATCTAAATCAGAATAAGAAGAAGCCAAAGACACTTTTACTATCACCATTTACATAGTTTGTCGAGTTGATTTTTAAACTGCTCAGTGCATATTTTGGTCACAATCCTTTAACAACCTAATCTAAGAGAACCTATTTAAAATCTTTGTCTATATTATATTTATAATGTTTGCTGATAAGCAATGTTCAAGTTGACAATTTATATATACAATACTGTAGCTATATGTTAAAACACATATTCCATTTAAAGGATAAACTCACATTTTTCAAATCTTAAAACATTACCTATATGGCCCTATTTATATTTTTTTGTATTTGTAACTGTTTCTGACACAATTTAAACTTCAGTAAATCAGTGTGGATTGGACAAATCAAGTGGGTATCCACCAAAGTCAAAGTCTTTTTTGTAGTAGGGAATGTCTATATGAATAGATCTCTTCATTCAGTATTGATAGGACCATAATTGCTGTGACCCATAACACACATCTGCATTTGAGTATTGTTATAAAATCTATTGTCTGTCGTTCACACTGAAAATCAAGCCTGTGACTCAGCTTGGGCTGCATCCAACATTCCTGTCCGAACAGTATATGAGGATATACAATCCTGTGCTGGCAGAGCGAGCTGGCAGCCACCACGCGCTACAGTTACACTGCAGTAGTGGCTGATGAACCCATTGCCCTTTACGTAGTAAATGGGGGGGGGGGTAAAAACGGGGGAGAACCATAGCATTATTTAGCTTGAGGGATGCACATTGTACACCTCCACAGCAATGTCTTTCATCATCGCAGCATATCCATATGGTTGGCCTATATTCCAGCATGCGTCCTCTAACATTTAAGACCCCTGTGGGAATTCATTTCCACCGTAATCATGACGGTTGGATCCCCGCACCGCACATACATACACAACCCCCTCCAAGCCTTTTTCTATTTTATTTTATTATTGTCACCTTAGGGGCCAGATTTTGCCCCGTTGGCCCTCAGACCTTTCTGAGGCGTACGTCCCCCGGGATCACACAGCTACAACTCGAACAATTCACTGTGACGTACAGTATGTGTGTATGTGATATTTCTACATGCATTTTAAACGTGTTCTGGGACTGTGTAGACTGTTGACCTGCATTGTGTGAGTCAGCTGGCATCCATGTGTGGCTTAACCAAACCTGATTTCAGATGGATGAAGTCCTCTCAGTGCATTTTGTCATGTTCCTCTTGGGGAAAGCTCTCGGCGTGGACATCAGAGTGGCCCTGAGGGTGAATGCCCTGTAATTATACTACAATACCCAGGGGGGGGGGCATGGGGCCGGCTCATTAATGCCACAGCACTGATGGACTGTTGGAGGGGGGTAGCTGAGGTCACAGCTAGGAAATGCTGAGGCGGCATTTTCAGTGGAGCTAAACGTGTCATACATCATACATACCCCACCCCCCCACCCCCCACCCATAGAGTGGGTGCATATAGAACCACAGAGGAAGTTGATGCCCATCTGCCGTTATCTACATCCTTTTTAGAGAAATGAGTGGTGAGCAGAAGGATGTGATTAAACGTATATCACATATAGGTGCAAGGCTACTGGAAAACAGCATTAAAGGACGGAGTGCATGGACTCTGAACCACAAATCTCAAATATGAAGTCAAAATGACAAAGATCAGGCGTCCAGGTATCCAAATGGTGGACAGAGTACTCCGCTGATTCACTATGCAGCAATTAAAAGTTGAAGTGATAATGTTTCGTCTCTTCTTCCATCTGTGATTAAAAAAACCCTACCTTGAGTGCATCATTAATTAACTCCAAACTACAGAGAGGTAAAACCTTTTATATACCAAATGAATGAGCAAAACAACCAACACAAAATTTGCATTAATACACAATGAATTACTCAGGTTTATCATGTTTCATGTTTCTCATGTTTCAGGTTAATTGTCAGCATAAACTTTGTAATAGTACATGTTACTTGTGTACCTCTTAAAAACAGTGTTGTCCCTTTGGGATTTTCCTATCACATACTCAATATTAAAGGTCTACCACGAATCATATGAAATCTGTTCTATTTAATTCTATACACAGATGAAATGCAGCATTTTCAAACCAAGCCACAGTAACAACTACATGTCAGTGAAGGACGAATAGCTGCTCTGTAATAAAACATACATGTGCGCTCAGACACACCCACACACACACACACACACACACACACACACGTACGCTCACTCACGCAGCTGGGCAGCCTATTTTAAGTCTGATCTACAATTCATGTAGTTGTCAATCACAAGCCAGGCTGTCTCCTTCTGCTGCTGGAACAATACATCAAGACACAAAGAGCCAAACACTTGTTACCACTCACACTGAGGATCCTCTCTCTCTCTCTCTCTCTCTCTCTCTCTCTCTCTGCCTCGCCCTCCCTCTATCCTTTCTCCTTCTTTTCTCTTCCTCACTTTTTTGTCTGTCTTTCCACTGCCCCCCCCCTTTCACCTCTCCTCTTCTTCCTTCTCCCTTTGCTGTGTATTTTGTGGCTGCGGTGATTTTTTCCATCCTTTAAGTCACTGAATGGCCTGATTCAAACGATGAGCATGTGTTTGTGAGTGAGCCCCGTTGTACATGAGTCACCCGCCCACCTTACACTCACAGACGAGCCGTGTAAGACACACGTGAGTGTTTTAAGTATTGTGTGACTGATGGTCTGTTTTGTGAACATTGTGCATTGTGTGTGTTTTTTCTAATAACCACACAGAGGCACGTGTGCATCATTTGTGGTTGCAAAGTGTGTGAATGTAATTAGGCGGTGGGTCTCCTGTTCACTGAAGGTGATAGTGGTACATGCGCGCGCACACACACACACACACACACACACATATACAGAAACGCACAGACACGTACAAGGTTTTTCTTTTCACAGTGGAATAAAGGAAACAATCCCCCCGAGGACCCTGGAAAAGGCGGGAGAGGTGGATGTGCAGCGGTGAGAGGAGGGTGTAGCAGTGCGCGTGGTTGGGGGTGGGGTAGGGTGGGTGGGGTCAGGAGTCAGAGCAGATGGCAGACTGCACCGACTCCCCCTACCCCCTCTACTCCCCCTACTCTTTCTCTCCTCACCCGCCCCCCTCCCTCGCTGCTCCTCCCCAATGGCGGCTCAGCGGGTTATGGAGTAGGGGCAATTAAAGACAGAACAGGGAGGAGGTCCCCCGTGCACCCACCCATCTCCACCCAAGTGTGTGTGTGTGTGTGTCACCGAGGACCACTCCATCAAGCTGCAACCCCCCCACCCCCCCACCCCCAGGGAGCTAAAGTGCGCACACACACTTACTGCACCTCCTGTGCTCAGTGCTCCATTAGTGATGCCATGGACAGGTGCAAAGAGGATCCACACCTGTCAATCAAAAATCCCCATTTTTTTTAAATACACACACACACACACAGATTTTTTGTGCATGCATGTGTGGCCAGAACATACACTGATACACACTCAGTGAACACACGTGTGCGCAGACAGAAACACTCACAGTCTGGCACCATCCGAACCAACAGCTCTGTCACAGCTGTCGTACAGGAGCAGAGAGGACGAGCGTCAACCAGGGAGCGATCAATTTATTAAATCTGAGCCTTTTCCCTGGAAGGATAATGCTAGTGTTGAATTTCCAGGCTTCAAAACGACCAATAACAACCCCACTATCTTAGCAATCACTTTCAAAAGCAGTCTTTTCCACCTTGCTCCCCTCCCTCCCTTTTTTCCTCTTCATTTCTTCCCCTCTTTGCTTCTATTCCCTCCTCCCCCCTCTCCTGCCTCCTCCCCTCCCAGTGGCACGGCCTGTCATGTACAGCCTATGATTAGAATAATAAGACTAATTAAATCCATATCGCTGAGGCTCTCAAGCACAGCAGTATGCGTGTGTATATGTGTGTGTGTGTGTGTGTGTGTGCCCCCACTCCTCTGCTACTGTTGCCTCCCGCTCAAACCAGGCTCCACACATGACAGTGGGTTACTGTGGAAAGCCCTTTTAAACATAAACAAACCATTATAAATGCTCAGCTGTTGAACAGAGTTCTTTGGCCTTCACAAACAGCCAGCATGTATAGACTTTCCATTTAAGGCTTCGTCCAAGAGTGAGAGACTCTTAAAAGAGCCAAGAGAGGGAACAGTAACACTGTGTATAAATAGGGAGAGAGAGGGGGAGAGAGCGAGAGAGAGAGAGAGAGAGAAGGCAGTAAAAGCCATGAGAGAGAATAGTAATATTGTGTATCAACAGAGACGGAGACAGAAAGTGAGACAGACCGAAAGCTAAGACAGAATAATAACACAGTGTATAAACACAGAGACGGAGACAGAGTCATACAAAGTAAGAGAGAGAGAGAGAGAGAGAGAGAGAGAGACTGGGACAAGAACTGTGTAGTCCACACATACAAGTCGAGGTACTTATATTCCACTTGATTTTATCGTCAAGCAGCGTCTGGAACCACCTCCGTCTACACTTCTCTGCTGTTAGTTTTTAATGGCTTTGACGATTGTTTCAAACTTTCTGAGACACACAACCCTGTCACTTTTCATGCGTACAGCTGAGCACGTGCACGCCTTCAAGGAGAGAAGTTGTTTTCCCTATTTTGAACAATTCATTGTGTGGTGTCAAAAAAAAACGTGAAAATGAAAGACACCAGGCAGCAGGGTGCAGACAGCACCTTTACATATGGTTGGTTGACATGTTTTATGGCCGAGTTCATAGTTCATGAAGCATACTAAACCCATACCTGGTTGAAACACCAGGTATTTTATTTTCACGTCCTGGTGAAACCGCAGCATCTAGAAACTCTCCATCAGATAACAAGAGTCAATTCAAGGTAACATATCAATACCATCCATTCCTGGCTGCAAACTGTTCCACATCCCTTTTTGTGAAGCAGTTTAGACTCCAGCAGAGGGATGAATAAAATTAGATATTGCGAGCCAGGTTAATACGTTAGCCTCATTCTCCTCTTAGACATGCACATACATGTCAAAGTTCACGGTGGATTTACTCCGGTGATCCAACGACTGAAACTTTTCCATGGTAAAAGCCGGTATATGACCCACTGCGACCTACGTCTTTACATACAAATCAGGAGATCATCTGAGACATTGCTATAGCTCTGCACCCACCAGCTACAACAAGAGCTTAAGACTTGCTTACATGCTAATCAATCAGATGAAATAATACAATTTTGACAACCGTTCTGCCTGCGTATTAAGAACTTTTAATCCGTTGCATCGTGTTGATAACACTACATAAGTAACATTTAAACACATCACGTGCACTGGAGTACTTTAGCATTGTTTTTTTACGGCTTCTTTTTCTCTCATAAATCATGTGAATGCTTCTTTCAGCGCTGACAGCGATGCAGACGGAGAGCGACAGACGGGGAGACAGACTTGAAGTCCAGGTTACAGAGGACTCTTTCTGCTGAAAGAGAAAAGCTCGCCTTTCCCTCTTTCTGCCCCTTGTTCCCTGTTCGGGAGCGTTTACCTTTTCTATTAGCCATGTGGTACTGACGGGGGCAAGTCAGGGGATCCCCTACCTGATATAAGACACACACACACACACACACACACGCGCGCGCACGCGCGCACACACACACGCACACAGTGGAGTTCTGTCAGTGTTGCAGACTGTCTGTCTCCTTGTCGATCCAGCGGTGACTGTAACTAGGTGTAATGGCCAGCCTGTGGTTAGCAACTCTATGGGCCTATTCACAAGCCCCCTCACCTACTTCTACACACACACAGACACCACACACACGCACACACACACACACACACGTACACACACTGTTTACAGTGGTGTATTTGGACTGAGCTGCTAATTGAAACATATTTCTTTTTCCATCCAAAAGAGTAAAGGGCATCCCTATTTTCCCAGTGTGAAGGCGTGGTGTGTGTGTGTGTGTGTGTGTGTGTGTGTGTGTGTGTGTGTGTGTGTGTGTGTGTGTGTGTGTGTGTGTGTGTGTGTGTGTGTGTGTTCTTGTGGAATAACTCAACTGCAGGGTCCGCGGTGGCTCGGAGCCAAAAGCATTACCATACAAATCCAAGTGGCGCTGCCCCCACATTCTCAGCCAAGTTATTTGGGGTATACTGCACTCAGTGACACACACACACACACACACACACACACACACACACACACACACACACACACACACACACACACACACACACACACACACACACAGACACACACACACCCACACACACACCCACACACCCACACACACACACACACACACACACACACACACTCGCACAGGTACAAACTCAAGACGCTATTCTATACATGGTCAGAAACTTAAAATGTATTATGGATTTTTCCTAGCAAGTAAACATTTATGTACTGGCTCATAGTTATTCCCAGAGCTGCATGTGTAACAGGCTTCGAGCTGTGAAGACTACTGTATACACTTGGCAGAGGCTCAGGAAACATTACATAACCCTAAAGGAGAAAATATAACATGAATATATACATCTGCAATCATCTGTGAATATCTTAAAGAAACAGAGTCTCCTTTATTGGGCAGTTTCAAATGTTTTTTCTTTGAAAAAAAAAAAAATTGGGTCTGGATCTTAGAGAGAGGCAGTGGATTTAAAACAACTTTCTGACACAAAGAAGAAGAAACTCATGGTGACTGTCCATGTTTTTTTTCGCTATGTTTTTTCCCTTCACTCCCTGCCTTTCCCTGTGTCTTCACCTTCATCTTTCCTTCCTTACTTCTGTCTATGTCACAGTCCCTCTGTGACTACAGGAGATTCCTGTGTTTGTTTTCCCTGTCTGTCTTCCTCTGTGTCTCCTTTCCCTTGTCTGTGTGTGTTTCTTCTATGGTGCTTCTCAGTGGGGGCGTGGCGCAGCACTGATTACCTGGCTCACCTGTTCATCATTACTCATCAAGCTCAGTATAAGGACCCCGGCTCTCCACTCGCGCGTTGCCAGATTGTTCCGCTGCCTTCGTGGCAAAACCAAACCACTGAAAACCCTTAGTGCATTTCAGATTGATCGCTTCATTGTATCTTGGTTGATTACTCACCAGTGTTCCCTCCTACCCCCAGTTCATGCACGATCCAGTGCTGCTACCTGCTCCAGCTGAGCAAGATTGCTCCGCTGCCATTCTCAGCCATGTCACCCACCTGCTGCACGCCAAACCATCCACCTCCTCGCTCCTCCTGCAAGCAACCCCGATCCTTCGTCCTCCAACATTCCCCCAGAGCTCTCTCTCCATCACTTATTTGAACCATTAAAGAAACTTTATTACTAAACTATTGGTTGATTTTGTTTCTGAATTTGCACTGGGGTCCAAAACAACGTTTTTAACCAGATCATGACACTCTAGAACTTTCTCTTTGCTGTTGACTCTTTTGATTTATTTTATATAAAAATATTTTGTATTTTCCAATACATCCATTGATCACAAGCCACCATAAATTGAGTGTTACACATGAGAAGTCAAAATCAAACATGTCAATGTTAAGTCCATAGTTATGTAATCTTATTAAAGCCATCTAAATGCCTTCATCTATAGCTATTATACTGACACTTTCTACCACTACCACTTTCTTTAATCATTACAAAATTTTATTGAGGGACTCAGGAATGTATCTTAAACACGCACATTAAATTTCGTGTGAATCCATACAGCCAATTATGAGATATAAATGTTTCATATTTGTGGCGCCCCCTAGGGGATGATTAGCACCAAATTTGGTAGCTATTCTTAGACTGATATGTCGAACTAAGGACTAAAGTTTCATGTCAAAAGACAGTATTTTGCCAAAGATATGCAACATTTCCCATTTTGACCACTAGCTACAGGAAGTTGTTCCATTGTAACTTTTGCATTTTTTGGAGAAATGCAAAACCTTTGATAGTTTTCTGTCATGTCAAGTTCCGTGCTGACTGGACTCAATGCCCAGGAGGAGTTTGAAAAAGTAGTTTTGCACTTATCGCAATTTTCTGAAAAAAATATGTATGTATAGGCAAAAATGGCATGTGGGATATACGGTCTGGGAGTTAGAGGCCAAAACGCTTCATCCTTCATTACACCACCATCTATTGATAGACATGTCATTTTTGGTGTCCAAAGTATGAGCAGGGGTCTGTATCAGCCCTCCAAATTTCATGCCATAATCAGTTTAGGCTGCAGTATGACCAAAGTGACAAATATGACTTACAGAAAACAACAACTGCTGTTCTTTGTGGGCGCTTTAACAAACCTTTAACAAGCCCTTTGATACTCCCACACTCCATACTCTAAGGCTCTTGCAGACAATGGGCGGTTGACAGCTGTTGGCTCCTTTGACACAGTATGGCAGCTTTACGACCTCCAGTGGCAGCAGCAGCAGCAGCAGTCAGGACAGTGGCATCTGCTCGAGGGTATGTGTCGCCATAGCTTGAGTTACTTGAATTGTTAAAACACATCCCACTGAGTGCCTTCTCCATGATCAGAGATAGTTTGTTATTGTGCCACAGCCCAGTAACCCCAGGAATTACCACCATGTTGGACGGTTCTGCACCTCGTGATTTATGTCCAGTGCCAATGCAGAAAGCAATGCGCCCTTTATTTAGTGGGATAGTATGTAGCAAGTAAATCCACTTTGTTGCTCTATTTTATACACATGACTACATCATTCAAGAGTTTTTCCTTAACTCATTCAGGAGCCTCAGGAAAAACGGTGTTATGTGCCGTACAGAGGCAAATTTGTAATTTGTGGTATTGAACTATGTAGATAAAATTTACTTGACCTAAAAAAAACTAATGTATGGTAGGGCTGTGTGGCAAAAATAGAGAAAACAACACTACTACAGTTAGTTAACAGGCTTCTTAATACTTTGAAAAGCATGAATAATACAGCTGTACCCAAGTACAAAGATACAAATACTATATTATATAAAATTTTGATCATAGACTGTCGGAGAACCTCCATTCATTTCCTCCATAGAATACACTGCAGACGCCTCCAGCAGAGCCTGAGGTTTTAATGTGAGCATCATTACTGATGTTGGTGTTGTGGAAGGAACACTGTAGTGTCAGCGCTCACTAGGTAAGATAAATGCAGTGAAGATAATTGGAACGGAGCCTGGATGTGTTAGTGTAGAGTAACAGTGGTGTCTCATCGAAAAGAAAATGAAATTAGCCAAATTGATGTTCAATTAGAAAAAAAAAAGCTTCTATTCCATGACATTTGAAATTGGCCCTTTTTTTTCTGGAAGTGAAATTGAAACTTCAATGAAAGAGCATAATAGCCCACTTCACGTAATGTGCGATTTAGAGAGGAAAATAAAAGCGTTATCTGGCAGTGACCAAGCACAACCATCAGTTATTTTTAACTGAGCAGAGCAGATTGTTCTCCACTGTTTTTACTCACAAATGCTGATTTTCCTTTAGAAGATTGCACCGTATACATGGCCTGATCTGTCAACATGCTATTATAATACATATGAACCCGTCTTTCTTCACGCTTCATCTCTTTTTTTGCTCTGCGAGTCGCCTTGTAATCACCGGGTTCACACAAGGAGAAATGCGTATGATTTCTTCCTCTTCTCCTTGACGACCCCAATCACACTCCCCCGTCTCCAAAAGCTGCTCTCGTCCAGCTCACGCCGAGAGACCCGGTCATTTACAGCGGCCCCCGAGTTCCGTTCTAAGTGGATTTAAATGGATAAAAGGGAAAGTCAAGCAATGCAAAGCTATTAAAAGGCTTGTGTAGGTCACTCCGTCTACATGTGTTTTCCAGCTCACCTTGCATCATGTCAGATGGAATTGAGGCGATTCGATTGAGAGGGTGTGTGTGTGTGTACATGTGCCTGTTCTCCACAGTGCCCAGCGGGTGAGATAAGAGGAATATGTACAGTGATTTTTACTAAGGAGGTTGAAATTAAACATTTCTCTCCCTCCCGTGAGGCTAAAGGGAATCTGGATTTGTATGGAAATCAGCTGTGGGGGAAGCTGTCCTCAGATGGGAGGTCAGAATGTGTGAATATTTGAAATGAGAGTTATGTATATGTTCAAGTTATTAAAAGAAGCAGTCACAGTACAAGTCTCATTTCTTGCAATTTCTCGAGTTAGCTTTTAACAAGGTCAGGGTTGTGCTGTCGGATGACGTGCGCGCTCTTTTGTGACTCAAAAAAAGCAGCCACTGCAGAGGAATGTTTGATTCAAGTAATCAATGGCAGGCGACAATAAAAGACAATGCTGTGTCCTTCACAGCCACAGCAGAGGAGTCGGTGATCCAAGGAGACAGAAAGAAAACGGACAGCATCAGTATCAACAAAGATGTCGAACAACTGTGGGAATTATGAGGAACTTCCTGTCTTGCTGATAGAGGGCGATAAAGAAAATGGTGGATTACAGGCTGGCAAACAACAACTTGGAAATCCAGGAACAATAACATTATTCACCAATATTTAAAATTCACATAAAGTAGTGTAGCAGTGGTAGTAGAAGTGTTTTGTCAGCAGGCACACGCCCATCTGCCTCACACACACACTCTCACAGGAACCACTAAAATGCTCAAGACCCCCACCTTACCTCCACCAAAACCTGCACAGGTACATCAACTCACACCCATGCCCCCACCCTTAATTTTTCTGAGAGTCCCTATTTGATTTGTTGCACCAATCACTCTTAATTGACCTGTAACAAATTACCTGCAGTGATAACTGTTCCTTGATCAGGGGCGGCTGCATGGGATCATCAACGCAATCTTCACCACAAGGTTCGTTCAGCGTTCGAAAGCCTCAGAACAGCCGTCATATATGTGTATGTAAATGATGATACACAACGAGCTAGCCTATCTATGCAAATAATGGCTGAGACTAATGCGAAGAACGGAAGAATATTCCCTCTTTAAATTCTTCTATTATAACATAGTCAAACTGTTCATTGGCCAATCAGAAATGAGCATCTCAATCATCACATTTTAACATGTAATATAACACAAATAACCAGACACACTTACTGTCTATAGTTTCACAAACAATTGCCGCTGCAAATCAGATGCAGCGATAAAGACAATACTTCATTTGGCATCAACTTGTCATTGTGTTTGGATTCATGAAGTCAGTCCACCCACCCACACCAGCTCTCGAGGACAAGGAGATGAACACAGTGTGAGTGTATCTGCACTCAGTGTTTGTCTCTCTACCTTTCTCTAATGCAACAAAAGGAGCCATCTGTAGCCTTTGTCTTAGTTTGGGGATAAGCCGAAGACAATCCAGCTCTCTCAGGACTGATCTGCGGTTGGGCTGGCGTCCTCATAATCCTATTAGGAGTGGGTGAGTTCTTCAGAGCCAACCAGGGGTATGGACAAAGAGCCGCACGAGAGTTTCACTCTACCAGGAGATATCCAGTATTGGTGAAAATCTGATGAGGTGGTTATGAAGACTTACAAAATATAATTTATTGTTGGCTGCACTAAAGCTGCACTAATAAATATTTTTACATTAACAATGTGTCGTATTACCATGTGTAACATGAAAAAGGTCACTCATAGTGACAAAGCCATTGTCACTCCCTCCAGGAAATAGACATTTGACAATTTGCTGTTACTGATTGATTTATTCATCCTCTGCACTTACAGCACCATCATCACCAGATACATAACACCGTACAAAATAAACACACATTCACATTACATCAAACTACAGAAACCGAAATATAAACATACACAATGACACATAAGCATGTAAATAAACATACCTTGCTGGCTGCACATGACCAAGAGAGAATGAATGGACCAAAAATGAATCTTAAAAACGGGCAGTGTGTCACCTTTTAGTATAAACTTTGACGGAGTACAAAAAACTTTCAACTTCATGTGTTCCTCTGAAGCACAGCTGTTACAACTTAAAGTGTCGCCGTGCAACACAGGCGCAAACTCAATTCCTACGTCCTGCATAAAGCCAATACAAACATAAGAAAATTCTTGAAAATAAATCATTTTAACACTGTGTGCAAACAAAACATATCAAATCACAACATAAACAAGTTTTTATGGCAGTTAAAACCACAGAGACTTTCCCCTACCTGACCTCAGGTCTGTACAGCATTTTGGCGTTTTCCAGCTCATTGTTTTGGTTTTACTTTGCTCAACCTTATTTACAACTGCAGCAGTGAAACAGCTTGGATAAAACACTGTAAAATACCTGCCCAGTACCAAATGGCAAACAGGCAGAGTTATCATTATGTATTATTACATTACATGTAATACTGCTTTAAATACCTGACATGTCTTTGAAAATGAATGCTACTAAATGTACGCCTGAAAACAGTATATATATATATATATATATATATATATATATATATATATACATTTTTTCCATGAAAATTGTACTGTTTTGCAAATTATTTCTCAGCCCACTTGCAATACCTTCATGGCCCATCAGTGTGCCCCGGCCTATGGGTTGAGAACCACTGCTTTAGAGAATTTGAGCTTTNAGTTATCATTATGTATTATTACATTACATGTAATACTGCTTTAAATACCTGACATGTCTTTGAAAATGAATGCTACTAAATGTACGCCTGAAAACAGTATATATATATATATATATATATATATATATAGTAACTTAAGAATTTTAAGTGTGTTTCGAAACGAGATTCATCTTCCCCATTTGAAACATTCATAACATTTGTTTACAAGTAGTCATACAGCATTATACAGATTGTATGCTGTATGAATGTTGTATGAATGAACTCTGTATTACCTGAACACACTTTGAACTTCCCCTCAAGTTGTATTCAGGATCTCTCTCCGCAAACATTCATTCATTAAATTGAAGGTTTTTGCCTTTAGTGATGTGGCTGTTAATATTTCTGCAAATAATGAAGTAAAAGAATGTTTCTTGTTATTACTAATAATGCGCTATAAAAGCCAATAAAACTTTTCCAAACTTGTCTATAATTGTGGATATATGGGGAAATTTATGTCGCTGAATAATTTCTGGAAAGAGGTTTTCAGTTGTTTTGGCACCTGATCAGGGTGAGAGAGGTTGTTCTCTGAGAAAACAAAGGCAGCAATCACTGTCAGAGGCTGACTTTTGACAGCTGCATGTGAAGGAGTGTGTTTATGAGAAAAGAGCGCTACGCTGGTGTGTTTGTGTGCGGGCGAGCGCGCTCACGTGCACTCATGTCTGTTATTGTTTTGATCTGACCTTGGCGTCACCTGATTCTTCTCGTGTATGCACGGAGTTTCTGTCACATGCTGCTCCTCATGCACACTCTCTCTTGACCTTATCCTCTCTCTCTCTCTCTCTCTCTCTCTCTCTCTCTCTCTCTCTCACACACACACACACACACACACACACACACACACACACACACACACACACACACCCTGGGGCTTCACCTGCTGACTGTAAGCAGGGAGGCAAAGGGTAGAAGATGAGAAGATCATAATAGTGGAATTAATAACAAATAGCTCAGGCTGAAGGCAGGGTGGTTGTTCTGGGAACAGACTGGACTGGTATGATCCTCCTGAAGAAATATTTACCACACAGTAGGATGAGAGCCATCTCACACACATGCACACACATTCTCAGAAGCTTTCATGATCATCACGGCATATTTTCACTTCTAAGTGGAAAATAACATTTGAGGGAATAGTGCATGTGTATAGTCTTACACCCTGCATGTGTGTGTTCCCTGTTTCTTTTCTCCTTCTGTTCTCTCTGTGCTGTACAAGTCACACTTATAACATTCAGTACAGCTCGGACCACCTGTGTCGTTCCAACATTCACAACTCAGTTTTACTTTGACTTTTATCGTCACTTTGGGAAATACACTTATTTGCTTTCTGGCAGAGAATTAGAAGACAAGACAGAAACCACTCTTGAGTCTGTGCAGTGACTATGAATATATGTACAAGTATTGTTATCTTAGTTTAGACTAAAGACTGGAAACAGGTAGCAATTTCCAGGGAGTCAGGAAGCTCATTCTTCCAGCCAAGAAATAGTATAGCCCCCGTAAACAACTTGTCGTACACAGCAGTTTCTGCAGAAATTAAACAAATCAAAAATTAAATGACTAATCTGTACTAGAAGGTGGATTTTGTTACCTCAGCTGTTTCCCTGTTTCCAGTCTTTAAGCTAAGCTACGCTAACTGTCTGCTGACTTGCTTCATATTTATGTGAGAATGATATCAATCTTCTCATCTCACTCTTGGAAAGAAAATAATATACTTCCCAATATGTTCAACAGTTCAAAATGGACATCATCTCAATGTTACATGTGCTATTCATGTTCTGTGTTCAAATATCAAAGCATCACTTTGCATCACATGCATTAACATTGATATGATGTGAATGTGTAAATCTGGGCAGGTCGAATTTTTACAATACAACATACCGGAAGCAGTTAAAGCACATCTAAGGAGGATACTGTATATAAGGAATCCTATTTAAGACCATTACAGATCAGACACGTACAAGCGCATATGACAATCAGAGCTGTACAACAACAGACAAGACTAAAAAGACACGTGACACTTATGAATAATCACAAAAAAAACAAAACAAGAGACCATGAGATATAGCTCCTCTGTCATGCCAGTGGTATTAGTGGTGGTTGTGCTTCTTAGAACTCTTTCACATGTTGGAGGGTTGGGGTTTCCCATTTTTCCACTTGCATTTCACTCTTTCCACAATCTGGCACTGTAAGAGAAACTCCCTAAGTTTTCACTGCATTTGTGTTGAAAGAATAGCTCATTTTTTCAGTGCTATGTAGTAGATTTTCCTGTGAAGTCCCACCTGCCTGAAGACAAAGTGGAATTGAGATCAGTAAAATCTGCTAAACCACTTTTTCCTCTGTGCTTGGTCTTTACACTAAAATCTCAAAGGGGAGGGAGGGAGCAGTAATAGGCTACATTTTTGGAAATTTGCTTTCTTGCTGAGAGTTAAAGAAGACTGACAATACTTTCATGTCAGTCTGTTAATTTGAGGCTAAAGCGAGCATCCAGTTAGCTTAACTTAGTGTAAAAAAAAAAAAAAAAAAAGGAAGTGTAAAAATGACAATGGAGCGGTTATGTGCCAGACTATTTCTTGGCCAGCAGCAGCAGTGATTTCCTGGAGTCTTGTCATTAGCGTGATGTTGAAGGCGAACAGCGCAGACTCCAGAAGGTCACTGAAGAATTTTGTTTTAACCTTTGGACAGAGAAGCTAGCTGTTTCCCCCTGTTTCCAGTCTTTATGCTAAGCTAAGCTAACAACCTCAAGACTGGATTTGGCTGCATATTAAAGAGTAGCATTACTCTTTATCAAGAAATCAAATAGTCATGAGTTACTGATGTTAGAATGCTTCCCTACTCAAACCAGGTAAGGAAATGCAAATACTACATTGATGCCATGTTGTAGTTTCACCAAAAAGAGAATATAATTGCATTTTCAAAAAGTAATGACTTGAGGTAAACTGTTCACTGATATGTGTTTATCTTTAAAAGTGCACAGTGTGAGCTTATTTCAGAGGCCCTGTGGATCTCACTCAGAACACAAAGTGCCAAGTACAATTTAGGAAAATACTTTTTAAATAACCAAAACTGGAGGTGGGAGAACTACTGGGAGCCATGTGAGGTGAGTGTTGTGGAGTGTGGAACTTGGCACCAATACCAGCTCAGTCCCGGCACACAGAGCTGCCAGGCAGCCGGCGGAGAGGCAAACCTCCACGTGAGGTGCCACACACGCTGCAAACACACACACACACACACACACACACACACACACACACACACACACACAAAAGTACCCATGTAGAAAACACATGCATATTGGGACACAATCAAACTGTATGTATGTGTCAATACATGCACATGCACAAATTCACACTTTATAAAGTGCTGAATGAAACACACAAAGCCTCAAAAGCCTCCTCTCATAGTATAGTGAGGCATAAAATGTCATAAAAATGTCAAGGTATAATATGATAACATGGCATAAAAACTTCATAGTATAGTAAAACATAAAATGTCATAAAAACCTGACCTAAATGCTGTAGAAATTTCATCAGGTTGTTGACTCCAAACCTGACTATCCCCCTCAAACCGTTGCTGTCAGCTTTCACACTTGTTTACTGTTATTGTGACCTGGGTATTTACACTAAACCCTCCTTTGCGCCCTCTGATATTCAAAGTGCAGGTGTTTACCACTGGGAAATTATGTCATGCATGCAGGGAAAATGGAGGATAATGTAAAATCGAATCGAAACATATGTGCATGACTGCACTCAGTACATCTACCTGTGTTGGCTGAAATGAATTATAAACTAGCCCCCATTTTATAATACCTGCTGAGTAAAACAACAGTCTGTGACATCATACTGGGCCTCATGTTATTCTTTGCTGATACATCTGTGAAACATGTTATCACTCTTTTTCTATTGTTTTGTCCAAACTTTCGGGTAGATCTGGACTAAAACCTGTAGTAACAGATTTGTGGGCCACTTATGGGCAGTGGAAACTGTTGTAAACACAACACTGACATATTATCACCTTATAAAGTTGGTGATTATGGTGTCAGCTAACAGTCGCCGCTTTACGCATCCAGCAGAAACAGAGAAACATGACCATTCATTTTGAATTTGTGTTGTGGAATATCTGTCTCTCTGCCATGTTTACCAGCTAGTCGCTATTGAGAGGTGTGAGGGTAAACCAAAACATTAAAGCTGCGTGCCATAAAACCAAAACAATGAGCTGAAAGACGCCAAAACACTAAATAGAGTTAAGAAGAAATTCAGAGTTGGGTGAGAATTTTTCACGGGTTCATCACTGCAAGTGACCCCATTCACAGTCGACATAAGCATTTGATCTGTTGTTATTATAAAAATATTGATTAGAGCAGCTTTAAAATGTATGTCTGTGATGGTTAACATGTCAGAAATGCAGCTGGGAGGAAACAAATCATTTAACTGCTAAATAACTTATAAAATCTATTATTTAGACAACCATTATCCTACCAGGACAACTGAAACCAAGCAATGTCATGGGTTTCGTGTGTGAAAGGAAGTCGCATCCTGTTTGCCTCCCATAGAATACAGAGAGCTTCATTAACTCACTTTGTCAGCACGTGTCATAACTATTCATATGTTTATGCGTGGCCGATGTATGGACAGGCGGACAGATGGGTGGGCCGTCAATACAGCTGATTGACAGAAGCACAAATAAACCAACACACACATTCTACCCCTGAGAGAGTTTGATTGATGGATAGATGTCTAGAGGGGGTCTTTGTATTCAGTGCTCTCTGCTGCAGCTGCCACTTCTAAGCTACTTAGCACAAGCACACACACACACACACACACACACACACACACACACACACACACACACAAATATGTACGTGTGCGTCTAAACAGTAAATACAAACACATTCAGATGCACACACATAAGCTTAGAGACGCATGCATGCATGTATTTGCTCACTGACACATTTACACACACACATGAAAATAAATGCACACGCCGCTCGCTCCATGCATAATGCAGTAGCGCCTCTGTGTTTACACTTGCAATTCATCTAATCAATACATTTATGAAATGCTTCCACCTTACCAGCTAGCACACACACATGCACGCACACTCAAATATGTCACAGTGCATTAACCACATCAGATAGACCTCATCTGCTTCCGTAGAGTAACCGCTTTACCTTTACAGACGATTGATCAGTTGCATGACAGTCAGGTGAGGTCACTGTGTGTGTGTGTGTGTGTGTGTGCGTGTGGGTGCTTCTGTATGTAGCCCATCCCCCACCAAACACACTCTCGTACGCACGCACAAACATAAACACACAAACCGACCCCTGACCTAGGTATAATAAGGCCCTCTGAGCGCAGTGGGAATGGGCCGTTAAAGCCACTGAACACTGACATTCTCATCCTCTGCGAGGTTACAGAGAGGTCAAAGAACGAGAGAGAGAGAGAGAGGGAGGCAGGAAAAGACAGAAAGTGATGAATAGATAAATGGATTGATAAATGGAGGGAGGGATGGATGGAGGGATGGAAGGATGGTTTGGTTGACCTTTAGCCTGGCAGAAGATTGACTGAAAGCAGCCGTCCCCTGCTATAAACTCACAGTATCCCCTCAGCTTCTGGCCTTGTAAAATCAGGGTGCTATCAAGCCAATGATAGTTACTCTTGCAAAATACAGTCCTGGAACAATTGATGTAGATTAATGTCCATGTTGAAGATAACCTTGCAGTGCTCTGTTGAGGTATAATAATAAAAGCATTTGAGAATCAGCATACCATTGACTAAAGAGAGTGCTCCCACTTAAAAAAATTGGGTGAATTTCATCAAAAATGAAATGGAAAGACAGATCTATTTAGATTTTCTGTCATCCAGGTCATGTGACATTTAGTAGATGTAGAACAAGGACACTTACACTGATCTGAGTGAGAGTAGCTTCTTTCTACGTGGTCTGAAAACAACAGTTTTAATGTTGCAGGTCGCCATTGTAGGACATTTAAGGAGGCCAGTTTTACACTTTTCAGGTAAAATTTTAGGTATTTCCAAACATCTGTGTGCGTGTAAGACTGCAAGTGTGTGTCAGTACGTGCACAAGAGCAGTCTCAGTAACCATGGAAACCTTTCAACATCAAGTTGACCCCTGATTGTCTTGGCAGTTGATGCCATTTCATGGTTACTGACTCAGTGTGTGTACATGTGTGTTCCTATGTGCATGTGTGTGTATTAGGGGTCACTGGTGAGCGATAAAGTTGTCAAGAACAGTTAAAATGATTGACACGTTCAATAACATCACAGGAGGAGCGTGAATTACCTGGGTAAGAAGATATATAAGTTTGATATATATATATATATATTTTTAATTTATAATTGATTTCAGGCATGAAAAGTTTCACAGATGACAATGCAAGATGTTGTAGCAGAGGATATTTTAATGACATAATTGTTTTTAACCATGAGTGCAGTTTGTGTTGCCGTGCAAACCATCTCATATCCCTTAATGATCAATCTAAACAACAAACTAGCTAAAGGTTAACATTATGATCTAGGAGGTAAAAAGCCTAAATGAAACCAGCATGTGGGCAAATTCACTTTTTGTAGCTACACAAATAATAAATTTGATGTTAGAGCTTAATATGATTCAAGAGGAAACTGGTTAGATTTTGTCAGAAACTAGTTTGAACATTGTTTTTATTACTTACATAACATTAGAAAATACAGTAGTCATGCCTGCAGCAAAAACTTAATGTTAATTTCAAATCATCTCCACACCAAAGTCAAGACATAGTAGACATTAGTAACCTTGTCATCCCTCAAAGGAACAATATGAGATACGTAGATGATAAAATTGATACCACTCTCAAGTTGGTAGGAAGCTAAGAGCCAGAAGCTGGTTAACTTAGCTTGGGATAAAGACTGGAAAAAGGGGAAATCAGTTAGCTTGGCTCAAACAAGTTTTTTTTGTTTTGCACATTTTTACCTTTAATTCGACAGTTGCAATGAGAGAGAGAGACAGGAAAGTCGGGGAGAGAGAGGGGGGATGTCATGCAGCAAAGGGTCAGATTAGTTAGGACCAAGCCTTCGTGGTACCTACCAGTTGAGCCCCCAAACAAATTAGTTTTTTCCAATTGTGTACTAAAACAAGATATAATATCTTCAAACAGAGCCAGGCTAGCTGTTTCCCCCCAGTTTCCAGTCATGCTCATAAGCAAGCCAAAAGCAAGAGGGATTTGTTATTATTGGCTACCTGGGGTTTTTGTCTACTTCATATTTTATCATTTCTTCACCAAAATAAACGAAATTGAATCTAAACGTAACGTCATACATACAGTGAATGCTTACCATCTACATATATGTCAGCCAATGTACAGCCTTCTCCTCTTCGACAGACCAGTGGTTGGGAGTCATCCGCTGGCACTAAGTGACAGACTGCGGCCGGTCTGCTCGGCAGGAGGAAGAGCATAGATGGACACTCATATCTCACTGCCTGCCAGCCGCACCGCAGGAGTTGTCTGCTGTAATAGGCTTGAGCCACACACATGTTGGAAAGGAGCCTGTCCACGTGCAGCCGGTCCACACAGAGGGACGTGCGCATGCAAACATGCAACATTTACACACAGACAATGCGCAAGCGAGCGGGCCAAAACACATGCAAGGATGTAGTTTGATACATGTAATTACACACAGAGGTTGCATGCCATACATGGACATTTACAAAATGCAATTAATCTGTGACACACACTCATGTAAATATACACACACTCCACAGGGGCTGTCTAGTGTAATACAACTCAGTCACGCTATACTGTGGCTACTACAGTGTTGGGATTAGCGGTGGCTCATATGGATGGATCATAGTCTTAACTGAAATGACTTAGATTTAGACGTGGAATATTAAGATGGCCTTATATGGGCCTCAAACCTGGCTCATGCCACTGAGCTAATGGACCCAACCGAAGTTAAAGCCATTGGCGGAGTCAGTTAAGCTATATGCAGCCATTTGATCTTTGCACGTACAGTCATCATGTCTTAGATCTTTTCTACAAAAAAGAGCATCCTCATTTTGAATGGATACTTTGATTTACTTTTTATCTCACAATTTTTTGCTCATTCCTTCCTGGGGGAAGGATGACTATACAAGGTGATATTTTCACCATTCTTATGCACCCCCAGCTAACCTTCGCACTACTGTAAAAAGCAACAGTAATGTTCTCAAACGGGGCTTGATTGGTTGTAGTATATGTTATATCTGGCCTTAAAGCTATATCCAGGGCAGGGGCCTTTATAATGTACATCACAGGCAGATCCAGTGGTGTGTGTGTCTTTCATCCTCACGACATTTACAGAATTACAGTCTATAATATTATTATAGAGAGTATTATATTCATCGAAACATACACATTCACTCACGCAAAAGGACGAGCACTGCCGTGCTTTTCATTGCACAATTTGGAGTGTTATAAAAAAAACATTTTTTACGCAACCTTTGCCTAACAAGCCAGTCCCATTCAAGTACAAATTCTTATTAGAAACGACAGTCTGGGAAGCAAAATGAAAAGAAGGGAGGATTTGGCCGAGGGGGATGAAAAAGAGATAGAGCGATAGATGGGAAAGGGGGAAGAGGAGTGGAGTCGTGACCACAGCACCAGTGAAATGTCACCAATGTGCCTGGCTGTGGCAGTGGAGTTGCGGGGCACTGCTGTGACTCAACAGGAGGCAATGTGGCATGTTAGAGGCCCGATGTGAATCTCAAGGCATTTTTAAAGCATGAATGTGAAGAATATTTAACCCAATATTCATATTTTCCATGTCATCTTATTGAGACTGTGAACATTTGTGTGTCTCTGTGATTATTTTTTATTAATCCAAGTGCTGATTTATACTGATATTAAATTTATATTGATATCAATCTTAATTTAAATGAAGGAGGACCTTCAATCAAGACAGGAGGTGGAATGACTTATAATTTGCTTGTACTTAACTGGAGCAGCAACTAACAGTTATTTTTCATTATCAGTCAAGCTGTTGTTTATTTTCTCGACAAACTGATTAATCAATTAATGTATCTATATGAATGTATCTTTAAATAAAAGAAAACCCCAATTCTTCGTCAATCAAAACACCTTAAAGATGGATGAAAGTGACACTAACTGGTTACTGTGATAGAAGAAAACGACAAAGTTGCATATGACATGACATGATACGTTTCATTCGTAAACTATAAACTGCACCTTCAAAACGGCCAAAAGGTTCCACAAAAGCACAGAGGGTGCTCAGCTTCCACATACTGTAGCAGCTCTTAGACATTCCTCAATGAAAATGAGTTGTAGTAGATTTATACCATGGCCTGTAGGCAGCGGCACAGTGTTCGTGACCTCTGACCTGCCTCAGTAAAAGAGAGTCTACTCACTCCTCTTTAAAAGAGAGTATTTTGCCTCTTTTTCTATCGCTTTCAATTTTCTTTTCAATTTTCTTTCACTTCATAAATTTGCATCTCACTCTCTCTCTCTCTCTCTGTCTCTCCTGCCCCGTTTCCTTTACTAAAGGTTTCATCATCATAGTAGCCACATGAGACCTGCGGGTCAATACACATACACAGAATCACATGCAGGCTCCGAACACAGGCCTTTAGGACCTTGAAACCTTCCTTGAATGACTCTGGGTTAACTACTGAATATATGAAGGAAACAGTATCTCCCAGTACATATGTTCAGTCGTATCTTGATCATCACCGCGAGCTGGAGGATGCGTCTGATGTTTTTTTTAAATGTTTAATCGCACATAGTTTTCGATATTTACCCTTTTGATACCAAGGGACAGCTTAAGATTTCCGCTATATCCGCTTCAGTGTGTCTGCAACACTAACACACCCTCTACTGTGTCTCCACTGTTGAATGATAAAACCGCGTGTCCAACTGGGAGGACATCCCCACGGGAAGAGGAAGACCCTGATGACCCAGAGGATACTGGAGCTGCATCTCCGGGGGAATAGCTGGAGGACAAGACTAACGAGGAGGACATATGGGATACTTTCTTTTGTCTGGTGCCACTGTGCCTTAGAAAAGGGGCGGATGGACACTTATGCTTCATCAGAACTGCCTGTCAGATGGTCGAACAGCTTCGGAAACCCCCCAACACCGGTACCCTTCTGACTTCAGATTTGGAGGCGCTGTGCCGTACAATTTCTGGAACTTGCTCGGGTTTGCAGAGGTGGGAAACAAACCAGGGTTTGAACGTCATCCTTCACACAGCTATTTCTTGCACGTGAACAACAGAGCGAAACACTATGAATGCCTTTCAGTAGACACTGTCTGAAAGCGGGCGACATTATCCCCTTATTTAAATGATACTGAACCCGCCCCACCACCCTCCAAACTTCTTATGACAGCTGGCTTGTTACTCCACCTTCGAGCTTGGCCATTTGGAGCAACTATAAACACTTTTGATTTCTGACGTGGGTGTTGAGACAACACCCACGAACTTGTTCTTTTCAGATCCGCAGAAGAATGACAAATCTGTCACGAAAACGAGACAATCAATCAGTTACTCCATCAGTCCGGACTTCAGCTACTTTTACTGACAGTATGAATGTTTAAAATAAGCCATCTCTTTGTTTAACATGGACTGAAATGGCAGCACAGCACATAAAGGAAAATCCAGCTTCCCCCTCTGCCCGCTGCTGCCCTCAGATAACCCCGCCCCAAACAGAGCGTGATACTCCATGTAATATAGACTGCCTGCGTATGTGAGCATCTCCTCCTTTGTGTCTGCACATATGCGCAGGGGCGTGTGTCTGATGCATAGTACGCTGCGTTTGGTGCTACATGGTAGTTGCAGAGCAAAAATAGCCTCAACATACTGTACAATTCAGCATGTAAGTGAGGGGGGCTGCTCAGGTAGACAAAGAAACACAGAAGTGCGTGGCAGCGTCACATGTACAGATGCATGCACGCTGAACTGCAGCAGATTATGTGGGAGAACTTTGACATGTATGAAGCTGTGGAGGTGTGTCTGTCTGGGGTGTCTGGAGTTTGCTGTCTGGCTCTCTGCTTGGCATTGATATGACATTCCCTCTGCATGCTATATCTATTTTGGTGTGTCCCTGTGTGTGTGTGTGTGTGTGTGTGTGAGAGAGAGAGGGCGGGAGAGAGAGAGAGAGAGAGAGAGAGATGCGTCAGGGACAAAGAGTTCACACTGCAGCAGTGCTGTCTGTCTCCTTCCCCTCTCCATCTCCTCTCCCACCCTTCCCCTGCACCCATCTCCATCTCTCTCTTGTCTCTCCCTGCAAGTCTGTTCTCCTCCAATGATCTCTCAGTACTTCTGTCTGTCTGGATGCACAGCGCATCGCCATCTTTCTCTTTCATACACACAGTTTGGGGCTGATATATGCCGTCTGTACATTTTGTACCACACGTGCCAGCCTGCGTATATGTGGCTGCCTGTTGCTGTGTGTTTGAACTGACTACTGTGCGAGCTGTTTCTTTGCTATAGTTTGATAAATGTGACTGACATTAAACTTATTTCATCTTCCTGTGGGTTATTGTAGCTGTTTTAGGGAGTATTTATGACACTACCATTTACAAAATTCATGCAGGCGTGTAAGTGTATCTTTGTTTTTTGCACGCTCTTTTACATTTTATGATCATTTTATGATCTGTGTGCACGTGTGTGTCCATTTTATTCCTGCTGTTCTCACTCCATCTCCCCATTTGACCTCTGTCTCTCTTTCTCTCTGTCTCTCCCCTGCTGTCTCTCTCTCTCCCTTTCTCTCTCTAGCTCTCTATTTCAGATCCTCCCACTTTGCGTGCATATAGTTTACTCTGTGTGTGTGTGTGTGTGTGTGTGTGTGTGTATGTGTGTGTGTGTGTGTGTGTTAGAGTGAGCGAGACCGTTTGATGCATCCTTTTTTTTTTTGAAGCTGTCGGGTCTGCCTCCGACGGAGATGCTTGATGTGTGTGTGAAGCTGTTTGGTACTGATGTCTGCTTGTGATGTACTGCGTAGGACTCTACACAGTGTGTGTGTGTGTGTGTGTGTGTGTGTGTGTGTGTGTGTGTGTGTGTGTGTGTAAAAGAGTGTGTGTGGGTGAGTATCCTCTCTCACCTCATACAGATATAGACATCATCAGAAAGTAGGGCTTACTTTTTTGTCTTGAATATGTGAGTGTATCCATACACTCCATTATTTACAATCTTCTTACATCCAGGTGTCTCAACAGTATACAAGGTGTGTGTGTGTGTGTGTGTGTGTGTGTGTGTGTGTGTGTGTGCATGTGTCTGATCTGCAGTGTGTAGCTGTGCTTGTGTACATCACAGTTTAGCAAGCGTGGTGTGTGTGTATTAACAGTGCCAGTGTGTATGTGCATGATTGAGTGTGTGTGTGTGTGTGTGTGTGTGTGTGTGTGTGGAGGGAAGCAGACAGTGCAAACGTGACTCGAGCGTCGGGAACACAGAGTTCAGACTACTGCGCCATCCCACCCTCTTTCCTCCTGTCTGTCCTCTCTCTCTCCTCCTGCATCCTTCCTTCCTTTTTCCTCTCCTTCTTTTCATTGCTGTCTTTCTCCTTTTCCTCTCCCTTATCTCTCTTCTTCATCCTCCCCTTCCTTTTCCTTCCCTTCCCTCTTTCTCCTTCTCATCCACCTCCCTCCACTTCCTCCTCCTCTGTCTCATCTTTTCCTTCCCCGCTCCATCCTCTCTTCTTCTTTCTCTCTTGTCACTCCACCTCCCTCTTTGTCTTTCCCTCTGTCTCTCCATCTGAGGCGACCCACTCAGACGTCGATGAATAATTCAGACTGTGTTGCACTGCAGGTTTTCCCCTTCTCCGCCCCCGCGCCTCCCCTCTTCTCCTCTCTCACTTTACTCCTTTCCTCCTACGCATCATCCCTCCTTCCTCCCTTCTTTCCTGTAGAATCAGGGAGAGTTTTGGTCATTTTTACTCTGCAGTTCTTTTGAGTCTGTGTTTGATTCCCATTTTGGATAATTGATGGAACAAGTGCACATATTTGAGAGTTTGTCGTTGTGTAAAAAAGAAAGAGAAAGAGGGAGAGATCCCCCCCAATGTTTAGTATTCTGCAGCTCTTTCTGCAGGGGGATTCTGGGTGTCTCTCCTCTCTCTCTCTCTCTCTTCCATCCACGCACACACACACTTTCAGTGGAGGTGCCATACACACGCTCCGCAGCAGGGCTCTCCCACTACCCCTCCCAACCTCAACACTTAGACAGACACACCTCCATCAGCATCACCCTTCTCACTCTCTTCTCCCTCTTCTCCTCCCGCTATCCATTTTCCGTCACTGCTGATTTGCGATGAGGCGAGTCACTGAAAGCTCCAGAGATGTGAGGGAGAGGGGGGCTGGAGGGAGGGAGAGCGAGCGTCGGAAGGAGTGAGTCACGGAGTGGACGGTCAGTCGGGAGCACTGCGATGACCGCTCAGGCAACCAGGAAGCAGGCACTCTGAACAGGCTGAGCTTTCCAAGAATCTGCCTGTGACATTTTCACAGATAATCCACAACAACAACAACACACACACACACACACACACACACACACACACACACACACACACACACTCAGAAACATCACCTGCTTTACAGGAAAAGGGCGTTGCTTGTGAGCATCTGACGTGTGAGAGTGATTGGTCACGCCGGCCTCTCAGGAGATTTAATCCATCAATATTGTCATACAGTTACAAACATTGTCCCTTATGAAATATTCACTTACTACACATGATTTATTAGCTGAGACCTTTGCAGCCATAATCCTGGTGTGGGAATTCCTCTGCATCATCACCTAAAGTGGATTTAATAGGTAAAAATAATAAATGACCTTCACTTAAAGATAAAATTACTGAGGCTGACTACAATATATCACGGAAAGAGTGGGTGGTCCTGATGTTTTAAACATATTGTGTGTATGTCTCATGAGTTATAGCTGCTCTTCGTGTCAGTGTGTATGTGTGTGTGTGTGTGTGTGTGTGTGTATAGCCAGAAATGGGCAGTGGGATTCAGATGGAGAGATGTAAATTTGGAAACAGGCTCCAGGCCGTCCTTCCTTCTGACAGAAAAGATTTTTATTTGGTGTAAAGACAACAAATGGTGGCTTATGTGGTAATCATGAGGTAAAGAACTGCCAGTAAAAACAAATGACAGTGTATTTTCCCTTTTAAGAAACACACATAGCTCACGTTGATGCCGCTTATCTTTTACATCCACAAGATGTGTATCAGACCTAAAAAGGAAGGTTTACCTCCCTACAGAGGAGATGGAGACCAAAATAGAGAGTGAGACAGGTCATGTTGGAAAAAGGAGAGGAAGACAAACAATCTCAGAAAAGGATGGAAAAAGTAAAAAAGAAGCCAAGAGTCCAAAACAGAGGGCAGAGGAGGAGAGGGGGTAAAGAGGAATAAGGGGATATTTACACGAGGCTAACCTCCTGAAGTGGCAGTTGCCATGACGACCGTGCCCTGGCGTCTGAGCACTCCTGGTTCGGAGGCAATGGGAGGGGCTGAGTGGTGGGGGAGTGTGCCCTGTGAGCCAATCTCTGCCCGGCTCTGACACATTTCCCACATGCAGAGCCCCGGTGTTAACTAGGTTACACAATGGTCTCCCAAAAAACACAGAATCACATCGCTCAAAAACAAGGCCGGTTACTCTGGCTGCAGGCGGATGAGACAAGCTCAGAGGTGGTGTGTGTTTGTGTGTGTGTGTGTGTGTGTGTGTGTGTGTGTGTGTGTGTGTGTGTGTGTGTGCCTGGTGTGTGTGTGTGTGTGGAAGAAAGCAATGACACTTATAAACCAATGGAGAAACAGTGAAACGAACAGCAAGAGAAAAGGACAGAGACAGAGATACAGATGTGTGACTGATCAGCACATACACAAAGCGAAGCGACAAGACACCCCGACACACACAGCCCTCTAAAAAAGCAATTCTCTTGCGTTACATAATTACCCGGCTGACAGAGCAAACCTGGAGCTATTGGGTACACAGAGTCCTGGAATGTTCTGTGTCTCACCCAGACACGTCACATGACCAGAAATTAGAAAATAGAAAATCACCACCTATTGTACAGTGGGAAGAAACTGAGGATGACAGTGCATGTTTCAAGGCAAATCAGATTCTCTCTTTCTCTATTACAATAACTTAGAATTGTTTCATTTATACGGCCACGTTCACACTAACGTAGAAGAGTCACAAATTGGTGTGAACTGCAAAAAGCTGCATTTTTTTTACATTTCCAATGTGGGAAACCTGGATATTTGAGAGAAAATTTGACCCCTTGTTGCACATGACTCATTTGTGACTTGTCCAAATGGGTCATGCTTTAACAGCGAAGGAATAAATTGACATCGGCAATGCTTATTTTCTTTCTGGGGAAGAGTTTGATGAGAAAATCTAAACCACTTTCATGTCTATTCCATTAAATGTCAAGCTAGTGATAGCACTCGATTAACTTAACAAAAACACTGCTATCGTCCATGTAATGATAATGTTAACAAGTCTGACTGGAAACAACGGAAATTAGCTTGTTCTGTCCAAAAGCAAAAATAATAAATAATAAATGAAAAAAATCCGCCTTCCAGCCCCTGTAAAGCTAACATGTTGTTGAATCAGTACAAAAACTGAAGTATGAAAACCTCTATTCACAGTTTAATAGCGGGTTACACTATGTCAGACTGTTTGGACAGAGCCAGACTTGCTGTTTTCCATCAACCTCCTCGCCTCACTCCCGGCAGTAAGTTATTTCCCAAAATGTCAAACTATTTCTTTGGTCTCTTAACTGACATTGCTGTTGTGATTCTCCAGACCAAACAAAGCCACTGGAAGACACAACAACAGCAGATGTGTTTGGTGGGTTTTGTCTTGGTTCGGTCAAACTGGGCAGCATGTGGTCTAACACAAAATGTGACTGAAACAACCAGCTACAGAATAAATGTGACGTCTTTTTTCCATCCTTGTGTGCACATTCATATTTTCATATTTCCATCAGATATGGGTTACATCTTATATTAGACATGGACAGTGGATCAGAAAATATGATAGTAGCAGCATTGTGCAACTGATGATGAAGGCTTGCAGTCTGCGTTGAGTTGTGTGTTTGTTTGTTTGGCCGAGAGCTGGTGGCCTGAGAGAGGCATTGAACGACTGCAGCAGCCATGTGCCTGTATCTGTCAAAGTGCGCCTGATCACCTTCTCCTGTCTGCCAACGCCATCTGATCCTGTGGTGATTTGGGTTCGTGAATGGACTGGATGTCTCACAGGGATGTGTAACAGAGTGTCCTAAATTTTTAATCCCAAATGTGCTCTCAATGATTGCAGCTCAGTGTGGTTCAACCCAGGTAATCCCATCAAACGTGTTGAGCTGCCACAAACAATACACCACCTGTACTCAATGGACTACTTAATTTGTTATGCTGTTTGATCCAGACTGAAATATCCCAACAATGATTTCATTGATTGACATTTCATTTAGTACAGCCGCTCATGGTCCCCAGAGGGTGAATCTAACTGACTTTGGAGGTCCCCTGACCTTTCCTCTAGCAGCCCATGAGCTTCACATCTGTGGTTTTTGAATGAAATATCTCAATAACTATTGGGTTTTAATTTGTCCCACCAGTCTCAACTCCAGTTTGAGTTTAAGTTCATGAGCAAATGGTACAATGGTAAATTAAGATAGTAAATATGTTAAAGACTATACAGTATCTGCTAGATATGAGTATGTTAGCATTATCATTGTGAGCATGTTAGCATTACAATGGATGCAGCCTCCATGGCGTCAGCCATCGGTTTCTGAAAAGCAGTTTTGAAGCTTGGAGTGAGCTGCCCCGCCGTCACCATCTTGGCAGTGCCTGACTCCGCCTAACACCCAGCTAATCCAATAATGGCCAAAGAGGTGGGGCATGTGTGGAGTCGAGACTTTGGTTCATACCAGTTTGTGGCAATCATACACTAACCCACCTGTCACTCAAAGCTGCCACGCCCCTCATTTATGCATTAATTTAGGCCTTAATAAATTTAAAACGGGTGAGTTGTATAAAATTTCACCCCCTGTACAGTTGCTATGAAGGAGGAAATTACTTATATATATATATTTCTGCTGTAAAGTTGGGAGTCTACGGGGATTGACTCACTTTTGGAGCCAGCCTCAAGTGGTCATTCGAGGAACTGCAGTTTTTGGCACTTCCGTGTTGGCTTCATTTTTAGCATTAGCATTAACATTAGCGTTTAGCTCAAAGCATAGCTCTAAGTACTCTAAGTACAGACTCACAGAGCCACTAGCATACTTGTGGACTGTTAGCCTTAATAAATAACTTAAATGATTAATCAGTTTCAAAAGTATATCTCAATCAATCTATCATTGCAGCCATTTTCCCCTAAAGTTAGTTTGGATTACTGACAATATTCTTATAGAGATTTTCTTAAATACAACATATCAGCACTTGTTAAGGATAAAATGACGGAGCCCTTTATCAAGATGGGGCATATTATAAATATAATATGGACACTAAGAAAAATAACTCATAAACGTCAAAAGTTGACACTTATCACAAAAGCAGTGAAACGTTTTTTTCAAACGAGGTAAAATGTCAACAGAGGAAGGTATCTAGCACAAAGTTTGGAGGACACCCTCACAACATCCACTAATATGCAAATCTTTCGACTCACAAACGCAAACACACCAGCAAACAAAGGCTCGAGAGACATGTTTGTGGACACAGACGTTCAGATAATGTGTACACGTGCACGTTTTACAGCTTGTAGAAGTCTGCAAACCATCACCTGCCACAAACAAAAGGTGAACAATGACTGGAATGCAAATATGGGCCTTATCTTCCGCTGACTGACTGCGTAGTGAGAATTTCCTCCTTTCCTCATCCCCACTCGAAGTTAACTAAGGATGAGCGGTTGAGGAGATCATATGTAAATGTGGCATTTATTTAGAGGAACTTTATGTGGATGAGCAGCGCACAGGGTTTGAGTCCATCACAGGGCAAGAAAAGGTAACCCAACAACTACAGAGACGACTAAGGTGCCAGGTCTGATTGCCGTCAGTATATTTATCAGCCAAATATCCTGGGGCCATGTTTGTGAATAAAATGCAAATGTCCTATTTATTGCAAGTTCCTCCTTGTTGCACTTTTAGTGTCTCACTCTGAACATATTAAATATAGCTGTGAGATTTTGACTAGTTTTCTTCACTATTCCTTGCAAATACACATTGATTTTATTGTGTTGTTGTTACAACAAGTCTCTTTAAATGGGGCCGAGTGGAGCCTGTGAAAACATTTTACGTCTTTATAACTGCACCTCAAGCTAGTTCATTCAAAAATAACCATTATTGAAATTTTTCCTGAGATGTATAAAGGACCCCGCACCACACACACACACACACACACACACACACACACACACACACACACACACACACACACACACACACACACACACACACACACACAACAATCACATGAAACCAAACTAAGCCAAACTTGAAGCACGTCTGTTGAAGAGAATCAGCTCTTTTTCTTGGAAACTCTCTTTTATCTCAGTGGAAATCAGGCACAATGGCAAAGGTTAAGGAAGCAGCTTTGTGCTGAGGGATGAGAGGGAATAATGCTTTCACCCTCCACAGCTAAAGTCAAGGTGCCCTTGACCGAGGCGTTTGCCCCTGGCTGATCCGGAGCAACTGCTCCGTGGCCAGTGAATGCAGCAAAATCTGGGCTCCCAAGTGTGGATGTGTATCTGTGAATGAGGCTGAAAATGGATGCTGAGGTTGCAGTAAATAAAGAAATATATATATAGTTAAGGCCTGTGATGCTTGTGACTGCACTAAATTGAATTTGGACTTTATATAAGCTATCTCCTTATTTTAATTATTAATTTTCCTTTACCATTACATCTTAAAGTGTAAACATATTGACGATTAATGTCTACATGCATCTGAAAGTAGTTTTTTGTCTCGCTACATGAGGGTGACCATTGAAGTTTAGAATCAAAAAAGGTCAGAGCTTGTGATTTTTGGATTATTTTGGGATTTTTTTACATCAGATTTTTGCATGTTTTTAAGATACAGATACATCACCATGAGTCAGTCCACACATTTAGAGGATGGACTAAATGTGCTGTAATTATTCACCAGAGAATTTTCCCACCACTCTCATGTACCTGTGAAAGCCAAGATGTCTGACAGCAGCATCCATCTGTCTGTTGTCGGGCAGAACCTCACATGAATCAGATGTGTCACGTTTTTGACTGAGAGTCAGACATTTCTGGTGAATGAAAATGAACGCAGCACAACTATAACAGAAGTGTGAAAGGTGGGATTTCAAAGATGGCTGCATCTGTGTAAAAAATATGATAAGGAAGCTTTCTGTCACCAGCCGACAGCCTCAGTGTAGCTAAATTGTGGCGTGACGACAAACTGTGAGACTGAAATAGACGTTTCAGCTGTCATTTGAAAGACTGTTTGCTCCTGTTTTATTTTTCTGTATATTCCCTGAAAAGATGGTTCCTCTGATCTCTTGGCTTTTTATAGTTTATAAGCAACATTCTTTCCGAGACATGGCTTTTTCAACAGAGACAAAAGCACACACACACACACACACACACATGCACACACACATAAATCTTGATCTTTGACCCTCTAGACTCGTCTAAGAGGGTCAAACACACTCAGACATGCCTGTGCATGGTACTGCATATATACACACACAGCACACATGCACAGTCCAGTCCTCCATTCTTCCTGATGGAGCGCTGCAATATGGCAAGAAAAAGTAATCCTCATTGTCTGTCCACCAGTTAGCCAGCGAAAGGCTAATCCAGTAAACACTGGAGTTCATCCAACGGTTGACAGATTAACCCACTGCATCCTGGGACTGTCACTCTCTCACACACACACACACACACACAGGCAGACTCCTCTATCTTGTCAGTGCTGGCCATGTTTCTAATGATGAGGCAGAACTGGAATAATCCAGCTTTTCAGAGAGAATCTGTTACTGTAAATGTGAAGCAGACATGTAACTGTTAACCTTTGGTCAAGGATTGTACTTTACTGGAGTGTTTCCATGCCACTTTATATTTTTACTCCACTACAGCTATATACGTTACTTAGCAGATTTATATTCTTAATAGGAAAACATTGGTTTAAAAATGCTGATAAAATACAGTTGTCAAAGATTAAACCAGTGGTTTCCAACTGCTTTGTTTGATCACTTAAAACTTTACTTTCTTGGGCCCCCTCATCTTTCATATGTTAATGAACGCCACCTGAAAGACAGTGCCCCTCTAATCCTCTTGTATGCTTTCATTTAAATGAATAAATTATTATAATAATATAATAATCCAATATTTTACAAAAACTATCCAAACAACAAATACAAATTTGCATACCAAAACCTTTTTCTTCTTCTTTTCTCCTGCATTAATCATCTCACAGCCCCTCAGATTTATCTTGTGACCCCTTCACGACCCCTTTGTGGGCACCAGAAGACTAAATTATCCATCTGTATATAAAGCAGGTGAACTAGCTCCACCTCATAAATTGTTACTTATGCACTGATGCATCAGTATTCACAGTCTAAAAATGTGAAACATAATAAGAGATCAGTCACAGAGGCAATTTTTTCCTCATAATACTTCTGCACTTTTACTTGATAGGTGTTTCAAATTCAGGTCTTTTACTGGTAATGGAGTATTTTAAAATTGCAGTATTGATACCTCTATTGAAGTGAGACATCTGAGCAGTAGTAAATCAGTCTGGTGTCTGATATTGTGGCTGTGAGGCTGCAGTTCACCCGTTTCACCACCAGGGGCTCCCTGGAGTTTCTGCAGCAGCCCTGAGGAGGGGCGCGGCTCTGCACCGATTCAGGTCAATGAGTTCCTTGTGGTGAGGAGAACAGTCAGGCTCGGTGCCAGAGATGCGCACATGCATCCGCACACACACACACACATATACATACATTCACATATGCACTGAAAAAAGCAGTGTCACACCACATTCAGTAGTCTTATTATTAACCCCCAATGATATTTATATAACCCTGTGCTTGTCCCTGATATAGCATATAGAGTTTAGGAGTGGGATGGGTGACACACTCACACACACACACACACACACACACACATTAACCTGAGCACAGGATGTACAGTACCTGCACTGTGACCTATACTGTATGTATCAGTGTGTGTGTTTGACTTGTTGAGTGTTGAATATGCCGAATGTAGCTGAAGCTGCTTTACTTCACAAGAGTAGAAAAGTGTGTGTGTGTGTGTGTGTGTGTGTTTGTTTGTTTGGACAGAAAATGACCAGTTTCATTGTGTTCATGTATGTGCATGGCAGGTATCTGTGAGAGTGTTGTAGTAGGGTGTGGGTGGTGGGGGGGGGGTTTTGATGAGGGCTGTTGCATAGCGTTGTGCGGCAGTAAGGATTGAGTTACATATATAAAGTGCAGGGCGGAGATCTGGGAGCTGCGAGCTGAGCCAAGGTGCTGCTACAGTACTGCTGCGACTGCAACACACACACACACAGAGGGAGAGAGTGGGGGAAATGAGGTCGACTTGGCACTCTGTCAAATTTCTCTCTCCTGCTCGCTCTCGCCAAGCGCTGCGTAGGATACTACGCTACACACACACACACACACACACACACACAGGGGCTCTGCTCTACTGCACCATTTTAGAAGGCTGGGGGCGTACAGTGCACACACACACTGACACAAACTGCAATTTTTAAAAAAAAAAGAATACACACACTGAATGTAGGGGGGCTTATTAAGTGGATTCATCTCATAAAAAGAAGAGTCGTTGGTATTTTTGAGGCCAGTTTGAGAGACTATTGTTATGAAGTTTAATTATTTAATAACCAGAATGTATTTTTTTCCCAGAAGTCACATATCAATCCTCGGCCAATTTGCAGACAATTTGTTAGTTGTAGCATTCAATAGTTGAAAATGCTCCAAAGGGACTGAAAATCTACATCTTTCATCATAGTGCAGAAGCCTCTGATTCCCCGAGCAGCTCAATTACGCCTCTGATGTGGTTTTCATTTTTCATGGTGACTCCTCTGTCATGACAGCTCGAGCACAAAAAAAAGAAAGAAAGAAAGGGAAAAGTATTGTGGCTTTTTCATTGGAGGCAAAAGAAAACACATCCATTGTTTGTGGAACTGCACACAGGGGCTACAATAATAAATGCTCCCTGCCTGCAGGTTCAGTTATATAAAACCACAAAACTCAATGTGAGTGACATTTAGGTATACTGTGTGTGCTTCGCAGCTGCCCTCCTGGACTCCCACTCACACGTTCACCTTGAAAGCAATCTCTGCACCCTTTCCTCCCTTCCTTTTCCATCTCTCTCCCACCTCCCTGCACGAGGAAGAAAAAAAAAAGAAAAAAAAAAAGAAGAGAAATTCAGTTTGGCTGATATAATCCCTTCTGAGTCCTCCGTGGTATTTTAAAAAGACATTGGCCCTTACACAAGCTAAGCTGCTTAATATTAATACCACAGTCGTTCCTTGCCGTTTCCCGTGTTTGCAGTGGACGCGTGTGTTGGGGCTATATATAGGCTAACTGGGCTAATAAATAGGGATTAGGCAACTCGGTGGCACTGATTGAAAAATGGTGTACGTCAGAAGGAAGCTGACAGATTAGACCCCCGGTAGTTATGTGTGGATTACAGCAGAGCGGTCACCTGACATGAGAGGCAGGAATGAGATGGGTGAGGTGGGACGGAGAGAGAAAGAGGGGTCATTCATGGGGTAAGACGGAGAGAGAGAGAGAGGCTGAGAGTGAGACGATATACAGAGATAAAAGAGGAAAAAGCACAGATGGAAAGAAGTATTCAGAAGTACTACAGTGTAAAAATGCTATGTAACAAGTCGAAGTCCTGCATTGAAAATTTATTTAATTAAAGTAAACAAAAGTTCTCAGTATGGTGAATCGATTTTTTAAGAATAAACTCTTCAGATCCTCAGACCTGATCTTTTCGTGATGGTTGTGACCATTAAAAATGTCATATGTAAACCACTTATAAATTCTACAGTTTTTGTTTAATACTATAATATAGACCGGATTGTACAACTCTGGAAAGCTGTCATCACGTCAGCAATTATTTGACCTTTCATCACAACAATCGTCAGGCAGACAGTTGAAATGTGCTGTGTCTCAATTTGCGTACTTCCATGCTCACACTTGCTATTTCGAGTGCACAGATGCTTCCACATTGAATGGCAACATGCAGTTCACTATACCAGTACCTGCATGGTGCGCTAAAAATGATCTTTGGACCGATGGACCCTTAATGGTCGCCATCTTGGCTAGGTAGTGGAAAGGGAGCGACCACCAGTGCCATTTCAAACCTGTGAAAACAGCGACAGAGGAAGGAGCCAATGGCGACTTAATTTCCACGGTGCATGACACAGTAAAATAAACCTAATCTTGAATCTAAGTAAGTGAGCAAAGCAGCTGACAGGCGTGGGACAATCACGGTCACATGTTGCGATTGTCATTTCTGGCGAGCGCGCAACGGCAGTGTTTGATTTGGAAGTAGTAGTAGTAGTAGAGCAAGTAGTTCACTGGGAGTGTATGTATGCATGCATTTGATTGGCCAACACTTTTGCTGGATGATGTCACGCTGCATTTGAGTGTTCTCAGCTGACTGAATGAAGCGCATGAATTTTTACCATACGCTGCTGGTCTGAACACGACGGTGGGACTGCGCGATGTGTACGGTGTGGAATCAGGTTATAATAGAGAACACAAAGATGATTCTCAGTAATAAAGTAAATAAGGTTAGCGCTCATGAATCACGACAGTCGTAAACAGTGAATAGTTACAGCCATGGACTGTTTAATATTTCTTGGTTTCCAATTTTAAAATGCTTCAAGTTCCCAAGGATGAATCCTGCAGCTTGTGGAGGTGGAGCTGATTTGAACCGGTTGATGTTCTCTTGTGTATGCGTCATATTTTATTTTGTATTTAAAGTAACTCCAGTTGTCAAATAAATGAAGAGTGAAGTAATAAACATATATTTCCCCTGAAATGCAGTGGAACAGAAATGTAAAGTAGCGTTAAATGGAAATATTAGTACAGTACTGATCTAGGAACAAAAGGAAATGGAAATATTTAGGTGGAGGCACAAAAAAGAACCAAATAAATATGTGTGCTCGATTAAAAAAAGAAGCTGCTTCAGAGGGGAAGAAGAAAAACAAGGGAGGAAGAGAAACTTGGATGGCAGGGAGAACAGGCAGGCCTATTGTCTGAGAGGACAGAGAGATAATGTTACTGTTTGTGAACTGTACACTAAGCAGGCATTTTGTGATGAGTTCGCTGGAAGTGGCTGCTAAAAAACTCGCCTTTCTCATTTCCAGAACACCCATCACGGCTCTGCACTGCCGAGCTCAACTTACAGCATTTGACTGTATGGCACATTGCTGCGTGAGTGACGGCTCTGTGATCTGCAGTGTGGACGCCCCGGTTACGCTGTCTCCTTTGATCACCGACGCAAAATACGGCACCGCAAAGAGGAGGAGACATGTGGAAGCTCATCTGTTGTCCCTTGACGACCTTTTCATCGCTGGCATTTTATTGTTTCCCTTCTGGCTGGGTTCAGCCCTCTGAAAAAAAAGTATGTATGTATGTGTGTGTGTGTGTTTGTGTGTGTGTGTATTTGTGTGTGTGTAAGTGCTCAAGTGTGCAATTGCCTGTGTGCATTGAGACGCGCACTTGAGCCCTGCTCCCTGACATACTAATAGCAGGTTTTCATCTTCTACAGATGTGTAGGACTGTGTTTCTTGCTCTCTTGCACACACCACACACACACACACACACACACACACACACACACACACACACACACACACACGTGAGGAAAATTTGATTGAAGCTGCTGATAGTCGATATTCAGTTATATTTAAATCAGACAATTTTCACAGCTGTAAATTACATGGATTTAAAGTTTCCCGCAGACTTTTTTTCTTGACAGACTGAAGTGACAGTGCCTCTAAAACAACATTTAGAGCCTCACAAGAGGCACCAACATGACTGGAACACTTAAAAAACAAGATATATTGGGTAGTTGAGCAGCTGTATAAAGAGCTGCTGTTATATTAAGTAAAATATATATTAATGTTGTTAAATAAAGAAATTAAAATGGAATTGATTCAAGTCTACAGTCATGCTAGCAACTCTGTAGGCAACTTAAAGCTGTGGTTTAAGCTACATGCATATGTTAGCATGCTAACACGCTCATAGTGACAATGTTAGTATACTGATGTTTGGCAGACTATCTTGTTAGCATGCTAACATCTCCTAATTAGCCCCAAACACAAAGAACAACTTCAAAGAATTTCTTCTAAAACTGTTGTATGACGCGTTAATGTGCAAAAACACAGTCGAATGGTCGAATGGCGCTGAATAGAGCACATACCTCCACCAAGATCAAACAATCCGGACCAAATTGTACAAACTCATAGATTTCAACACCATTAATATTTCTGATTTTTTTTTTTTTACATCAAGATCCAAAAATTATCTCCTGAGAAAGGAGAATTTAATAGGTTCTTCCCTGGCCAATGCCCCATCCCTCCACCAAGTTTGGTGAAAACCAGTTTGTGCGTAATCTTGCTGAGGAACAAACAGATATGGGTGAAAAGATAATTTCCTTGTGGAGGTAATACAAAACCAATTAATCAAATTGAACTTCCTTCATATCACCAGTAGCTCAGGGATGTATCAAACCCTAATGCACATGGCACACACAACGCAGACAAAGACACACACACACACACACACACACACATACACTCTCTCTCACACCACATCTGTAGATCTGAACCAGCAGGGAAAGAAATTTCAAAAACGAGAGGATTCAATGCAGACGCTGGCCTCAAACTCCCAAGGCGGCCGCTGCGTTTTTCTCCTGAGTTATGGCGCGATGCAGCTCCCTGTAATTTACCTTCTGCTGGAGCACGTAGGGCTGTTCGCCCAGCATTCCTCTGCCTGCCCACTGCAGCACATGAAAGCTTCGGCCACAGCTGTTCTAGATGGGGGGAAATGAGTCCCAGATGGCAAAGTGTTTTGTGTGTACGTGTGTGTCTGTGTTTCTCGCCACAAAAGAGAGTGCTTTTACTGTACAAGTGGCCTGAGTCACATCCCCGGGGTAATGTGGGGAAGACTACTGCAGGACGGCAGTGAGCGCGTAGGTGTAGCCTACTGTATGTGAATGCACTTTTGCCATCCGTCAAGCAGCTGGTATGCATCGGACGTGTGTGTTCTTGCCCGTACGTGCACAAGACCTCTGACCATTCCTACGTTGTGCAAAATCACACCGGACCCTAAAAGACGGCAGCAGGAACAGTTTTACAACCTTGCAATCCATGGATCCAAAGCTGCTGAGGACATGTGCTGTGTCATGCGAGCTCAATACAGCTCGAAGAAGATTGATCGCACAGCTGCAATCAGCGTCGGTCCTGCTGCTGAATTATGGATGTCAAAGCACTGAGGGTATCCTTTGGAAATACGGGATAATCCTGACGGCTGGAGACTGACAGTCAACCCACTAGTTTACTGTACATGTGTATTCTCCTACGCTGAATTCATCCATTCATCACTTCACCCGTGCATGCACCCATTCATTTGTCAACTCTGTGCTAAACAAAGTAAGATATAATAGAAAATCTTTTGAAATCGACATTGTTTATAAGCTGAATGAGCCACGTCGACCTAGCGCTAAAAATAAACCACAATGAACTGCAGCCCGTCGGGAGCATAATTCTGTTTGTAAACTGCTCTTTTGCAAGAGGCAGAATAAGCTGTGAGAAGTAGCCAGTCATGATGAATGCAGGGCTTTGAGAGCTGAATGCGGTGCTAAGGGTCAACAATGTTTTCTCGTCTTTGCCAGACAGTTTTCACGCGTGGGTGAATATGCCTGTGCATGTGCTGAGTTGTGTGTGTGTGTGTGTGTGTGCTGCACATACATGTGTGCACACTTTGAATATCCTTTATGTGCATGCCGGTCCACGTGTTTGTCTGCAGACTATTAGGAAAACTATTCTCATGTTGAATGGTTTCCATTTGATTGTGTTTTGATGGCTTTGTGTGTCGGCATAAAGAACCTGAAAGCTTCCCTTTCATGGTGCGATTTCTGTGAAATACTGTATGTCTGTGTATTTCAAAATGATGCGGAAATGAAAGTAGAAAGTGGAGCGGGGTTAAAGCTCCTTTTTGTTTCCAAGTATCGTCGCATCTAGTTTGTTATGCGTTTCAAAGAACACATCTTTCAGTGAATATGGAGGTTTGGATGATTGTTTCAACTGTCAACAGTAGATTGGGATGCGTAAACCTCCTGTGCCACACCCTCCCAGTGAAGCTAACAGTGCCTGGTGACGTTACAGCTGTGCAATGAACTGAATTTATTGAAATATGAACATTAGGAATCTGTAAAGGGCTCAGTGTGCTTGGAAAGATGTATTTGAGGGATCATAAGTAAGTAAGCAAAGGTTGAACTTCTCCTTTAAAGTGATTGTTGGGGTTATTTGATGTAATTTTGTTTATTTTCACCACTTTATCTTGCCGTCAAACAGCCCTTTCCTTTGCAATTACATATTCTCAGCCTTTGAAATACTGTATTACTATGCACAGGGGAACTACATTATTCTGCAGTGTAGGCACGCTTGTACTTACCAGCTAAACGTGTATGACAGAGCAACACTACATTGCAAATTTTCAAGGAATAAATTCCTCCAAGAATTGTTTGCATTTTTCCCCATTTGTACGTTTCAGTGCAACAAAACTATAAAGACACAGCTGTTTTAAAAGAGACAGGCAGTGTGATGCAACTAGAAGGACATGATGGAGTTCTTTTATGCTCCGCCTTCCAGGAAATACATTCAGGACAGCTACCTCCACATTGAGATGTGGTTGGATCACATTTCATATGATCTAGTTTAGTATATTGAACCCTTTCCTAACCTAAATCTACTCATATCACAGTTTTTTTTTTTTTTTTGTTTACAATTCAAACTAACAATAGTTGATATTTACCCAGAAACCACGTGTCTTCAAGGTCTGCAACCTCTCCAGGCCGGAGGTTGCAGAAACTAGGGGACTATGGGATTTCAAAATGAGAGAAATGGGGCAAAAATCTGTCTGAATAAATATATAAAACTAAGAGGACAGAAAAAGGCGTAGCTTTAACCATATGTTAATACCGTGTATGCAGATACATCTGTGTCAGTGTATATGCAAGTGTTATCCCTTGACTTTCATTCTAGGTCAGAGTTCACACCACAGAAGCTCTTTACTTACAACCTACAGCACATGCTAGTCATACTTAAACAGGCCCTGAGAGCGCTGATGAGCAGGACCAACCACGTGTTATGGAGGTCAAAGGTTGCTGGTGTGCTGGTACGATATCTTACAGTTAACAGATAGGCTCAGATGAGTCTGGTGGAGTTAAGCAAGAAGGTGAAAGTTCAAGCCTTGACAGCTGGGTGATGTTCCTTTCTGAATGACAGTGGACATCTTTTCATCATCATTGTCAGAAGTCAATGATGCTGGTGAAGGTGACGTGGTTGAGACATTTGTGGAAGCTGGGTAAAAGGAACACCTGTTTTGGTGCTTTTGGTTTCTGAGCACTTCTTTGACCTTTACTAAAAGGAAATTAATAAGTTTTGAATACCATTTGAGTTTTGAGATCATCCTCTAAAAGTTTGCAGCCACAAAAAAAACTGCAAAAATAATGGGAAAGCTCTTAAATCTCCTCTATTCGACGTATGTAGGCCTGAGCCACTTGAAGTTCTGACTTTGATTAAGGAGATTATTTGTTATTAAAAGCTATAAATCTGTTGGTATAAAAATGTTCTATTCCATCACTGAGAAAAACTCTTGGCTCTACCGCTAGTATATAAAGTGCCATTAATATTCTTAATTGAAAGTACTGAAATTCTATTGATCCCAGGGGTGCAACACACACTTTGACCCTCATTTCTAAAAATCAGATCCCGTCGCAGTGAAGTTACAACACATAAAGTGAAGAAGGAAGAGTAAGTCAGCGCTCTCTCACCACAGAAGTACCGTGACATAACTGTCCGCCTTTTTTCTCCCGTGAGACCTGCCAACAAGCAAGGCCTCCCGCATGTTCCCGCCCCACAGTCGCGAGACAGTCGGGCGCCACGTTAGCGGCTTCCGTGTCTAGACACAGCCAACCTACCTCCTTTTCTCCAGACCGTGGAAACACGATGTGAAAAGTGAAGTGCAACTTTATATTGCGCTCACACACAGTGATGTCACCCCATCGCTTCAAAGAAAACACTGGCCCTTATTTGCATTTTGTTTTAGGCTGACAGCATCTTTTAAAATCCGGTCCAAACAACGTCTGACAAAGATCCTGGTTGGTTTTTCTCATGTTTTTTTCCCCTCTCTTCCTCTTCCGTCCCTCCCTTTTCTTCATTCTCAATTACTCTTAACTTTCATCTGCACTTGTTACCCAGCAGCACACACTCTTTCTCACACATACACACACACACGCACACATACATCGACACACACAGTACACAGCTAAGAGAAAGAGGCCTCTGTGTTTGGGAGACAAAAGCTCCTCTTTCTCCAGAATGGGAGCTGAGCTTCCGGTTGAAGCTCACTGTGTCAGAGGGGAGAGGAAGGGCAGACGACGGGCCAAGAATACGATATGCAACTAAGTGTGTGTGTATGTGTGTGTGTGTGTGTGTAAATTTACATCTCTTCATTTATCTGTGTTTTGATCTCCCGTGCTATGTGTGTGAGCTTGAATATGGGTGTCTTACTTTGAATCCATTAATGCAATTGTGTCTCTTTCTCTGGAGCTTTCCCTCCCAGTGTGTGTGTGTGCGCATGGATGTCTGTATGTGTGTGTGTGTTGTCAGGGTGGTCCGCCGGCTGGGTGAGGGCACTGAGTTTGTGTCAGCCTGGTGTGAACCAGTTAACCGCCCCCCTGCAGACACAGTAAGACTGATTGGTCGCCAGGGAGCGATGGGAGCGAGCTCAGTTCTCACCATTTAATGCAGAGATACAAACACCAGGGACTCTCTCTCCCTCTCTTTCTCTTTGTCTTCCCCACTCGTTTATTCGCTTCTTTCACTTCCTGCCTGCCTCTGTCTTTCTCTTTTGCCGTTTTTCATTGTCCTACTCTCACCTTCATCTTCTCCACATTGCTTTCTCTCATTTTGTACAACTTTCAAATTTTTCAGCTGTTTGTTTCCTTCACCCACTTCTTCTCCTTCTTTTTCTCTTCCATGTCTAAATCATGCTAAGTATAATGTTCAGATGATCAAATGACAGGGATGGACATGGAGAGTAACCACATTTATCTTTATTTGACCCAAAAACTATAGGGTTAACTGGCTAAACACCAGCAATGATGGTAGATTCAGCTGAAGTGTGTGGCATAGCATGTTTGCATGTGCGAACACTGCAGTCAGTCAGTGAGTCTTAATGAGATTCGAGGGGTGTGACTGAACGTTTAGCACTCATTGCTTGACAGTCGCAGCTCTCAATTACAGCATCAGGGGTAAAGAAAGGGGTGCAAACACAGAGATCCCTTTGATCTGCCTCGTGCAAGTGTTTACTCAAGGAAAATGATAGCACCACAAAAAATGGTCAAACTGTCTAGATTTGCAATTCTGACACTTACTACTTGCTGTCTTACAATCTACTAAGAAGGTTTGTGTCTTGATGTAGGCAACTCTTTTCAATGTTTTGTTGGGTAATCTCCTCTTACAAATAGAAATGGAAGGTCTTTGTATCATTTACATATCAGGTTATGCACTTTTGGTCTGCGGAGTTCCTCAAGGTTCAATTCCTGGACTTATTCTTTCTTTCTTTTTAAGGCGTATTCAGATTGGTTGCATCTTTTATTACTTTTTTGTTGATGACACACTATTAATATGTAAAACCTTGAAATATTTCAAATGCATTACTTTGGTCGTACTTGAATTTCCTCTTACTTATTATGCACCACAACACAATTAATGAAGTTACATAAATTATTTGAAATTTCTTGTATGTGAAAATTTGGCAATAAACATGTTTCTGATTCTGAAATTTTGAAGCATACAGTAGAAATACTTCTGAAACCAGCAATGATTAAAACATTTTCTTCACTTAAATCACAACATAACGTCTTTGCCTCTTTATGGACCCATGGAAATGATTGACTAACACTTTTCACTTATTTTTTCCTTTTAACTGCAGAAGTACTTGTGTTAAGAGATTGTTGAAAGATTAATGTTATGTTCCACTCCTCGGGAAAACTCCAGATTGATATACACCAATGCTGCAGAAATTAGAAGAGATGTTGCAGTTTCTTTCACTTTTCCTATAAAGTGACAATGTGGCCTTGAAGCCTACATTTTCTCAAATGTAAAATGATGTATTTTTTTTTCTTACCTAGGTTGCCTCATTTGCTGTAGAGAAAGTATTTTATTGACTCTCAACTCTTGAGAAGTGGAGTGTTTACTCTGCAAATTCAGCATCTTGTTCAGGGTTAATTGTAGGGCCAGAGTTTTCCTATATTGTGTTAATGAGATGAGACTAGAATACTGAATCCAACATGAACACTTAACATTGAATCAATTCGAGCTTTAAATAGCTCAATATGAAGATATTATATAATCAACTATAATCAACTAATCAACGACCATAACAATGGAAGTTGTGCCACTTTGTTGTCAAACCCTGTGTTACGATTTGGTATCAAATTCTGTTTTGGACCCCAGGGCAGATTCAGATATAGATACGACAGGATGGATGTACTAAAAGTAAAATTTCTATACTGAGCTTGATGAGTAATGATGAACAGGTGAGCCAGGTAATCAGTGCTGCGCCATGCCCCTGCTGAGAGGCACACACAGACGAGGGGGAGGAGAAACAGGAAAAGACAGACAGGGAAAACACACACCGGAAACACTGGGAAACTCTTGGAGTCACAGGGGGACTTTGACACCCTGCTCCTGAGAAGACTGTGACTTCTAAGACTGAGATTTTGTGGGGGAGTGTCCTTATTAAAAGAAATTCCAATGTTGGTATAAAACATTTTATCATATAGGCACTTTACACACAAATGCATGCAGGTCTACAGAGTGTGCAAGTACTGTATATGCATGGTACTATATAGTACAAATAACACTTCATGTTGCCACACATGTCCACACACACACCTCCACTCTACTTACATAGTGTTCGGAACAGTGACAAAAGTGCTACTTCTGCTTTCGCTCCTCCGCTCTCCGTCCATTGATCGGTGTCTGGGGCTCACTATAAATCTGCTGCAGCCAACAAGAGGGAAGATTGCGGGTGGTCACCCCTGCACAAACACAACCCAGTTAGCCTAAATCAATGGATCCAATATCACACCCATACACACACGAGGTGAAACACTCAAGAAAATGCTGCGTGGTTTTCACAGTAGGACTTAAAAGGATGAAAAATTGTGTGTCTGCCCTTGTCAACATATGATGAAAACATGAGGTTTTGTGGAGATCGCCTGTGTGTGTTACATTTATTATGAGTGTGCTGGTTGTGTAACTGTGTGTGCGAATGTGCCTACAGTTTGTATCTGGGTGTATTTCTTTATATGTGTGTGTTTGGGCTTGTATCTGTATGACTACATGTGTGGGTACATTTCTGTCAGAGGGCGTACAGAATGTGTGTGTGTGTGTGTGTTTCACTTTGCACATATGTGTGTGTGTGTGTGTTTTTGTGGCTGAAGGCTGTTTCTGATGCAGCAGCCCCGCCCTTATTGCTCACACCAGTTGTTAGCACATGCTGCTGAGGTGTGTTTTTTGGTTTATTGGTTCATACTCACCACACACACACACACACACACACACACACACACACACACACACACACACACACACACACACACACACACACACACACACACAAACACATTACATACTATACTTCTGCATGTGCTGTGGCTGTTGTCCCACCCCTGGATGTATGTACACACACACATACACATGAGCTCACATACATATAGCACGTTGACACGTCCCTGCAATTAGCTTCTTCTCTGCTGTTAGCATAAGCCACTGTAAACTAGTGTAATCCCAGTTCTTAACTGTTTAAACACCTCCCACACAGATCATCCCATACAGACCGCTGTTAGCTTTGCATTTGTATTCTGGCATTAACCTCAGAAGTGGAACAGTGTACATACAGATGGGCTTCGCTGAGGGATACTGTAATAGCCATGCTTTGGATTATTTTATTCAAAGTATAACACACTACCATGCAAATACTGCAAATTGTTTTAGGAGAAATGGGTATTAAATCCCATTCCTTTCACCTTAACTGTGAAAAACCACTTTTCCTCGGACAAGTTGATAGCTGACTCATGCAGTGAAAAGGCTTTTCAGAAAATAGCCACCGTTCATGGCTATTTAAAGTGAACATGGAAATATTCCTATTGTTCTTTTATGTTTCTATGTCTGTGCTTTTGATGCCTTTCATTGCACATAAACGCTCTACACTTTTTTTTTTGTTGCTTTCAATGTTTACTTTGATGGCTCTTGAACGCTCTCCAAGTGCAAGACGCATTTACATGCCAACGTAACTTATGCAGCTCACACACACGTACTGTACATCTATAGGGATGTCTTATGAAAGGTTTCCATGTGGGATGTCTCTGATGTGCATGGCTGGGGGAAGAAACCTGTGTAGTCAGCGAGGAATGGGAGAGGTGGTGCGTTAAGGCGAGGCTAATTTGTTTGTGATTGGCATTGATTAAAGTCAGTCCCGGGAGAGCTGTGAACACACAAGGGGACTCAGTCATGATATAACTCCAGTGTGTGTCTTACTGTCTCTGTCTCTTGTTTTCTCCCCATGAAAAAAATCTTTGTAACCCTGATGATTACTGTTGATGTTTTTGGCTTTTAAAACTCCACCAAAAATTTCAGTGTGACGTGACATCATCTGTGTTTGTCCTGTTATCTGCTGTGATTTTAAAAACACACCACCAGTAATAAAATGGACCCAGCAACACAAAGAACACTATGTACACTATCGCTTCTTCTTCTGCGGCAGAGTTAATTTCATTTATAGGTTGGACTTTACATTAAGGGAAACCCATAAAATGCTTGATGCATGCATGAAATTGCGTGAAATTGCATGAAATTGCACATTCATCCTGCACGGGCTCTGATGGATGCAGTCCTCTGTGACAACCACTTTGACTGTTGACGGCGCTTTCCGTTTGAACTGAGTGCAAAGTGCTCGGCTTAATTGCTAACACATTTTTTGGACAGCCATGGTGTTGATACTCAACAGGCTATATGAGGTGACAAAAAAGTAGGTGTTCAACAACGTGTCACTTGTCTCTTTGCCGCTAACATAACCTCACACTATAACCCAACAGTGTAAACCTGAACCTGAACCTCTCCACTGACTCTCTGACAGTATTTTCATAAGGTCGGCAGGTCTTAATGGCAGGGTCAACAGATCATCTATTCATCTGTAGGCAGAAACTCGATCTTTAAATGGAGAATTAACAACGGCACAATCGAATCAATGGGTGTGGTGATTGTATTATGTGTTATGCTGTGACTACACACATTTGTGATGATGATAAAGAAAGAAGAAGTTCTCCGATGCTAACAACCAGGGTTAGCGCAGGAACTGACTCCATGGGAATTTGAACTGATTTAGGTCTAAATGTTGTATAATTAGTCATCTGGTTTACATCACGTATGATGTGCATTTAAATGAAGCGACCATCTGAGAATAACAGATGGGTTTTTTTTAACCAGAGAGTTGAGAGGCAAGTCGTTAGCAGACTAATTGTTGGCAACAGCATTGTCTGAAAGGCTCAAAGATATATCTTAATGCAGAATACACATATTAGAATGAAAAAAACATCCCAGTAGGACCATTGATATACTCTAAATATAAGAATTGAGCTGTTATATTACTATATCTCTAACTCTTTCAAAAAACTATTAATTCTACATTCAGTTGTGTTATTTTAAGATAATAATGACATAAAACGGGACTTCAAGTTTTCTTACTTTCAATGATCTTTTATTTTATTTATTTATTTCTATTTGTTTCACATTCTCACTCGATTCTTCTTCACTTGCATATATACCGTACAGTGAATGTGAACGCTGTGAATGAAGAACATCGTCATCATAATGACTTACCGTATGTGCGCAACTCAGTGATTTCAAGGGTTACAAATCTCTGATCCGCATCTGTTCAAATCATTTCTAACGCTCACGCCGCGATGTGCAGACTGGTGTAAACGCAGATGATAGAAGTCTGTCACGATTAAGTCATCAGCGTTGATGCAAACAGAGGTCATGTATGATATGGTTGAAGTCAGGTTAACATAACTTGATTAATAAATGCTGATGTGTCAAGTGCTAAGTTGCAACGCTGTCTTTTCCAGGATTAAAATTGAAAGTGAATATGATTGGATGTTTATACAGCTGTCAGTTGTAAAAGCTGTCACCATCATACTGTATAAACAATTTTTAAGTAAGTATGACTTATCCTATTTTCTCTGCCTGAGCACTCCTGCTGCTCACTTCCAGATTTTGGCAGAGGTCTTATTACCATCACAGCCTTAAGTCAGCTACATTTTTTGCATCTATTTTCTTAATATTCTTTGACAGTTTAGATAAGTTGTTCTGTTTCCTTTTTCATTGGGAAATCACCTTTTTCTAACTATGACAGAGCTCAGAGTGTATGTGCTTAAAACCTCGGGGTAAAGTGCGCCTGTTGCGAAACGTTCCTCAGGTTCTGCATCATCCTTCTTGTTTTCTGTAATGAGCGTGTGCAGATGTTGACAGCAAATGGATGCTCTCCACACCTATTTGATTGCAGTTGCATTTGCGTTAAAGCAGCAAACTGCAGATTTCATCACCCTTTCAAAAAAAAAAAAAAAAAACGTCCCGTCTTCTTTCTCTGTATGCGGCATCTAGTAACATTTCGTTTTTCTTTCAACACAGACTCGCATGTGTTTGTGTTTACTCTGGGCATTGCGTAGTGCTTGCATTGCTCCGTCTATATGACATGCTGAGGCAAGACAAGTGAACGCTGATGCAAAAAGATCCTCCTATAGCTCGAGCTATGGAAACTCCATGGCATGGATGAATGAAGCAACACTGAGGCAACTCTCAGTGTTGACTTGACTCCTATGATGCCATCACGGTGCTTCATTCACGCACACACGCACACACGCACACACGCACACATGTGTGTCCATCCATCCATACCTCCAAAGATCCTTGACGGAACAAGTCAAGCGGAGGTCCTTTAATGTTATGGTCCCAATCGCTCTTGTTAATCTGTCCGACGTGACAACCACAATAATGCCTTTTCCCTGGAGCGTGCTGTGTGTGTGTGTGTGTGTGTGTGTGTGTGTGTGTGTGTGTGTGTGTGTGTGTGTGTGCGTGTGCTCACGTGTGTGTTTAAAATATTGCTATTAGAGAAGTGCAAAGAGGGACCAAATAATGTACACAAGGCCCCAGAGACGAGTTGGGGCCCCCGATGGTGCGTCCCACACACACAAGCACACATCCATCCTCGCAATACATCCATTGCAGACATCACATTAACCCTGTTTCCCTCTGGACCGCCACCATTAGCAGGCGTGCAACTGCCGCCGCCGCCGCTGCGCCCCCCCTTCATCTGTTTTTGCCACTTCGGGTTGCAAGGGGCCTTTTTGTCTCCTCTCTCATTCATAAGCTGAGGACTTTGGGGGATCGTGTACCAAGTAGACATAAGGGAAAAAGCTTCTCATTACTCTCTGTGAGCTTTGTACATGAGCTGATCAGTCCCAGCTGGGTCACCATCATGTTAGTTTAGCAAAGCAGCACATACTGTTGGATGCGGCGGGGAAAATAATGGGTGGAGGGGTCGAGGGAAGGTGGGTTAACGAGAGAGAGAGAGATAAAGCCACAGAGAAGGAAGTGTAGAGGTTAAAGATGATAAGATGAAACCGTAATGACCCCCATGGGTAGATTGGGATATCTCAGCTACTAATCTAATAGGATTCAGCGGGGAGACATAGATTACAATGAAGCAATAAAAACATTAAAAGGAGCAAAATCAATAAGAATAGAGTGAAAAATGTTGGCGACAGAGGAAAAACATGGGAAAGAGGAGAGATTACTTTGTGTCCAGCACAAGTGTTTGAAAAAGAGACAAAAAAAGATAAGGATGAATGTGAACTGTGGTTCCCTCTGTGAGCAAACCCCTTCCTTTTTCATTTTTCCCCCATTGCTACAGTCAGCAAAGCTCAAATGAAAGGAACACCAAACCAGAGGGAAAAAAAAAAAAAAATCACACAATTAATTAAACCAATTTGATGCTACTAACAGGAGCCTCTAGCGAGGAGTATAACCGACCTTGTGCTAATTGTCGCTACCGGTTCATTAAATGGTTTTACACAGCGCCATGTGACAGCACGGAGCTTCTTTAGAGATGCTAATAAACAGAATCCATTACAGAAACAATAGGAAAGCAGTAATTAGCCAGATCCACTACCCTAACAGAGTGGTGTAGTATGTTAATTTAGTCAGCTGATGAATTACAAACAGCGAGGGGCTGAGCCAAAAAATGACTGTGAAGATTTATACTCTGGAGACATGCTAACAATGTGTACATTTTTATATGTTTAATAAGGTAATTAAAAATAAACAAAAATGCTATATTATTACTTTACATACATAGATTTATATTTGTTTTTGTGTTTTGTGTTGCTTTTAATTATCGCTTTATGTGTTACTGTAGTTACCAAGTCAACATACAGGTTTTTTTTTTTTTACTTACAGCTTGTTTGATTTACTTTTGTTGTGTGTGTGTGTGTGTGTGTTACTTCTTAATACTTAATCACTAACCATTTTATTTATTCATTTATTCATTTATTTATTTTTCCATTATTTGTCCTCTATAATGTAATTCATTTTTCTTTTTACACAGTGTGCACAGTGCCTTGCGTCCAGGATTTCCCCATTTCTTTTCTTGTGCTAGTCGTATTAAGATATTTCTTTTTTTTTTCTACTTTTCTTCACATACATTGAGATATCATCTACTGATATCACTTGGTTTTTTCCTTTTGAGCTGCAAATTATTAACATTGTTTCCCCTCCCTGCTGCTACTCATGCATAAATTACATCTACCTACAGGAATTTCTTTGATTTATGTCTGGTAAAGGCTGGAAACTGTCAATTTATACCAAATTAAGCAGATCATTATTGTTACTGTTTGAGATGTGACAGTTACATGCCCCCCTCACAATTTAGAAGAATATTCTCATATTGTACTCGTCTATTTTTTAAATTAATTAACAGACAATATTCTGGAAATAGGAATCAGTATTTACCTAATATACGATTTCATGCAAAGCGTGCAGTCATATAACATGTTTACTGTGTATGTCATCTCCATTTCAGTGCAGCGACATGATGCAGTATTTACATTTCAATAAAAATCCACAGTGCACATGAACTCAGTGCTACAAGACAGCATGGAGCTAAGTTTATAGCCCTTATGGACCAATATGAGCCCTCTATATAATTCGATATTAGACCAATAAACATGTACTGTACAATAACCCCGGATCAGTGTAATCACAAACACGGGGACGGCATCTCCCTTTTCAAATTGTGCCATATCAGAGGATATTAACATCCACATAACATAATGATCTGAGAGCCGCGCCCCAGGTCCTATAAAACTATTAGCAGGGTATCATGCTGATGATGCCTTCACCCCCAGGGGTGACAACATCTGCCGGTGTGTGAGTGTGTGAGGAAGAAAAAGAGACAAAGAGAGAAAGCATGAGACAGAAAGAGTGCGGCAATGGGGGAAATATGCACATTTGATGCACAGAGAAGCTGATGTTGGCCACGCCAGAGCGGGTGTCAACATCTGTGTGTGTGTGTGTGAGTGTGTGACAGATACAGAGACGCACACTCACACACACACTCACACACACACTCACACACAAGGAGGAGACATATAGAGGAAGCCACATGGTTCCAAGCCCATTAAGCTGCTCATTAGAGAGCCAGTCACAGATGGTGCTGCTCTTTACACCACACTGGAAATGGCCTTAGAAAGCTTCCCATAGTCCCCTACAGCTATACCATCCCTGTCCCACCCTCCCACACACACACACACACACACCCTCTCCACTCCTGAGGCCTACTGTAACATGTACAGTAGGTACACATGCCCGTGTGTGGGTGTGCATACATGCATATATACTGTACCTCTGCATAAACACAGGTGCAGTGCTGGTGTTTTAGTGCAGATATTATATTAGTTTGATTCTTTGATTCCAACCTTAACTCAAGTTGACATCGTAATAGAATAGCACAGTCCTGTTTTTCATGATTAATCATGTCCGGAATTTAATAATGTAACTCACTTTTTGAGAACGCTGCAGTCAGAGAGATCACATCTCATGTTTCCAGGCCTCTGAATCTCTAGTTTGAGGTTTGTTCAGTGACACAAATGGGATTATTTTTTTTTATGGCAAACAATAGGAGAAGTGTTACTTATAACACTAACAATACCTGTGTTGCTGGTCGTCAGAAAAGCTGGTTATGTCAGCCTCAGACTTGTAATTTCGAATCTGAGACGTTATAAATTTCTGACAGAGACAAAATCTCCCACTTAATGAAAATAACTGCAGAAGCGTTGATAAAGCTGCAAGTGGCTGCAAAGCCTCCACAACTGGCAGATACATTAAAATAAAATCCAGTGTTAACACTAATACAATCAATTCAGCTCTTTTTTAAAATTATTTTCTAAGTTTTCAATTTTATAAACAAGTAACACAAATACAAAGGGATCTACCTCTCCAGGAGACAAAGACAGAAAAGGAAAGAAAAAGAAAAATGGTACAAGGCATTAACAGTTAACATAACAATCAGAGCCACCCAGAAAATGGATGTCTACAGTATATTTTACATAGAGAAGCATATGTAAATATATATATATATAATACATATACCTAATACACCACATATACACATCAGTATGCACAAACATACATGCACTCACATAGATGCTTTAGACCACTCTCGATACATCAGACAGAAGTGGTTGCCACATTCTAACAAAAGTTGTAGAGCGAGGAGAAGCAGTGTATCTAATCCTCTCCAGATGTGACAAATTGGTGACCTCTGCTAGCCAAGTCTTAAAAGAAAGCACATCTTCATTTATTCAGCTCATTTGAAATGAGTTATACACAGTTTTTTTTTTTTTTGTTGTTTTTTGTGGCTTCACTTGTTAATGATTTTGTAACAGTGGTTTCTAGCAGCGGTAGACATGCAACAACACCAGGACCCTGAAACCGGAGTAGCTGTAGAAGTAAAAGTTAAAACCGTTTTCATTTTTGCCACTACATTACAAAACTTTGGACAATCCTCGAACAAACACCAACAAAGGAAACATGAACGTTATTTCCCCGGTCTCATGTCCTTTATCGCAATCTCTCAAAACATCTCCTTATTTGGTAGCTGAAGCTTCAGGGTGGAAACACGATGCCACGGTATCTGTGACAGACGGCAAGAAAGAAAAGAGCCGTCGCGGGTCTCTTCAGTGGAGGGCTCAGAGGGGAAAATGGGGCTAAACATCTTAACCTAGATAATTCCCCAGCCAAACAGCTGGCCCCTGCACCGCTGGCAGACTCTGCTAGATTGGACATATGCTCTCATTTCTGTCACTATCCGCTCTGTAAAGCCCATGTATAGGGAGTGTGCAGCTCACATGTCTCAGTGCATCTGTATTATGTATGTGTGTGTGTGTGTGTGTGTGTGTGTGTGTGTGTGTGTGTGTGTGTGTGTGTGTGTATATGTGTGTGACTGCGTACATTTAAAGTGTCAGTGTACAAGCACCTCCACACCGGAGGTAATGGTGGTATACAATAGGTGTATGGGATATTTATGTGTGGAGGTGTGTGTGTGTGTGGGGGGGGGAAGCAGATGTTTCATGCCTGCGCTATAGATCTCTCATTTTGTCGGCCTGTCTGTCAGAAATGAAACATCTCTATTAAATGCAGTGATGAGACAATGGAGGGTTGATGTACGGTCGCCCACTCTATCAGAAATGAAATTCCTCATCTGCGCCAATTCTCTGCTTGAGAGCCCAGCAGTCTTCTCTCCTTCGTTTCATTGCCCCATATCTCTTTTTCAACCCCTCCTCCTACAACCTGTCCCTTCTGCTCCCCTTCCGCTGATCGCCTTCTTTCTTTTTATCTCCACTTTTGTCCATCTTTCTCTTTTTTGCATACATTTTTTTCCTCCCTCTCCCCTTTCTGTCAAAGTTGCTTGATTTCCCCTTCCTCTCGGATGTATCTCTCTTTCTCTCTGGTCCTCCTTGATCAATATATCTCTCACTCTCTCTTTCCCCGCCTGTCTTTCTCTCTGACAGCTTCTTTCTTTCTGTCTCCTCCCTGTATCTCTGCCTTGTGTGGGAGACAGGCCTATAGGAGAGTATTATCAGCCCCTCTGTCTCTCTCTGCCTGTCTGTCTCCAGGGCAAGCAACTGTGATGGGGCCTAATGCACTATTGATCCCCGTCACCCCTCAGAATATACCTGCTGATGCACACATGCACACACATACACACATATAGGCCCCACAGGATGCTGCTGTATGCACGTACACACCTTCACACACAGACACATGAACGTACAAGCAAGGTATGAAAACCAAACATGCATGAACACAGGCTAGAGGACTTATACACACACAACAACAATAACAACAACAACAACAACAACAACATGGATTTAACTCATCATGTGACAGAAGAAGAATGACCCTGATATGTTACTATCACAATAGCCGCATAGTAATTCTCTTTACAGCATGTGAACACACACATACACACACACACACACACACACATAGTTACAGTAACTAACCTCTGTGGACAAGAGGTCACCATGTGAGGAGGATGTGAGGACCAGGATTGCCTGCTCTAGAACCCTTCAGCGACCACTCATTACTGTCTTTCTTCTTCTCAGCTTTTCAGTCTTTGTTTTGAGTCAGGAGAGAACAGACACACAAAGGCATCAACGTAACAACTGCAGTGCACTGATGACTTCAGATTAATGGTGGTGGTGGTGGTGTGGATTTAATTTACTCCACCAGTAGCTACATTTGAATACTGAACATTGCCTTCATAACAGGATGTGTGACAGTGACACATTTTTATTCAGTAAGTCTATCTGGTCTATCTATCTGATTATTGCTCATCCTACTGCAAATGTTAAAGGAAATATTAAAGGAGCTATTTGTAAGGTTTTGCTATTGCTACATAGCTAGCATTAGCATTAGCATTAACAGCTGTTTACTTACCAGTCCAGAAGAAATGTTGTGAATTCAGCATCAAACTTCAAAGCAATTTCAATGTTAACTCTTGTTAGCATGCTAACCTGCTAGCCCCGGCCTCTATCGTCACTTCCTGATTGCGACTCACTGTAGCCTCCAATCTGCTCTGAAGGTGTAGCGCTGCTCCGTGGCCGTATTATAACCTTTATAACCTCTTGTCTTGTAAACGCAGCGATGGCCAAAGCTCTTGTCAAGTGACAATCACCACTACCCTCTCCCCAGCAAGAAACCACTTATAAATATATCCTTTTTAAAGACTCCTGAGCAACATTATATTGGACACTCACGCCAGTCGTGTTAAAAGAATTCTCCCTCTTGCTGAGAGATAGATGAGGACATCAATATCGCTCTCATGCCTGTACATTAGGCTAATGGAGCAGGAGCCAGGAGGTGATTGTGATAGCTTAGCTTACAACCATGGACAAACAGGGAGAAGTTGGCTTAGCTCTGTCTAAAGGTAAAAATAAACCAACCAGAACTAAAGCTCACTGATTAACACAATGTATGCTAGAAATGTAAAACTGACAAGTTGTGGTTCTACAGGCAGTTACATGCTGTAGCTGTGTCTCGGCAGCAGAGTGGCCGGGTGCAGTGACTTCAAAGGTATCCATCTAATTCTGAGCAGAAAAGTAAATAATGCTGAAGAATTTCTTTGAGTTAAAACAGCAAAATCATGGAAACTCTAAGGAATAAAATGGTCAAGAAATGTAAAGTACAGTCACAATTCTTTACTGATTTTTTTATATATATGTATATAATTCTTTGTTATAGTTTTCTTCTTTTCTTCTTCTTCATGTTGGATGGCTCTGTGTTGTTCCATGGAACATAAACTGCTTAAAAGAGAGATTTCAATCTAAAAAAAAAAACTTATCCTTTTGAAAGGAAATTAATGAAATAAAAAACAGAGAATCAACACTGTTTGGCCCTGAATGTGTCCTTGGTGGCTAGAGCAGCTAACAAGCTAAACTGTCCACTGGGGTTTATCTTTGAATCATGTTAAAACGATGAAAGCTTTGGAAACTTTAAACTAAGAGTATGGTGATGTTTAAAATTGGTTTTACACTATAGATATAACATCATCTTTATTTCTTACATGAAAAACAAACAAAAGTAATTATGAAAACTGAAATAAAGCCCTGAGATGGTTGTGGAAAACACACAATAATATCCTTTAAGCTCATCATAGAATCTTCAAATGTGCCGTGCTATCATTCACCGTAATACAGCTCATTATAGCTTCCTGCTTACACTGAAGTGTAACCAATTTGCATTAATGCTTTGTTCCAAGTATCTTTTCCTGTCTCCGAGCCATCACTGGCTGAGAAATCATTTCTGTAAACCCATGAGAGATCTCCAATCTAGGGAAAAGACCTATTTATCCCACACAGTATGTTATAGTAATCCAGCTGTCTCCCACAGTGTGTACTATAAAGATGCATAGCTTACAGAAAATAGGGAACCTAATAAAATATGATGTGCATGTGTATGAGTTTTCTGAGATTTACTCCCTTAAGTCGTCACTGAGTAGCAGGTGGGAGGAATAATCCATTGTCTTTCCATTGTATGTTAAACACAAGAGCGAGCACCATGGAAGGAATCTTTGACAGGGGCTGAATACATGACGCCGATGGATGGGGAATAGGTGGTGTGTTCATTCCTCAACATGCTCCCACGCCGGATGAATGTGAGGCGATGCCTGAGGACTTAAGAGATATGCAGGCGTGGATCTGAACTGATTGATAATATAAACACAAAGATGGATGCAATATATGCAAAAATAATACGCAACATCATCCCACTTCTTTGGAAGGAACATCCACTATGTGCACAGCAACTAACGATTATTTTCATTATCAATAAATCTGCCTGATAAAATAATCTCAATTTAAGGCCTACTTACTAGCCTTTGAGGACGGCTGTTGGTCTTCATCAGCAAAGTGGGTTTCCATCCAGATGTGGCGCATATTTTAACCAAATGTTGAGAAATTCTGAAAAAGAAAATGCAAATTAATGTGTGTTTCCATCCACTGGATTTGGTTCATCAATATAAATGGGAAACAGTGGAGCCAATTTTCCAGTCGGTTGCCATTAAACCATTGCAGAGGGTGCAACGAGATGACACAGTGAAAAGAGCTCCAGTCAAACCTCAGATGGTGAAAAACAATGTAGAAAACATGAAGGAAAAACAACAGCTATGTTTGTTTCATGTATTAATTGAAGGAATGTATCATTCTCATTGTTGCTACAAACAGATCTTCTCCAGATCTTTTCCTCTGTTACTATTCTCAGTCTCTTCAGTGGACGTTTAAATCACATGACTTGTTCGCTAAACCTGTTTCTATTCCCCTTTGTTGCATGTTGCTTTTATTGATACACCAGACTTTTCCCACCTCAGCCTTAATATTAGTATCAATTAATTCATTATTAATTCTATGCTGATAGCGAAATTCATGTTTATCCATGTGTCTCCAAGTTACTGTGTTCAAGAGTTTTTGTGCATTCTCACATTTAATTATAACCAGAAGAAGAATAAGACGTCTTTGCGTTCATCGTTGTGCTGTGGCATCGTGACCGGCCAATCACAGCTGGAGCTGAAACTAACACTCCATTTAAGTGCTATAGACATTTTTCACAGCAGACATTTTGACTTGTCAAGCACAGACAGGATTTACACCATTAATGACGTGTCTGTTCCATTAGTTCCCTGTAATCCATATCACTGGGCCAGGGCCGTGGCCACTTTTGGTGTGGGTGTCATAAAATGTTAAACAAAGTTATTTGTTGGTTAGTCACTGTTAGTTTAAGCTTTGAACCACATTATTTGTTAGTACTGCTGTGGAAGAACTGGCCTTTTACATTGGTGGCTGGGGAATTACAGCATTTACATTATTTGAGGCTCTCTAGCTTCCATACTGTGCGATGTCTCTGTTTTGAAAAAGCTTTGACGCCTGGTTCACTTTTAGTAACCGGATCTCAATTTAGCGAGTGCCTCTGAAATGCATTCACACATGTACATGTATATGTATAATCCTGTGATAATGGTGCAAATGGATTGTTTATATCTTTGGCTCTTTCTGCCCCTCTCAGTGTGTCACTCTCTGTCTCAGTCGCTCCGCCCTCTCTGATGGATGACTCTTAGTCATCGTCTGCAGAGATCAGTATACAGTCTGGGCCTCCGTCAGCCCCAGTGAATTAATGGCCGCTGGGAGTGCAGTGATAGAGCCTTGGGATCAATACATCAGACCAAAAGAAGATGCTGAGAGAGAAACACTCCCCCTGTGTTTGTACTCCAAACTGTGAATGTTTGTGCCTCTTTCTGTATTTTTGTGTCTATAAGCACACGTCTACGGATTTGTGTGTTTCTTTGTGCTTGGATATCAGTACCAGTGTTTTATCTGTGCTTTTGTGAGCGTATTACAGGTTGAGACTCTGTTGACACAGACAAATCAAAAGCCTCGACTTCTCCTAATGCCCACTTTCCTTCGTCAGCGTCTTCCCGGCAGAGACGGCAAATCATTACCTCTCTGTTTTTCTGCCTCCTCTCCTTCTATTCCGTAGATCCAAAGTGCTGTTGTGGTGGTTTGTGGGATTAATTAGTAAACACAAAGTGCTAAATGGAAAATCTGTGGAAAACACAGTTTGGTTGCAATGATTGATGGTGAACCGAAAACATGCGAGAAGGCGTTAGACTCTGTGTTGCTCATTAATGAACTTCTCTTTAATGAACTCCTTGAGGAGGAAGTTTTTTTTTTTTTTTTACTCTTTTATGACTATTGAAAGACCCAAGGATGAAAAACAATCTCAAGATTATATCTCGGGCTTCTCATGTTAGGAGTAAAAGCAGAAAGAGGTTTTGTGAATTAGCCTACGTACTCACACACTCACTCACACCAAATGAGTCAAAGTGAGGGAGTCGCAGACAAAGAGGCACATGAGTGAGAAGAACTTTTGAGCCTCGAGAGGGCTGAAGGTCAAAGGTCAAGGTCCTGGTGGTTTTGACCTTGAGAACGCAATTTCTCCGTGTTTAACAACTTTATTGGTAACATTTCAAAAACAGGTGTTACAAATAGGACATACTAGACGCACATGTGGATGACAACAAAAACATAAAATGATAACATGATGTGTATGGTAGTCTGTAACATATCTGTAATCGCTAATATATGTGTGTGTTTTGACATGTGTATATATATATATAGTATATATAAAATGTATAATAAAAAAATTATAATAATGTAAATTATTGTAAAATAGTAATGATATTATGATAATATGTATTATCTATATACTTTACATAATAAAATCATTTAAAATAAGATTGTATTATAACAATATAATATATATGATGAAATTACATAACAATAATTATTATAGTATAATAAAGTTGTGTTTAATGATGAGTGGTGAGGTCAGGTCACCACTCCCCCCCCCAACCACCCAAGCAACACGACCAGGGGGCCCCAGCGGGACGGCGTTGCCCAATGCCATCTTGTGCCATGTTCTGCCACCTCCTCCCTTGGATCACTCTCAGCGAGCACCATGGAAGGAATCTCCCTTTGGGAGGGAGTGGATCCGCTGAGACCTGCACCTTGTTGCATAGAGCTGATGTTTGTTTTATACATCAGTCACATCAATGTTTATATATAGTGATGCTGTCACATTAATGTAAAGGGGGAAAAGGAAAAAAAACAACAACAAAAGAATAATAATTATAAAAGTAGTTTCCCTCTTCATATTTTCTTCCCCTTGTATGCGTGAGCACTGTTGGACATTTTAAGTGAGCAGTAGAATAAATGTGAAAAAAGAGAAAAGGCTTTATTTTCAAATGTCCTGTAATGTCTGAATAAAACCCTAATGAACATCCACACAATGGACAGCTGCTGTGTATCTGAATGACAAATCTCCATTTCTTTAGCAAATATATGACACAAGCAATGTCCTCCCGTGTCTGAAAAGGGTTTTAACCTTAAGATGAAATAATATTAAAGGCTTTATATGCAATATTCAGGTTGTAGACATGTAGAGATTTAGAGATACTTTTCACACACTCCTCCAGTGTTGGCGTTGCTGTAAGATTAACGTCTGTGGAGACACTGCAGATATGCCTCACAGGATAAAGAGGAGGGTCCTTGAGCGTTGGTTTTTCCAATGCTTGGAGAGGGGATATCCTTACACACAAACACACACACACACACACACACACACACACACACACACACACACACACACACACACAGTAGTATTTGAACGTGAGGTGCAAGTTTGTTTACATTTCCACTTTCTGAGTGTTTGTGCCCTCTGTTGCCTCCCGGTGATCGCCGAGCATCGGAAATCTCCACTGAGCACATGCAGTAGATGTTTACTCTCCTTCTTTGTTTATTACCCGGCTCCTATAGGATAGACAAACAGAGGGCACCCGGGATGCAAAGACACATATGGGTTTCTTGAACATGCACAAATGCTTTTCATCAACACACACACACACATATATATGTATATATATATACACGAACAGACACACACTTCTCTGCTGGCTGCCTGGCGGTGCGTTCAGGTTCCAGCAACTAGGGGCTTGTTTGTTTGGTTTCCACTGAGGAGCAAATCAAGCTCAAATGCTGTGAGGGTATGACTGTTTAGCTAAACACACATTCAAACGCACCAGTGATGAGGTGTGTGTAATTACCCATAGACACACACACACACACACACACACACACACACACACACACACGCAAACACAGCTATTGTATGTTCAGTGAGCACAGATTGCTACCGAGCCTGGCTGGTATCAAGGGGACGTTTTTTGATAAATTGTTCAGTCAAATTAATAATGAGAGCCCCCAAATGACACAGTTTGTTCCCTCAAATTAATTGTGTAGCAGTAGCAACTAAAATTACAGACCTTTTTATGGCTAGTTGAGTCATTTCGGAGCTTTATCGCCAGGCAAATGGCTATAATATCATGTAATAAAGTGAGTGTGGTGAGCAGTTATGAAGAGGTGATTGTTCTCTTTAGCTTTTTCTTAAACTTTGAACTAATCTACATGGGAGACAGAAAGTTTACTCTTCACCTTGATACAGGCTCACCACAAGGTCCCCTCGGTAGCTGTTCAGGAGCTTTCAATCCTATCTCATGGTCTTCAGTCAGTGAAGATCCATTCTTTTCTGAGCACTGGTCTTCTTGTCCATTTTTGGGTTATAAAAGTTCATTCTTGACCTGAAACAGCAGATACACGGATCTTTAGTTCACAGCATTTCATGGGATTCACTATAAACCTGTGAAAATACAAGGAGCTCATTAAAACTCATTCTCAAGCTTGTGTAGTTTAATGTAAACCGAGAACTTGACACACGTGCTGTTCTGACCGTTGATGCTAATGTGCGTGAGCAGCAAAAATCGAAAACTCTAAAATAATGTCGGGCTTCATCATCCGAAACAGACATCACACTGTCTGACCTGCGGTTTCTGGGATATGCAGTGCAAAAGTGCCACTGTAGCAAACTAGTAGCAAAAATGTTGCTGATATCAAATATCCTGCTAATGTTGTATCCCTGCCAGTGTCTTGTGTGTTCGTCCTCTACTAGAACAGATGTTAAACTGTTGGTATGAAGGCGGTGTGTGCTCTCCAGCTTTAAAGATCTCCTAAAGACATATTTTAAGATATATTAAAATAGTCTGCTTTGAGTAATAACTTGTGTGCGTAAGAAATTTAAAATAACCAGTTATAAATTGTTAAAATTACAACTCTCTCTCTCTGTCTCTCTCTCTCTCTCTCCAAGAGTAAATAAAATCCAAGCGTCTGCACATGAGATGGTGCCAGTTTTTCTATATCTATAGCTATAGCTCTTATTTGCACATTGTGTGTGTGTGTAGCCTACTTACAGTAATTGTGTATTTGATTATTTGTGTTTGCCAGTGTGACTGTGTGCTTCAGTTAAAGTACTGTATGTAATGTGCATTTGCCCATGCTTGTTTGTGCATTTGTGTGTGTGTGTGTGTGTGTTGAGGTGACTGTGTGATGACTGTTTTTGTTTGCATGTGCGTGTTACTGACCTGCAGGTGATTGAAACCAGGCTATGGTGACACCGGTGTGATATACCAGTCAGGAGCTCCTGCTCTCCCCCGTGTGACCCACTGCTGGTGTTAGGGTGACCCTCACCTGACCTCCTCTGTCCTCCCATCCACCCACACCTTGTTCCTCTCCTCTTTTCCCACTCTTATCTGAGTTTTTCTTTCCTCTTTTTTCCTTCTGTCTATGTTCTTCTTCCACTTTTGCATTTTTTTCCTTTCCCCTTTTCTTCATCTTCCTCCTCCTCTCTTTTGTTTCTCCTATCTGCTTGACTTGATGCCTTTTCTCCCTCCCTCCCTCCCTCCCTCCACTGAGGACGACTGCAGTACATTTCTCTGATAAACTCTACCCTCCATCTCTTTCATCTCCAACCATCGCCAAACAGAGAAGAAATAAAAGACAAACACAACTGGATTGACAGCGAGCCAGATCGAACTTGCAGGCAGACACAAATATTTTGTGCTGTAAATGTTTATTCAGGCACTGGCAGGCTCCAATGGAGTGACCTCATCAGGCTCACACACACACACGCACACAGAGAGAGAGAGAGAGAGAAAGATCAACATATCTTTTGCAGCAATCAGTTCACCTAGTTCAAAATCATTTAGGTTGCTTTTCAAAAGTGGGATAACAGATTTTCCAGCATCTGTTCTTTGCATATGTGCTCATATAATCCTGTTATACATATGTTACATGACTACGCTTAAGTAACATACACACACACACACAGGCACACACACACATTCACAACAGCTTTTTCCAATAACACACAGGTCCAGAGCAGTCGTTGGTCATTGTTATGAAGACACAGGCTGTGAACTCAGTGAACCAGAAAAACAATTGGCTCAGACTTCCTGCTAGCTTCCTCTGTAGTGGGGCAGGCCCCTAACACTACTACTCTCTCCCTCGCTCTCTCTCTCTCTCTCACACACACACATACACACACACACACACACACACATGCACATACATACACATAGAGAATGCAGGGTGACAAGCCCGAGTGTCTTCCCGCCATCCTGTTTTCTAGCCAGGGTTTATTTTGGTCATGTGGCGGATCCGTGCTGTACAGGAAGGGGTAGCCTCATTGCATGCGTGCGTGCGTGTATGTGTGTGTGTGTGTGTGTGTGTGTGTGTGTGCATGTGTGTGAAGGACTGGGGATTTCAGAAGAAAATTCCTCTGTCCGTCATAATATAAACAAATCCATATTTGGGACCAGTGACCAGGGCTCAGTGTAAATAGACGCACGTGTCAACAACTCACTTTCTAATGCCACATTTTCTTCTACACGTGTTGTTTTGGAAGCTGAGAAGTAATTAAGATTACCAAAAGAAATCACTGAAATAATTTCCCGCTGTTGTTGCCCCTAATACTTTCTCTATGACAGTAGGCACAAGTATGTTTTTTTTTTATATCTGTATCTTGCAGGTAACGTCCCCTGTGACTGATAAATACCTTTATGACTGTTACCTCTATGACTGATAGTGCTACTACTGAAATAGCTTGCATAATAACGCCCACTACAACTACTAAAGTAGCTACTTGTACCAATAGTATGAGCAGCGTTAGGTAACAAGCCATTCGACTGCATCAACAGACACTACTAAAGTCATGCTGGTTCCTTTGCCAGAGGGCTGTTACAGTGTTTGTGCAGAGTGAATTAACATGACTAACACTCAAACAAAAACCCTTCTGTCTTTTAACATGACTCAGCATTCAGTCAATATTGAGAATGATTCATTCACAAAGCACCATGGTTTGTGTTTGTTTGATGCCCTTTCTACTGAGCCTCACTGACTCACTGTGTGTAATTAGCAGTGAGAGCTCGGAGGAGACAGTGAAGATTTTTGTGGAAGAAACACACCATCTTGTCAGCCCACTGCCTATCACAAACTGAGGCTTTGGACCAGAATGTCCCATGCCTCGTCATTAAGACTACAGTATGTAGATGTGCCATATTGTCCCAAATTAATTTCTGGGTAACAATGAAATCTGAATAGCTGTGAGTGAATCATATGTCCGAACAAAGCAGTTTTCACCATGATAAATTCTTGGATACAATCTTGATGTGAATCATCTGATGTGGCTGGTTCAATGAGTAAAAGGTACACCTTAAAGGAATAGTTCAACATTTTAGGATAAACACTTATTCGCTTTCTTGACAAGAGTTAGATGACAAAATAGATATCACTCTCATGTCTGTCCATTGAATATGACACTAGAGCCAGATGTGTTTAACTTAGCTTAGCATAAAGATTGGATGCAGGAGGAAACAGCTAGGCAGGGTTGATCCAAAGTAAAAAGAAATCCAGCACCGTTAAAAATTCCTACTTAATACATTGTATCTTATTTGCTTAATCCATACACGAACAAAATACGACAAAGTTGTGGTTTTACAGGTAGTTATGACTTTATGCTAAGCTAGTTACCTCATGGCACTTTGTTTCGTAAATGAATAGTGTGAAATTTTGGGAACTACACTCGATAGAACTCTTATGTCTGTACAAGATATATGAAGCTATAGTCAACAGTTGTTACTTAGCTTACCTTAGCATAAAGAGTGAAACACTTTATTTGTTTAATTCATAATTGAAGTGTTGTGCAACAGTTTGGGAAATACATTTGCCAAGAGTTACATGAAAAGATTCATATTTTCACATCTGTCTGTTAAATATAATGCTATAGATCCAGGAGGTGATTAGCTTACCTTAGCATAAAGATGGGTTAACAATACCTGCAATTTGTCATTTTTAAATTGGAGTTGTTACAGCCTGGGTCTGAACAAAAAGATGGGAGACACACGGGCATACTTAATAACAAACTATTTTATCTACAACAAAATGATCAAAATAAACACAAAAAGGAGATGGGAGGAATCTGTAAGGTCAGTCGTGTAGAGAGTATGTGCTGCATGGATGTTGTGCTGCAAAAAAACAAAGGGAAAAAAAACCCAAAGAAACCCCACACTGCAGAGGTGTGTGTGTGGTGAGGAGATCTGCCAACATCTGCCTGCAGCTGCTCTGCTTACTGTATATGCATGGGGCACACCGGGCCCATGCTGCTGATTAAGGTCTTCAATTGGTCTGCAGCCCTGAAGACGAGCGCAGCAGCAGCAGGAAACTAAGCGAAGGGTCCGTCACACAGTCTTACACAAAGAGCACAACTCTTTATGCTTAGCTAAACTAAGCTACATTTACTTCATATTAAGTGTACAGACATGAGAGTGGTGTCAATCTTCTCATCTAATTCATGAAAAGAAAGTGAATATACATATTTCCCAAAATGTAAAACTGTTGTCTTGATGTTCAGCTTAAAATTTAAATTCAATGATACTTACTCCTGTTTGTTCAGATGCTGGAACCACACTGTCCATATATATAGATTTAAGCACCTTTTAATGATTGCTTTCAGGGAGCATCTAGCATGAACGCTCATCACAGAGTCTCCACAGCAGCTGAGGGACATAACCATTCAGGGGGAAACACTAGTGTGATGTACACTCGGGCTTAGCCGCTCCGTGGTTGGGCAGTCAGTGGTGTGCTGACCTCACACCATGCTCCATTTCCTGTTTTCCCCAGCGCCTGTGTCAGCACGGGGGCTAATAGTACCCAGGATACTACTCATACTACTCATGCATGTACTGTAGCCTATGCATTCATTATAGATACCCATGAGCAGAACGGAAAATGCTGAATATTTATTTCACTTACACATGAATTAAAGCTGCTACCCTCCGTTGTCAGTATCATCCATCCTGCCCTTCATAAAAGGTTTCATAGTACGAATAGCCCCAGTTTTATCCACACGGATACATTTTTTCTAGTGTGGTTTTATGTTGGATTTATTTGTCACACAACCACACAGGAAAAGTATAAATGCGACAACCTGCTGAAATTAAAGATATAGTTCAACATTGCCATGTTCATGTTTGTATTCTAACTATGAAGCTACTGCCAGCAGCAGCAGCTAGCTTAGTTTAGCACAAACAATAGAAATGGGGGGACACAGCTAGCCCTTACTCTGTCCAATTGTAACAAAATCTGCCTATGAGCACCTTTAAAATTTGCTAATTAGTACACTATATCTTGGTTGTTTAATCCATATAAAAACTAAAGTGTAAAAATAAGATGTTTCACTATGTTTCCACTGTTTATGGTAAGCTAGGCTAACTGGCTGCCAACCTTAGCTCCATATTTAGTGTACAGTAATGAGATTAGTATCAATCTATTCATCTAAATACTGGCAACAAAACAAATAACTGTATTTAACAACAGTTCCTTTAGGAATTTTTTTTTTTTTTTACATTTGTTTAGATCTAAAAAAGATAAGAAGAGCACAATGTTTCAAACCAGGCCAAGGGCAGTTCAAGGACATGTAAAGACCCCTGAGCTTGCTGAGATGCCTGTATGCCTTAGAAAATACATTCTTAAAGGTTGCAGAATTGTTTTTGTTTATGAGAATTTTCCAACACACAGACTGGTATCCAGTTCACGCCCAGGGAGTGTCATCCATCACCCTCTGACAATGATTTGGACCATAAATAGATGAAGTGGAGTTCAGCTCTCCAGAGAGGATATGACATAGAGAAAGGCTATAGTTAGCAAGTGGAAGCCCTTGAAAAGCAGCGACTGCCAGTGTAAAAAACATTTTACCTGGACAACAAGAAACAACAAACAATTTAACTATATAACTTCATTTTACTAAAATACTTGGAAACAACTTAACATATGGTTATGATTTCATGGAGTGTGTGTGTGTGTGTGTGTGTGTGTGTGTGTGTGTGTGTGTGTGTGTGTGTGTGTGTGTGTGTGTGTGTGTTTTTATAAATTGCTTGTGAGTCTGTATTTAACCTCCATCTCATCGTACTGTAAGAAGCTGTTGTTGGCATGCGGATTCCATGGGACTTACTAGAGCACTCGCCATTGTTTTCATGAAGGGAGAGGGTCAGAAGGCCACTGAGGTCAGCTGAGAGTTCAACACATACACACCCACCCACCCACCCAATCACACACACACACACACACACACATACACTCACTCTAAGCTTGTTCCCTTTGTATCCCGTGTTCACGTTGTGATGCATTTGACATCCTGTTTTTCCCCATCTTGATGACTTTCAACACCGTGGTTAACAAATATCCATGGTGTGTGAACACACACACACACAAACAGTGTTAATACCCAGGAACATAGTGTCAAGGAAGCATACATTACTAATGAAGTAAATATTTCCTGGTGTTGTTACGTCCAGAACTTCCCAGGTTATGCAATAGAAAATAAAAAGTTTGTAAATAGAAAACACAGTGTTACATTTCAGGGTCAAATCCATCTCTTGGAGAGGTGACCAATCACAGTCAAGGACAAAGTTTGAATGAATTCCACAGTGCTTGTCGCCTGTGCTGTCAGCACCATTCATGTGGACTTATTAAAGCAAAAAAAAAGCAAATGGACTCTGGCTCAGGCTTCTTCAACTGGCCTTGAAGTTTAAGTTTAGCATCAGCATGAATGAATTCTGAACTGAATTAAATGAAATTATCAAAAACATTTCCTTTTTTTTTTTTACAGTTATATTTTTTGTATTTATCTCTTAGCAAACAAGTCAACACTCCTACTCTTAGGTGCTTTTCATGATATCGGTCGATTGGAGGAACTGAGAGTGCACAGCAAAAATCACAGAAATGGCTAATATCTTCTCAAACTGGTTCTACCATACAATGTGTCAAGGTGTGTTAAAACTATATTAAAATTTCATAATAGCAAGATAAGCAGGGTCTACTGATCTCTGCCTGTTGGAAATAAAGCCATATGAATTTTCAGTGCCTGACTACGCTGAAATCTAAAGTTTAATCTCCATCCCCAGAAACTGAGACAATATAGGCAGCCCTTTGTAATTTCTTCTTTTTGATAACAACCATTTTAACCAAAATATTACCTAGACCAACACAAACACCAAGGAGAGATGTTTTAATTTAATTTCACTGTAAAAGGAATAACCTACGACAATTTCAAATAATGAAATATCTGTTTTGCTTCGCTATCACTGATTAAGATAGATGGAAGATTGATATGAATCAAACAAACCAAAATTTAAAAATACAACAATTTAAATGTCTGAACAGTTTGGGTGTTTAGCAGATATAAGGTTTACCATTGCAACCCTCTCGGTTTAGTGTTTGAGCATGCAAAAACTTTGCTGATAAGTAGCGCTTAATAGCAGTGCTTGTTCAAGGCTCCAATCTTTTTGGAGAGTATTTAGTTGTGAAATCAAAATGCTGGACAGAATAAACTGTAGACTACCAAATGGAAAATCAAAGGATCACCAAAGTGCTTGCAATTTATCTTAGGTTTGGGAATAAATGTCAAGACTTCATACAAAAAATATAAAAAAATGTGAACTACATGTTGGTGCCAGAGGAAAAGTCAGGGAGTAACCAAAGTCAATAGCAGTTGTCTTCAGGGGACCATGAATGTCTGTGAAAAATTTCATTCCATTGAATAGTTGTTGAGATATTTTAGTCTGGTTCAAAGTGGTGGACTGACTGGCTGAGAGATTGACATTGCCCTCCGTGGGTCCACGTCACTAGCAAGACTGAAAACTCTGAGATGACATCAGTCACCTGTGTTAGACAGCATTAGACAGCAGTTGCCATCTATTCACAATATATCAGGATAAACAGAATTTCTTATTTTAGAACTAGTTTCACAACAATACAGACCTTGCACATTCCAGCTGAATGATAAAGGAGCTCTGACTGAGTGAATGCAGTGCATCAGAAATAGCTACTTCTTTTGTTGAAGCGTCCTTGTGCGAGACAGTGACTCTGTACCTGCAAAGACTGTAAGTCGCTGTAGCTCAGAGCAACAGCTTAATGCTCAAAAATGTTCTGCAGATACCATGTAAACAAGAAAAAAACTAATAAAAACATGAAACTAACCAACGTTGGGTTAAGGTGTTTGCCCGACTGTAGAGTAATATTCTATTGATTTGTCCAAAGCTACCCTCACAGTCAGTTTTAACCCAAAGTGATGCTTGGCAGCGAGGTGGCTGCTTTACTGGAATACACTTCTTGTGTAACTGTTGGCCTTTCCACTATTGACGTGTTCTGGGATAAGGCCACATTTTCCTCACCGGGTAAACATTTGGGCTAAAGGTGGGAGGTCAGTAGTGTGAACTGATAAGAGACTTACGAGAAAACTGAACTAATGTGCAATATTTTGTGATTTTGTAATTTAGTCCAGCTAATTGACCTGTGATGTAATAAAACTAATGTTATCATCCTCTGATCATGAGTTCATGCAAGTTGAAAATACATTCAGAATATACATGCAAATGGTATTCACTGCACAGACGCAATACTATACTACACACACACACACCTCTGCTGCTGGTGTTGGTTAGCATTGATCGGATCACTGCTTCAGACACACTGAAAGTCCCACAGGGTCGCTATAGCAACTAGAGCCAAAATAAAGCAGCCGTCGAGACAGCAGCGGCAGCTTCAGCTGGCATATACACGCACGCGCACACACAGACACAGACACAGACACAGACACACACACACACACACACACACACAACCCCCTCTGGCCTTGGCACCTAGAAACAGACACAAAATGAGCTCTGTATTAGACCGCAGAGGGAGAAAGGAAAGGACTGAGAGGGAGAAACATCGAGGCAAAGCGGCAGAGGTGGGGAAGAACGTGTCCTGGAATAACCCCTGTCAGCTCTGTTCGGTGTTCCAAAGAGGACATATTTAGCAGCCTTTCTGACTGGCAAGAACCCAGACTCTCTCTTAGTCTCTCCTTCACACACACACACACACAGATACACTGCCCAGGTCCGGCTGGCACTCACAGGATTGACCAGCTCTCCTTAATGTAGTCCCACCGACTCGCTCACTCACTACATTACTTTGTGTGTGTGTTTTATATGTGTGTGTGTGTGTGTGTGTGTGTGTGTGTGTGTGTGTGTGTGTGTGTGTGTGTGTGTGTGTGCCAAGGGGCAGACAGGCCGGCTGTTCATAGCGATGCACTGTGAACGCTGAAGCCTCCTCCTCCTCCTCCTCCTCCTCCTCTGGGCCGTCGCTAGAATGTTCCAGGAGCTCAGAGAGAGGCTCTGCAGGGCCAAGCTGGCACCTCAACGCCTGCAGTGATGACCAAACCTCCATGGTGAGTTTGTGGCCAAATACTGATAGTAACAGCAGGTCGGTGTGACGACAATTCTGGGTCTGCGAAAAGAAAGATAAATAATGAAATAAAGGTGAAAACATACTATTTGTGGCTTTGGACCTGGGCCCTTGTGTTGCCTTCATTGTGCCAATCCATTTGGAACAATCTTACTTTGCTTCACTAATCACATCTACACATTTAGCATACAGATAAAGAATATCAGTCCTCAACTCAATTTAACTCCTATCAAGAAAGATAATCTCCAAGAAACTATTCCTTTAAGAGTGAGAGAGCAAATAATTACATAAGATAATAAAATATAATAAATAAATCTTTCACTTTCGGTCAAGGATAATGTAGGTTCAACTCTGAATAAAAGCAGGTACACACACTTTATTTTATCAGCACTATGAAAGAAACGTGTCGATATCTTTGGTCATGCCTCCAAAATGGTATGTCGCACTGTGGGAGAGGTTCAAAGACGGCCTTGCAACCGAAGAGCTTTGGACAAAGTTCTGAAGGCGTCCAAAATTTAGGATCGCCATCTCACAGTGTGACTGCTGCTACAACCTACATCTCCTAGCCAACCAATAGGAAACCAGCATGAAATGACAACTACGTACTTACCTCTTTGCAAAACCGGCATCCCAAGTTGGCCTCTTTTCTTAAAGCCACGACCGGATCCACTTTCTCCTCCTCCTCTTTGGATTTTTTTTCCATACACATAAATACCACTATTTGATTGCAGCTTTATTATTTACCACTACAGCTGCAAAGATGAATGATGCACACTTGTAGCCTACAGTTCAGTATGTGTTATGATCGTACGGTCAACATACATCAACCTCGATGTTGTGCGTCGCACGGTGTGGCCTGCAATAACCTCATAAGATTGATGAAATCTCTCGGTCTGTAGGAAAACTGAAAGCAGTGTCTCAGTCCTCAGTGTTTCTCAATCACTTGCCAAGTAAAACGAACGAACAGAAATTGTAAGCCTTGGTAAAAATGCTTTTGCAGAGGATAGTTGAGCAGCAGAGTGTCACGGTCAGTGCAACGGAGTCTGCGAGACATTTAATAGAAAGTAGACTATACATATCAACCCCACATGTATGCAGTATATTCGTCATTGTATACTCGTTCATCATAATGTAAACATTAAGGTCACAGCTGCGGCGAGGGATGGCGAGAGTCCAGCAGTGCTTTGCGAGGCAGTCACACTGAGTCATTTCACATTTACATTTCAAGCAGACGTTGTGATTCAGAGCAGCCTGGCTGAGGGAGCCGAAGGCCCCTGCCGTGTCAGATACATCCGCTCGTGCCCGGACCAGCATCTGATGTTTGATAGGAAGGGTTTCCCCGAGGTTTTCACAAGGCTTCTCTGCTGTCTGGATTGTGAGTGTTTTTTGGTTTTTTTTCATATTTGTTTTCAATCATTATGCTTACCTTACTTTATTTTTGAAAAAAAGAAAACTGGCAGCATTTATTGTACTTATAGTCAAAAGTCTATTCATTTGACCGAATAACACATCAGGAGCAGCGAGACCCAATGTCAAAATTGGAGGGGGAAGTGGTGAAGAAATGTATTATGCTCTGCTGCATTTTGGAACAGCATTTTCTTAATATGAAAAAACACCTGGACCAGCGGTTTTCATTCAGAAAAGATGCTTCATGTGAACACAGCCTAAATTTGTTTAGCTACAAAGCTACATTAGTTACGTATCTTTATTTAACGTTAACCAACTAGCTTCACTGGCTAACGTCAACTCAATTCACTATCTATGGAAGTTAGAAGCTAGGTTAGCAATTTCTTTAGTTGTTAAAGAGGCTACATTGGTTATATTGTTATAGTTGTAATTTATAGATATCTATTCCTGCTATTGCTATTGTCAACATCTACAAGAATTACTCTCTAACAAAAAAAAAGTCTTACTTCATATACATACTTCATTTACTCTTTGATGAGGCCAACTCTTTGATTGGCAAGTTATTCATTTTGCCATCTTACCTTTACATTTGAGATCAGGCCACCTCTCCATTTTTTTTCCTTTTTTGTCATTTTTCGTTTTTTATATTCATTCTGATGTGTCGCCTAAATGCCTTATGCGCCGCAAAAACACTTAGACGCAGCACCTAACCTTTTCAATGATAGGGAAAACCCTGATAGGGCACAAGAATCACATGCCGACTATAAATAAACCCTGCGGTTCCCACATGCCAAGCCATGGCAGCTGCCTGTGGGTTTTTATAAATTAAGGCATGTGACTTGGGTTTCTAATCTTACATGGATTAGCAGAAATGCCGCATGTTGTTTGTTTACAAGTCTAATCATTTTAAGATGTCGCGTGGCACCAAGGAAAGAATAGCATGTCTGTTTTCTATAATGTAATATTTTAATAATATTACTATTACTATCTGAGTAGTATCTGTTTTACAGAAGTCTGCCAAATAAGAATAATAAAACAGTAAGCAAATAACAGTTAAAGAATAGATGTGCTATAACATTAGAACGCTGCAATCCTATATGCTAACGCACAGCGGAATGATGTGGCCACACAATGATGCATGTGATGGCTCTGTTGTTAACATTGTTGATGGCAGTATCTGGCTCAGATTGATAGAAGATTATGTCACATTATTATGGCCAGAGTTGCATAATGTTGAGATTTTCACGTTTTTGGAAGTGTTGAAATTCAGTCAGCGCAAGCTACAAAACACCTGTACAATCACATATCAGTGCTTTAGTTCACAAAGTTCAATTCATACAGATTAAAATGAACTAGTTCATATTCATGTTCTTCCCTTTAATTTTTTTTAATGAGCTATTCATCTTCTGCTACTCTTCTTTTATCCTCCTACCCATCCATCCCCCCAATGATTGTCACTTCCCAACTAATGAGTAACTGTATACTGCTGTAGACACAGACAGAGGAGACTTTTAAAAGCCAAGAAAAACGTAAATGTTTTATGTGTATATGCAATGAGTTTGATTTAGGTGGAGGAACTTTGCAGCTGTTGGCTCATGGTCTCATCCTTTCTTAGTGATTTCTCGTGATCGTCATTCAACCGCAGATAATTTCAAAAGACTGGTTGGACGATTCAACTCATTGTGTCATTTCAAATTTGTTGCCGACTTGTTTTTTCAGAACCGTTTGCATAACAATGCGCTGATTTGTTTATAAAAGTCCTTCAAATGTTGATTCAAACTGGCTTCAGCTGTATCAGTAGCACCGGATGCATGCCGAGTGACACCAAAAAACACAATGCTCCATCTGATGTTTTTAGGCGTTTGGAAAACTGCTTTTCCAGCATTACCGCCATGTTCTGGTGTGAGGGCGTCATTAACTCATCTTCATTAGTTGCAAATGAATATGTTCAATTCACCGTTCACCAAAAAATGAGCAGCGTTCAATGAACGCTGCTCATTTAGCACATTCATGCACCGAACTGGAAACAGCTAAAAGGAAAACGGCCATGACCATGGAAGGCATTTCTTCATCTTATGGTCAGGAACCTAACTATAAAGTCCTGATTAAGGAACTGTACTAATGTCCTACTCTATAAGAGTAAATTAAAATTGCATTCTAATTATAATGTACTTATAATGTAGGAACTATGTGCATCATTTCATGTTAAATGTAACCAAACTGGTAATTATATACATTTGCATAATGTTGCATCTTTAGGAGAGGAGGTGTGAGTTCTTGGAAATCCCATCTTTAGGTTTGCCAGTCAGAATTTTGCCAGAAACCATTGAAATTGTGCATCACACTCCACTTAGCAAGATTTTAGGAGCAGGAGACACCGAAGGTTTGAAACAGATGCTTTTACACACATGAAGCGCGCACACACAGGCGAGAAAAACAAGTGGCAAGTCTGTCAAGGAAAGGCCCCCAGAGAGCTCTTGCACGCAGCTTGGCAGACCTGTACCTGATCTCTGAGCCTGACAAACACAAACACACACACACACACACACACACACACACACACACACACACACACACACACACACACACATACATGGTGCTTTCTAGGTAAAAGTGCACTATGGAGAGTTATGAATATTCATGGACATATTCCAGGGATAGTAGAGTAGACATGCCACGTGTGTGTGTGTGTGTGTGTGAGGATGTGTGGGGGGGTGTACACATGTCTATATCTTTTGGCCCAACGTCTTCTTGCATCGCTGCCCTTTCCTCACTATCGAAGCAACCTTGAAATGATCTTAGGAGCACACGTTCACGTGTCTGCAGGGCTTGTAAAAGCTCCCTCCCTTCCTTTTTCACACACTCATAAACACACACACACACACACACACACACACACACACACACACAGTGGCTATCCCTCTAGGGTTAGGTAAGTTGATTACTCCAGTAAACAATCTGTTCAAGCTTCATATGTCCGCCTAAGACAACAAACACTCGTATAGATACCAAGAACACAATAAAAGTTCAACCCCGTGAGCACATGCCTACATGTGTACAGGATGCACAAGTACACACACACGTTTCTAGTTTTAGTTCTGGTATTATGTAAACATGACACACACACACACACACACACCACACACACACACACACACACACACACACACACACACACACAAACCCACGTGTATAAAACAGTCATTTTATTGACAGCACTAATTACACCAGCTCATGCTGCTGAGTGTTTACATATAAATGAAACCTCAGTGAGGGACTTAAGGAAGCATTGATCCTGCCTTCTCCCCACACTCAGAGCACTTAAAGCTAATGGTCACCGCGCACCACTCACTCACTCACTCACTATATCTTTTATCAACTCCTGGGGTTAATGGTGACTGATAAACCGTAGATATCAATTTTTTTGGTTTTGATATGTGATTCTGATCTCCTTTTAAGAATCACTTTTAAAAGCACTTAGACTGCTAATTCATAACTGACCATTAGCTGAGTGAAGCTTACTATTCTCACACTGTACACACACAGTTTACAATAATAACGGTGACAGATTTACCACTAGAAAATTCTTCATAATTTTAACAATGGGCTCTTGATTTCGGAGAGAGAAAGAAAGAAAGAAAGAAAGAAAGAAAACAGACTTCTCATTTCTGCCCAGCAAACCATCGATTTTTCTGCCACTGGCAGATTTTATCAGCTGTAGCCCAGTCTGGCTGGTTAGCTTACTTTCACTTTTAACATTATAAGAGATAAAGTTTTTAGGACGATAACTAACTGATGTGTTTGGTATGCTGTCTTGTCTGGCTGGTGTTGCAAACTTCCCCAAACTCTCAAGACTGGGACACAACCGCTAACATTAGGTTAACATTAGGCTAACATTAGCCTAATGTTAGCTAGTCCTTCTACACAGTGAGTAAATACACAGTGGATGTGCTAGTTTTTTTTTGTTTGTTTTTTTGTTTTTTTTACCATAACCTGTAGCCCCACAAAATAATGCAGTTAGCTATATTGCCTTGGAAGTAATGCTTGGTAAAGTTACTTAGCCGGACATGCTAATGTTTGAAGCAGATAAACACCTTTTCTCACAAATTTGGTTTTGGAAAGGTTAATAAAACAGACAGCAAACATTTTAAATGCAGAGTATCACTTTCAGTAGAGCCGCATACACACCACTTTGACAACCTTGAAAGGCCTGTCGGGTAAACTGTAGTTATGTTTGCTAAGCTATGATTGGACAGTTAGGAAATGCTCAATTTCTGTCGGTCTTTGTCTTAAAAAAAAAACAAAATTATACAAGAAATGATTACTATACTATAAACTTATATGTGGACATTTGCTACAAAAAATGTTTGCTTGTAGACGGAGGAGCTGTGATCCTGATCAGTTTTTAACCGTCTTGTGTGAGTTTCCAGCATGTAAATGTTTGACTGTGCGTGAGCATGTTTGCACACCATTCCCAAGGGCCAAGTGGAGCATCGATAAATATTTTACAGCACGCCAATCCGCTTCCAATCGTAACGGCCGGCCATCCCGGTCACAGCAGGCATGGGGCTGGCTTCATGAGGCTGCAGCCTGCTGAGACTGGCAGGGAGCTGGGTCAATTTCTCTCTAATGGCTTCTCATACAGTAGCTCTAATGATAAAAGATGATGCACAGAGGAATGGAGAAGATAAACTGCAGGAAGGAAATGGGTGATAAACGGGAGTGGAGCAAAAAATAAATAAAATTGTTCATTTGTTTCTGATTTGATGATTCTTACTTCTTTTTTTTTTTAATCAAAGCAACTCAGATGATTTGTGTCAAGCTCACGTCAAAAAGCAGTAAATAACAGTAAAACACCATCTGTGGAACCTTGACATGACCTTTCCCCTCCATCTGAGCTTTGAACACCCCAGTGCGTACGCCTCGCTTCCATTTCAGCCGCACGTCTCAATAGACCGATATCTTTCCCCATTTCTGGTCGTCCGTCATGACGAATCAGCGACAGGGCAGTTCTATTAAAGCAAAAGTGCCACAAAGTGAACGACACATGTTATTGGACTATCACGTCAAGCCAGGCGGAAACACTTCTGACTGATTTCAGGGCAGGTATGTGCAGAAAGTGAGCCATTCTGGGAAGTCACATGGCAAGTAATCCATTTCTGTGATTGCAGTATAAATAGCCTTGTGTAGGATTAGATTGTGTGTGTGTGTGTGCATGCGCGCGTACGCACGCGTGTGTGTGATAGTGCAGTGTAGCTTGATGTGTATGTCAAGTATGAGTTTGTATACTTCACCTGTGTGTTTGATGTGTTTATGGGTTTAATAGTATTTAATGCACATTCACCAGTTCCCTATGTGTGTGTGTTTGTGCCTCTTTGACCTACATGTGTGTGCTTCAGGAGGATGTGTGTGTGACAGGAAAACTACCTGCCTGTCAGTTCAAAGTGATAACCAGTACTCTCTGGAATGCAGTTAAATGACGCCGACAGACTCTTTGCTGTGCTTCCTTGACCGGTAAGCGCTTATATGTCACTTACAGCTGAGGCTTTTTTTGGCACAGGAAACTGAGGAGAGAGTATATGAGGTCACTTGAAGTGTTTTTGTCTTTCCCCATCTGCCTCCTCACACACACACACACACACACAAACACACACACACATGCTTTGACTGACGGAAGGGCCTAAGAATACATTTTTATGATGTCGCTAATGTAAACACACCAGTTTCAAACCTTACAGGGAGGCTGCAGCAGCCTGAAGGTTAAAGATGGAAGCTTGTGACAAGACGGCTGCCAGCTCAAATACACAAACCCTGCAAGAGAAGTAAGGGTTAAAGGAGTGAAGAGGACAGTCTTCTTCCTTAAACTGCCCTTGAGCAAAGCCATTAGCCATTTGCTAATATGTCGCAGCGTCCCGAGCTGCATCTGTGAATGTGAATCTGCTTGTCATCATCTCGCCTTGTTAAATAAGGGTTTTTGGCCTTAGCCATAACACAGTAAATAACCATTATCATGTTGCAAAACAGACACTATCATTACTGCCGCTGCTACAGTATGCTTGCACTTCGGTAATTATGCCATCAATAAAATGCTCCCCTGTCCCACCAGATATACGATTAAAAAGGTTTGAGTCAGCCTGCTAACAGAAAATAAAAGAGACAAATGATTCTCATCACTCGAACCGCAGGATTGATTGCAACTTCATACTTCCACTCTTTTCTTTTTTCTTTTGTAAACTTGGTGAGCTGCCAGCGCCTCTCAGTTCCTCGTAAATTCACCCACACAGAAAAGCAATCACAGAGAGAAGAAAGGAAAAGGAAAACATCACCACGGATGAGTTCAGCCCATGAGTGTTTTTCATTTTCTTGGTGGTGTAGATGCTCACGGTTCTGGATGCACAGTATGCTAGTTACTGGTGATACTCTGAAATAGATTCATACTGCTGTATGTAGCCATTGAGCAGTGCATTTGGGATAAGAATAGTCACAGGAATAACTGAGTCATTAGGGCCTCTTGCCCTGGTCCAAAGGCCCATCACCCCACACATTGCCCCCTCCAGGCTTTCCTCAAGGCTGCCACACAAAAATAAGGGCAGGCACAGGGAAATGTTTTCACTCAAGCTTCGCAGATAAAAACGTGTTTGGCACACTCGTCGTAGGTTCTGTGGTAACAGCTGGGCTCACAGAGCAGTTATCTGTGAGATGAAATGAGGAAATGCAAAACCATTCAAATGGCCAATATTACCTGAGATAAAACAAACAAAATGTAAATTGTGTAAAGTGGATGAGCATTCAAATCATAATCCTCTGAGAGGCAGAGGAAGGGGAATTCACCAAGCCATTTTTGCCTCTTTTTATTTCAGTTTTGACAAAGTGAATGCTTTAGAAATGAACATCAGAGAGACAAAGGGACTGTCTCACATCAAGCTAATGCTGCCACTGCTGCTAGTTCAGCCTCACTTTGGTAAACAGCCAATTCAAGGATTTAGATTATCTCTCAAAATCAGTGCCTAATTTGACAAGGTTAGCAATGGGCAGCCGGCACAAATTTTAATAGTGTACAATTTAGAAGAAATTAGCCAGCAGGGCTGGTGGCAGTAATGTTGTGCCATAACTTTGTTAACACGTGTCTTCATGTCAACAGTCAAGGTTTATCATGAACTCTTAGTTTGTTTTCACCTATTTTGTTTTCTGGTTTCATCACTAACTCTCCTGTCATTTCAAATGCCGGCCTCCCAATTAGCCCATGCACTCTGCTAATCACTTTCACCTGGTTTTCCCCGCCCATCTCCACACCTGTGGCCCGTTTCTCTCATCAGTCCCTCAGTATATATACCAGTCCATTTTCCCTAGCTCTCTGCTTTCTAGCATTACCTTCCCTGCTCTCCCTGAGCTACCTGTTTTATTGGCCCAGCATGCTTGTTTTTGGACCTTTGATCTCCTGCCTGCCCCCATTTGGATTGGTTTGGTTTGGTTTGCCTGATCTTCTGATTACCTGGTTTGTGACTCTGCCAGAATTCAGTAAACTGAACTTTCACTGAGACTCTGCTGCCTCATCGTCGTGCTTTTGGGTTCACATCAGTCCGTACTCGTAAACCTCACAAGGTTTGAGCCACAGCCACTCACAACAATCACATGAATGTTGTCCTGAAAATACAGCGGCTCAGTATTTATTTAGGAAGGGATTAAACCGGTCACATTCTATTTTAGGAGAGCCAGACAATTTGATTGAGAGAGAGATTTCATATTTGTGAAAATTCAATTTGTTGCCATTTTTTCCCTCCTTGATTATGTCTAATGAAAACTCAAGCTTCTAATACTAATATGGCATAACATATATAAAATAGTCTTAATAGTAAATATTTGTATGCAAAAATTGACCATTTTAGTAAGTAAATAAAATGACAGCACATACCAATAGATGTCAATCAACTTTTTATAGGATTTTCCTGGAGCCATCTTACTGCCATTTTAATTTGTTCCAGCTGTAAATGGCTCCTAGTGGTAGTTTTCATTGTGCTTTGCATTTTGGGACAGTTGTAACCATCAATAGCACACTCCAAAGGGCACACTGGCATGCTGGAAAAACAATGTGTTTTCCAGGATGTTTATGTCTGCGCTGCAGTGGGGTGGGGTGGTCATAAAGTCAAACTGACAAACCGTGAATAACCATGACTGCTGGACAGGTCTGTAATATGTAAAGCGTGTATGTAAAGTTCAAATCTTTAAATGTTCAGTGAAATACAACCGTAAACTAACTTCATTTTTCGTGTGTTAGCAAGCGTCCAGCGAGTTGAAGTGTCTCTTGAGTAAAGCACCAAGTATCAGCGGAGCTTGATTGTCTTTTCAAAGACATGCCACTCATTTCAAGGGCAGTCTTTATCCTTGACATGCAAAGACTGACTGGAGCCGCTTGTGCTCTATCACTCTGTGTAGCTTTTCTCCGAAACGGCAGACATTTACCGGTGAATATAAAGTCTGGCTTTTGCTGAAGGTATTTTCGGGGGCTTGCTATACAGCCAAATCAAAACATTCCTCAGTAGGTCAGTCAGCCGGTCTGCGTGTCTGTGTTTGGACAACTGGACAGTGAGACCTTTTTAGAAAGGTCAGTAGTTGGAGTGAGGTGGCTAAAGATAACACACACACACACACATCTGCGTGCATGTACATACACACACACATGCAGATAAAGAGCTTATAAGAGAAGCGGAAATGCTGAGTCAGAGGGAGAGCAAAGGTAAGAAAAAATGTGGCCGGTGTTATGATCACATGTTTTTTGGAAGGCTGCACACTCTTTCTTTTTTCTCTCTTACCGTCTCACTTCCAGATACGCATACCTACACACACCGGGTGTTAAGGGGTAACTGTTAACCACAGCAGGGTTCACTGTTCTGACTGATATGGATTAAGCTGCCGTGTTATGACAGCTCCAAACCTGAAGTGAACCCTAAGCTTGGTGCGATCCACTGTATCACTTAGGATGGTACAACCTGTACTCCTCCAAATACTATTAGACACACACCGCTAATCGCTTCTGAGCTACAACACATTGGCTTTAAGGTTACAGAAGCAAGCTTGTGACTGCAAGGCTGATGTTGCAGCTGTTTGGAGGAGGAGGAGGATGCTGCTGATGAACCCTCAGGTGTTTGCAGTGGACCTGCTCGTTCTTGCTCAGTGAACATTCCCTGGATAAGTGAAGGTTTACCAGTGAAAATTTAGATATTTACTACATCTTCATCAGCGGACGGAGTCATTTCGGTTGTCATCACATGACCTAAAAGTGAAACTTTGGTCAAGTGATAACAGGTGGTCGTATATAGGGGAGACTACAATCTTTCTCTGCTCAAGGATGGTCTATTATGAGTATATAAAAAAAAAAAAACCTTTCTCTAAACCCTTTCTAAAAATTTCATCAAATGACTTTATATCTTACATGGGAGGCTACAAACAGAGCCACGGATGCATTTCATTGTTTTATGATAAAAACAATTAATAATAATCGAATATTACTGTAAAATGTGTTCAAAAACAAAATCATAACTTCACGTGAATCACAAAGGCGGGCAGCGGGGGTTTCCTCAAGGGGATAAAACAGGGTCCCTGCATCTCCCTGTGTGCACAGAGAGACGCATTATATGCTTCCATCAGCGGTTTATTTGGCATTAAGTTTGGCATTAAGTATAAGTAATTATATGAGAAAATAAGAGCAAAATCTAATGGCCAACTTATCAATAGCCCAATTCAATCAATAGGTTGATCTAACATGTGATCTCTGGAACATGTGGTTACAGCGAAGCGACTGGCACGTAGCATCAAACAAGTTGCCAAAATAAAACAAGGCATGCACTGATTACCACCTTAAAGGAGTGGCGCAGCATTTGAGAAATGTACTGTATTCATTCGCTGTCTTGTCAAAAGTTAGATGAGGAGATTGACAACAGTCTCATGTCTATTTGTTAAGTATGTAACTAGAGCCAGTAGGCAGTTAGCTTAGTTTAGCCAAGTGTAAATACTGGAAACGGGTGGGAAAAAGATAGCTTAGCTCTGCGCAAAGGTAAAAAAAAAAAATACACCCACAAGCACCTGTAAAGGTCATTAATTAACATATTGTATCTGCGTTTTGTGTATAATCAATACACAGGGGTAGATTGATTATTATTGTTCCCTCTGTTGCAGACAGATTTAATACTTCTGATATTTCAAAACATTGAATGTAAAATATATGTTAAATGCCCACTTATTATATGACTGATCCGTGATGCGGTGTGGCAGATATGAATTAATATCGGTGCATGAAAACGATGTGGGCAAGTCTGACAAAGTTCCACTCAAGAATTCATCTCTGTCTGCACCATGAGACAAAGTTTGCTATGTACACAGTGTTACTCACCTATGTCTACTTCAAATAGCTGTGATATTTACATTCTTAGGGTGCTTAGGTGTGCGCCATCTTAACTGGGTGCCGCCTGCTTTGCTTAACAATGACTAATCCCATTCTCTATGTTACCCATGTGCACGTGTGTGTGTGTGTGTGTGTGTGTGTGTGTGTGTGATTCTGTGTGTACGTGTGTGTGTGTTGTAAGCTCACTCACATGATAAAGTTGGCCCGCGCATGCTCACATTCCTGTCATAGTTAGCATTTAACCAGACCATTATCAAAGAATGCTGTTGTTTTTGTTGTCTGAAGAAGCATGTGACCTGGAAGTAAGTGAGTGTGTTTGGTAAGAGTGTGTTTCAAGGACAACTGAGCTCAACAGCGACTGAATGACACGGCCCTTTCATGAGACGATTTTTTTTTTTTTCTTTATTGAGTTATTTTTTATTTCCCTGGAACATGAGGCCGTCTTTATGTCTATTATGAAAAGATGTTGAATTCGAGCATTGAAATTACACGATGAGTATACCAGTTAGCTCTGATTGCACAAGATCAATGGGTGTCATATGCAAGAACAGATCTCTTCTTAAGTGGCACCTATATGTGGTTTTTATGAGAATGTGTGGTATTCACCAATTTTCTCATATTTAGACTTTTCTTTTAGGTACAAATGAAAATTCAGAAGTGGTGCAGGCCTGCTGTATGTTGCCTTTCTCCACAGGGGGAAACCATTTGTTTCACATTGACAACCATGGTAATATTTTCTTATATCTTTGCGACTCTTAATTTCACTGCTGACTGTAATGAAGCTTTTGGCACAAGATCAAGCAGGAAAACAGTCACACTGAGGCTCCACCTCTCTCTTATTATCCAGTAATTTCACTGAGATTTGTTCATGAGCTTTTCTATCATCCATTGATCTTCTTAGCTGAAGAATATTTAAACCACCTCAATTGTTTATCCCTTTTCTGCCATCAGGCTCCATCAACTGCATCTTTCAGCGTATCTCCTATTGGCTGCTATTTATGGGACTGTCCCTATAAATCTATATAATCGACATGGTTAACTCTACGATAAAGTTACTCCAGCAACTTGTGTTGTCTTTCCTGATTTAATTAAATTCAAAACAGGTCACCTTGCTTACATGTTTGGGTGTGTTGATTATGCTATTGATCACATCTCATGTCCTAATTAACATTCATCAAGTATTTTGAAATAAGGCATAAAACAAACAAGTCTGTGCAAGTATGAGGGTTTGCTAAATCTGAATTAGGACACTTAAATAAGTAAACTTCACAAATAAAGTGAGGAACACGTAGAATTAAAAAATACAAAAATGCTTTTGCGACGTGTATTTCTAAAACCAACTGTAGTAAATATTGACCAATGCTTTTTGTAATTGAACAGGTTATATTATGGTAGTTTACAATCCTCAGGCTCAAGATTAGCCATTATTGCTTAACATGTATGACAGTATGACAACACAATAGAATGCATGGCAGCTCAGGCATCTGTTATGTTGTAAATATCATGTCTTTCCTTTACCTTCACCACCCAGATGTTTCCCGGCTGTTGGCCCTCTTGTCACAAGGTTCATTCTTAAATAGGAAACCCCCTCTGTGACCTTCCACTTGCAGCGCATTTGACCATCAGGCCACCTTGTGTGTGCGGCTCACTCACTCAGTCACCATGTCTTTGGCTTGGATCATCATAGAAATATGTGGTCTTCACTCACAAACATTTACTGTATGTGTCAGCAATATATAACCCAACAGGCATTCTGTGAGCCGTAAAGATACATAAATGGCTCTGCTGCAAAACTTAGTCATCACTATAAATAGATGCTTTAGTAGCCTGATACAGTAGCACTTCCATGAATGGTGTGGAAAGCCAGAGAGTGTGTGTGTAAGTGTGCTTCTGTGGAAGAGTGCATTTGTCTCTGTCCATTGCTTTGATACTCACGTGCCAGGTCCGAGCGTGACCTGCGTTTATTAGCATGATGTGTGTGTGTGTGTGTGTGTGTGTGTGTCTGTGTGTATGTGTGCGTGCGTGCGCGCGCGCGTGTGTGCGTGCATGTGGTTTCAGGCTTGGGGGGCTGTTGACGCAAAGCCTCATGACGCACGGCACGGTCATAAGACACAATTGCAATGGCAGGAATGGATGAGGTGACAGAGGGGAGGGGGTGTGTGTGTGCGCATTCAAAGGGGGATTTGACAGGAGGGGAAGCGGGGCCACAGGTGGTCAAATGGAGAGGAGGCAAAGGGGGGAGGGGGGGGCGCTTGGGGAGGAGCATTTGGAAGTGAAATGGGGACTACAGCAGGGATGCTGTGAAATATTATTCTGAAAAATAATGTACCAGTTTCAATTTTAACAAAACAACCCAGCTGGGCTGATATACTGTATATGATTTTTACATAAAATGTATCTGGTGAAAATGGGGCACACATAGGTAAAGGAGGAAAGGCATGAGGTAATGTGAGAGGGGTTGGAGGAATGGAGGAGAAGGGAGGTGAAGAAAACATGCAGGGGATGAGACATTTTTTTCTGTCCACTTTCTGTGAAATCTGGATCCTACTAAAACTTCAGTGTGATGTCATATTATAAGAATTTGGTGTTCGTTTGTGTTAAATTTGGCCAGCGCCCATGATGAAATATTTGAAGCAGCATGTGAGGGGGTTTTTCAGCGAGGATCGGATGGGCTGCATTCAGATGTGTAACCTTATACTTTATGTGTTGTTAGCAGGATGATTTACTGACTTTGACCAAGCTGGTCTTTGATGTCTGGCGCAGCTGTCTGACCCTGTCAGTGTACGTCTCTGTCCTTGTATCCTTCTTTATGATGCCGCCAAACCAACGGTTCAATGTTTAGCCAGGGGGAACAGATAAATGGTTAGAATAGTTAGTTTAAAGGAGCTATTTGTAAGTGTTTGCTATTGCTACATGGCCAGTGTTAGCATTAACAGCTGCTAATTACCAGTCTAGAAGAAATGTTCAAAATCAAACTAAATTACTCACCAAGAGTTGTCTCCAGTGGTGGGAGGCAATGCCAATGTTAACTCTTAGAAGATAGCATGCTAAAAAGCTAGCCTTGGCTCATCGTGTCACTTTCCAATAGCGACTCACGGCAAGAAACCATGTTTGACAGCAATTTACAAATAGCCCCATTAAAGTAATGGATAAAGTAATGGAGTCAATGGCAACTGCCAGCTCATTGTCTGGCTGTCCAGTCCACAATTTCATTGTTTTGCCTCACTCTCTGTGCTTTTTTTGGCCACACCAGGCACATGTATTCAATAAAAAAAAAACTTGAAAAACCCACTGTACACTTTATGCTTGACTTTTTAAAAGGCATACATTCACAGTTAGTGACAAGCTGGTGAACATAGTGGAACATTTAGCAGGTAAATAGTCAGATATCTCCCTCAGGAGTTGGTGGAGACCAAAAACAGAGCTAAAAGAGAGTGAATTTCGGATGTACATTCACCAGGTGGCCAGAAACACAACTCAAAATGACTGATGATGTCAGTAATTGTGGGATGTGTAAATAAGCAACACTTTGCTTCAAAGTTCACCATAGCAACTTGAAAGGTGATATGTCAGTGTTACACAACTTGTTTCCAATGGCACTGAATGGCCAAAAAATAGTAATGGATAAAAAAAGTGAATAAAATACATAACTAAAATATAAATGTACCATGTTATTGAAGGGTACTTGGGTTCATCTGACAGGGAGATAAAAAAGATTGGGAAGCAGTGCTGTACCTGTTCACCATCTGTCTGTGATGCTTTCTGTCTAGACAGGGGTAGAAAGGTATAGATGAGAGGTTCAGACAGAAACAAAAGAAATGGAAGACAGTGGAATGTGAGAGACTGTAATAAGAGAGGAGTGTTAGAGGAAAGAAAAGAGAGAGGATTTAACAGATACTCTGTCTATATCTTTTTCTCTCTTTTCCTTCTGATCTCTTCATGTGGCCTTTGGGTGATCATGTGAAGCAGTTTGTACTTCTACGTCCATTAAAATTCACTGCGCAAAATGTTGAACATTGTGTTCCATGGCATTCGCTGTACTACTGAGTCTCAGCCTCACAGGGGAGGGGGAGGGCGAGAAAGGAGAGCAGAGAAGATGTAAAGTAAGAAAAAAAAAAAGGAAAAAAAAAGGACATGATAAGATGTGAAGAGAGGGGAGGGAAGAAACTCTCCATGTCTCTGACGGGAAGTGAGAGAAAGGGGAGGAAAGAAAGATGCAGAGAGAGAGAGAGAGACGGTGGGTGGCACAGGGGGGGATGGAGTCAGAGCTGACAGGGTAGCGTGACATTTTCCTGTGAGGACAAATTGTTCCGAAAAATCAACAAAGAGGCAAAAGAGAGGCAGGGTGACACTGCAGCAAGACTGCAGAAATGTTAGGGCTTTTTCAGAAACATACATGTGGGCTTGTAGCGTTTCCAGCCACTTCTGCCTTTTGATTGGCTTATCCTGCAACTGCTCTGAGCACCAAGTCAAACCTAATCAAGGATTTCCTAATTGGCTCATGAGCAGGGTCATATGCTTGAACAAAACAGCACACTTCATGTATGTCTGTTCCACGCTGCACTAAGACCATCATATGCGCTGGATTTGCGCAGACACACACATTAACGTTAAATCATCGCCATCTGTCCTCGCCCATATCTCGGTTAATCTCCTATTTTCATTCACTGAGCTCTTGTAATGTGAAACCGCAGCGACGTAGGGAGACTGTTATCCAATTTCAACTGGTTTACTAACCTCTTTCCCAGCCACGCCGCACTGCTCATCCTCTCCTCTCATCCCTGCCTCTCCCTCCACTTCCTCTGAGGCTTTTTAAGGACACGGCGTACCCAGTGCCCTCCTGTCTTCTGCTCGCCACTCGTCCTCCCTCCTCCTCCTCCTCAGTTTGCCTCACTTTCTCTTCTCCTCTATTGCTCTTCTCCTCACCTGTCTCACGCCTTTAGGTCCTTGTTCGTTCCCCTGATTTTCCCCTCTCCCCTCTTTTGTGTCTGCAGCATTATAATACCAAGCCGCTCTGCATAGCTGGCATACCCTGATCTAACATCTGGGCTCCAGAAAAAGAAGAGGAGAGGACTGTTTCCCTTCCTCATGAATATTTCACCAGCAGAGAGGGGTGAGATGGTAAGTGGCAAAAAATAGGCCCTTGCACATAGGTGTGAGAAGAGTCAACCATTGGCAAAGTGCACGCACATCCAGGTGCACGTGGATTCACATCGCACACAAGTGGACAGCCACCCGTGGAATTCTCGCACGTGCACCCACATGAACGACCGAGGGGATAAATCGAGTCCTGCTCTCATGCGGTTGTATATTTAGCCATGAGTGTGCCTGTTGGCAGCGACCGGTATTTGGTATCTTCTCGACACAAGAACCCACGAGAGGGGTCAGCTGACAAACACAGCACAGATTGGGGTAACGGGGAGAAACAAAAAGACACGGGGATGGCGCGTAACAAGAAAAATCAAATTCAAATGATCAATAAATAGTTGTTTTTTTTTCATGCATGATATTTTCATTGAACATAAAATAAATAAGTGAACAATGAAAGGAAAGAGAACTTTAATAAGCCACTGCAACAATTTATTGCATTTTAGTTTGGTGGTGTGGCTGTGCTCATGTGATACTGTGGAACAAGCCTGAACAAGCTTGACACAGACTGTCCCTGAGCTCACATTCCCCCTGACTGCGCCTGAGATACACAACATATGATGAACATGAACACACACTTAAAGAGACAGTCAAAATTCACACACAACTACATGCTAAGCTATAGTACATCTGAGTGCAGGGTTGCTTTATGGAGTCTGAACGAGCGCCAAATGTTTATGTGGACCTGCGATTGTGAGAGACTTCTTGCTTGAATAGAGTTGCAAAGAGGGAAAAATACGGAAAAACTGCTAATATCAGAGGTATTTTTTTCTGCAAATATTCTCAATGTTCCTCAAGATAAAAAAGGTTTCTCAGTTTGGTGTGGCGAACGGCAGGTATGGCATAACCAAAGTTCTCACTGAACGATGAAACACTATTTGAAACCTCTTCCCCCAACACCTTTCCCACATCGAAATTGAGGGGGCTGCATTCAACAAGTTTTTTTTTTTTTTTTTTACCTTTCTGAAACCGACAGTCGAACAAACAGGCCCTCTTCATGCATCATTTTTAGCTTCTCTCACTTTTAATGTGTACGACACCATGAAAGCTTTTGAAGAAAGATTGTCTGAATGCGTGCACTGCTCTCTGTGACAGCAGGCTTTTCACCAGAAATGTACCTGTAGATTTGTAATTGCCTTCTCTTGTATGTACACAAATCATTTAGCCCTGGAAGCTCTACAGCTGCCGCTCGTCTGTGGAGAAAATGAATGGCTCTTGTACATCTCAAACCCTGTTCTCTTGCAGCTCTATTTCCAGTGCATCTAAAGGAGAAAATGAAGAGGCAAACAGCAGGATGGCAGAGAGATTTATCTGTTGTTCTTTTATAATGTGGAGTAACCAGGCATGCAGAATTGTGTGTGTTTCTGGCAGAGTGTATGTGTACATCAAAGGTGGGCAGGCTTCTGTCACATTATGAGGCCCGCTGGCAATTTGTTCTGGTGTGTGATCAGGACTCGAGCGACGGAAAAAGGAAGAAAAAAAGTGAGGATGAGGAGACGGTGAGAGAGAGAGAGAGAGAGAGAGAGAGAGAGAGAGAGAGAGAAGATGAACAGACAGGTAACAGGACAAATGGAACGAGAGGGAGGCGATGCATTGCGCTGAACAACCTGCAAGGTGTAGTGTATTCCCTGGAGAACCGTTTATACAACACACACACACACACACACACACACATACACACACACACAGAGACATAGCTACATGGTGGCATGTTATCAATATTGTTTTTTGCAGTGGTAGCTATCATGGTGGTGTGCACCAATTACTCAGCCTCCGGCAGCAAATGTGTGGTCGCCACAGCAGAGGAAAAGCTACATGGCTCACAACACTATTGATCAAAACCTGTCGGACTACCTCTCTCTCTCTATGTTTGTGTGTGTGCTTGTGTACCTGTGTGTTTTCTGTGTGCACAGGCACGCTTTTCCCTTTTCCGCTCATGTGTACGTTTGGTGAATGTGAAAGTGAGAGCAGGCAAAAGATGCTGTTTATGAAATTGGTATCATTTATCTTGGTTGCGATGGAAGGTGGTGGAGGCTGCTGGGAGCTTCCACAGCTGCTGGAAATATACAAACACGGGGAAAAAAAGAATAAAAAAGGCTTGTGGTTGATGGTAGAGTGGAGTCGATATGTGTATGTCGTTTTTTAACGATTCTAACAAGCAGGCCATCCCCATCAGGACCTGCCTTGTTGATATTAACCTGTGGCATGAACAGAATCAAGCCTGGGACTGAGAACTTTTGATTCTACAAGATCTTTTATATGCACGGGGGTTTTTTAAGTGTAGTGTGAATGGAGGCGAGTGGTGGTGGTTCCAAGGCTCCAGGTACATCTTAGAAAATGCATTTTTTTGTATCAAACCTAAAATTAGATTGGTTTGGGACCAAACAACAGGTAAATCTTAGGGATTGCAAGAACTTTACCAAGATAGGAAAAAGGATAAAACGTATAATGTGCTCTCCAATATCATACTTATCTTTGCCTTTTTCCTTTGTGAATACTGGATAACTTGACATCTTCTAAAGCTTAAAACTAAAACTGGTGACATTGGTCCACAAGCACACATTTCTCTAAGGTGTTAGAAGCCAAAAAGGTTGGGAAATGGAACAAAGCGATACACTGAAAGGCTGCTCAACAGGATGACAAGCAGACCAGGCACTATTACAGCCGGACTGACAGCGACATGGTTCAAACTGTCATCTATCAAATAGGTCAACATGCATCATCCGACCTGGCTCTGAGACCATTCTGCCAACTACGGCTGCACACAAGCTGGGTTTGGGGAAGTGATAATTAAAGGAATGTATTTCTTTTAAATATTTGCTAGATGAGAAGATTGATATTACTCTTGTGACTATTGAGCTATTAGCAATTAGCTTAGCTGAGTGTAAACACTAGTAGGGTAGTAGAGGAGAGAAGCTAGCTTGGCTGTTAGCATTTCAAAAATATGGCTAACAGCTCTATAGCTTTTAATTAAAATCTCATTTGTTAAATCCTACAATTTGCCATGTTGGGCGGATGAATAGCTAGCTAGATAGCAGTTCATTAAGAAATAGCCACTGTACTTAACTCTTCCTACAAACACATATAGTTTTTTTACATTCCTGTTTTTACGCAGCTTAAATCAACATGATACAACTCAGTAATTAGTGAGCTCTATCAGTTTATGAATTTAGCTGTGTCCCCTGGCTTCCAGTCTTTATGCTAAGCTAAGCTCGGCTAACCGCCTCCTAACTCCAGCATCATACTTAACATACAGACATGAGAGTGGTATCAATCTTCTCACCTGCTTCTCGGCAAGAAAGCGATTAATATGTTAATTAATGTATGTCGAACTAATCCTCTAAATTCTATTAAGAGAAATAAATGAGTATGACAGTGAGTTCTGTGCTATTTTCTAGGTCAGCAATGATGTGAATGGAACATCAGTTACAGATTTAAGTGTCTGTGAAAGGTGACGACCTCTGACAGCGGTCTCACATGAATGGGGTCAAACACGGATTGAAGGAGCGTTCAGTATATCAGTATATTTCCAGTATTAAACAGGCCTGAATTGCTTTGCTGGGTAAACACTTCATAAACAATTTGCTCGTCTGATTTAACCCTAAGTATCTTTCAGCAGAGATGCTGCCTTTCTACCTGCTCACTGAAGTCTATTCAGGATGTGAACATCAACCTAAATATTAAATTGATGCACTTTGGTTCAGTGGATTTAATTTTATTCTAGGAAACCTTGACATGAATACTAACAAAGAGCAGGAATGAATTCATTCTTTCAGTCAAAGACGAGTAACTTTAAGCAACACTGACAACTTTGTGGTTACAGCATTTCTAAATAAAGCCAAAACGCTTTTACATTAACACACCACTTGATTTCTGAATACAAACTTCACTGAGGATAAAAATAGATTATTCAAATGACTTTAGTGAATGTAAAGAGGAGCATAGGTTCAGATGTACGAGAGGGAAGCAAATTGAGTTTGCAACGAGAAACATCTTCCCCGGACCATCCTTTCATTCACGTTGATGTATGCAATCGGTCATTTATACTGCAGACTGCATGTAATTTGATAGGTAGTGATCTCTGATGAACGTCACTTCTGCCTCTAACGATGATTAAAAAGGAGAATGCTGTAGTACACTCAGATGATTGACAGAACAATGTCATTCAGTGTGTGCGTGCATGCATGCATACAAATGAAAGCATACACATACATTTGCATGCGTATTTGCACTGTAATGACAGTGTCTACTTATATGAGTGCATTTACTGTAAGTGCGCTCGTGCAGACCACACATGCAACTGCTGTTAGTGGATTGCTTTGAGGTTTGTACATGTATATGTGCATGTGCTGGTGTGTTGTGAAATATGTGACGCAGGCATTAACGACTTCAGATGGATCTGATCTTGCCTACTCTTTACCATCACTCTCTCTCCCTCTCTTGCTCTGCATCTAGCCCCATCTGACAGCTTTGGCAGCTCGTCAAGTCTACTCCGCACACACGCCAATCAAGCCCCGTCCAAGCAAATAAGCAATTAATCATTAGCATCCACAAGCAGCCGATGCAAGGGAAGCGAGGAGGAGGGAGGGAGGAGGGCACGGAGAAGAAAGAGGTATCTGGGTTCATTTGGGTTCAAGTATGACCCCACCCCCTCCACACACACACACACACACACACACACACACACACACACACACACACACAGCTCCCTGGTGAATTCTGCGGTGGCGACTGTATAACAAGGGGATTATCTTCTTAATAAGTCAGGGGATGAATTATGGAAATGAGTACGGGACATAAAAAAAAAAAAAGAAAAGAAAACAACTGGCCAGCATCTGTTGACTAACAAAACAAACTATTGTCCCTATTAGGTTTTTCCTCTCCACTCACAGTAATGGCGATTAGATGATTAGTCTGTGATTCAAATGATTAAATGGCTCGTACGGTTAGAGACAGCGTGTGTGTTTGTGTGCGTGTAATTCTGAGCGCGCACACACATACACACACACACACACACACACACACACAAGACAAACTGACTGGATAGTTTTTACTCTTCAAAAAAGGGGGATTTTAGCGGAGCTTCAGGGTTCAAATTGGTTAAGAATTGGGGTTAGGTGCAGGTTAAGCATTAACAGCAGTGAGTGGAGTTGGGATTATATATTTAGAGGGAAAAAGCCAAAGACCCCCACCGCCCCCCTTTCCCCCTTCAGTTCGCCTTTAGTGTGTGCTAAGGGTGTCAGTTGTTTTGGTGCATCCCTCAGTGTTGTTCTTTCGAATGAATGGGTTGCAATGTGTTTTCACAACCTTATAGAAAAAAGGCCAAACTCGATACATGCACGTGGGTGGAGAAAAAAATAGTACAAGAGCAAATTTGCTTGAGAGATTGCTCTCTTCCTGTTCCGCTATTGATTTCTGCTGAACATCAATGTGTGACTGCTTTATGATTCTGAAAACTATCCCATAAACATGCCATAGTCAGTGAAGGCCTCTTGGAAGGTAAAAGCATCATCATCATCATCATGTGTGGATGTGAGTATATGTTTTACATCTCATTTTATAGCCATTATTGTTTCCTCTGTCTGTTTGCTCAGCCTCAGATAGAGATAGGAGTCTCAGAAGTCGAGACAGGAAGGGCAGCCAGTATCACTAATTGGTCAAGAAGTTGATGGTCCGTTATTGCCTTCAGCTAATCTTCTGTCATTGGCCAAGGTGCCCGGGTCAACCTCTGACCCCCCACAGATAATGTCACATATCCAATTACATGCCCGGATGTGACCATATAATCCTACTGGGGATTTGATTATGGCAGGAGAGGAAAATGATTTTGCTGTTGTAGCTGCTGATGGTTAATGGTTTAGATTTGGAGATGAAGGATTGAATCAGGAAAAGCTTTTGATGAGATGCACTTGAGCAGGGCTTTGCTAGAGAACAAGTAAATGCGTTTACCCGAAAGGTTTAAATCAAATGTTTGAAAAAATGATCCCAGTCAAGGATGGATCCAGTGTCAAATATGACTCAGTAAAGGGGCAAGACCTGCACTTTATTACAATGCAAACACAGACACACAAGCCACCGTATGTGACACCGACCACCCCTCCCCCACCCCGACACACATGAATAAACAAGTGAACCCTGGTGACTGCACCAACACACTCTTGGATGTGATAACTTGTGATAGCCAGGTCTTAGAAGCGGCTCCTGTGCTTCCTCCAAACCCCCACCACTGCTAGTGTCATGCCCATCAGGTACCAGGGCTGTATGATACACGAGGAGTGTGTGTGTGTTTGTGTGTGTGTGTGTGTGTGTGTGTGTGTGTGGAGGGAGAAACTGAAATACATAAAATATGAGAAACGAAGCCAAAAAAACTGAGAAAACTGAGTCGACAGGAAGCAAATAGAGACACACGAGGAAGAGAGCGTACAGACTTTCTCTCCTCTCCCTGGGGTCCAGGAGATTTCGCAGCTGGGGGGGGGGGCCTCGGGGGGGGCTGCATGGCTGTGCCAACTCCCCTCCTCACACACAGATCAGTAGCATCATTATGTGTGTGTCCCTGGTGCGCAAACACACACACACACACACCGTCTCTGTGGTTTACAGCCCAGAAGCAAATGCGCTGATATTACTGTACGTGTTTCATTTGTGTCACCGTCCCTCAAAACCGCGCGACACGTGTCACCTCAGCCAAATGGCAGGGTGCCTCCCTGAAGATGCAAACAGACGATAACAGGCTCCACCGGCGGTGAAAAGTAACACAGCTCCAAGCGTTTAATATAGGGATTTCTGCCACGTCGCCACTGGCTGTTGCAGACGCACGCACATGCACACACACACACACATGGTGGAATGCAAAGAATGAAGCTTTGACAGTCAGGCGGTCTCTTGTTGATATCAGACGTGTGGCGATGAAGCCGGCAGATAAGATGTGGCATTTCTGATCTCCCTCGTTGAATTCCAATCAGACCTACAATAAAGATAAGATGTTTCCTGTCCTGCGTGCTGTTGTGACCTTTGGTAACTTTCTAAATGAGTCATTTATCAGTCCAAGGATTGGCGTTTGTTTCTGGCTGTACCTTCAGTGTCGAATCCTCAAAGATATGGGAGGTCGTAGTTTTGGTCGTCATTCCTACATGTAAAATTAGTATTGTCCTCGCTAAAGCTGTTCTCATAAATGATCAGTAAATTCAGTTCAACCATAGTCAATCACTAGTTTGTTTGCTCAATCATGTGCTCAGGTAAGCTAACCTCTAAACTGCTATCATGTGAAATATCCCACTATCTCACCTTTCACTCCACAGTTTACATTTGCAGTGTTGTTGGCTCCCTTTGATACTCGGTCCAGAGCGCCACAACGCCGCTGACTGAAGGTTGCCTGCCATATCTTGAGTTTTTGTTTTCACTGATCACTTGAGCTATGACGCATCTGCGGTAGCTTGAGCCTTCACCTCACTACGGCTCTATTGGAGACACTCCCTAATGTTTTCACACTGATATCTGCATCTCAGGCATTCAGGAGACACACTGTCTTAATGTGGAGACACATGTTTGTACCATCAATGCAAACGGTTTATTAAAATGGTGTATTATGGGTAAAAGGAAAAGACAAAAATTAAGTTTGATAATGTTAAAATTGTGTGTGATCATTTGCCCCAATTTTTTTGAAGTCAGTTCATTTTAATATTTAAAATTCAAAGGTCAAATTAAATAAAAATTTTGGCCGCCTCCTCTGTCTGCATCTCTCCTCTTTTCCACAATTCTTCCTCCACTTCTCTTTTCTTCTGCCTCCGTTCTGTCTGTTTTTTCTTCTACTCCCCCGAGCAAAAGGGGACAGCTGCTTATCCCTGATAAACGCCTGGCATTTGGTGCGGCGAGAGAAGAGGGAGACGGGAGAGAGGGAGCGCGGAGAAGGGAGGAACGAGGGTGGGGGTGGGGGTGAGGGGGGTCAGATGGGCGCGGCACATCGATCGAGACGGCGAGGAGTGAAAAAGGCAGCGGGGATTAAAAAGAAAGGTTTTTTGGCAGCGGTCACTGTAGGAGTGGTGGGGGGGTGGGGTGGGGTGGAGAGAAGGGAGAAGATGAGGTCTAACTGTGACCTAGATTCCAAGACGCCCAGACATAATAGGCAGGGCCTTACCCCACATGAACCCCCTCGCCACAAACCCCTCCACCTCAGTCAAAACAATAACAGGGAGGAGAGGGGCCCTGCTCAGGGATGGTTCCACCCCACTACCTCAGCCCCTCTCGTGCACTGCGTTTGGCCTCTCTGTTGCTAACTCCCAGCAGCTGTATGTTACATTGGCTCTCAAACCTCTGGAAATTCCTGGAAAGGGAACGTAGGGAATGCTGGGGCAATGTTTGGATAAACTTCGGCTGGGGTCTTTTGAACAGACTCCAACTTTATTATGTTCTGGATATTTTCCTTTGCTCAGTGAAAGGCAAAAGACTCCCAAGTGGAAGGGGCTGCAAATGGTTCTACAATGTATGCATCAAGTGCGTATGTGTGCATATGTGTTTCTGTTGTTCAAGTTGGATGAAATGACTGAGACCAGGTCATCGCGCATGATAAACATGCAGCTGGAGCCAGTTAGCTTAGCTTAGCAAAAAGACTGGAAACAGGAAAACAGCTAGGGAGCCAGCACCTCTAAAGCTTACATGTTTACAGGGAGTGGCCAATGCGCTGCGGCATTTCTTGGCTGGGATCTTAGTTCAGCACAAAGGTGTTGTAGGAAATAACCGAGCAAGATATAATGTGTTAATTAGTGAGCTTTACAGGCGTTTTTTTTTCTTCTTTTTTTTTCACCTCTGGACACACAAGTGTGGCTGTTTCCCTCTGTTTTTGGTCTTGATGCTAAGCCATGCTAACTGTTTAACAGATGCTGGTTCCATTTTTTTTTTTTTGCCCTTCATTATTTTAATCAATTTTAAAGTGTGAGGTGAAAACTTTGGTGAACATCTAATCATCTAAAAATGTCCATAGTACAGTTAGCCAAGATGGTGGCTCTAAAACCTTTTCTGGTCAGTGACCCTAAACAACGGGTCACAAGCTTCATCTACTCGTGACCTCTTGTCACAGGTTGAAGTGATGACCAATTCAAACAAAGATGTGTTTTATTCTTACATTGACATTGTTTTATTTGAATGTGTTCACAGACCTTTGGATGTAATGTCATCCAGTGACTCACAAGCAAAAAGTCATAAACATAATTATTGAGCATGGGGATAAAATCTTGAACACATATCTGATAAAACACTCCAAACTCAAGGTTCACTCACTGGCATTTTATGGAGCTTTTGGCAGTATCCCCTCCCCTGAGCTCAGGTGTCATCACTTGACCAAAGTTCCATCCAAAAGTCACATGATGATACCTGAGTATGTCTCCAGTCACTGAAGAAGACAATAGGATATGGTCAAAAGCTAGTAAGTTAACTTTCGATTTGTTTTAACACAAGCTTAATTTTATGTTGTAGAAAGGGTTCCTCTTCTGTTAATCATCTTGTGACCCCTCAGATTTATCTAGTGACTCTTTGAAGGGTCTCAAACCCTAGGTTGGGAACCATTGATCTAAAGGACATTTATAACTTGGGTAAAATTTCACTTCCAGATATAAGTGGAATTGTCTACAACCTGTCTGACAGTCTGATCTTTATAAAGGACTTAAGTGTCTAGCATCCCTACGTTTAATGATGTTTCAAGCCTATAGACTATTTGTGACTGACAAAAACTCCTAAGCTGATTTTCTCTTTCCACAACTTGGCAGAAGTCGGAGCTTTTATCTGCACATCTGGATTATAGCATAGTTTTTGTCTGTGTATGTCTTTATCTCTCTCTTTCTCTTTCTGTCTGTTCCTCTCTGGCACAGTGAACTGGAGCTTATCTTCCGTTGCCCTGGTTGTGGAGTCAGACCCAGACAGTCATTGCGATGTGAGACATCTCACTGGGACGCATCATGTGACCCGAGGCTGCTCCTGAGAGTTGTCTCCTCGTTGCCTCTTGTGAACCCAGACAGTCATGTTTGGAGCATAGGATACACGCTAACGGGGCTCTTCTCACGTGGTTGTGATTGTTGGTTTGACACACTTACTTAGAAAATACACTCTGATCTTGACTCAGACAACTATCACACTATCAACCGCTATCTCTCTGCATGCTCTCTGCCTTTTCATGTCCAGCCTTGTTTAATGGGGGGATTACAAATGCAGACAAAAACATGCAAACATAAAAGGTAGTATTGTGTTCAGAACAGTTATGCAATTGGAGCTATTTTTTGATACCAGACTATTTACTTAGCCACTCACCACCTCTCTGCAGCCAAAGCAGGTGTTGCCAGGTGCAAACAGCAACAAGCAGAACTATCAACCTCATGATGAAGATGGCACTTTTGAAATGTAGTAGTTGGTAGTTGAGAAATATCTTCCTTTTTAAGTGCATATAGGTAAATATAACAGCTAAAGAGCCTATCTATATTCTTTTAATATAGTCTATTCTTTAAATGCCTAATCCTAAGGCTAATTCCCTTATTTGGCCAGATGCAGCTGATGGTAGCCTGACCTAAAAAACTGGTTATTGGCTGGATTACCACGGGGCGGATCACAGGAATATTTGAAAAGCCGAGGTCAGTGGGTTGGTTGGGGTTAAACAGAATTTGGTTGTGAGTCAGGGATGGGGAGTTAGTGAGTGCAGGCGTGGGAGGATTGTGGGTTTGGTGCAGAGCAAGGGAGTGAGAGAGTGGAGGAGAGGCTCATCCCATAGCCACCAGCGACAGTGACCAGCCATTGGATTTGCACTCTGCAATCATTCCAAATAGATGCTGTGCATCCATAATAAGCATTTTGCACTCATGCAAAGTGACAATTTGCACGTAAATACAACCGTTGGACGATATGCCGGTCTATTTTTGACTCATGGCTGCACAAGGAAGAGGCTGAATGGTAAAATGAAAAATGCATGAGTGGAGTAGAGGAGCTATATATCATTGATATTTTGCAAAATCACTTGTACAAGGGTGATTTTATGTGAAATAAAACTCAGCCCGTAGCTTCTCAAACATTCCCAGCAGCACTTCGGTTGTACTTCATGTCCACAGAACAATACTGTCATTACACAACTGGGAAAGAGACTCTATTAAAAAGTACAGGGGAGTAAAAATAAAAAGGTCCCACAAGGAGAGCAGAGGGAATCTGCCAAGCTGGCTGGTACAATGAAAACATACAATTACCCAAGCTACTTATGTGTTCACCCAGGGCCAAGTGATTGTAGGTGTGCTCTCAAACAACAGCATCCTCAACAATCATCCTCTAGAACAGCCTGTGGTTTCAGCTCCAAATCTGTCTGAACGGCGACTAATATAACCTAACCGCTAAAAATAACACAACGCAGCCACGATATAAATAATCATAGCAACTAATGTCAGGGGCACTTCCTCCCTTTGTTCCACACGGAGAAGGGGCCGGTGGGTAAAAATAAAGAGAGAGAGTGGAAGAGGGAAAGGAAAAAATGAAGGCGGGATCACATTAAATAAAGAGGAGAGAGACAGTGTGGGCATTGGAAAAGAAAGAGTGTGAGACAGAGTTCCTGCACACAGTGGATAATGATGTGGCCCTGCCATGGAGAGGAGGAATGTGACAACTTTCCCTTCTCTTCCCTCAGATAAAGAGACAAGTGGCTTGGGGCCAACGTGGCCAAGCAAACGCTTTAATTACAGGAGACAAAGGATGGGTATGGAGGCTTGGGTGGTGGTGGTGTGTGTGTTGGCGTCAGGGTCCTTGAGTGTGTGTGTGTTTGTGGTGGAAAAGGGAGTCGGGGAGTGGAAAGATGACTTTATAAGTCAAGGAAAATTCTGCCTTTTTTTTTTTAACTTTTGGGTCAAACTAATTATGTTTAATATATATATATGCATTCAAACACACACACACACAGTGTGTGTTACACACACAAGCATGTGTGTAACACACACTGAAGCATATACAGCTCATATAACTGAGTCCACTTTACTACATGAAAGGCTATAAAACTGACAAAGATCTTAAGGAATTCAGCTGACAATGTAATTTGACCTGATTTGAAGCTGTGCAGCTTGGCGACAAATATAGCAACACAAAACACCAAAAATGTCTAAAAATATTACTCCACTCACTGTTTGAAATCAAAAGTGCAGTCTTTGGAATGACACACAATAGCAATTCATTTTTCACTAAATCGGGCCAACGATCAAAACTAATTCAAGCTCATTCAGTCCGGGAATAAATTAAAGTTTCATTTTCTGTAAATGAAAAAAAAAACAAACCTCAATTGACTTTGATGTATTTAGGACACTTGGAAGAGGCTCAGGTCCATGACATGGCTTGACGTGGGGTTAGAGTGGACTCTCTTATTACAGGGTCGGAGTTTTCAGAGGCTGTTGCTGGCTAAACAGAGGTTGGTGGTGGTACGCTGAATAATGGATGATTGGCCCCGTGTTTTTTTTCGAGGTAAAATGGGCACCTAGTAAATGAGGGGCTGGTCAGCGCTTGCGGTCTTCATGACATATGATACAGGACTGCGAACGTCACTAACACACACACACACACACACACATACAAAACAGTGACAGTCATTGGTCAACAATTAGCTACAGGTGTAGCTGTTTAAAATGTGTGTGCGCCCCTGTGTTAAATGGAAAACCAGACTAGGCTTTAACCACTGTATGATGAGACAGTAATGTGCCCCCCCCCACCCCCCACCCAGACATCAGCTTTAAAACAGGAACATGAAGGGACCTCTCAGTTGGCATGAAGGAAAACCTCCACCAATCCCTCCACCACATGAAGAGAAGAGAAAATAACTCTGCTTTTCATCCGGTCTCCTCTTTTCTTTTCTTTTTTACCATTTTCCTCAAAAGACTCAAACCAAACTCAGACCAAAACCAACTGACCAACCTTCTTGATTGCTCTGAGAATGACATACAGGCAAACGAGCCACATACAAAAGCTGTGAGCGCTGCATGTACACGTACTTGTGAGTGAAGGAGCTGAAAGTCACTGCGACTGTTTGCTGTTGAAGGACACATTTGCTATTCTTCAGATCAAACTTCTGACCTTTCTGGTCACAGGTCACCTTTCTAACCCTTTGCTAACCTCATTATTTAATCAGCTTGGTCAAGTGATCATGAGAAGCTGGATCTTGTGGAAGCTGAGAGGGCAAGTTATGTGGGGCACTTGTGCTGGCGCACGTCTTGACACACAGCCAGCATAACCTGAACCTCTGGGTATGTAGAAATTTTCCGACTACCTCCCCCCTGGCCAGGGTCACAAATAAACAGGGGCCAAGAGGTAAAGTTGCCTTTGAAAGTCAATAAAAAGCCATTGAGGACACATAAGAAAGGTTTTTTGCATTGTGCTTTATGAGTTATGTAACTTTACATTTGTTTGTGAATAATTTCCTTTTATACTTTTAACACCATAAAAGACTTTCCCGGCTCCAGAGGGAGCTGCGAACAGTCTGATTTAACAAAAAAAAAGAAAAGAATAAAAATATCAAAATAATCTGTGGGTGTGGAGCTAGAAAGAATCTCAACCTCTTCTCTGTTTGAGGCTAATGACAAGAAGCTACATTAGCTGCTACTAGCATAACGCCCCTGAATCTGGCGGTGGTCGTGTTGTATTGTGGGTAATGTAGGCGTCAGGTTAGAGTATGTGGAATAAAAAAGAGGACATCTCTGACTCTGCTGCGTCAATTTTTATATTTCTTTAAAACAGTCCATTGAAAAAGGTTTAGGATGCAATGCTAAGTCTGTGTACAGATATGCTAATGATACTGATTTCCACATCCTAGCCTTAAAAAGGAGTAATTGAGTGTTCCTTCAGGTAATATTTTACCACTTCATGAGTGTTTTTTTTTCCTATCTCTTCTCTCATTTTATTTTATTGTATTCTATTTTCACTGTATTCATGTATTTTTATATTATATTGTTGGTAGATACTGTGTTCCTGCTGCTTGTCCTAATCATCCATCCCATATTGTCAGTTCTCATGTTTTGTACTAGTTTTAACATTGAGATGAAGCGAAAGATAAATGTCCAAAATGTGTAACTTTTTTTTTTTTTAGATAAAAGAAGGAGAGGGGTCATGATTCAGTGGCTGCTGAGATATTTCCAAAATGACATCAGTTCTCATTTCAGGTCAGTCATCAGTCATGAGTTTATATTGGGGGTTTTGGAAGGTTTGGAATTACAAGGTTATCACATGACAACATTTCAGTCGATCTACACCAGTGCCTGCCAAGTCAGCGACACACTTCTCATGTCAGACCAACCTGTCCTATGTGTTTACTAAGCAGTGGCACCTTGCCTGTTTCCACTGAAACACAATGTTTGTCTTTTCCTTGACGCTCCGGTTTAATCTCTGGCTCAGTTTTACAGTGAAGACAGAGATGGTTCAGAGAAAAGGAAGCAAATAGAGGAAACAATGAAAGTACAGTCACGACAGCAAAGCAGCTATTAAATTGGCCACAGCTTATGCTTCAGCGTTATACCATTGACCTTGAAATGCATATGCTATTAACAATTCCCACGGTAAATGCTCAGTTATTACCCCCTGCCACAGTCACCAAAAGTCTGTGAACGGGATAATCAGGACATTATGTTAATCTAATGGAGGTTCGCCAGCGAGGAGAGCCTTACCCGCTCGCCCCTACCTGTGCTGCGGGGGGAAGCAGCCATGCATCCCACAAGTGAGTGATGGATGTTGATTGAAGGTCATTACTTAGCACCCTGCTGAACTCCTGACCCCCACGCTGAGGGGGGTAAAAGCCCCCCAACGCAAGGTCGAGCGGTGGCTGGTGGAACATCACATATACGGGTGCATATAAACACACATGCACGGGCAGGTTTACACACAACAATGCTACACACACAAACACACACACACAATGGCTACAGCCCAAAGAGGATTCAATATCATATGCCATAATCGGCCTCTAAGCCTGAACAGTGGGGGTCTCTGCGATAGATAGAGCTTAGAGCGCTTCAATCCTATTTTATCTGCTTATATTTCCTGCGCTCATAACTTTTGGGACTTAAAACAAGCCAGGTTCAAGGTAAGGTCAACCCTTAGATGACCCTGTGGAGGTCTGTAATATTTTACTGTGGTTTATTCGCAGGGTAATATCCGTCTACTGACGTCAACCGTCAGGAGAAGTCATCCGGGGCTGCGCTCCGACTCGTCTGCTTGAAACTTTCATTCATCAGCGTGGAATAACGCTCCACACAAAACCACTTGTGACCACACACATACACGAATGCACAGAGACGAACCCCGGCTACATCATCTCCTGGGATCCTGTTTAAACAAGCATCGAAAAGGAACAGCGGCGGGGAGAAAAAGCTGAAAATTGGATCACAACGTCTCCCTCGTTCCCTCATTTCTTTTTTCCCTCCTCCCTCTAAGCTCTCTTCACGTGAGACTGGGGGACAGGCTAATCCAACGGTGGACCCCCAAGAGAGAGAAGGGGGGGGGGGGGCCTTCCTTGGGGGGGGGGGAAATTGAGAACAAGAGAGTCAGAAACGGTCGGGAGAGAGATGAGAAAGGTAGAAAGATGAGGGAAGCCTCCTGTAGCTGTTTTATTAAGGCCTCTCTGTGTCTTTTAGGAATACCTACTGTGCATTTAGAAAGTCTTTATTCTGTCGCTTCTCTTCCCAAAGGCAGCATCGGGTAATTTCTCTCCCCTAAATAGACAAGCTGGCTCCCCCCACACACGCACACACACACACACACACGCACACACACTCACTACCACATGCATGTGTGCAGGCCACTGCCAGACTTAGGTAAAGCTGTCGTTACAGTATCTGACCATACAGCCACTCTCTCCCATGAGACCTTCCTGCTACCTCATGGTTGCTTTCCATTATGCGCCAGCCTAAACTATACATGTTTCACTGCTACACAGGATACAAACAAAGCCTGAATTCTGCATGAATAAATCAGTGGTACAACAGCATGAATACCTAAGGACAAGCATGTTAGAGATCGTTATGAAAAATGTATCCTCACCCACAAGCTTCAGGTCTCAGAAGTATCCACTCGTACACGTGGCTCGAGTGCTTTATTACCATACCTAGCTGTTGTTGTAGCCATGTTTAGACAAACAGGCGACCCCTTTATATACAGGTTCGGTGGAGTCATCACCTCTTGACTGTAAGAGACAAAAAAAAAGAAAACAGTTACAAGAGCTCTGTGTTTGTGTTTGTATCTAGATTTGGACATATAAGAGTGCGTATCCAATTTTTTCTGCACAGCAGAAATCCTGCTGTAATCCTGCAGTCTGGGGGTTGCCCAACACCGCGCTGCTCAGGATGTGTCATAGTGGTTGCAGCAGCCTCAGTTTGAAAGTTACTGTGCGCTTTGTTGGAGCCAATTGGGTCAGACAGCAGCAGTTCACAAGCAGGTGCAAAATGATGCACTTCTATACGACTGTATGAAACCAGGGAGTGGTCATCATAATGCAGAGGAGACTCATATGTGGACCACGAACTGCGACCTGCGAGGGCACGAGTGCATCTCTCTCTCTCCCTCGTTTCCTGCCATCTCTGTACTGTTTACAATAACAGCTCAAAAGTCCTCCAAAATATATATTTAAAAAAAACAAAAAAAAAACAGGAATGGACAGGTTTAACTCTGCTTTGCCTGTTCTTTGCTTAACCCCACTCTCCTGATATGTTCACCTCACTGTATAATTACCCCGTGGGTGTTCACAGGTTGAACATGCGTGGCCGAGCTCCTGAGCAAACCTGGAATCAGCTGCTATGATCATGAGCGTGTCTACTTTTTTTTATCAGTGCTAAAAAAGAAAAAAAGAAACAATATCAAGTTGCACTAAAATTTGAATTTTAAAAACCTTTGATCAAGACACCTACAACTCATGCTAATGCACTAGTTACCACAGAAAAATAACACATGTTCAGCATGACTTTTTTTTTTAAGGGAGCCATAATTTCTTTTAAAGTTTAAGAAAAAAAAAATCTGTGTAATTTGTTTCTAATTATAGGGAAAACAGAGACAAGGTTTCTATTGGCAGTTGTTCGAGTTCTGTTGGGGATAATTAGTTGTTTATTAATGCCCCAAAAGAACGGCTCAATTTAAACACGAGTAAATATTCATTCATTATTCATTTATTATTAAAAACTTTCCATGCATGTTGCACCGTGTGCTTAAATATAGACAAATTTGACACATTAGCTTGCTCAGCCAACCAAGGTATGCCAGTAATTAATTAAAATGAATCAATTGGAATTGTATCCTGTCTCTGTTTTCCCTTTAATTAGTGCCAAAGTGAATAGTTCATTCCTGGAAAACTTGCTATGAAATGATGAGGAAGTTACAGAGCCATAAAATAAAGCGTTACCAGAAATCTGACATTTATTATTTCAACCATCCAGTCATCACAAAATTTGAGTGTGTCCAATTGTGTCGTGTGGATCCTGATGAGCAGACTTTTAGTTTACACTGTTTAAAAATCCATGTGCAGCTGTTTCACACTGTCACATCTATCCATCTATGTAACTGATAAAACAGCAGAGCAACTGATTTAATTCCTATCTGTCTAGCTGCTGTGACCAGGTGAAGGCCAACGCTAAAAACAGAACTTGCTCCCTTGCTCTCCACCTCCACCTCTCTAATTGACTAACAAGAAAGGCCCATAATCCTGACCCAGAAGAACATATACCTTGAGGTGGGGGTGGGGGTGGGGTAGGGGAGGAAGAGGAGAAAGAATAAAAGAAATGGAGGTGGTGAGATGTACTGTTGGAGAAGAGAGAAAGAGAAACAAGGGAACTGTGATAAAAGAGGATGAGAAGGGGGGGGGGGGTGACTGGTAAGCAAAAGCAGAGAAGCCCGGGATGAATGAAAACACTGTGAGAGAGGGAGAGAAAAGAGAGAGAAGGAGGCAGTGAACTCATTAAGGGCTTATGTTGCGGGGATAAGGCCGAGCAGCAACCTGGGTGAGACAGGGTTAACTAATCCGAGCCACAGTTCCTCCCCCGGGATCTGGACCGCACACACTCTGCTCCACACACAGACTAAATCTCTTGAACCTAACAAGATTCCAGGTGATTTCTCTCCACTTCACTCTCTCCCCCCCCCACCCCCACCCCACCCAATACATCCTGATTGAGTGATAAGGACAGCGTCCGTGGCTGACATCGCTGACGGGACTGGCCGGGGTCAAGATGAAGGCTCAGGCCTCTAGATTCAAATGAAATTGCGAAAAGATTTGGTTCAATACTGATTAACACTACAGCTCTAGATGGACTGAACGTTCACACACTGATGCTGCCATGGAAGCTCCTGTCCTGGTTGTCAACATGTGGACAGGAGTTGCTGTGGATTGTACCACCACCACCACCACCACCCTTATTCAGGACACACAACATCTCAAAGACAAGTTATCTGTGATCATTTCCGTCCACGTTTTAAAACACACTATGTGTCAAGCTATTGAGTGAGTATAATGTGACTGCCCTTTTAAAGCTTTAGTCTGGAGATTTTGGTTTTCCATAAAGGATGCCTTTGTGTCTGTGCAGGGTGGTGAATAAAAACTCTGTGTTTATGCGCTTTTGAGGAAACCCTTTAGGCGACGGAAGCAGAAAAATGTTTCTCCTTCTGTTTAGTCATGTGTTTGTGCACCAGCGGCTCTTTACATTGTCTTTTATGCCTCTAGTCTCTCTCTGTGTCTAAGGTTGTCTTTTTTTTTTCTATCAGGCCTCATTCCACTTCGTCCATCTCTTTCAGTGTCTTTTTATATCTTCTTTCTCCCTCTCTCTCTCAGTCTTTCCAGACAGTACTGTGTGCTCTCTACTACATGCTGACACTCCTGCTCCACCTTGCTCTAGCCATAATTGGCCGCATGGCTTCATCCTCACATGAGAGAGAGAGAGAGAGAGAGAGAGAAAGCCAGACACTAAGGGAGAGACAGAAAAGGCAGAGCAAAAAAAAAAAAAAAAAAAAAGCGAGACGGGGAGAGAGGAAGGGGAGTGGTAGCTGCCGGCGCCTGGGCCTGGTCAGTGTCTTCTGTTGATCTTGGTTGTAGTAGTATTTAGTTTAAACAGTAATAGCCCCGCGCATGTAAATGTCAGGCAGCCTCGGACAGGTGCCCTGCAGCGCGAGGGGCTGAAAAGTCTGAAAATAGCAGACGGATGCAGAGATAGAGACGCAGAAGCACAAGCACACAGGTGCACTCTTACTGTACATTATGAAGGAGGCTGAGGGGCTGCCAGCTCGCTATACTTACTATATTTGCCCTTCATAAAGATAGCAGTGGGCAAATAACATTACAGACAAGCTTGTAATTGCAGAGGAAATGCAACATGACAGATGGTTGCTGGAGCTCAATAAATTCAATTGTGTCATAAATGCTTTTTATTGGGTCTGAGTAGACGTGGAGCTGCACAGTGAGCTCCAGTCTCCAGTGTAATGTACATTCATCTGCAGAAAAATGGCTTCCCAACTGTAATTTAAATCATCATATCCAAATAAATGTAACCTGAAACCATTCAACTGCAGTGCTTAAACTTCCCATTTCACTTGTTTTGCATGGTAATGCTCTGTTATGCTCCCAAAGTGGATCCACGTCCAAAAGCATTTTTTCCTCCTGAATTGTTCATCTCCTCTGTGGAGTAGGAGGGTTGCTTGGCCTAGATTTGTCTGCCCTGGATACACTAGGGGGGGGGGGGCTTTAATGGGAACATAATGATATCAGTGCAGATTTACCTGGGCAAAGTCCTGCAGATAAATGGGTCAGAAGGATGAAAGGATGATGGAGCTACTCAGCAGGAAGGAGACCCAACCGTGAGATGCAGGAGGGTTTAAAGTGGGTGGGTGGGAAGGATTTAACTAAGTGAATTTAAGTTGTAGTAGTTGTTTACGCTGAATTAGTTTATCTGCAGTATATCCCAACCCAGTATGAGTTAGTCTGATTAGACTTGATTCATTCCATTTTAGTTAAAGTTGGGACTCTTAAAGGGGCTATTTGTAAGTTTTCTCTGCTGCCAAATGTAGTTTCTTACCACAAACGGGTGGTGGTGATTGTAGCTTGACAAGAGCTTCGGCTATTGTTGCATTTACAAGACAGGAGGTTATAATACATCCTCTGAGCAGTGCAACGTCCTTAGGATAGATTGGAGGCTACAGTGAGTCGCTATCGGAAAGTGATGAGATGGGCCAGGGCTTGTTAGCATGCTAACTTCAATAGGATAAAAGACTTGATAGAGACAAGAATTAACATTGGTGTTGCTTTCCACCACTGGACACAGCTCTTGGCGAGTAAAGGTATTAATGTTTCTAATAGACTGGTAAGTAAACGGCTGTTAATGCTAATGCTGGCTATGTAGTAATAGCAAATCTTACAAATACCTCCTTGAGGATATCAGTTTGGGTAATTTGGTGACAACCATGGTTACTGTGGTAACAGCAACAGCAACACAAACCCTCATTGGGCAGCTACATTTCCAGAAATACAACATTAGAGCAACTGATATATCTGTTTACAGCGCAGAAAACAAGTGCATGATGTTTTAACAAAGAAGACGAATAACATTAGTTCTACATTGATCTGTCAGAAAAAATGATGGTTGATGTGTTAACTAGACGCATATTTTCTGAATGATCACGGTCAGCGCTAACTGCCGTGACAAATACTATTCATTGCGTTTGCTAAAATTAAAAACAGTAAGGCTGGATTGCATGCATTTTCCTTTGAATCCAGTACAGGAATGGCAGACTCCGCCTCTGCCAATTAAAGCTACTGTATAGATAGATCACAGAGTGTAAATACAATGAAGGGCCATTGCTGAAAAAAATGCAGACCATAAATAGTATCAAAAATTTGGTTTGATCTCATGAATTGATTTGATTCGGTTACTCCAAATCTTTCCTTCAGCATGATTCAGTCCAGCTTTTTGCTCTTGAAAAACCCGGTCCAATTTGATTTGATTTGAGTCAAGTCAGTTCAGCTCAAATCAATTCCGCCTTTGATGCCAGCCAAAGATAGCACTGTTTAAGTTGTGAATTCAAGCTGTGGCACACAGGGGGTCCTTTATGCAACACAATCACAGCCTCTGACATGTCCGACATGCCTGTAAAGCAGTCGGTCCATCTGTGCTTGGGCCTACTTTTGATTCACGTTGGTGGCATTCCAGACCCCATTCTCAAAGGGGACAGACAGAGACACACAGTGTGTCTCACACTGGATAAATGTAGCCATGACATTAAAAGAGCTCTTAGTTTGGCAAGTCGATTCATTTTGGCAGGCGCAGGATAATCAGATGCCTCAGCAAACCAAGCTCACATGAACAAAGTGTTCGTTTAAGTGCGGTGCGTTGCATAATAAAAATAAATTGACTCAGCTAGCCTGAATAGACAAGCATGCATGTATGTTACTCACACATACACACACTCATACACAGGTATGGGCCTGCCTCAGAGTCAAGGGAAAACGCACCGATTGTCGTTCTCACCATAAAAGTCTCACGTCCCGAAACCGCAGAGCAGGTCTCACCCACTGCTCCGAGGTGTCAGCTTATATAAGGGCGTGTGTGTGTGTGTGTGTGTGTGTGTGTTCATACCGAGGACTAACAATCTGGGCTAATTTGGCACAACATGACAGGGAACCTTTATACCCTGAATTTATAATAAAGGGAGCAGGACCATTAATGAGTTACATGTGCACATTAGTATGTGTACAAATAAAAGACACCTGATAAGAAAAGTATGTGTGAGTTATGAGGGCGGGGTAGGGGGGATGGTTTCAAAGGCCAGGCATGTCCTCAAACACACATTAATGAGTGTGCATGCTGATTTTGCACATGATATGTGTGAATAATGCATGTTTTCACAGAGACTTTTACTGTCTTGTGAACACATTTTTCAAATGGTTGAGGTTTTGGAGTGAACCTCTCCACACTGTATACAGAAAAGCGTAAACACAAGTAAAAAGATTTAAGTCCTCTTCTACAACTAGTTTTACCATCCTGTTATGTAAACTCAGTTGAAATAAGCTTGGCAACAGTTCAGCTTCCTTTCACTCATTCAGTTATATGCTGCACCTTAGGGATTCATAAAACAGCACATAAATCTAAATACTGATCCCACTTGTCAGCTTCCACATAAATCTTTGTGAAAAGTTGTCCTCTCACATTTGCAGCTTAATACATTCAATAAAACTGTCACACGGCACCGAAAAAGAATTCAGGTCGGTGTGTTTAACGTTCACCTGTGTTCACCTGAAGGCAGGACACCCACTCTGCGCCTTACAGCGTGTTTGAGTAAGTGCTACTGCGAATGAATGCGTAACATGAAAGGTGAGCGGTCGGGGCCGGATTGAAGCAGCCGAGTACGGCATGAATAATGGAAGCAGAAGCGGACGAGCCGCGGCTGTGAAAGTTACCGGTGTCAGTGCGGGCGCCTTTTTTTTTTCGAGGATGGCCTGGCATTTCGAATTCCTTCAAAGCCTCTAAGCGTGTGCGTTCGCAGAGTTTTTATCTTCTTTCAGCTTGAACTTCCCGCTTCAATCACAAAAAAGAGGATTTTATTCCTCTAAATGGCAGCTTAATCCTATTGACATTTGAACATCACAGTTGTGTTGATCTACAAAGATCATGAATCATTGGTGATTTGCATTAGCTCCTCAAAGTGTACAGTGGTGTGTCATTGTTGGTAAAGCAACCATAGCTGCAGTAGCTGAGCAGTGACTCGTACTCTGCATGTTTACCCAGCTTAGGTCAACACCAGACAGGGATATCCCCAGGAATCAGGACACTCCTTGGGCCAACTTCTCTCCACCTTATAGCTTTAGTATCTTCATCTTTATTTATCCTGGGAAGGTTAACTGAGCACACCCTGCACACTCACTGTCAACACACAGCTACAGCCTGCTACAGTTCAGTCAGGAAACAGGGCGTTTATTCGATATAGTTTGCACAATATATGAAAAGCTTCAAGAAGCATCTTTGGCAATTAGATCCCTCTGGCTAATCATTTTTCGTGGTGGTAGTAATGCCATGATTCACACACGATTATCCCCGAATTAAGTCCAGACACGAGTGATGGTGAGGATGTGACGGACGTGAGTCTAAAATCTGATCCTGATGATTTTATAGGACACGCCCAAAGCTGGACGCACTCTGCGAGCTTGGTTCTGATCAAAACAGCCGAGGGAAAGTCCATTTAGTTGTTGCTCTGGAGCTTTCAATCATATGACATGATCTTCATCAATAGATGGAGGTTGCTCAATTGTCATTCAATTGTAAGATTCCCATTCAAGTTGGTTTTAATTATCGTGCTAATGACGGATAAAAAGGAACAAACTAATCACTTCTACTGATACATTTGTGAGTTTGATACGAATAAAAGTTTACACCGCCTCCAGGAAATAGCCATATGCTCGCACTTTGAAGTCCCACATGACAAAAGCTCTCACCCAACAAAACTAACTGGCAGCTGTGTAAAGGGAAGCTTATACAACTTAAATAATGTTACAGACTCGCTTTATTACTGTGAGTTTGCTTTTTAGCAGTGCAGGTGGTTACTGACTGAATCAAGTTTCCCCTTGGGGTTTACTGTAACTGTATGCACTTGCCGCTGAGACTATTAAATACTAAAAACCTGTACGAACCCGTATATTCAACTCAACTGCTACTGATACCAGTACATGCCAAACAAGACATGCCAAACCAGACAGTATCCTGTAGTCCTGTGGATATTATTCCTGACTTCTGCCACCTTCGACCTTTTGAGAGACTCGCTGCTGTAGCTTTGGTTAAGTTACACAACTTTTAGCGCCCGTTAGTGTTAATAATTGTTTTTTGATTTAAATACCTTCATCTGCCTCCAGGGATCCAGAATAAACTGCATCTGCTGATAAGGATGATGTGATGTGATTAAAAGCTCCAGAACAGCCACTAAATAGACCTTGGGGTGAGGTCGTTTCAGCATTTCAGCAAATACCCACAAATGGTTTGTTACCAGAACACTGTTTTATTTTATTATTTATTAAAAGTAAATTAAGTTTTGGAGGGCACTGGCTAAGCATGTCGTCCTGTCAATAGGGGAAGCAGATCGGAGAATGTGTGTCACTCTGGGGGGCATGGACAAGTGGCATATTTTGTTGTTTAATTTGAAGGGCTTGTTGGAAAAGGCTCTAGGTCAGAGGTCAGATGATTAAATTTCTCTCAGGGAAATAGAAAAGCCTAAATAAGGGAGAAAGCACATGAAAAGCACTGTAGTCTTTCCTGACTGGCCTTACTGAGAGGACATCCACGTCAAGAGAAGCTGCCGATGCAAAGGGAGAGTGCTTCTCTTTCTCTTCCATTGTGCATTTTTGCAGCTTTTTGACAATTTGTTTTGGCAACCTTCCAATCCTGCTTGACCTTTAACCCACATCTCCCCTGCTGTCTGACGTCACATAAGTCAGTTGATCTTGCGGTTGATAATTGGTGTGATGTGTTGCTGATTCGCTAAGGAGCAGTTTCCAGTCACCAGTTATCAAACAATAAATAAATAAATGACGGTGGAATTTTCCCTTTTGCGTCTGTGTGTAATGTTGTCAACAATAACTATTATGGGTCCGCTCATGTGGCAACACGTGACTCTCGTGTCTCCATCAGTAACCGTAACCTACGCGTTCTGCCCGTGGTGTTTGTTGCCATATCAGAGCGTGGACTGTGTCATATTGACATTCAACAGAGCTTGTCGTGGACACTTGTCAACAGTAGAAGATTCTTGGGAGGGCAGCGGCAAGAGCCGAGTCCGGGACACATGAAGGTGTGACCTGGATCTTAACTATCATGTAGGCAAAAGGTGACGGGTTCGATGTGTGTCCACCAACAGACACACGTCCTGTCAAAGTGTCCTTGAGGAAGACCCTGCGTGCAGCGTAGACCTGTGTCTGATCTTGCTCGCTATTTTACCTCTCATCACCTCTCCTGCTCTGTAAATCTTGTTTTGTTTTTTTTCCTGGTTCCCTCCCCTTTTCATCTCATTTCTCGCCAACCTCTCCGTCTGCTTGTGCTTCTCTTCTGGTACATTTTGTGCTTTTAGCATGCGAGTACCATTCCCTTGAGGGTGCAGGAGATAGCAGGGTCATGCCATAGCAGTACAGTGTCTTCCCCATGACACCATTTTAGATGCTTGGCGTTGTTCCATGTTTGTTCACACCTCCACTGCAGGGGCTAATGATAGCGGTGAAAGGAGGCTATAGGTTAATATTGAGGGACAGTTTGTGTTTAGTCACCTATTATGGATGTTCGCAGTGTCTCTATAGATAGAAACGTCAAGATAGCTGGAGTAGGTGGGTCACAGCTGCTGCAACTCAGGTGATCAATGTCTGGTCGCTATGTTATGATCTAAGTGTTATATTTATTTATAGCTCTTTTTTATTTCATAATGGTAATGTTTTCTCCTGGCAAAGTGAAATAAATCAGAAAGTATGGTTTAACATAAAGCTGCAGTAGTAAATGTTTTTCATGTCAACGGTGCTTTGAATAACTGTGTCATGTCAAAGGTGACCCTCACCTCACAGTGACAAACTTGCGGAGAATTATCACCTGCTCTCAGCTCTGTGTAGCATTTTAGCATCTTTCAGCTCACTGTTTTGATTTCATGTCCTGCAACTTTAATGTTTCGGTTTAGCGTCAACACTCATCGGAAACACAACCAAACGGTTCCCTACGCCGCTCCATGTCTGCCCAATGTGTAAGTAGGCTATTTTTTTCTTTTCTTTTTTTTTTTTTTTTTTTTTTTTGCTAACACATGACAACTTTTTAAGTTGCCGTTACAGCTCGCTCATCGGCTCCCAACTGGCCCCTAAAATTCACTGAAGATTAGTCCTAAATATAAATGAGTGCATTCATCCAGCTGGGCAGGGCCACAGCTACCACTGAGGAGCTTTAGCAATCTACATGCTTTAAGTTTCTGTGAATACCTTAAAGCCAACTGTTGACCTCAATATTTCCAAAATCCTGGCTACAGCCCAGAATCAGGTGAGGGAGTTCAAGAAGAAGTTTCCATGAAAATCAGAGCCCTTGTCAATCTCCTATTGTGCAATATATACAGTATGCTGCATGTGGAGTCTTGCCAGACTACAAAGAGCAAAGTGTAATTTGCGTATAGAGAGGCTTGCTAAATAGAAGTTTGGAATTTTTTTTTCTAGGTATGCTGTGGGAGGAGCATTCAGACCTCGACCTGTGGAACTGATTAATTTAAATTTCTTTCCCACGTTATTCAGTTCAGACCAGAAATACAAGCAGAGGAGGCTCAGGTGAAAAGACAATCTTAACCATGACTTGCACTCTTAAAAAAAATAAATAAATAAAAGATAAATGAGCTGGTGTTCATTATAACACAGAGGATCAGATGTGACCGTATTCTGCCTCCTTTAACCGCTGACCTTTAATGGAACACGTTGGTATAGTCTCTATGAAAGGAACTGATGAGCGTAACCCACGAGTGGTGATGCTCAGATGATACTTGGTGACTAGCTCTCATTGTGTAACTCAGGCGCTCAGCATCACATGCAGACGGGGAGCCCAAGATGAGAAAGGCCATGTGCTAATGGCAGGAACACTGTGGCACATGTTTATAATGCACATGTATGCCAGGGGTCGCACATACACACACACACACACACACACACACACACACACACAAGCTGATTTGTAAGTGTATGAAGAAGTGAGCAAGCCGTCACTTATTGCTCGCTGAGGAGTTCCACTCTGAGATACATCGAGCCACTTGGGACTTTTCACACCTTCAGACATGAACTCTGCAACCCCTTCATGACAGCACCAGAGGACTGGGGAGGAAGAAACCGAGAGAGGCATACAAAGATATGAGGTGTATATAAGTGTGTGTGTGTGTGTGTGTGAGAGAGAGAGAGAGAGAGAGAGAGAGAGAGAGAGGGAGTGGGGGATAGAGGTGTTACCATGTTCTGTCACATATGTTCACACCAACGATATCAGAGGAACCTGGGAGGTTAGCAGTGTCAGACTCATGCTACATCTCACACACACACACACACACAGAGAGAGAGAGAGAGAAACACACCTGTGCAAAGAATAAAGAACACAGACTCCAGTGCTTTTTCAGAGCAATATAGAACAGATTATACAAGCTATACATCTCTTTCACTTTGGTTTATTTTCACAAACAAACGTTAAATAGAAAAAGAAGAAATTCAAAAGTGTTCTGTCTTTGTCTCTGCATCTTAATCATTGGGTCACTAAATGTCTAACGCTTGAATCTTTTGATTCGTGTCTTTTCTTTTTTTTCTTCTAATTTTTAGTCCCTACTTTTTCCGGGCATCTGGTGCATCTCATTTCATTCGGTGCAGTTAAAACAATTGCCTCACTGCTCATTTTTCCTGAAGCTTAATAGGCCTGATATTATGTTTCATAAAAATGTCATAACATCTGATGAGGTTAGGGAGGCTCTGTATCTAAGGTGAGCCACAGCGTCTCCACTATAAAACATTGCAGACATCCTGTCTTGATACGTTTAGTTCATCCATTAGACAAACTGTATGTAAACCTAATTATTAGATTGTCCCATAATATCCTTATTATAAAAGTGCCATATATTATTTAGTTTTTTTTTATCAACTATCTTCATATAAGTAATTAAGTTTTGAATATGTATGTGTGAGCAGCATGAACTGAAATTAAAAAAATGCAATGAAATATAAAGGTCATTAGAGATAAAAATTTTTGCTCATATCTTTGCATCGTTACATCGTGACATCATTATCAGACATCAGACATAACAAAAAGAAGTGTGGTTCATAAAATAAGAAAAAGAAGGTCTTCATATCATTAGATATTTTCGCTCCATTGTACAACAATCTGTCTGATGTATTCAGTGAGTAATTTCATTAATTGAATCACGGTGAGAAATGAAGGTGCAGCATAACAGAACGAGGCATGTGAATAATATTTCACGAGCTAATTGCGCTTAAGGGGAATTATCTAACTGGACTTTCCAGTTGCCATTCAACCAAGTCAAATTAATTCTCCATGCAAATTTCTCCTCATTTTCAGGAAGAGAGAGAGAGAAAAAAATCATAAATGAGCAATTCAACTGTGGTTGGCACTTCCATTTCTGCCTCTAGTTTTCAAGGAGGATACAGGCTGGATTTTCCCCAGATTGAGGTTTTGTGGGTGATTGAATCATCTGTTTTGCCATTTCATGCTGATTAAAAAGCAGAGTTTCAAGATCCTCCCATTAGTAAGAGAACAACATGTTTTTCTGCATGAGAACATGAAGTCAGCAACTTTGGAAACATGGTACAACGCTGCTGAAACACTGAATCATTTGTCCCTAAATACTTTTTCAAGAAGATGGCATGCAGTGAGCTACACAAATATGATGAAATGCTTGTTTTTGGTTGTTTTTTTTTTATCTGTACACTATTTCAAACCAAAATGTTGCCAGAAAAATAAAATAAAATCAGTTTTTATCAACATTGAGCCTGTTCAGTAAGATGAAGAGCTTCTAAAAGTGTTTAAATACCTAACATGTATCTAGGCTCCTTCACATATTGCTGTAGTAATGTAAGAGGTCATGTAATGTATAGTGAAACATGACTCTTTGTCTTTGGTTTGGCAACAAGACGTGCAACAACATAGTATTACACAGTACCTAAACTTAAGCATTAGCTTGGCTTCATATATAACAAGAAGCTTATACAGCAGAATTTTTTGTTGTAACAACAGAAGCTCATTTACAGCGACTGACAAGAAGTGTGTGTGTTAGTGCCTGTGTTTCCTGTGGTTCCGCTGAAAGACACAACGGTTCGGATGAACTGAGAGGAAAAGAGCAAGCGCAAATCATTTTTTTCCAGCGAAAAGCTAATTGAAAAAAGTAAATTAATAGTTTGACATCATTAGGAAATATCCTCATTTGTTTTCTTGCAGAGAGTTAGATAGGAAAAACAATACCACTCTTATGGTACATATGACACTACAGCCAGTAGAGAGTTAGCTTAGCTTAACACAAAAACTGGAAACATTGGGAAACAGCTAGCCCAGCAATGTTGTATTTTTACCCCCAAAAAAACAAAATGTGCCATTTTTACACTGTTTTTTGTAGTTAAACAGACACGATATATAACGTGTTACTCTGTGAGCTTTAACGGTGCTTGTAGACACATTTCATGACATTTATCCTGAACCAGGTTAACTGTTTCCCCCTGCTTTCATTATTTGTGCTAAGCTAAACTAAATTAAAAAAATTAGCATAAGTCCCAAAATGTCAAACTATTTCCCTGAGTTTGCTTTGTCTTACAGGAATGATTGCCAACACGCATGCAAGCACCTCCAGGTTGTGTTTGTCAGGTGAGAAACATTTAAATGCTCTGACTTTTATATGGACTATACAGTGAAACTAGTTACATTTTAATGTGAGATTATCAGTGTTTTTAATAGTAACTTTCCAAGACATTTGATAAAGCAGTTAATGAAGTAGGGGATGGACAGTGGGTTACATTGCACACTAATTACATTTGTAAAATCAATGTCACTGTGAAAAGTATGCACACTAACACACATCCAGAGCATAATTACGCCTGTTTATGCAGTTTCAGTTTCATTTCATCTCAGCTGGGAATCTGCTAAACTGTGTAGAAGATGTCATTATTTTTCCAGATGTTTTCTATGGAGATTGTCAGTGTAGCTTTACCCCCTTATGTCCACCGGCTAACCAGACAGGCCTGAAGGCGGGGGACATTCAGGGTCCTGCCAGGGTCCCTCCCTCCCCCCGCCCACTGACTGGTGAGGGGAGGGGAGGCCCGGCCTTTATGGAGCTGAATGGATGAAGAAATCAAAACCTCAACAGGCTCTATTGTGCCAAAGCATCAAAAGGAGCAGTGGCATGGCAGGGGCTTTGATCATGAGGCAAACACAGGAGGAGAGAGGGGCTGGTTTAGGGGGGAGAGAACACCCCTGCTCATGAGGTCATAAAAAGACACTTACACACAGGTGCAAGGACATAGTGTGTAAGCGTGTGGACATGGGCATACCGTGCATGCACAATCACACTCTCACAGACACACACACACACATACAGGCATGCATACATTGTCACACGAAGAACATTGCAGTGCTGCTCACTTTGATGCCCATCTGTGTTTGTACCTGAGGCGAAGTCACACGATCACTCAGCCAGGTAATGTTTCACCATGAATGCCACTGAAGTCTGGACTGGATTTACCACTGCTGGACTTTGATAGAGTTTGCCATTGTATTTGCCAAATTGAGCACCACACCCAACCGTGCTGTTTTTTTTTTTTTTTTCTCAAAGAGCACCTGAGCAATCACTGGAAAATACCCAGAGTTTGCTGAGATCCTCTCAACAGACAGACACAGCTAAAATGGTTTCATGTTCAATCCAACCTACACTGCAAAAATGACATGTTAGTACGGATCAGAGGCTGCTGTTAAAAAAGACATCTGTAAACACAACTGTATACGGTAGAGCTTTTCTCTGGTATTAAAACAAGTATTGGACAATGTGCCAAATTTCATCATAAATGATGCAGTAGGTGGTGAAGCATTTAACAACAAAAGAAAACCTCATGGTAGCGCAAGAGAAAAGTCACCAAAGTCGGTCATTTGTCATTTGTCATTTGTGTTCTATATTTTTGTCTGGACCGAACTGGTTTATTTGAATTTAAAACAAATTATGTCTGTTTTTTTTTTTTTAACCTGTCGTAAGAATTTGCCTCAAGCAGTAAAAGGGACGATCTGTGTACAGTAAGATCTAGTTTACGGCTTCGGCAGTTTCCAATTTATCAGCACCAACTTGCCACCAGTGTCTGATATTTCAATAGGCCAGCAGAACCCATCTGCAGCTTATGTCAAATCACTTTGGGTCAGCAATGATTTCGATTACTTTCTCCAGCCTGACACCTTGTTATGGTATTTTCATCAATCAGCTTCCAGCTTCTCCTGCCCTATTTCACACTGCCTCGCTAATCTGTGCCCACATACACACTGTTTATGTTGCTGTGTATACCAGGTTACTAGACTGGAGTATTATTTGACCAGCACAGCAGTATTCACTTCTATCAGGTTTTATTTCGAGGCGTGTGCCAGCACTCAAAATAGATCAACATGGAAGACCTTTAAAATTACAAATGTATTTTTCCACTGTATTTTTCCACAGACTTTTAGCAGTTCGACATCTTAAAAGATGGAGAATGTACACAGTGTAAGAACTTCCTGAAACTGAGCAGGTGACACTGGATCAAAGAAAGTTTGGTTAATGATTTCACCAATGGAAGAAAGGACAAAAATACCTTAAGACAAATGAGACGTTTTGTACCAAAGTGAGTGTGTGACCTCGTTCAGTTCAGTTTTGGGTTAGGAGTCCTGTTCAGCAGCGTCGACAGAGCGACCTGCTCCGCTGCCCAGGTCACATGTGGCAGAGTTCCCAGCGGAAAAAGATTAGAGGGAGAGGTGGACATCCATCGACAAGCCAGCGGTCACCTTGGAGCACTGACTTCAGAGTGGTCAAACAGCGGAAAGTCACAGCCTATCTTAATCAGGGGTTAATTTTGTGTTCAGATAAGAGATTAAAGGCAGTGGACCTGCAGTACAAATAACTATATGTTTGTCAAAACACACCGCAATGCTGCCACTTTGCTATTAAGACTAGATTTGATCAGGCAAATCCTGCATGAAAATAGTTCAGCTGAAACTTAAGTTTCATCATCTAAAAAAGCAAAACCATTCCCAGTATTTTTTTTTTCTTTGAAGCTTCCTCTTGAAAAAACATGCAATAACCTACTCCCCAACATTTCAATATAACAAAGAAAACTTTTGATATTGTAAGAGACCATTAATGTTCATATTGTGAACCACTGAGATGCAAATTAGCAAGATATGACTTTTGGGTAAAAGTCAGGTATTTCCCAACTTTTCCAACATTTAACTATTCCTCTTCTGCTTTCCATAGAATTTTAGACTACCTTCAGAAAAAACAACAATTACACCCCCCCCCCCCCCCGCTTTTCTGACCCCCCTCTCCTCTCCAAACATTTCCCTAAATACCAGGTTTAGACTTATTTCATTCATTCATTGTAATTTGTTATGCATTTGTTTCTCAATCACAGCTACAATTCCTTGATGAAAAAACACAAAGAAACATCAATCACGTGTACAGATATTATTGTCTTTTCACATATCAAAGGACCAGACTCACTGTCTGCATTGGAACTGGTGCCAGTAGGCGGACTGTTTTTCCAGTTCACGTTCGAAATGGAAAAGTGGATGGAGAAATGTGAGTTGGGCGACTATTTACACACCAACACAGTGTTGATGAAGGACAAACACAGCTCGTGAAAGTCAAGGTGTTCTCCCTGTTATGGAAAGTTTGCGATAACCTTAATCGTAGTTTTCCTAATCAGCTGAAAGGGGACAGGGGCCTCTGGAAATAGTTGGCCCCAGTCAGTCAGTGTGGTCACACCGCCCTACTGGTTTTGGTGTGTTTGTGTGAGCTGGGTCTGTGTGTGTATATGTTCATGTTCGCATGCAAATGAAGAAATGTGTGTGTGTGTGTGTGTGTGTGTGTGTGTGTGTGTGTGTGTGTGTGTGTGTGTGTGTGTGTGATGTGTGCGTGTGTGTGTGTGTGTTCTGGGGTCTTGGACAAACAAAGGCAGGGGTCCTGTTGACGAACCAATTAAAAAGCAGGAAGAATGGGGGAGGACAAACGGGCCCAGCATGCTTTGCCCATCACTCAAATTAGAGATGGCAAGCAGAGTAAAAACAATCAGGTTGTTATGAAGCTCTTTTCGTGTTGGTAGGTACAGTTAACAAGTGTTCCAGGAAGATCCTACACAAATTAATAGTTGTGCATCCATGCATGAAAATAACTGATTTTAAGTGTTATTTATGCAATACTTTTCATTCGAGCCTCAGTTCCAGAGAAATCATATTTGACATGGAAAAACACTTCCTCTTAGTGCCAGACAATGTTTCTAGCACTTGGATTTGTTCTTTACTCTGTGTTCTGTTTGCTTGCAACTTGAGTTCTTTCCAGGAGCACATCAAAAAAGCATGCACTTAATTTGTGTTGTTAGACCATGTCCAATGAAAAGCCTTTGTTGGCAATTAGCCTGTGCCTGTTGCCATAATTTCTGGCCAATTTAACAGCAAAAAGTTACCTAAAGCCATCAGTCAATTTAGTTTCTACTTGAGTGTCAAACAGAGTGTCCAACATAAGGTTGCTTCACAGTTGCACAAACAAGACAGGTGTTATACAAAGCACTCATAATTTCCACATGGTTCAGTGTTGAGTGGAATAACAACAGTCAGAAGAAATTAACTTTAAATTTCTGCCAGTTGTGTAATTGACTTCTACAGAATGTAACAACCTGATTGATTTATTAGTACACTGGCACAAATATATTGTATTACAAACACCTTTAACCTTTGGCTTTTCCTATGAGTGTCAAGTGTGTGCACTGGTGAAATTCATTTTAAAGAAGTGGGTTTTGTTATTTCTTATCTGTAATATAATGAGGGAAGTGGTAGACAGTTATAACTGGTTTGGATTGGCTCAAATGCTGAAACTGTTGATGTGTGATTTTCCGAAATATCGAGAGAACATGAATGGGGGATTTAGGGTACTTCTAGAGGAGCTACTGCAAAAGCACAGTATGACAAATACCATAGTATCCCTGTAATAAAAGTTATATCTTTAACATAACAACATATTTACCACTACAGGAACTTTTGCAGGAACCATGGAATCCTCCAACCTGAACAACATTATAGGTCATTGGTCTGTACCTTCTGATGCGACTCCTGAATTAGCAGTACGGCGCTAATTCAGCGGTAAAGGTTCGATTAGGTTAGATCATGGTTTGGGTTGAAATAAGCAGCTTGTTAAGGTTGAGGACCTGAGATGTCACAATAATAAAGATGCGGTTTCTCATGTTAAAGTCCAGTGATATCTTGACCATTCACCCTGACCTCGATCGTACTCTGACTTTCCGTTGGTCCCACCATCATTATAATGGCCACTAGAGGGTTTTGTCACTTGATCAAAAACATGTGTCACCGTGCATCACCTGATGTGACCTCTGCTCACACGACTGCTAGATGTCGCTTACCAATAAAACATAACAATGGGTTGTAATAAGCTAAAATAAGTTCTTAGCACAAAACACCTATGGGGCTCTTTTTTGTGGAAGGACAATCTCATTCATTTACATAAGCAGTTGTTGCTAGTAATACCAGTATAAAGACATGGAGTGGGGGGCTTGTTTTGTTGTTTGAATAAAGTTTTGTTGTTGGCTTGAGAATGAGAGGCAGAGCAACTGATGATCAAGAGGACAAATGATGGTGTGTGAATAATTGCATCTTCCCTGGCTGTTATGAGTCTATAGGCTACCTTATTCTCAAGATGCTTTGGTAATGCAAACAAGAATGCCATATATTTTTGTAGACAGGGAGCTGTAGGAGAAGAAGAAGAAGGAGCAGAAGAAGAAGAAGAAAGAGCATGGCAATAAAAGGAGGAGTGGGGAGGGGGGCTTCTACTCACAGGTGTTTCTTTCCTTTGAAGAGGGGATTCCTCCCTTGCCTTTAAGGAAGAAAATGATTAACACCTTTGCGGTTGCCATGCCAACACGCGGTCCTCTCACTCTGCGCTCAGCTGTGAGCATTCCTGGCCGTAATTACCCACAGTTCAAGGGCCCTCCATAATTACCCACAATCCATCTGCAATTCCTTTTGAGAAAGAGACTTGAGGTATGAGGAACTGAGAGGCACGGGCAGTTATTTGCATATTCTGCCTTGTACGACGGCGCATGGCTTTGAAAGGTCACATGTATTCAACAGAGGGCGTGGCAGAGTCACTGCAAGCCTTAACATGACATTTGCATTGGCGATTCATACTCGTTCTTTTGCTCTTTCTCTTTATATCCCTCCCACTACACGATTTCTCACCATCTGTTCAGAACTACATTCAATTTTTGCCTCTTTTTAAACGTGACCAAAATCACCAGGAACTGGGGATGAATTTCTTCTTGTGAGAAACCTCTTGGGAGCCAGCATCTTGTCACGCTGTGTTCTGGGTAATTTAAACCCCAATCATCCATATTGAACTATAGTGTTCATTTATATATGAAGATAAAGGCACTACTTTATTCAAAGGATCTATAGTGGTTGATAGTTTATGTGCCTCTGCATTCAGCAAAGGGCCAAGAAAGAATGCCAGTAATTATTTTCCCACCTCTGAAGATATGTAAGATTTGCTAATTATCTTGCTCACATATATTTGCAAGTATAATTGGCATTCAACAAATACACATTTGGTAATTCCTCTTTGATCATTAAACAATGCTGCCATATCGTCTTTACCCATCATCCACAGTAATAAACATTTGAAGACCTTCCAGGAGCATCATCACCAGCTTCACATGATGATTAAATTACACATGCCAATATTGACACATGAGGAGAAAGCTTATTATAGTCACAGGAAATAATTGGACATGTTGCATATAATTATTCAATAAGCACTCTGTGCTACCTTCGACAGGCACAGGCTTCCGTTGGGGTAGTTGTGATTAGAGCGCAAAAGCTAACCAATTACGACAGAGGACTGGAGTCTTGTATTTCAAACTGCTGAGCGTGCAAAGCCTATTGACATGCAATTAGTCGGGGCATCGTTAGGAGGCATTTCATCGCTGATGCTTCTCGATTAATTCTCATTACCTCCCTATTTGTGTGTGTGTGTGTGTGTGTGTGTGTGTGTGTGTGTGTGTGTGTGTGTGTGTGTGTGTGTGTTTGTGTGTGTGTGTTTGTGTGCGTTCTGGCAAGGATAGGACAGAATGGAGTGTGACTTTTCAATGCAGAAGGTCATTATGTTAATCATGTATCATTACTGAAACCCAAAAGACCCAAATGGTGTATTTTTATAGACAAGGACCCTCTTCTGTTCCTTTTTAATTTAGCAATTTCTCAGATGCTGTCGGTTCCTTTAAAGGGACACTCCACCAATTTTAAACATGAACGTCGCTTCACTCAACATGAGGAGTACTTCTCAGCCTGAGAAAACGGTTGCATAATGTCTTTTGTGGCTCTGAAAAGAGCACTCCAAAATTTTTGAGAAAAAAATTACCCCAATGATGTCATGATGATGTCATCAGGGTTGTCTTGGCTTGGGCATGAGACTTAATTTTTTTAAGAGGAAGCCTGTGTTACAAACTGGAGGTGTGGGGTTTAGTAGAGTACTAAAAGTCTTCTAAAAGCTTTTTAATGTGTTCGTTGTGAGTCCCTCAACATTATGCAGATGCAATACTAAATCGCTGAAGTAGCCCTTTAAATCAATAAAAGAAGAGACGTCTCTTTTTTTCATATAAAGAACTTTAATTGAAAAACAACCTTTCTCCTTCTCCTCTAACTCCTTGTTTCATCTTGTTTTCTTGGCTCACATGACGAGCACACCTGCTCACACACACATGCTATCTAACAGGGAATTGGCTCGGTTGTCTCTAAGAGGCTACACCTCCTCCCTCGCCTTAGAAGGTAGTGGTAATGAACTGCCAATCACATTCCCGCCTTACATCTTTTAATTACCCTGATCATGTAAACCTGAACAGAGCCAATTTGGGTATTTGAGTTTGAAGACCTGATAATGCGGATTCCAATCTCCATTCTGCAGTCACCGCTTAGTTCGTTTATGCGTGGGCGCTCAGGTGTGAAGGATTTAAGCATGGGGGGGGCGGGGCAGGGGGATCTTTTCATTGTGCTGGTGTCATAGGTGTCGTGGCGAGGGGGTCTGCAGCTGCTTTGCACGCTATTGTCACCGTGTCATAACATCAGGACCTATGGATTAGAGCCTCCTGAGGGTTAAATTTCTGCACAATGTGTCTCCGCAGTGACATGTGGCTATTAGCGCCGCTAGTGAATAAATCATGATGTGGCCACAGCAAAGATGGAAGATGAAACATCAACACACAATGAGCCGTATAGCTGCACATAGCTGTTATGTATCGATGAGCAGTTTAGTTAGATGTGTTTATATGTGTGTATGACGCTTCATGCAGCACATGTGTCTTTGCACGCACACACGTTTTCTTCTGAATCGCTGTGTGCGATTCTAAAATGTGTGCTCGTGTGTGCGTGGGCACAGACTGCTGACCAGGCAGCCTGTGCCACAGCTTGGGCCCTCACAGACACACAGTCAGCACAATGCCTGTCACAGCGGCGAGCCAATCGGATCACTCGGAGCCCGGGCCAAAGGGCAGACAGGAGCCAATTGTCGTGACAGGATCCTCTGTGCAGTGGCATAACTGGCGGCTCAACAGTTGTTTAAAACACCTGCAGATAGTCGTGACTCACACTGACGGTTGCAGATGTCTCATCTTTGTTGTTTAATGAAATATAGGCTCAAAGGAAGAAAATGAATCACCCTTTTTACCTACAAACATGCTGGTATCAATCTGCCATCAGCTGGCTGTCTGCTAAAGACAGGTAGGTCCAGCATCACACACACTCTTTAATCTTCTTTAATCTCTCATTTATATAATTGTGATCAGGAATGTTAGAAACAGAGAGGTCATGAGTCGAAGTCTCCCCCTAATCCCCCTTATTTAAACAGTTCTTTCAGTTCCTTTGCTAGAAATCTGAACTGCATATAAATTCAATTAATGAGATTTTAACTAAAAAGCTGTCTCTAGACGTCATCTTTTTTCCCTATAATTAGTACCAAATAACAAAGTCCTTTCCAGAAAACTCCCTAGAAATTTTCTTACAAAATTACAGACTTGCACAATTACTTTTATTCCCCAACATAATTATTTTTGTTGGCCTAAAGGTATTCAAATTTCAGAACAGCATACTGAAATTAGCCTAATGCATGCTGTCCATGTATTACTAAAACACCCAAAAACCCCAGATACTGACTGAGGTCAGGACCTTAGTATCCTCAATGGTATCTATGACCACGACTGTGATTGAAAAATTAAATTTAAGTCTTTGGTCACAATCACAGTAATATTAGTAGACATAGCTTTTAATTACAGTCATTACAATGTGTCTTATCGTGCAACTTTATCATCAAATATTTGGTTATAGTTCCAAATAATCAAAAAGCCTTATTTACAGTACACAATGTTCACTGTTCATTTGATGTGTCTGATCATAATAAAATCTTCTCCTCTTGCATCCTGGTTCTGCAGTGCCCTTGAGTATTTCTATCAGTGTCAGACATGGGTCAAAGCTCGTCTTTGGTCCGTATCAAAATTATAAATTGAATGTGCAAAAACACCAAGGACAGTGACCTGATATTGAACTGCAGCCTTTTGCACAATCCCAATCTTATTTGACTGAAATCATAAAAAAAAAAAAAAATGTTTGTCTGCTTCTTTTCTCCCCTCTTTGGAGATTGGTACAAATATGGGACATCAGTTAAAGGATAATGCCTTTTACCTGGATTCATCTCATTAGAGTGGAATTGTAGCTCTTTTATTCTGAACATGCAGGGTACGATCTGAGCTCACTGGCCCATCTCTAGCCCTGCTGCCCTCCCCTCTAGGGGTCGTGGGCCTGGGGGATTTAAGGCTTTGGTCTCAGTATCCTCTTAAGACAGGGATGGGCAGTTAAATGGATCAAGTCACTGGAGGGAAGTGGAGCACTTAGCTGAAACTTTCATGTATACAGTATGAGGATGGTATATACGCTGGCTCTGCTGCTGAGGATTAACTACCAACGCAGCTGCTTGTGGGGGAGGATTTCTAAAACAGTTTGAGCAATATACTTCAAAAGTGATTACTGACTGGTAAATAACAATCTCTTAATAAGGATAAGAGGTGAAAACTCCATTTGGAATGTAAACCATTTTTGTCAACTGTTAAGTAAAACTCTCAATGTTGCTTTGATAGCTAAAATTGTATCCACATGTTTGCCTAAGGAGACCGCCATTAGAGGGAAAGCAGTGAAAACATAACACCTGTTTTGAATTTTGCCATCAAAACTGTGCTAATCTTTCCGACTGCAAAATGTTTTACTGCCTTAGTTCTGAGTTGGGCAACATGCCAGCGTTTTTACATGGTATACTTCAAGGCCAACCCAAACCCAAAACCTGAACTAATGCAATAAAAGCTTGTTCCTATCCAAATGATCAAATGGGATTTGTTTTTATGAAATCTCTTACACTAGCCCTGCAGCCTGTTCTGTCCCGTCCTGCAGTAGCTATTTATGTAAACACTTAAACACACACCCAATACACACTGACCATGTGCGCACCGAGAAGATGAAGAGCTGAGATACGAATGGGCTTGGCTAATATGGATGTTTTAGGAGGAAAACCCGCCATTACAAAAGAAGTTTGGTAACAGAAAAGAGTGTGTTTGCATGTGTGAGTGTGTACTTGAAAGGTTTTGTGTGTGTGTGTGTGTGTGTGTGTGTGTGTGTGTGTGTGTGTGTGTGTGTGTGTGTTATACATAAGCAGAAAATAATAAGAAACGCTGACATTACCTGACATCACAATGTCATGTAATGCAGTCCAAATACTACCATGTCTCACTCATCACTATGTCCCCCTTTGACTTTTTGGCTAGCTGGTTGTACACACAAATACACATACACATGCCCACACATGTACATGAGTATGACCCTGATCTATCACTCTCCGTGTTGAAACTAGGGTAAATATCCATCTGAACATTAACAGTAGCAGCATATCCTTTCTATATTATCGGGAGAAACACAAGAGGTGTGAAAGTTGAGGTGTGAGGGAATGTGTAGAAAGAGCTAATGAACAGTTATGCAATGTGGCTGCCAGATTACCGGGCTGACTAGGGACCTGACATTGTTACATAATGCTGAGTCCAGACAGTAATCCATATAGCAACCTGGCTGGCATGCAGCACACATGACTAATAGCCTTAACCTATCCTGGACAGGGTTAGACCAAATGACAGGAGTCTCTCTCTCTCTCTCTCTCTCTCTCTCAATGGAATCTTAGAAACATGTTTAGATTTTAATGTGTATATTCTCTATGTAGTTTACTACCTTTAGATATCCACTAAAGGCCTGGTCACATGTATACTATTTTGATATGAATAATCTGCTTTGTGTTTGTGTATATGAAGTGTGTTATTGTGTGTTTGTGTGTGTCTCTGTATTGTTTTGAATAGGATGTTGGCCTATTTGTAGTGGTGGGTTCTGCTCTGTGTTTTACTGTTTCCCCTCACCTGCCCAGGGACTGCAGATGGAAATTAGCTAGTAGTTAAATCTGGTACAAACATGTGTTTGCTTTTTTGCGATTAATGTACATGTACATCGTGCATCGTCCCTGATAGAAAATTAACTTAAAGTGGCAGAAAGAACATGTAGTGATGACTCACAGGGTTGTAGATGAACTACTGCAGCTGTGGGACTTAACTGCTGGACCACTAGCTGGGACATGCTAGTGCTTGTCACAATATTATTCTTATTAGCTTCTTTCTTTTTTTCTGTAGTGTGCCATTTACTCCCATCTGGCATGTTATTCTTGGGTTTCCATTCACTAAATAATTTTATTGTGAAAAGAAAAAAGCCTCCAAGCTAGCCGTCTTGCTAACTTCTTGCTAACTGTCAGTTATTAAGCTTGTTAGCTTGATAACTGACAGACATTAAGTGCATATAGTTTGTTTAGTTTAAAGGAGCTATAAGTAGTTTTGCTATTGCTACATAGCCCATGTTAGCTTTAACAGATGTTTACTTATCAGTCTATAAAAAATGTTGCAAGTTCAGTATCGAACTTCATTCCTTTATTTGGAAGATTTATAGGAAATCAACACAAATGTAGACTCTTGTTTTGCCTCTATTTTTATCTGCTATCTAAGTTAGCAGGCAAACCTGCTAGCCTGGACCAGCTGGACTGCAAGTGACTACCACCCACAACCACATTTAGCAGCAGAAAACACTTAGATGCCCCTTTAAGACGAATTTGATCCACTGACTCCTGTCTTATTACTGTCTGCAAGCCATTCTACATTTGTAGAGCAGTTTATACTCTGACATAGTTCAATAAAAAAGCATGGTGCAACACAGTTAATAATTTACGATAGTTTTCATTTTGAACTTGCTGGCTCTCTGCCCCCTTAAAGGTCAGCACTATGAAGACTTGATATCGGTCAATGGCACAAGTTAAACAGTTAAACTCGTCATTTTAAATGCAACTGTAGGCCTCAAATAGTCTTTCACTTTTTGTGATGGCACAAAACAAATGTTTGTGTAAAATTCCGAAAAATGTATAAATGTACAAGTTTCAAGTACATACACAATTTTCAATTTTCAAAACAATGTATCCTTACTCAAGGACACCGCTGCAGTAAACCTGCCTGCAGGGAACATAATACATGTATATCCTGTACACATGTTGAGGAATCAATCCCCAGCACGAGGCTTGACAGATTCCGGCCCTCAGATTTCTCTGGCAGAGAATACCAGCTCAACCAGGCTGGATCAATTTCAATCGGCGGCTTACCAAAATGATGTGGCTGCCACCGGACTGCCATGTTGGGGCTAAATATAACCTCGGCCGACCCCGGGGCTCTGATGTGGTCACATACCCTCTGGTGAGTCTGGTTTTAAGTGTCCCCAATGAAATCCATTAAATTACAGATGCAAACGCAGCCGTACCCCTTATCAAAACTATTTCGGCTCGGTGACACAGTTTACTAAGGCAGTAATTAGAGCAAAGGAAAATGGGAGGCATCCCAGGCATGCGGAGAAAAAGAGACAGGACAAAAATGAAGAAATAGGAGAGAGAAGGAGGAGTAGAGTGGACAGTGACAGCTCATCAGCCGGCCACAAGCCATTTTTCTTTTGCTCCCTCTGCTCCTTCCCTTCATCGTTTTCTCTACATCAACAGATCAAAGGATTGGTGAACATAAATAAAGGCCCTGATGATAATTTCCCATGAGAGCGGTGAACAACTGCATAGCACGCGTTCATATGAAGCCATGGTAAAACAGCTGTCTGTGCTTCTGCTGTCAGCATGCCTGGTTGGCCAACTGCCTGGCTGCCTCACTTACTCCTGGACTGGTTCACACCGCCAAGAGAGAAAAAAAAACATTATTACAATCAAGAATAGTTCATAACTTGATGGGTCCTTGTTAAGGGCGAAGCCTAGTAAAACCTGGGTTTATCTATACATAATATACTCAAATACTTGGAATTGAGAGATCTATACTGTGTGTTTAATGCATTATGTTGTGTGTGTAGTGAGGTGTACTTTTAGAGAGGTTGCCTAAGGTGCCATGTAGGGGGCTTGTAAGGTGAAGAGAGAATAAAAGAGAAAAAAATACTGCAGATATACACTTTGTGTTGGCAGTTTCTGCAGTTATGAGCTTTATTTCACCTCATCAAACACAACTATTATATGTTCCAGTTAGTAATAGTAACAGTAGCTTTTTGTAGCGGCACCTCATTAAGCACAGACAAAGTCAAGAAGGAGTAATGATGATGATGATTAATTTTATTCATCCATAGTATCTTCTTCATATCCAGGATCACGCAATTGCTGCAACCTGACCAAGCAAGCACTGAGTGAAAGGCAGTAAACACCGTGAACAGGACACCGATCTATCATGGGACTGACTCTCAGTATCATTTCAGCCGCTATACCTTTGCCCTATCCACTCCACCTCCACTTGCACAGTTGCATTGAGGACATGCCATACCGAATGCTATCCTGAATATTATTTTGGTCCACCTGCGCTTATGGTTGTAGAATAGCAAGTGCACACCATTTTTAATACCTTTCTCTGTGATACAGCGTCCTCCTCACTATGCGAGTGTGACTTCATGTGGAGTGACACTTTACATACAAATGCAAATGAGGAGAGACCAGTTTTTCGGTAATAGCTTTAGACATAACAACTCATTCAAGCTCGTAACTGCAGTCAATTTAGTATTTCTAATTCACTTGAGCTTGATCTGTTTGGTCTGTGGGATGAGACACATGGAAATACTAGCATATTTGGTAAGAGATTTTGATGGAACTGTGGAGTAAAAGAACATTTTTTAAAAAGCTTTACTTCAAAGAGCTACAGTATTACAAGCAATTACTAATAACAACTGTATGGGTCAGAGCCGCAGTGCATCCGAAAATAAACCCATGACCACAGAATGATCGTGCAGCAGAGGTGCAAGGTGTTCCTGCAGGGAATAGGCTGTTGCTAACCCTGGTGCAGGGCTGAACGCATTTTCTTTGAAGCATAATCCATTAATGCATTGAACTCTTTGTTATTTATGCTAATGTTTTACAAGATAAAAGCAAATCGACCCTTGAGGTTCTTTCATATGCCCCCTCATAGTCTGCATGAACATAGTAGTATATCTGTTAAAACGCAAATACAGTATGTCTGTTCTCTTGGCACAGTTTCTTTAGCACAACACAAAACTTTGTATTTTGACAGTGTAATATGTACATTATCATATGGTGAATATAGAGCATCACTGCATGTTAGCCCACAGGCTGTTTTATGCTGCCTGTGTGTGTGTGCGTGCGTGCGTGCATGTGTGCGTGCGTGCGTGCGTGCGTGCGTGTGTGTGTCATCATGCGTGTGTGTGCGCGTGTGTGTGTGTTCACATTTACATAACTTTGCAGTCGGCAGGACTATAGCAAGATAAGGTTCCCTGGAACTCTCTGATGCTTCTGTTTGGTTAGTGGTCACACACACACACATATATACACATATATGCACACAGTGGTTATCAGAGGCAGCAGAAGATAAAGAGTGGAAAGTTCATCGAGACCCAAGGTCACGATAGATATGTGACAGTAAAACTGGAAAGTTTACCTCCTGAAATGGGACAGCTGGCTCCACAAACCTTGGCCATTGGATTGTGTTTTCATGTGCTATTCTTGTTATCATAATACTATGCTGTTTTGTTTTCATGCTCATGTCATTGCATGACATAGTGTCCTCACATATCATCATTATGTATCATCCTTCAAATAGTGATCGTGTGTAATATAGCTTATTGATATGCTATCTCATCATTCAATTTTGAGACTATTAGGCAAATGCAAATGCTAATTTCTAATGGCTGCTCATGTTCTGGAGTAATTTAGAATCTAGATGCGTTAGCCTCATTAAATCATTGTTTTAGAATAGTGTTATTTAGTTATTTTTATGTTTTTCAGACAGTTCTTGGGTTATTTTAAGGTGCCATTTGTGCAAGTTCTAGGACACAATATTTTGTATAATTTGTTTTACAAATTTTGTTAATGATTCTATAAACTATGCCCTTTTGAATTCTGATTTTGGTATATTTTGTATTATGCTTACTCATTGTTATTGCTGCCTATGATTCTTTTGTGTAGTGAATCTTTCTTGGTTAATTAAAAATATATAGTTAACTATCATTGTTGCTGCATTAGTGAACTATTTTTCTTTTGTGTTGTCTTTCTTTTTATTCTACATCTTTAAATAACTACTGATGTCAACTGTATAACAATAAAGGTCCAACTGCTCATTTTAAATTGTTAGGGATTATGGGGGGCAGTACACTGCAGGTGAACAAAATGTAAACAAAAACAAACAAACAAACAAAAAACACAACTGAGTTTAGGTACACACTTCATAACTAAGAGACACTTGAAAGAGGTAGTCAGTAGTTTGTGGTGAAATATAGTATCAACTGAACTTTCCCTTCCAACCGTAAACTGTATGTGTGTGTGTGTGTTTCTGACTGCAGAGCTGCGGAGGAAAAGGGAGGGGAGAGTATGGCTCAGAATTGCCGCCACGTGCGCTCAAATGCCTGCTTTACTAAAAAAACTTTTTCTGGATTGGTCCAGATACGAAACACGGTATTTATATACGACATCCAATTGGTCGTAGCCTCCGAGTCGATAGTGAACACAGTGCAAAGCTCCCAGACAAGAGATTCTTGGGCGTCTAGTACTATGAGAAAAGTAGTGCGCGATGAAAAGGATTATTTCGATGATATTTTTGCGTAAAGGTGTGATAGAATAATAAGATTTACCCAACAGTTTTATTTAAATGTGTATCTAGTGAAAAATAACGATTTCACGTTGGAATTAAACAGAAGTGTCGACTTGTATTGGTTGGCGGAGGGATACCAACATCCCACTGCGCGTCAAAATATTGGCTTGGGAAGACCGCGCCAAAGCTCAGACAGCGGCCACTCTTCAGGATAACTACACACTGCGGAGGGCCTTTAAACGCAGTCTACGGTCGATACGGCTACCATACACATCGGAGTGTTTGGTTTTTTTTTTTTACATATCTAAGAGGACTGTTTTCATCGGAGGTGCTCGAGTCGAGACACAGAAGTCAGATTTCATGCCGGTTTTCGGGAAACGGTGTACGACTTCACGGTCGTGACACGACTTTGACGGGCGCGGTGCGGCGGAGTTGGCGCACTGCTGGACTGGATATATTATTCGTTTGCAGCCAAGACGGTCCGCACCACCATTTAAACTGAGCCTGAATTCACTCCTGCTCATACTATATCTGTTCTTCTGACTCTCTACGGGTGAATAGGGATCGTCTACGCCGGCTTTTCAGCTCGAATATGTTGCTGTCAAAGTTTGGTTCATTTTCGCATATTTGCAATCCTTCAAGTATGGACCATCTACCAGTGAAAATACAGCTCCAGCCAGGTAGGTTACCGTTACTGAATGTTACGTTTTCCTCACCTTTATATTGGAATTGTGACTTAACAGCTGGGAAGTGGCTTGTGAAATGTATTTTTACTCCGCTTGGGTAATTTAGAGTGAGCCACCACCGTTGCAGCTGACGAGCTAGTAAACGATAGCTAACTTGACCTCACACTAAGCGGTGTTTTGTTGTGGAAATATTGCACTTTAACACGATTCACTTTTACTTGCAGTCAAAGTTGAGAAGGAGCCCTTCGAAAAGGTTTACCAAGTGGGATCTGTGCTGGGCAGCGGAGGTTTTGGAACAGTCTACGCCGGCAGCCGGATCTCTGATGGCGCACCGGTAAGAATGTGAACGGGGATGTGGGTCTGTGTTTTGATCTTACATGTGGCGCCATCAAAGCGGGGCGCCCTTACAATGCCACCGGGAAATATGATGCGACTTCCATGTAATATCTGAAGCATTTGCTTACGTTTTTTTGTTTATTGTGTTATTTCAGGTTGCTGTGAAACATGTTGCGAAGGAGAGGGTGACCGAGTGGGGCACAATTGTAAGTAGTCTTCCCCGATCTGTGTGTATGGTTTGTTTTGGTCCCCCCCTCCCCCGGCTGCTGCAGGGTGGGGGTGGTGTGTTGTTAAAGGGAGAATGGCAGTTTATTATCCCTATGTACTTACTAAATTCCCCCCTTTCTGTTACAGAATGGATCTATGGTGCCTTTGGAAATCCTGCTGCTGAAGAAGGTCAGCTCGTCTTTTCGCGGAGTTATCAAATTGCTGGACTATTACGAGCGGGCGGACGGCTGGCTGATCGTTATGGAGAGGCCGGAGCTCGTCAAGGACCTTTTCGACTTCATCACTGAGAAGGGCGCCCTGGACGAGGACACGGCTCGCGGCTTTTTCCGCCAGGTTTTGGAGGCGGTCAGACACTGCTACAGCTGCGGTGTAGTACACAGAGACATCAAAGATGAAAACCTGCTTGTGGATCTACGCACCGGGGAGCTCAAGCTTATTGACTTTGGCTCAGGGGCGATTCTCAAGGACACAGTCTACACCGATTTCGATGGTAAGCAGTGGCCACCACCCCCTCCTATTAAATTAATCGACGTTTTAAGATGTTACGATGCTGGATCAGTAATCTGTTTTTATGAATACATATCCGTGTGGGCTGGGTTGTGTTTGCCCTTGATGCTCCGCTGTGCTATATTCAGATATGGAGGCGTTCACGAGGCTGTGACGCAGTGGTCTGTTTTTGGTCGAGGGTTTTCCTCGCCCGGGGTCTGGCAGCTTATTATTATTATTATTATTACGGATGTAAATCGATGTTGCCAAATGAAAATCTCCCTGCGTTTTAGCGGGATATATGACGCGTATGTTATGGATTCACAGATATGACTCACACTTTATTAATCCTACTGGTGGCTGTTTTTATCTCTGATGCATCCCGGGCTTGTGAGATGGAGTGTACTTTTATGTTTCCGGTTGTTATGTTGTTTAGTAAACCTTGAGTCACAGTCGCAGTTTGTGGGTATTAGGTCAGTGCCACGTAACATCTGTTTGTTGTGAAACCCGAGTCGGCGGTTCACGTGATGGGCTCACATTGCTTTTTTTTGTTTGGTTTCCAAGTTCCTCCTTCCAGGAGGGAGGGGGTAGGAAAAGAAAGGAGGGAGGGAGGAGACGCAGGCAGGTCACTCAGTTTGTGTTTTGTGGCTAAAGGAAGATGGAAAGCATTTCTACTATGACTCAGCCATTTTAGACTCAGACACATTAATTATTTTCATTTTTTTTATTCAGTCTCTTTGCTGCTGCCATATTTGAGTTCTGATGTTCTTCTAATGTCACATATAAACTCTTATGACTAGATGCCTTTCACACAAGCTCATCATCACCTCCCCTCTCTCTCTCTGTCCCGCATTTTTAGGTACAAGAGTGTACAGCCCACCAGAGTGGATCCGCTTCCATAGATACCATGGTCGCTCAGCGACAGTGTGGTCGCTAGGTGTGCTGCTGTATGACATGGTGTGTGGAGACATCCCCTTTGAGCAAGATGAGGAGATCCTCAGAGGGAGACTGTACTTCAGGAGGAGGATTTCAGCCGGTAAGTCGAATCACAACAACACACAACACGGTTGCCCTCTAGCCACAGTGACTGGTACAGCCCCAAATCCACTTCCCAGTTTGACTGTATTATGAATCAGTTTACATCAGAGTGAGACCTCACAGTCATAATGGATTACTGGCTGAAATGGCTGGTAGACAGATTGATCAACCTTGAGTAAAACTGAGGTTTTGGTTCTTGCGATTTCCTTCAGTGCACTTTGTGTAACAGGTCTAGTTACCCCAGAGAGCTAACTCAATACAAGGATGTGTGCTCTCTTTTCATTGGCTGACTGTGCCGCCTACACACTAGGATGTTGCAGATCCATACAAAATGAATCACATACAGTTCAACTCCATAGATCCTAGTAATTTCTCAGCCTCTTATCCTCAAAACCATTTCGTTCTCCTCCTTCAGAGTGCCAGCAGCTGATCAAATGGTGCCTGGCCCTGCGGCCCTCAGACCGACCCACCCTGGAGCAGATTTGCGACCACCCTTGGATGAGGGCGACGACCGAGTCGCCCAAATCGCCAGAGGAGCCGGTCGCCGGTGACATCCGCCTCAGGACCATCGACACAGACTCTTCGTCAAGCACAAGCTCGAGCAAGGAGAGCCTCTGAGGATGGCTCTGATGGACTGAAAAGACTTTCTGGGGAAAGAAGAGGTGGGGATGGAGGGAGTGATATGGACTTGAGGCCAGCAGCCTGTAGCCCTAATGGCCCATCAGTGGCTGGGCGCTTGACTCCACTGGTCCGGCAAGAAAATGTACTTTAATGTTCCTCTTTTTGTAGGGAATTTCTAATTTATTACTATTTGTTCTTCCTTATCTTATACCCCCCCTCCCCTCTTTTTTCTTTCAGTTGACTATACTTGTTTCCTTAATGGGAAACATTTTGCTGTTTGGGCGGTCTTACCAGCACTATTTATTCCCCCTCCCCCCTTTTTAACTTTATTTTACTCGTTTTGTTACTAGGCTGGTATATGCAGCTGGCAAGGCCCTCCTATTCAGACATGGCTGCTCTCATAGAGCTTGGAGAAAAACCTTTTTATTTAAATGTTTTAATTTTGATTTTGGAGTGCCTTTTTTTGGAAAGCTGCTTTTCTGGGGGCTTTCGTCAACAACTCTGTTTTATGGAGCCTGGCCTGGCGGTTAAGTTGCCTGCGCTGTGATGGAAGGAGGGGTTTGGGCTGTTCTTTTTTTTTTTTTTTTTTTTTTTTTTTTCGATTTTTGTTTTGTTTGTTTTTTTTGTTTCTTTCCCCTCCTCTCCATCACTGTAAGCCAACCAGCCCCAGCCAAGAGGCTAAGATAGCATTAGATAGGAGAGAAGGAGGTGGGGGCTCTTCCTGACAATGGAATACTTGAAACACACTCGACTCAACTCTGTGTCGCTCTCTTTAACGCTGCTCACTCACTCTATAGCCTGAACAGGTGTTTGGAAACTGGATCCTGTCTTTTCTGAATGTCTACAAAATGTCAACACACACACACCTCCCCCCCACCACCTTTCTCTCCCTTTCTTCCCCCCATGCCTGTTGCGGGCCTATATGGCCCCCCCTTTCAACTTATCTTTTCTGTTCTGTTGCCTCCCGCCATCTCACTGCTTAACACTACATGGCCCCCACCCCTGGCCTCCCTCAGGGTTTGGGGTGTGAAATGCACAGTCAATGCAATATTCATGGACTCAATTATGTTTTTTTTTTTTTTTTTTTTTTGTGTTTTTCTTTTTTTTTATTCAACAAATATTGTACAGCGTGTATTTTTCTTTCTCTTTTTGTGTGTGTACATTTTTTTTCTCCCCCTTTGCATTAATTTATTTGTAAACATGTAGACATTCCACACTCTGTGGCTATTTATTTATTTATTGTCTATGCTTAAAATCCCCCCTAAAAAATTGCATATCCTACTTGGCCTTTGGTTTGCATTCCTATAACTTATTTCTACATTTCAACATTTTTTTTTTTTTTTATTTTAGATGTGGAGGATGCACTGAAGCAGTTGTCGATGTAAAGCAGAATAAAACAAGTTTACTTAAATATGAAAAGAGCATTGAATGTTATTTAAGTACTTTTAAAAAAAAAAAAAAGTCTGTTGGTAGTGTCGAATGGCTAAGTATCAGAGAAATCCACCTGGTTTCTATACTGTCCAGATTAATTTGAGTTCTATGGAAAGCTAAACAACGGGTGAAACAGCTTTCGTAGTTGTCACATAGCCTCATATCGGAGACCTTTCAGTTTAGCTGTGTGACTTGTGGCTGTGAAGGATGGATATTGCTATTTTTTGATACAGAAGTTTCAATTAAACTCCCATTTTTATGTACAGAAATAAGTCTGATGTCTTGATCATTTTATTCAAAATGGATAAAAGTTGTTGAGTGAAAAATAACATGCTTACAGGTGATTATTTTAGAGATTGCATGACACAGTACCTGAAAGAGGATACACGTTAGTTTGGAAATTAAGTCTTAATACCTTGCACGTTAATGAAACACCCAGACAGTATCCTTCATACACATGACAGCACTCCCTCGGGACGCCTGGCGAGGCTAATATACATATCCAATATAGTATGCAGTTCATTTATACTGCCTATAGTAATGTTAACAACATTGTTACATGTGACACAACTGTCGACGAGGCTGAGGAGAAACATCACAGGAGCCATTAACCGGATGACAACCTGCAGTTACAACAGGGCTGATAAGAGACAGATGTGTCTTGAGAGTTGAGGGGAGGGGAGGGAGTGATGCTGGTATGACAAGAAAAGAGAGAGAGAGAGGGGATGTTATGCATCATCACACACTTACACACATGCAGCCTCTAAAATATGATTGCTTTTCCATTTTATGCCCACTCCTTGCCTACCTAACGTACATCAGCGTAAGTCATTCCATTATTGGGCGCAGGAAGGCCAAGATTAACAGAGGCCGATGACACGATGTGTTTGTGCATGTGTGGACTGTGTTTATGTGTGTGTTTGAGGGGTTTCCAGGAAGCAAGGACGAGTGAGTGTTTGGGAGTGGTGTGTGTTTTTTCTAGGGAGGTGCTGCCCCCTCTGGTGAATCAGTGCCATTAGTGCTCACCTGAAGTACTTGGAAACAGAATAGCTAAGGATACCCTCTAAAGCTTTTATCATTATAACAAGTTGCCTATAACGTTGACTCAGTAAATGGCATGTTGTACTGTACATATATTAGGTAGACATATAGTCATGAAGGGACTTTTCTCCACAGCCGCTTATGAGAAGCTCATTTTTCAGACCTCATGACTAAAGTCCTTATCCCTGTGTAAAAAAAAAGAAGTCATCCCGATAACTCATCCAGACGCCTACACACGTCCAATTATACTTGACTGGCTGCTTCCAATTCGACCGAAGTGGAGACATATGGGTACTCGAAGACTTCATAAGACAGCTGGTCCCTAAATCTTCTCAGGGATCTAATTCACGAAGAAGGGATTGATTTATATGCTTGGGAAAAGGAGTAGACTTTCTTTTTTAATTACCCCTCTGAATATACATCTTGGTATATAGAGCAGACAAGTTCAAGCATTTAAAGCAGCAATTCAGCATTAATGTGACTATATCAACTGAATTAACCAGTTTGTTTTGTTTTCTTCTCATCTAACTCGCTGTAAAGAAAAACTATTACAGCACATAAAACTTGAACTGGGATAGCATATAGATAGATTTCAATGGGGGCATAATATAGCCGGAGACGCCTCTTTTAATCAATCAAAATTGTCATTCCTTACAAGCACAACCCTGTAATAAAACAGAGCTATAAATGATCGCCAGTGTCAGACTCAATATGTTGACATCTGTGTTTCTATATGCGTCCCTGGTAATCCTCTATTGTCTTTGTGTCTCCAGGCTTTTTGACATGCAAATGACCTGCAACTTGTCTTCATCAGAATCCCTTCTGCTCATACTGAAGACTATAGCAAGGCCTCATCCACTCGCACCGTGAAATCCCCATTAAATGTAGCAGGGCATATGCCGCACTATTGTTTCCCTCAAGCTGAAATCTGATCCCACAGGCTGGTTAATATCATCCATCACTGCCACTTACTTTTACTCTATAAAGATTCCTCGGCTCTGTAGGGATCTATTAACACATCAAATCGTATGATAACAGTTAAGATTTGGACAGAAACAGTTCATGGCATTCAGCATATCTAAAATATAGAAGATGGAGTGTGTCATAGTTTTAAACAAGGTGCCATAAATCATTTTACTACCATTAACCTTTAACGCTGTGGTTAAGTCTTTCTAAAGTTTGAAAGTACATCAGACGTCAGTCAGGATTTAGGCCATTATTTCTTTTATCTCATTGTCTTCAGTTTTCTGAGGTGAGTCTAAACCCATATGTAACAACATTCACCAAAAGTATATTAATGCTGTGTAAGACATTTAAAGGAAAAGCTCTCATGTCTGTAGGCTAGAGCTAGAGCTAGAAGGCAGTTAGCTTAGTTAGCATAAAGACAGGAAGTAAGGTGGGGCAGCCAGCCTGGCTCTGTTCAAAGTAAAAACACCTACAAAGCTCACTAATTTACACATTTTATCCCATTTGTTTAATTGATACCAAAAAAACCCATCAAAATTGGTTATGCTTTTACAGGGAGTTACATGCTTGAACTTGTTCTTGGCTGAGAGCAGTGACTTGTCGACTGGCAGTCTCACATTAACAACAGTTTCAACTTTGACAAGACTCTTAACTTTGGAGAGAGACCGGCTAGCACCCCACCCCCCCCCCCCAAGAACTCGGATAACTGTATTTCCCTTAATGTTGAAATAACATCTACTCATAGCATAATTATTTTTCTTCTAATGAGCTATTTTTTATGCCTTTATTTTGAAGCTTTTTGTTAGCATTAAACCTGTTTTTATGTGTTGAAAAGTTGTGATATATTTCCTTCAGCATCACAAAGATCAGTTACTTTACTGAGTTACTTTTTTCTCTACTTAGTTACTTCAATGATTGTGTGTTTGTGAAATGTGTTTTTAGTATGTACCTTATATTTGCATTGTGAACCCTTAAGTTGAAGCTGAGGTCACTGCCTTCAGAGATTTTTTTCTTCTGTGTCACTCTGTATTCTCAGAGCAAAAGTGTTGGCACATTAAGGCTGTCGGTGGTGGCCGTCGTAGGTGACAACTCGACAGACACAGAGGAAGATGCCAGATGGACTCTGGGCCCGAGGGGCCCAATGGGCACAGATGGGTGGGTGGGTGGCACCCACACAGGCAGTACAGGCTGCAGCGCCAGCACCAAGACAGGGAAAAGAAGAGAGAGATCACACCACCCCCAGTGATACTACAGTTCACACTACTTCACCGTGTGTGAGTGTCTATGCATCTGACCTTTGAATAAGGACATTTGTATGCATGAGTTTGTTGAATGTGAGTTCAGGTACATACAGTATGTAGGTGTGCATGTTACAGTTCTCCATGCTCGACACTGTGCATGCTCTCACACACCTCTCCCACTGAGTACACTGACGGCAACAAATATAACCTGTGATTCATCCTCCTTGTGAAAAACTGCAGATATTTTAGGTCTTGAAATGTCTTTTCAGCCTGTCTGCTCCTCGACATCACCGCACATCTCTCTTGAAAAGAGAGCTGTGACCTGGATCCACCTGGTCAGTCTACTACTGGACTGAAAGAGAAGGCATTAATTCCAGCATATTAACTGTCTGGAAATGGAGTATTGAGTTTATGGGAACGGCTCAGAATACCCAAATCACAAGAAATACATTTGCCACTTTCCATTTGAGGTTGTATTTATAGCCACAGCAGTGACCTGGCTCCGGGGATGCAAATGTTTGTCGGTCAGTGCACCACTTTGGTCCAGAGTGAACTATCTCAACAACTATTAAATGGATTGCCATGAAATTCAGTGCTGACATTCGTGGTCCCCAGAGGATGAATCCTAAATCCTGGGGATCCTCTAACTTTTTCCTCTAGCGCTACCATTGGGGTCAAAATTTGTATTCGTCCAATATTTTAGTTTATGACCAAATATCTGCAAAACAAATGAAATCCCCATGAGTCTCAGCTGTACTTTATACTTAGTGCTAGATAGCAAATGTTAGCACGCAAAACAAAACTATAACATAAACCATTAGATAATGCTGCATGTTAGCATTGTCTTTGTGACCATGTTAGCATGCTGATCCAACCGAAACTATCTGCAGGATTATATATGTGTCATGGTGTGAGGGGAAAATATTGTTGCAATTTGGGGAGCCTGATCAATAAAGACTGTTCACTGTGTAATCTGAAACTTTTTCACATCAAAGATTTTAGCTTTTTGACCAAAATAGCCATACACATACAGAACCACTGATTTGAAAAGTTAATTCCAGTTAATTACAACTTGGATCCTATTTGCATAATTTGTATTAGTTATGATAAAACATTACTCATCAAATTAATTGTTGAGGTCTGTGATCACAGTGGTTTTGCCACAACTTCCTTTGGGGCAAGAAACACTCGCTGGCAGATGATTAGACAAGTTGTAAAAACTATTACTCTCCACGGATCTGTCCTAAAAGTAAGCCAAGTACATAGTTCAGTTGACAGTCTAATTTTGATCTTTTGGCTGCCTCAGGTTTGGACGTCTCAGTCAGTGTTCTGTCTATGAAGATTTATTTGAGCTGTATTTACAGTGATGAATCTTTCCATCTTTTGCTTTGACAGTTACTATTCCTCGTGCCAGAAGGCGTGCTGTGTTACTAGCTGTCTTAGTTGCGATTTAATTGCATATTCAACAACGTTTTCATTTGAAAACGTAATATGAAAATGCAGTTAATGTAAATGTCATCTGTTTGGTGTGTGGTGAAGCATTGGAAATATACAGTAAAAAAAAATAAATCTTGCCTGCCTTGTGTATTTCCTTTTCTTTGAACCGTGTTTATGCGCTCATGTTGTGTATGTGCCTTTGTTGTTAGCCCTCAGGGTTGCAGGATGCCTGACAATCTACTCTGGAGGCCTCTAGCTCTCTGTTACCCAGAGCAGAGCCTCCACAGGGACTTTCCAGTGGTCTGGCTCAACCTTCATTAAAAGCTGTGCCACTGCCAGCGAGGAGTACCTGGCTCCCCAGCTGGTGGGAACCTGCTGCCGTCACCGTGCACCGTGAAGGAACCCATTGTTCTGGGTCGACAGGACACACTGTAAACATAAGGGTAGAGTGTGTTGCAGGAGAAGAAACAGGGAGGCACATGCAGAGACATCACACACAGCACACAAACAGGCACACACGCACACAAGCAGATCCCTGAGATTAAATAGAAACAGGGCTGCAAAGCCTCAATCAGCCCTGCGCACTCGGCTGCTGTTGCCAAGCTCCCGAGCAACAACATCCACAACAGCAGATCTCAGCAGGTGAATGGATGTGACTGCAACAGCTTTACTATTCTCAAGTCTGAGCAGTTTGTCCATCGTGTCTAATTGTGAGCGTGTGTGAGAGGCAGAGAGGTGGTCGGACAGGTGGAGGAAAAAATGGGAGGGAAAGCAAAAAAATGAGAGGAAGGTAAAAAAAAAAGAAAAAAAAGAAAGTGGAATTACGGGGGATGAACAGAGAGAGTGCGTGTGCAGAGAGGGGAAGAAGAGGAGATAGGGATCTTAATCGTTAACAGTCTTTTTACAAGCTGGTAACATGATCAAAGGAAACACTGACCTGGTGTTCATTTTGCCCTGTGGCTGTTATCTGTTCCTCTCCAGCAGGATGAGAAGAGTCTTTTCAGCTGATGAAACACGACACTATCTTGGGAAATTTTAGTCCAAACACAACAAGTGTTTGTTGTATAAGACTGCTGTGCTGTAACGGTGACAAAAAAAATAAAAATCTCTGTTTTGCATTCATACCAGCAACATGTTGGAGTGACAAAAGTTTCAGGCTGTTCTGCAGCAAAACAAGTTGAAGTGTTGTTAAAATGAGAAACGTACAGGACATTGTTAAAAGGGAATAAGTAAAACAATGTAGTATCGTCATCATATAATTTTGTTTTCTTTGTCACTTTCAGTCAAATAAACAGCACAAATACCACAGTAATAAAACTTTTAAATGCTCTTATATAATTTATCCTGTATACATTAGATACAGATACAGTAAAGTGTAAGCATGACTGGATTAACCTTATAGTGGGCACTGGAGCAGAAATTTGCTGCTAGGCCCTTATTAACCTTACTTTCCCACCCTCTTTTGTGCAGTGTGTGTAGTTTTGTTCTGCTGGAAAACAACTTGACTCCAGAGTTGCTGCGTGGTCATTTAGGAATGTGCAACACGTAACACAAAGCTCTTTATAAGTTTTGACACAGGAGCCTTCCTCAGGTCGGGGCCTCGCCTTCAGGATCCTCTCATGTATTGCGTATCAATGATACAAATTCCCAAACAAAATCTGAATAAAATGAGCACAGAGCAGATAAGAAACAGGAAGCCTGGAGCTTTGAGTGGGTCCTGAAGTTTGGACTTTATTTACAGTATTTAGTGCAGTGTATAATTGCTTATAATCAATTCACAACATTACACACGAATTGTGTCTACTGAGTGAAACCTTGAACGAGACCTTTTATAGCCACACTTGGGACAGCAATGTCTGTTGGTTGCTTGGTCCACCACTCTGGTCCAGGTTGAAATATCTCAACACCTTTTTGGATGGATTGCCATGACATTTGGTATGGACACTGTAATCTATAATAACTTTGGTGAACCCTAACTTTTCCTCAATAATCACCATGATGCTGGCATTTATGGTTTATAGTGAATGTCTTTTGGATGGATGAAGTTTGGCACCAACCTTCTTGTTCACCTCAGAATCTAATAACTTTCGGTGATTCCTTGATTTTCCATATAAATTTCGGTTCGTCTGTTACTTTGATTTATAACCAAATATCTGGAAAAACGATATTCCCATCAGCCTCAGCTGGGCCTCAGCTGTCTGAGACGGTTTTACAATTTCAATGTCGGGCATGTTTGATTGACTAACGGAAAATACTTCAAATCATTCAAACTGGAGTGAGTCAGTTTTCACGTGGCGATACGGATATGTTGTCCTAGTAAGACGGCACACTGACTCAGTGGTTGACACTGTAGACACACAGCAAGATGCCTCCAGTTACTTGGCTCTGTCTGTTATGTGAAAAGTCTTCAACTTTTCACTCGGTGCTCAGGTTTCTCTCCCACAATCCAAAAACCTCCAGGTCAGGTAAAGCAGAAGGAAGAGTGGGCCTTGTGATGGATGACGCCCAGACCAGAGTGTTTCCTTTTGGCACAATGCATGGTGGGAAAGGCTCCAGGCCCCTGTGACCTTATAATGGAGGATGAATGACTGAGTGTTCTCATGGTTGAGGGCGCAGCAGGTCTCCCTGTCAGTCAGGTCTTGTTACAGGACCTCAGTTCAAGCATAGCCCCTGTGGATATCAAAAATTCATTGGCAGAGTGAGCACAAATCTTGTATACAGTGTCTGCAGAAGAGTGAAAATGGATGAGTGACTGCATTCTTTATTCTGCAATGAGCTCTCTTTTCGCTCCTTTGTGGCTCTCTGGTATCAACCACACTCTCTTTCTCTTTGTGTGGTTTCGTAGCTCAGGGCTCCGAGGAGTAGTGGAATTTCAAAGTTAAGGAAAGATACAGAGAACTGTGGAACAAACTTCTTTTAAAGCTGCTGTAATCAATATTTTCATATTAACAACCACTCAAATGATTATGTGTAATGTGAGCGGTGTCTCGTGTCCTTGAGCTTATTGTTTTGGTTTAATGGCCGACTTTACTGTTCACTCATACCACTTTCCTCAGCATCACTTCCTGGAGCTTAGGGAAAACCCACTGTACACAATCGGAATTTCTGTGTTCATCTCAGATTCCTTGTGAGGTTACACTGACCTTGACCTTTGACCTTTAGACACCAAAATCTAATCAGTTCTTTAGTTCATGAGTCCAGGTGAACGTTTGTAACAAATATGAAGAAATTCCCTGAAGGAAATTACAGAGATATCATAACCATGAGAATGGGATGGACGGACGACCTGAAAACGCCGGCGTGGAGGCATAAAAACTCGAAATACACTGAAGAGACTTGTGCTACCTCTGTAGCATGAGTGGTAATAGTAAGAAAGCATTGTGTGAAAAGTACAGTCACGTGTTTGGAAACACAATATTTTGGATGAAAATTGTGGGCTCAGAAATCTGAGAACTCACAAAGAGACTTAGAGGGAAATCTGGAAGTGAGCATCACTCCCCGTTTGGAAATACAGGAAGAGAAGACACATGGCAGCATGGACGGTGTGTGGAGACCTACATATCAAGAAGTATCTTTGTTATGACTCACAGCTCTTGTATATAGCAATCAAGCTAAATTTATCGTGTTGCAGGTTCACTGAATTTCAGCTTTTTTCCTGCTCTACCTCAACACTGAATCTGAAAGCTCTGGGAAAACAAGACAGTAATTTTAGATCTTGAACTCCTTCAAAATAATCTCAGCATTTATTCTTCTATGACCCACTTCAGGGCCCAGACTGTCTCTTTAAAGAAAAACAACAAGAAGGGCACACTACAAGGGTTATATCACAGCAGTGAAAACAAATCTACTTCCCTTTTTATTTCGACTGAGTAAATATCCCTTCGTGGTACACACACAGTTTACATAAGCAGGGCTCCGATTACAAGCTGTGAGAATGACAGGTCATACAGCCTCCCATTCAGGACTGTCACGAAAGATGGCGCGTCTTCTAGATGACAATGATTAAAGGGCGCGAGTTTTGCCAGAGGTATGTAACAACCACTTCAGTCTAGGCCTTGCTCCCCTCATGCTACGAGGAATGTATGGGAGCTGCTCAGAGAGGGGAGAAAACTACCACTGTGTGGGGAAACTACTCCCTCATTTCTGCCCCTCCTCCGGGATTCTCGCTCAACCACATGCAGTAGGTGCACCATCGGGTGGCACTTTCACCACTCGCTCAGCCTGAGGATATATGGGCTTGGTAGGACCCTGGGAACCAGTGGGAAAAGAGAGGAGAAAATCCTGGGCGTTGTTTTGCTTTCGAAGAACTGAAACATGCTGAGAAATGAAACTGAGAGCTTTTGATGACCCCTGTAATAACTAAGTACAGATAGTTTTGTTGACTTTGAAACATTAACCATTTCACAAAGGCAATATTCTCTCGCTTTTGTCTGTGAGGCCGTCAAGTTCATGCGAGTGTTCAGAGTCCGATTCACCAAACTCTCAAACTGCACAAACATGTCATAAATCGCTCCTTTCAGACTGATGAATACCACCTACTCATGAGGTGCATGCTGGTGAGATTTTCATCATTAGCATAACCCCCACAGCACTTTGTGACATTATCATGTTACTCTGATGACACCAAAACATGTTGCGTATAATTGTGGTTTTGGGACTTTTTATTTTGCATTTTTTATTTCCTCCCTCCGCTACCTGTTTGTAAACACAAAAATAATGTTGGATAAGCATGACGAATACATATTTGGAATTCAATAGGACAAATACCTACACACACTGTATTTATACTGTGGAAAGCCACACTAATAGATACAATATATAATTTATAATCACATGTAAACTTCTTTTTTTCTTGTAATGTTAATGTTTGGGTTCATTCCTTTGATGTTTGTTTGTTCACAGTTCTTCTTCTATCTTCTTATTTTTTCCCACTCTTTGATAGTTGTTTACCATTTTTTTTAACACTTCCGGGCAGGTTACCATGGTAACCCAGTGTTCAACATTACAACGCTATGAACTGTGGGTAATTTCCTCAGGCAAAGTCTGCAGAAATGCAAACTTACAGTGAGTGAGCATAAAGACCCTTCATGCACTTAATGATTTTAACGCGGGAAATCTCTATAAGCCCTCAAAGTCCGTGCGGGTGGACATTGGGATTTGGGACTTTATTAGGAACACCCGTACACTTACTTATTCATGCAATTAACCAATCAGCCAATCATGTGACAGCGGTGCATTGCAGGTGCTCAAAAGGGAGATAATGGAGCACATTGTCGAACAGTCCCCCTGGGAAGACATTCATTGTGTGGACCTTTGTTACACTGAGCTTAAAGAAAATAGAGAGCTTGAGAGAGACATTCAAACCCCCTGTCCCCAACTGATATAACTGATGTAACACACTGTAATGATTACATAATATGAGGAAATTCACCCTAACTGATTACAGTTGTTTTTTCTTTTATTGTTTGACAAGGAAATATTTGTATTTCCTTCAAAATCAGTGCATGACTTGCCAAATGTAAATCTCAAACCAACCATGCTTAGTTTACATTACTAGTATTTTAAACAGTAGCTTGCATTAAGATTGAGTTTTATTTCTAGCTTTTTTTCATTATTACTGTCAGTACTGTGCTCAAATCTGTTGCCATCAACACGTTTTCATGAGCATTTGTCCCTCCTGCTCCATTCAAGGTGACTTTGTTCACCTGAGCACCAGAGCTCAAGGCGTGACTCAGCACTGCTGCACGTCAACATCAGCCTGGCGTCCTCTTATTTACAAAAACAGTCCGTCATGGAACAGCTCTGGAACAGAGTGACCCCGCTGCAGTGCCAGCGTGTCACGAACGAAAACCCCCAAGGAGCTGAATCAGTGACGAACGCCGCTGTTTCCTCTGGCCTCTCTCTGTCTTTACCAGAATCCATTCATTCATCGGCCTCTTTTCATCTCATTCACTGAGTTACTCTGACTTTGCTAAGTGTCATTTAATGGTAAAAAAAAATGCTTTCTGCTGTGTCCTCAGTGCAGAAAAATGTCTTGAAAGAAATTTGAGAATGTTCTGACCCTGAGTTTATGGTTTTTTTTTTTGGTTTTTTTTTTTAACCAGTGCGATCAATTGTTTTGGTTTTTCTTTAGAAGTTTCTCACTGATGCCAGTGATAGTTTACATGAGAACTCTGAACGACACATGGGATGAAAGGGCCAACAAGTATGAGGAGATTTCATTCATAAATAAAGGTGTTTTTCTTCCTCTCACAGCATTTTTCCTGCGAATCGGCTGCTTTTAAGCTTTGGTAGAACCTTTTTTATTTCCTGTTTACATGACATGTGGTACTTTGCTCTTTTTGTACTTACCTCCTTTTCTCTCCTTGCTGTGCATGCTTTTCCTGCCTATTATCACCTTTCTTCCTCAAGCTCCTTCTCATCTCCTGTGTCAACCTGCAGCTCCATCCTCCTCATCCTCTCCTGTCCTCACGCTCTCATTGTCATTCTCTTCCTCACCTCTATCTGCTATATCTGAACCACTCCTCCTCCTCCTCCTCCTCCTCCTCCATCCCCTTGTTTACCTGTGGCTCTGTAGCCACGGTGATGGCCGCTGTTGTCACAGTGATCATGTTACAACTAGGACAGCCAGTTCCGAGAAAAGGGAAACAAGGGATTCCCAATAATAAGCCACCATTGTTCCCAAAAGGCTCTCTCTCTCAGTGCCACTCCACTCCCACAACACACACACACACACACACACACACACACACACACACACACACACACACATAAGAACATGCAGATACTCTAGGAAAAGGACACCAGATACACAGTTGCACAAGAGGGCACACATATGTACACACACAGCAAACGCAATATGGAACATCCAAGTGAAGGAACAATAACCAAAACTGATTTTTGAGGGACTTTAACATCAGCCTCCAGGTCAAGTTGAGTGGTAGATATCGGGAATGTCCAACATTACAATATCTCCCATTTGGTTAAAAAAAATTAAATGTCAACAATTGTGGCAAAATGGCTGCAGAGCCACCAATTTACATATCCAGTGTTAGTGCTAGTACAATCAATTCAACCAATTAAAAAGCAACCACACTCTCTGTACTGATTTTGCATTGCACTTCCATAAAGATGGGGGGACTTACAAGAGTCGATTTATAAAAGTAATGGTCAAATGAAACAATAGAGGGCAAAATATTCTGACTGTTACTTCCCACATATGGGTCAGGCTCCAAAAGGAATAATGCAAAATCCTATGATTTCCACAATTCAACTCAATGGTGCCTTTCGTTGGACACTTCCTATCGAGCAGAGGCACTCTTTTGTCAACTTTAGTGACGCTAGCTTGTAATACAGGGTCTCTGTTCAGAGCCACAGAAGACATTATACAGCTGTTTAGTATTATTATATATTTATATTCCCTGTCAATGGTATGTAGCCCCAGGGCAATTTAAACTGTTCATAAATAACAGTAGATCTTAATTTTTTTGTCCAATTCTAGTTTGTAGTTGCTAATTTTCTTCTCCTACTCCGAATAAATATGTTGTGGCCAGAATTGACATGCTCAGTTTTATCTAAACATTTCTGCCACTTTAAATAGGCTTAGCTTGTTTGCAGTGTACATAGTGAGAATGTGGCGTTAACAGTACATCCTATATTGTTGGATTTTACCATATGTGGTTGGTTGATTAAGAACCATGTAAGAATCTGCATTGCAATTGGCTGGGGGGCGGGACTTTATTAGGTGATGGGGTAGGGCGAAAAAAAAGTAAGCGAGCGACATGGTTAAGCACGGTGCTCGGGAATAAGTGAGGGAAGAAAAGACAAAACTGTCATAAAACATGTTCAAAGTGTGGTTTACCAGTAAGTGCGCTGTATACACTAGAGCACAAGACTGCTAACCAGTGAAAATGTGTATGTGTACTGTGAGAAGTTTGGTAATATACGCAGTAGGATATTGTGTTATTATTAGCCTTTCTAGCTAACTAGCTAAGTTGGTTGTCACAAGAGACATTCAGAACTTCGCCAACAGCCTGAAAGTGACTCAGCTAGGGTCTGGACGTTTCTTCGGATCACTAGAGAAAGTCCGTGTCACCAGCCAGCGCTTCAGGTTGCCAAGTGAAGCTTGGTAGCTTCTTTAACGACAACCTGGGACGGAGAGAGGACTCCCCTGTCAGCCCGCCACGGTCAGCCATCAGCCCACCTGCCCACTCCATCAGCGTGGAGATCCCAACACGGGTTGTGTGACTTACCTGCGACTATTGTGAGTACTGATCAGTTATATTTGCTTGGTTAGACTGAAAGACCCTGTGCGTCATTTGGCCACCTAAGCATCAATCAGGCCTGCAATGGGGGTTTATTTGTTCAATTTTTGTTCATTTTGTCGCTGGCTTGTGTGTGTATGGGTGAGTACGTGTGAGTGGGCCCACGATTTAAAGAGTACATTTAAGGTGAAATACCACAATTTAAAGAGTACGTTTATGGTTAAATACCACAGTTTAATGCTACTTTAAATGGTTTGTTAATGGTTGGCATATAGAAACAAAGGTTTAAAGCGACATAAAAGGTTTATTAAAAGTTCAAGTACAGAATTTAAACAAAGTTAAAGGGATATAAGTAAAATGTATTTGTGTAAATATAAAGTTAATTTTAAAAAGATAGGTCAGTACACTGCATTTGCTGGGTTAGATTGTTTTAAACTATTTTAAATAGCAGTTAACTTATTTTTTTTAATCATTCCAGATATTATTATTTCCCTTTGAATATAATAAATCCTTACCTAATTTGGGGTAATATAAATAATTGTTTGCTATCTATAGAACAGGGCGCTACCCATAGAACAGGGTGCAGAAGTGCTACAAGTAAACTGATGTTCATGTGTGAAAGTAATGGAGTGCTACTTTAATTTAACTTTTATCTGGTGTGATTGCTCAGTTGTTAATGGCACTGCCCATGTTGAAATCCATAGGAATATTGCTTGAATTGAGAGGTCATTGGTTAAGGTTTTTTATTTTTCACTGCAGCCACAGATCACTTGTCAAACAGTGTAACCAAAGCTGTAACATCTTCCTCTGGTTCTCTGCTGATGAAAGTGGAGGTGTTCTGATAGCCAACTATTACCTCTCATGCTAACAACTCAGTTTACCTTCTCTTTAATCAAACTAAATGCCACACCTCCTGTCCAGTGGAGGATATTTCCTGTGATAGACCTACTTAATTCATAAAGCTTAGGACATTAACTGCTAATATTTGACTACACTTATTGTTACTTATCAGAAATGTGTATATGAACAAGTGAAGATAAGAGGGAGGACTTAAGTGTGTCATATAGGGCAAAGGGAAGAAAACAGCAGAGCCTATGTCAGTGCTGAGCGGTGGATTTTCACTCACTGCTGCGCCGAAGCCGCCGCTGCTCCTCTGGCTCTGCTGCAGCCAAGCACGAATCCCCACAGGCTTCTTTCTGCAACCTAGCGTACCACAGGAAGCAGGGCTGGGTAGCAAATGCTTTAGTTTTATAGGAAGCGAGTGAGTGCAATGCAGTATAACCTGCAGCAGAGAGCTCAGATGCTGGCCAAACAGAACTAGGTCACATCCAGCGTCATAACACACAACAGCAAAGTGGAAATATGGTTGAGCATCGAGGCCACTGATTACGGCCTACTTTCTGGCTCTTTCTGCAGCCTTGCTGTTTCCAAAAGTTATGTGGCACACAAAAGAGATTTGACACAGAAAATGTGGTCCAACTATATTTTCAGCAGTCTGTGTTAATGCACATATACAGTGTTATTGGCTTTTACCACAGCCCCATCGAATACAAACCTTTAGGAACTAGAGGAAAATATTTTAAGTATAAAGATATGCATTTCTTTCATAGAATGGGTATTTTGAGAGGATTCTCCAAGTTTTTACCTACACCATGAAAAACAGAAGGGGTCAGTAGATCAATATAACCTACTCGAACACAAGGCTGGTTTTCTTCTTTCGTATTATGCTTTTTGGAGGTCGAGAGAGAGCACATAAACTCAAAATAACTTTCTGTGAAGCACCTTGCTCTCCTGTTCTCTGCCAAAAACACAAGTAGAAGAACAGAAAGAGGCAGAGTAACACAGGAAAAGTCTGGAAGTCAACCAGCCAGAGATACTGATGTGGGTGTTTCCGTGTTCAGGTGGATGGCAAAGGTCCCAGGAGACTTTGTTACTCAACAAACGATGATGCTGCCAGGGCTATGGACACTTCAAGAGTTTTAAAAAAAAAAAAAGAAAAAAAAAAAAGTTAGGAAGAAGAGGAACCAAACAGGCCATTAGCTTACTAGCTAATAGTGGTTTAAGCAAGTGGTGAGAAGCTCACAGTAGAGGATTGTTTCTGCTCCACTGACTGCTGTGCTACAGTTCAGATCTGAGAGACCAGCATCACGACAACATCACTGTTGTCCCATCACTGCTGACCCTGAGTAAAAACCAATCTACTGCAATCTACTACTTGATATAAATGCTTCGCCACAACCGTGCACCGTGTGTGATGTTTCTATGTCAGTTTATTCATGCGCATGTTTGCATTCTCTCTATTTGCTCCTGGTCATCACTGAGGTTACAGTGATGTGCCCTAACACGACTTACCCGCCCCGTGTGTCAATATAAATGGTTATGAGTATCAGGTCTATATTTGGAGCCGTCCGCTTTGCATAAACAATGTAGTTAAACCGGACCTGCGTAAATCTGTGTTGACAAAGATATGATGTCTGGTTATATTTCTGTGACATTTGAGCTGAAACCAGAGGAGCCAAAACTCTCTCCATTATGTCATCACCACACTGGTCCAGGAGAGACTTGACTAAAATTGATTTTACGTGGGCATGTGAATATATTTATATCTCCTTTATGGCTGCTATCACTACTGTGAAACAGAAAAAAAGAGAGAAGATCAAAAAGCATTATGTCACTTTCCAAATCATAGTGAATACAATACCCTTTGGACGTTGGGCGGGTGATCCACTGATCGCAAGGCTGGTGGTTCAATCCCCAGCTCCTCCAGTGTCTGTGCTGAAGAGTCCTTGGCTGAGACACTGAAACCCAAGTTGTCTCCCTTGTAGGTTGCTTAAGATAAAAGCATTTGCCAAATGAGTAAATGTAATGTTTTGGTAATTTTTAAGTGAATATTTAAGACACTCTTTTGGAAGGTTTTGTGGGGCTCTAACACATTATTTTAGCTGTGGACATATAATATTTATTTGTCTCTTTAATGTATGGAATACTCCTTTTTGGGGTTGTATTTACATTAAACTGGAAAAGAAAGTTAGAGCTAGACACCAGTCTCATAGCTGTGCGTTTCTATACGATATGGTGAGAGCCTGGAGGCAGTTAGCTCAGCTAAGCACATAGACTGGAGGCAGCCTGGCTCTTCTTTTCAACATGCTATATCTCATTTGTTTCATTTGTAAAAAAAACAGATATGTAAATTTGACAAGTTGTGTTTTTACGAGGAATTATGTGCTGGGCGCAGTAACTTCCTGGATTCCACTGGTTTTGCTGGTTCCGCCGGTTGCCTGGCAGCAGCTATGGTGAATTTAGACTTTTGTTTTTTAAATGGCTTAAACAAATGAAATATTAGTCTTAGTCTTAGATATAAAAATATTATTGAGCTTTAGAAGTGCTGGCAGATTTTACCTGTTTCCAGTATTTTTGCTACGCTAAGCTAACTGGCTGTAGCCTTATATTTAACAGACTGGTAACAATCTTCTCATCTAACTCTTAGGGAGAAAGTGAATAAGCTTATTTCCCAAAATGTCATGCTATGTTTTTAAATTTATCTGCATTAGACAAGCAAACATGATCTTCCACTGTGCATGGTAAAAATTTGTTTTATCCTCTTGGTGTCATTGGTCAAATTAATTTTTCTGTTCTATGTGATCATAAAATAGGGTTTAAGTAACATGTCACACCCCTCAGGCATTATTACAGATATCAGTATTCAATAATTAGGACTTAAGCAGTCTGACAGAGTAGAAAAGTGCGTAAAGAGGCAAGAAGAAATGTCAGGATATCAAACTACCTAAAACCGGTGACAGGTTGCAATCTATAGTTTTTTATTTACTTTGTGCTCCAGCTCTGAGTGAGTGATATCATTCCTGGTCAACCGTTGGTGACTTTGGTATGCAAAGAGCCAGGTGTCAGAGCCAGAGTCACGCAGTGTATGGATGACATCATTGAGAGGCAAATTTTATATGTGTGTGTTTCTAAGACGTTGGAGTGTGTCAACATTTCCTATGTCATTTTCCTTCATTCCCCTGTCATCCACAAGCAGATACACATGCATGCACTTTTCACCACCCACACAACTTGCACGTCCTGTACATGTATTAGAACTCACACTCTTTCCCTCTCTTTTATCCTTCCTTTATCCTCGAAGTGATATTCCACATGAACTCTTCAAAAAAACCTCCGCAGCAGGATGATAAGACATGATATGACAGCATGGATCGTGCTGGTTACTGAAGCGAAGAGGACAAATGCGAGGCATGGTTGAGCAGAAAAAAAAAAACACTGGTCAGCAACTTTACTAGACTGAGCTGGGACTTGCTAAGAAACCTATATATGTATAAAACCTATATATACATGAAGTCAGCCAATCCCAGCCTGCCTGGCTGCTGGGAAGAATTCTTACCCAGCAGGCTTTCGGGGGTTCAGTGGTAGGCCAGAGCACAAATGCAGGTCACAAGAAGCTTGAGGGAAAAGGATATCTACTTTAACCATATATGCACAGTCCTACATATATGCATATCTTTATGAAACAGATATTTTCATCCTGTTGTGGTTTAATGTATTTCTTATTTTAACATTATGTACCCGAGCATAAATTAAACCCAGTGATATAGTGCAGTGTTTTTCAGTGGAAAGGAGAGGATTTAAAGTGCATAAAGGTCTAGGTGTCTCTTTCACTTAATTTGGAAAATCAAAAAAGCTTTGTTTTCTGGCTGGCTGAAATGGCTGATAATGTGTTTTTGACCAAGCTGTGGCCTTCATCATCAACAGAAATTGTGTCAGGGTTATGTTTTTTATATCAAGGTATGTTTCTTATCTTCTATGTTTTATTGTATTGACTGTTGAGGTGAAGAAATTTGTATCCTATGCCTTCGAACATGGGCAGTATCTCACAAAGATAAAAAAACAAAATAAACATAATCATTGAAGTCATTTAATTTACATTTGCATTTGCACCTCAAAGTAAAATAGCCTACTTTAATATGCGTTTTTCACAACATATCACAGAGAGAAAAGCACAGGCATTAGTAAAATTTAAGTGTAGTTCGATTTGCTTGGAAATTCGCTTTCCTGCCAAGAGTTAGATAAGAAAATTAATACCACGCTCTTTAAATATGTAGCTTAGCATAAAGATTGGAAATGGAGAAAGAGCTAACCTGACTCTGTCCAAAGGCCGTTAAATCTGCCTACCAGCCTACTCACTAACCAATGTTATATCTCATTTGTTTATTTAGTACAAAAACTAAATTCTAAAAAAGAAAAAAAAAAAAATCGATTAATGTGCCAAACTATTTCTTGGCTAGTAATTTCATGTAGTCTTGCTGGTTGCCTGGCAACTGGTCCTGAGAAATTGTCAGTTTATGTATGGATTAAACAAAAAAGAAACAACATGTTCATTTTGAGCTGGTAGGCTGAATTTGTTACCTTTGGACTTAGCAAGGCTAGCTGCTTCCCCCTGTTTCTAGTCTTTATGCTAAGCTAAGCTAACAAGCAGGCTTCATATTAACTGTACAGACAAGTCAGTGTTATTGATCTTGTTGTCGTAAGTCTCCTACAAGAAATAAGCATATTTCCCTAAACTATTAACTACTGCTTTATACATGCTGGCTCTCAGTCACACTGTCATTGTTTACTGGGCCACTTGAACAGAACAAAACCCTTGTTAATGTTATTAGTAACACCTGTGCTGTTCCTACTATGACAAGTCAAACTATCTGCTGCGTAAAGGAGGTCTGAACAGATCCACATCAGCCCTTTGGTCAGTCATACAGGATGTTGCTTTGGTGTATCTTGTTTTTGCTCTGAAAAAGTTATCCATGAAGATTTACGACATTGCTGTTATTATGTTTGGTGTTAGGCTCATTGTTTTGGCCAGAGGCTCAGAGCTGCCATCATGTGATTGTATTTTTGTGCGAGTCTGTGTCTATGCACACAAAAATACTGTATGGTGCAGGGGAGAGAACAAGTGTGTGTATGGAATGAAAACAAGAATAGGTTTCCATGTTTGTATGCACTGTTTATGCTTGAATGCGAGCATCCATACGTATATGTCTGCGTACTTGCGCGAGCTCCGCCTCTTCCGTTTTAATGAGTCATGACCGGCGAGCGTTGGTCATGCTGACTAAAAATAGAGCTTCGGTTATCTGCTCAGTGAACTGCTCAGCAGTGCTTAATTATTCAAGACTGGAAAAGGCTGAGGACTGCCATTTTCTCCCTCTCTCTCTCCCTCTCCCTCTCGATTGCTGCGTTTTGTTTCCAGGACATGAAGCGGAAGACGGAAGAAAGCCCCTGCGTCACTGCTGAGTGCATGTCACTGTGTCATTCACCCACTGCTGGATGATAATAATATCTTCTAGGCTTTTCCCCTTATCGCTCTCTGTGTGTGCATCCGCATTCACGCTGGTTATGATTAACATCAGACGTCAGAGGAGTAGGAGGTGTACAGTCACATGCTCACTCACAGGAACACACTCAAACACACACAGTTATTCCTTTATTATCTCTAATGCCTAATATTGACCGTGACGTATGCTTTGAAATGCCTGACTCTTGCTCTTCACAAAGCACTAATTTAATCATCAGCATCATCATTGGATCATACCCCAGTAGTAAAATAAGAATCAAAAAGATCACTTGATAGTATTGGTATGATATCCTCTATCCCTGGCATTTTGTATTATCCAACTGTGACTGATATAAAATATTAGGCTGGCAATATTCTTAATATTATTTGTTATCCCCATGAAAAGACAGAAATTAACAATGTATTTACCCAGTTAACAAATTGCAAGTCCTCTGTATCTCCATTGAAAAACAATTAAAACACTTAAACGCATATATAGGCCACAGAGTTACACTCTGTGTCATGTTCTTACTTAATGCTGAACATGGGAACTGTAGTTTGATTTGAAACAACATACTGTATATAAAGGTGGACATAGCCTCCATGACATCACCCGTAGGTTTCTGAAGAGCGGTTTTGAAGCTCAGAGTGGGCTGCTCCGCCATCGCCATCTTTGCACTACCTGAATGTGCCTTACTCCCGGCTAATCCAAAAATGGGCAAAGAGGTGGGGCGTATGTGGAGCCAGGACTTCAGTGAATGCCGGTTTTTGGCAAGCATGCGCTATCCCACCTGTCACTCATGCAGCATGCCCACAATTATGCATTACTTTAAGCCTAGATAAACTTTAACCCCGTACACTTGCCACAAACAGGGGAATTATCTATAGAGACCAGCACGTTTTTTAGTACCAGGCTTTAAACATGTTTATTTCTGCTGTAAAGTTGGTTGTTATGAAATGGGAGTCTGTGATGATTGACTCGCTTTTGGAAGCTCAAGTGGTCAATTGAGTAACTGCAACTTTCATCACTTCTGTGTTGGCTTCATTTTTCAGCCCCAAAGGCTGCTGCTTGTAATCATCACCACATTGGTTTATCACTTTTTACTTGTAATGTGACCTACTGAACAAACCTGCATACACTGTTGCCGCATCAGTAAACTGGGCATTTGTTGTTTCTTCGTGTTAACAAAAAATGGAGTAAACTAGTGAGCTGTGTTGACAGAGTCATGACACCTAACCATCATACTACCAGTAATGTGTGGAGGCACTCTGGATTCAACATCATAAGTTAGAAGAACTGTTTACAGTAAAGTTAGTTTGACAACGAACCTGACGTCACCCTTTAGCTTGTCACTCAATAAGGTGGTGCTATGTCAGTTCTACAACAAATATTATAATTTGGCTTTGTCAGTTGTGTTCAAAATAATTACCTGTTGGTTCTCTTTCCATCTAACTGGATTTTTATAGATTTATAGACTAGTGGAATTCACAACACATACTGCACACTCTGTACTGTGAATACTCACTAGCGAATGCTCATTAGCATACCAGATGTGTATTTTAGAAAAGGGCTGAGCCTTTTCAAAAAAAAAAAATGTAATTTTTAAAAAAGAAAGAATATGTTTGTGACCTATTTCTTTTACAGATTTATATTTTCAGAAGAGTATTTCAGATAATTAGATTTTATTTATTTTTAGATTTTTAAGAGACAGATTAATGTATTGTTACTTTGGTCTTTTCATGGGATTTGTTGACAGTAAGAAAAACATTTAACAACACCAACCTTACCCTTTGAAACCACGAACAACGTAATAAGTACATACCAGAATCTCCACTGTATTTCAGTCTATAAAGAGAGAATTCTATAAAGAAACAGCATCATTCACTGTAAGTAGTTAGACAAGGAGAATACTGAGGGACCCTTGGATGACAGAGCTTGATGTCACTTGCCCTGTGTGAATTTGCTGCCTCTTCTCTGTGGCAGGCACCAAGGTGAGAAGTCACTGTCTGGGGTTACAGTTGTGTGTGTTTATGTCCATGTATGCGCACCTGTGCGTCACATCCACCCCCTACGTAACACCTTTTGTTCCCTGGCTGTCACCTCTTATAAGTCAAACACCTCTTCCATCACTGCACACTCTCACTTTCTGTCCTTCCTTCCCTGTCTCTGTCCTCTGTATCTCTTCATTGGTTTCTTATTCATGTGGGATCAAGCCCAGTTTGACGTCAGTCTTTACCATCCTATTATGGCGTAGCATACTGTTTCTCCCTTTCATCGACAGAATTATTTCCGTGTTCAGACAGATTCTCTTGAAAGGACACAGAGGTAGAGATAAATATAGTGTACTACTTTCAGAGAAGGATTAGTATATTAAAGACAGAGCCAATAAACACATTCTGTCCCTTATTTCATACTTAAATGTCCCTCACTTTTTATTCCATTCCTTTGGCAGATGTTTCAAGTATTACATTTGGTTTCTGTGGTTGACTCAGGGTGTGTACATGAGTGTGACAGTATTTGTGTGACTGAGGCTACGTGGTTACTAGTAATCGTTAGTGTTCAGTATGCTTCAAGCAACAGCTTGACTGTTAAACTAATAAAAGAGACAAAAATAGTTGTGAAGAATAACAAAAGAAAACATGAGAGAGAACCTTTCCTTAATTTTACACCTAAAAACACCTTGTCAGGTGCTACACACTGAGGTTGGTTGTCAGGTTATCTATTTTGAAAAGTTACGGATATTGTTGATCGCAGCTCCCTCAATTCGGTCATGGGAAATAGGGTCAAACTACTACTAGCATAGCTGACGTTGCTTACACCCACAGTGTTATCTAATGTGAACTTTGGCTAATACACAAAACATTTGTTGGTCTACCTTGAAAGCGCTGAAATGGCTTATGGTGCAGCTTTCTACCTTGATACTTGAACTCAGTCATACAGGCTCATGCTCCTTCTCAGCCACTGTGTTCCTCCAAGGAAGACATTTGGCATTGCCATCCCTTCACATAAGGCAATCGCAGTCCGGCCGGTTCTCATCTGTGGTTCCCTGATGGTGGAACAACCTACCGAATGCTATCAGAGCAGGGGCGTCCCTCTCTATTTTCAAGATCCTCTTGAAGACTCATATCTTCTTAGAGCGCCTTCTCTCCTAACACCTCTAACATGCCTAACTAGCACTTACTATGCACTTTCGTTGCACTCCTTGACCTGATTTCCTTGCATTTATTGAATAGATGTAGTACTTAGTCCTTACACAAAGGTCTCCTACTGCACTGCTTTTATGATGTCCCTCATATCTAAAACGATACAGATGCTTCCATACAAAGCAGAGGGGTTACTGAAAGGTTTGATGAGTATGAAAATTATGTGAACCATGAGCCATGGCCTTAGCCAGCAGATCACAACCCAATTAATCCCTTCAGAGAATTTGGACCAGTGTGTTAGAAAGTGCTTGCCACCATCATCAAAACATCAAATGAGGAATATCATTTGGAAGAATGTGTTTTCATCCCTTCGACAGACTTCCAGATGAGAATTGAAGGAGTACTGAAGCTGCTGTGGAGGCATGTGGTGTCCCAACACCTTACTAAGACTCTATGCGGTGGTTTTTCCTTGAACTGGTCACCCAGCTGTATGTCTAGCACTGAACAATGGAAGATGCTTTCCTCAACCTCCTCCTCTGTGTTTCTTCAACTACTGCAATGGAAAACTGAAGGTAGAAAGACATAGCAGTCCAAACTGACCAATCACAGACACATCACAGAGCACTCTATGTAGCTGCCACACATACAGTAGGTACCGCAGCAAGCCAAGTGAAAAAGCTGAATTTAGTCGTAGAGTTCACTCAGGTCATTCGTTGGCAACGTCCATACAGCACGTTTGCCCTCAGTCACACACACACACACAAATGCATGAACCCCCCTGAACCCCCTGCCATATAAACAGGCAGGCATGTTAGGAATGCCCACGTGCATTTACAGACATGTTTTGTGCCACCGGTGGCATTTGTTTGGTTAATCAGTCGGAGCAGGCAGCAGGGTCTTTTGTTACTGGCTGGGGCGCAGGGCGGGGCCTGTTGGCTGAAAGAACCTATGAGCATCAGCAACATCCTGCTTCTTTCAGCAGGGAATACAGGATGCATTCCTGTAACATGGCAGCATTGTCATCTCATATAATACCAGAGGGAGCAGGGAGTAGAAGGAGCAGAGAGCCCTCATCTGTCACTGTCACAGATTCTCTCCTCTCTGCAGGCCTCCATATTCCATCTGAAAGGAAAATTAGTTCGTAATAAGGTTCCCATGTACTGTCAAGATGGAAATGTAGTTTTCCAAGGCCAGGAGAAAAAGATGACGGGTATCCTATAATTCCAAGTGAACAATACTCACAGTTAAAGTGTTGGTCTTTTGAACAAATGCCAATTCAGAAAATGCATTGCAAATGATTTTCTGGTATTCACTTTAATAGTTTTCGATCACTATCATAGCTTAGACTTTACAGAATCCTATTTGGTGCTTCTGACAGTTTTAAGTTATTGAACAGACTGCTCTGTTAAGCATATTTCAATCAATTAAATTGTGTGTTTTAACTTAGTTTACGTATATTTTCTAGGTCTTGTGATTAATTTTCTACGTCCCAGGCCACCACTTCTCTCACTTCATTGTGGTATTAAAATGAGTTTGCTATATTTATCTCAGTAAAAAAAAAGTGGCTTTATATTAGTCAAAGTTGTTGTCTCACAGCAATTAAGTTATGCAGATAGCAAAAACTCTTCATTGGTGCATTCAAGTAAACTCAGAAATTTTAATATTTCAGGATTGGCTATTGCATTCATAGATCCTATTGTTGGGAAACAGAACATTATGCGGACATGGGTTTTGTGGAAAGAATAATGTGGATGTTTTTAGTTGTTTAGCAAAATACTCTTAATTCTTAAATGTTTCAGTTCTTTAAAAGCTGTACCTATTGGCAAATTTAAGCATAGCTGTACTTCAGACAGCACTGAAGCCGTGCTTGTGTTTGCCATTCATTCATGATTCACAGTCACTGGCTCATTCACAGCTGTGTGGCTACTAGCCGACTGGTAATGTCCACATGTGCGCAGTTCACACGGCAGATCTAATCTTACAAATCCTCCTCTAACTTGGCCTCCCTTCATCTGCATCTTCTCATTTGGGATTAGCATGAATTTAACTCAAATCAATAGAAGATAATGGCAGGTCAAACACAACCAGGCTTGCAGTTTGGCTCTGAACATGTTTTGCCACTTAGCTGAGAGGCTTCCACCACTGAGGGAGAGCCCTGGCATTTTAACCTCTGTGGGTTGTCAACAGTTGAATGTCACATGAGAGTCATTGAGGTCACATGATAATTGTTAAGGTCAGATGGTACTCGTGAGAATCATCACAGTGGCAAAAGGCCTTCAAGACCAAGTACAAAGTTCAGCTGCCTTTGACTTTGGTCACTGTCAGATTTACCTCATCAGGGCCCCTTGTGAACAGCGCAACTCTCTAAACAATGACTTTCAGTCATAATGCAACACGTGTACTCCCCTTTAGAAGAGATCTGAATTAACCCCACAGTTTCTCACTAGCAGGATGCATTTAATTTAGTCCAGGGAGGCCAAATGTAACCCCCATGATCAGCATTCAGGGGTCTGGCTCTTACCATCTAACGCCGAGCTGTAGGGAATTATAGGTTTTTATAAAGGAGCGATTGTTCAGATTGCGGTTTGCATCAGAGTTGATTGTAAGAGGCAGACAAGAAGGGGGAGAGGGTATGACAGCACAAACCTTGTATTTCCCTCCTGAGCAATAGCGCAAACACAACAAGACTATTGTGTTGCTCCCTGTGTGATGTAGCCAGGTGGGGGGAGTTTGGAGAGAGGGAGGGTTAGACAAGGAGAGAAAATCCACTTAAATCCACTTTTGACAACACACACATTGTTTAACCTGTAGACAGGTGTGCAAGTGAGGGTGTGTAACAGTGGGAAAGCAGAAAAAGAGAAGACAGACAAAAAGGCATATAAACTGAGACAAGACTGAAATAGCATTCAAGACTCTCTCCTTCTCCCTTTCCCACATATTTGGTCTCTCTGCCTGTATCTCCCAGTTCGTGGTGGTGCTGGGTGAGTGGAGAGTCACATCGGCCCCCCTTAGGCCCTCCTGCACCCAGACAGAGTGGCCTGTGTCCGGTGGAGGAGCAAGGTGACGCCAGTGGGCCACACTGAGCCTGTTGTTTAAACCTGCACATGAAGAGCGGGGTAGGGGGGTGAGAAGTGGGGTTGGGGGGGGTAAGACATGATGGTGTTTGGTAAGAAATGTAAGGGAGGTGGGGAGTAAAGGAAAATGAGGGAGGGAGATATTGAAAGTGTGGTGTGAGGGGAGGGCATGAGCGAGGAAAAGATAGGGGATAGCAGGATTAAGAGGTGTGTGTGTGCGTGTGCGTGTGTGTGCGTGCGTGCGTGTGTGCGTGTACACGTACGTGGCAGAAGTTACATCTGTTCTCAGTTACCCCCTCACCTCCAAGTCTCCTTTCCTCCCAGCTTGTAAATGGTAGCATTCTGCCAGCCATGTGGGGCCGTGAGGGGCAGGGGTTTCGCTGCTTGGCGGGAGATGAGGCGAGATGCCCTACATTAACAGTCGAATCTTGTTCTCTCGCAACCTCTAGTTGTGTAACCGCCTCCTTGACAGGGTGAAAGTTGAAAACCATACAAATCCTGTTCATTGCATTTGCTAACAAGTTATGGGTTTCAGTAAAGTTAGCTGAGTGTATTTTGTATTTTGGATGCTCTTTATGCCTTTATTGAGAAAATAGTAGTGTTTTTTTTACTATTATGATAAGTGGTTGTTGACATATATGTAGCTACTAGTAGCATGATAATTGCTATCATGGTCCCCTTTGGTGCTTACAAGACTGATTAAAGAATAGTTTAGTGTCTTTAAAATTTATGTAACATTGTACTCACCAAGTTAATTGCTACAATCTGGGAAAATAACAACATTGCAAAAAACAACCTAGCAAGGAACATGAGTATTCAGATCATCCTAGATAATAAACAAACCGTTTAGTTTACTAAATTTATTTGGAATAGAAAATAATGAAAAGTTTATAACCCAAACTGTCTGTTGGAAACTCGCAAGGGTGTGCTACAACTCACCAGGGTCACTGATCGTAAGCTAACTTCAGTAGGCTAACATCTTGCTTATCTATCTTGTCCTATGAGAATGTAATTATTTGAGAAATGTATAATATATGTTTGTTTTCAAATGTAAAAAGAGACAAATAGATATTGAATATTTTTCACATTGTGTAAGTGAAAACTCAACAAACATTACTTTTAATAATCATTTCCTTCTAAAATATCTATTATAACATTAAAGTAAAACTCACAAAACAGCAAAATCAACACCACAGTCAGTCTGGTCTATGAAGTAACATTGTAATAATAATCGCAGCTAGCAGTAAAAAAAACCACATTAGCTTGCTTAGCTCGGTCACATGAACTTGCCAAGCAGTGAGAATCTCCTTACAACCGAAGTCCTAGTTCAACTTTAAAGAGATATTACTAAGTTATGCTATTGCTACATAGCCAACATTAGCTTTAACCGCTGTTTACCAAGTTAGGATACTAACCAGCGTTCCTATTCCCTTTAATCTTCCATTGTTGTATAGTTTGAGCACACTTTTTTCCTGTGCAGTGAGGGATTATTAAAACATTTTGGCTGTGAAAAGTCAGCAGCTACTTTGGTTATTAGTACAGCATTTTCATATATGGTACTACTACTGATATAAGGACCAAGTTGTAATAAAGAGCAATTATGCAATAACATCAATATCAGTTTTAAAGAGCCATTACAATGGTGACCATTTTTAGCCATGGTGAGTACTATCAAACAGGCATTTATGTGGAACAAAACCTTCTCACTGTGCCTCGCTGTTATAGTTTAAAGTTTGTAGTTTGAAACAGGCCTTTGTTACGTAATTCCTGCGCTGGTAGTAGTCCATCTGGGAGTACTCTATTGGCACATACAAACATGTGTGAGAGTGTGTCAGTGTGTGGGCGAGAGCAAGATGGAAAGAGCCAACTGTGTGTGTGTGTGTGTGTGTGTGTGTGTGTGTGTGTGTGTGTGTGTGTGTGTGTGTGTGTGTGAACATGTGGGTGTATGTCTATCAGCCTTATCTTTTAATGCAATTGATCAAATCAAATTCATTTTAGAATTTAATTTTGTAATTTCTATTTTTTCCACCTGATGGTTTGAATAGACTGATGGAGCACTGAAGCCATCTCTGCTGCCAATATCAAAGCGTTCCTGTATATGCAAGTGTATTTGTGTGAGTGTGCGTGTGTGCGGGGGCAGCAGCAGGCTGGTGAGTGGGCTGCTCACTGCCTCCCATTCTCTCCACAGTCAGAGACACTTCTATGCCGTTCGCTACCACAGCCATTCACAGCCATCACGAAAGAGTCCCACAAGCAGGATGTAAGCCAAGCCGGAGCTGCTATTGCTTGGCTACAGGAAACCGACTTGGTTCCAGCATTATGTAAACCTGCCAAATCAAGACGTGTAGTCATTAGGTCACATGCTTAATTTACATGTTCAGCAATGGAATTAAACACCGGAAGCCCTTCCTCTCTTCTCTTGCATGTACAAATTTGCATGTAAGCATACAATCATGGTAAGGTCTGCATTAAAAAACATGATTGTGGATCTGACTCATTATGTGTACCATTTTAAACAAAAACAAGCAAGACTTATTTGGCTCAGGATCATCACCTAAGGATATGTACAACCACAAGAGAACATACGGGGAAGTCATGGTGTTGCTTACGTAACTAGAGTGAAGATCAATGTCTTTTAGCAGCACATCGTAAACTCAAAGATTCAGGTCCTGAGGCGAAGAAGCTCATGCAGGCACCGACTCAGACCAGTACAACAAAGACAGGCCGCCTGGAGGAAAACGCTCTGCTGGATGATTCCTGTCCACAGCTGTGTCCAGCCTTTGAATTGTTCGTGTGTCCAGATGTTTTTAGCTATTAACTCTGTACATGTGCAGGCCACAGTAGGACAGCAGACTGATTGCCACTAACACCAAGGTCGCCACCCAGTGGTCACTGTGTGCTGTAGCATTTGACAGTGTCTGGTTTAAAGTAACTAAGTACTTTAGGTACTTGCACTTGACTGAATCACTTTTGCATCATGCTACTTCATAATTCTTCCACATTTAGAACTAAATTTACTTTATACTTCTGACTGTACTGTACAGTAGTTACTAGTTAGCTGTAACTTGATATAAGGGTTATTTTGAAATGGACTTATTTATTTTTTAACACAGTCTGTGTTATAAACCTGAGGTGTGGATTTCAGAAGACATGGGCATCAAAAATGCTACATTTGTCTAATGAAAGAGGCTATCAAGTTGCATTGTGGGAAATGCAGGATCCAGTGTTTCTGGAGTTTGACCCATATAAAGAATTAAGTCATGATATACCGGTGTCAACTACCTCTGGAGTTGCACTTTAAACTACTCCAGAAGTGAACAAGTTTTTGTTTATACTCCACTGCAAGAGAGCATAAAATTATCAATTGCCAACATTGCATAATTTCTGTAGTTTTATAAGAATGATGTATTTCTAGAGTTATATCTGGTGGTATTAAACCTGAAACATTTTGGTTCAGTTGCTTGTTTAATTGGACATAGTTTGAGCATGATGTATTTTGTGTGAAAGTGTGAAAAGTTAGAGGAGGTGATGTAGGAAGTGAGAGGCTTTAGCAGAGAGGGCTTCAGTTGGGAATGAATGGCATGTCACCGGCCCAGCAGCTCCACATGGCAGATACATGTCCAAAAGTGCTGAGCTGACAGAGAGGTGACAGGCAAGGCTTAGCTGACCCAGCAGTGCTGCTCCCTCTCCCCCTCACTCTGTCTGACTGCAGACTCATCAGCATAGCCTTCAATACAAAATGCACTCTCTTTCCTGCTTAACCTGACTGTCTGATTTACAGTTTACGGTCAAAAAAAAGAAAAGAAACGGTTGGATCTGCGTTCATTTCCACCGAACATCAATCAAATATCAAACTCAAAGCATGTGTCATTGCAAAATGTGCCATCACAGCTGCCATCATAAAGAAAGGGTTTTGTTTTTAGCCTGAGGTTGTTGAACTGAACGCGAATCACCCCTTGCACTGACCGAAAGTAGCCTTGTCAGTTGCATAACTGCCATCAATGGGGTGGTCAGCATGGCTAAGCTGCTGAGCCCTCCTGTGATCGCAGCTCCCTCTTCTCTAGGGTTCCCATCCAGAAAAAACAAAGCCATATGAACTGATACCAGCCAGGAAATGAGTTCCAAAGAGAGTGACACAGAAGCCCAGGCCTGTTTCATATCCACTCGATTATAATACGGAGAAAATGGAATTGATGCCTGTTGTTGTTGTGATAGGCCGCTCTTTGCTTTCATGTGGCCGCGTGGCTTTGAAGGTTAATAAGAGACTCATGTCCTCTCTTATTACGTTGCAATGAAACACATCCACTAAACTACCCAGTAAAACAGACGGAGTCACGTTTAGGAAGCTGGATGAAGATGTGAGAATGTTTTGATGACCCTGCAGTAGTAGCCTGTATTTTGACAGTGCAACTGACAAAGCTGAGATTGAAAAAAAATAGCATGACTGCCATTTAAACCTAGACTATGTTGTAAATTGAGTGCATTTAAAAGAAAAGAAAACAAACAAATACCACAAATTAGACTTGGAGAGTCAAGTTATACATACAAATGTAGCTGTTTGCAACTGCACGCATCAGTCAAGAGCCAGTCCTCCATTTCTGGCCCCAGAGCAGCATGCAAGTCTGTCGCAGTCTCCAGCAAGGACACAGGGCTGCAGTCTTACATACATCTGGCCTCTTATTACACATAAATAAGAGCGAAATAAGAATGAACTAATTTTTAGGTACAATACCTTCCATTTTTGCTCCCATTTTACTATGTGGTGATCCATTTTTCTAATTCTTTGCTTGCAGCTAATGGGCTGTAATGCACGATGATCTGACATTACAGTAGTCTGGACACCAAGCTGCATTTTTTAATAATTTCTTTATTATTATTTTGTTATCATTTTTTTATTCTACATATACATATCTAGTATTTCCCTTCCCTTTGGAGAAAATTGGCTAATTCCCTATGCAATGTCGTCTTCGTCTCTGCTCAAAACACTCGAACCATCACCACTCTGCTTTGTACAGATGCCCCAACTACCAAGCTAGAGCAGCAACACAGATGAGACATTGTCATTTGGTGTTGTTGGTTGAAGTAAAGGTTAGGACACTGAGTTGCACATTATGAAAATATTTTCCCCCAAATGTTAAAAGTGTTTTTAAACCCCAAATCATCTACCAAAAATGTTACATTAACATGTAATAATAATATTAAAGCAGCACTAAAATAGTTACATAAACAATGGATCAAATGACTATGTGTAACGTGACAGGGGTTGCTCATAGTAACAAACCCACAGAAAATTATTGTGCATTTTCACTTTCAGCTCATTTTCATCTATCATTTCTTTCCAGCAGAAAGGCTCTAATAAACCCACTGTACATCACCTGCTTAGCACCAAACAGCAAGCAAAGTTAGCACTAGCTACGGTGAACATATTGTAGCATTTAGTTGCTTAACAGCCAGATATTCCCCTCAGGAGATGTTGGAGGCTAAAACAGACCTAAAATGAGAGTGATTACTGAATTTAAATTCACCTGGTCACCAGAAACATAAAGCCTATGGTCTATTTTTAAATAATTTTTGTTTGTTTGTTCATAATGACAGTTGGAAAAGCATTTCATTGAATGAGTTTAAACTGTAGCTGTGTTTGAAATCATCAAAATGTGACTTCACATTGTCAGTGTTTGTCCACTTGTTAGTCGATTAGGAAAATGCGCCAGACAATAAGCCTCTTTCTCAACAGTGTTTTAGTGTGGATTTTAAAATATACACAGACTCAAACCTGTGACCTTCCAACACTAATCCACTGTGCTGCCTAGACTGTGTTGTCTGTCTGAGCCTGTGTGCGACCTCCTCTATCCCCTGCACTCCTCCACCTTGTTACTTCTCCTCCAAGTCTGTTTACACCCTCCAGTGTCAACAGCGCCTGAGCGCCATGGCAACACACACCACTACGAGGAGAAGCGAACACCGGCCTCTGCTTCCACCAGTGTTTTACAACTGGTTTTAGAGAAAAGATTCGGAAAAGACTTTGAAGCTGTGTCCAACAGTGAGAGAGAAATATGTCTTTGATGTGGGGAGGCAGCTTGCGTTTTATGTTACTGCAGGTGTTAAAATAGGTTAACAATACCAAATACAGCCAATTCATAGAAAAAAAATCCACTTTTACAACCACAGTGTGAAGTAGGTCATAGTATCACTTATACAATGTCTGATGCACCACTTCTTGAGTTTAGGTTTTTATATTTTAAACTTCAAATTTAATCCTTAAAAATAAAAATAGTACCATGAAAAACTTGTTGACAAGATATGGAACCTCCAGCAATTACCTGCTGTCTGATATTATCGTTTATCTAACCAGTTGTTGAACATCTGCCCGCACCTGTCTCTACGAGTTTACTCAGGTGAACTTTTTGTGAGGCTCTGGAGATATCCAAACATAAAATTTCTCGGTGTTGGCCTGCAAATTTCAAATTTCCTGCAATTACAGAATCTTTTGAGCATCAACATCTGGTTAGTTAGTTATGATGTGACAGGGTGGAGATGGTCTTGCAACTGAAAGACCACAGGGTCGTTCATCATAGCCAATGTGTGTCCTAACAGCTGGAAATATACTCGCTGAGCACTTTATTAGGAACACCTTACTATACTGGATAGGGCCTCTTTTTGCTTTGAAAACAACCTCAGTTCTTCGTGGCATCAACTCCACAAGATGTTGGAAACAGCTGATTTGTCAGCTGCACATTCATGCTGCCAATCTCCTGTTCTACCACATCCACATGGTGTTCTACTGGATTCAGAGACTGGGGAGGTCACTGAAGTTCACTGAACTTACTGTCATGTTCATGAAACCAGTTTTAGACGACATTTGCCTTGTGACATGGAGCATTATCCTGCTGGAAGAAGCCATTAGAAGATGGTAAACTTTGGCCATAAAGGGATGAACATGGTCAACAACAATTCTCATTCAGGCTGTGGTATTCAAACCCGGATTGATTGGTATTAAAGAGCCAAAAGTGTGCCAAGAAAACATTCCCCCACACCATTACACCACCAGCACCAGCCTGGACTGTTGACACAAGGCAGCTTGGGTCCATGGATTCATGCTGTTTGATGCCAAATTATGACCCTAACATCTGAGGCCTCAGCAGAAGTCCAGATCCATCAGACCAGGCTACGTTCCAGTCTTCAGCTGTCCAGTTTTGGTGAACCCACATGCTGGCTGCATCATCTTTTTCTGCTTTTTCTGAACAAAAAACAGAGAAGCCAATTGTAACCTAGTTACTTAAGTGCATGTTAACGCCGTGAGCAGCAGTCTCAAAGCATGTGCTATTTCACATCAGTTTAAGAGAGACATTAAATCCTTTACTTGTAATAGATTAAGAGCCTCTAATGTAAATGTTTCTTTTAAATCAGTGACAATAAATGCACAGCAGGCAAAAGATGTATTCAAGTGTTTTTTCTTTTTTGACTTCTCCATGTTAGATGAAAAACCCAAAAAGATTTTAGGAAGGAGGACCACAGCATCTCTGGGAGATCAAAGTCGTCCCTCCCTGTCTCCTCTCATTCCTGATGGGTGTAAGAGATCAGAGGCCAGATGATGCAGTCACACTGTAGTGCTGCGCGCGCACACACACACACACACACACACACACACACACACACACACACACACAAGCCAAATCTTATCATACTGTTACTCAGACACACACAGATGCCTGCAGACACTCACAGACATGGGCGCTGGCTTTAAGATCAAACAAAGGTGGGTAACATCAATCCATCCTACCTGTCTGCGAAATCTGTGCACAGCAGCTAGCGTGCCAGCTCGCACCACGCCACTCCCTGCCTCCTGCCTCCGCCTCCTCTTCCTCCTGCTCCCCTGAGAAATACACCTCTGAAAAACTATTTAGGTGGTGCATTGTTCTACGGCAGGCTGTGCGGGCGAGGGCACTATCTAGAGACTGAAACCAGCATTTATTTTTAATAAAAGAAAACGGCAAAGAAGTGCAGAAGCCTCTGTTATAATTTGTTGTTCTGCAGAACATTTTAGCAGAGATTGTGCCACAACAGTGTCACATTCTTTCCCTTAAATACAGCACCTACGTGTGTGCCATTCCCAGTAAAAGTACACACGAGGCTACTCATGGGATATAAAGTTAAAAAAAAGAACATGGAGATACATTTTTTAAAAAGAAGAAAAAAAACGACTATTTTCTCTCACTTTTCATTTCCAGCAAAATGATCCAGCAGGGCCACATGCTGAATAATTAAAAATGTTTGGATTGGTTTTACACTCTTATTGAACAGAATAGTCCCAGGTAGAATATCACTTTTACCCATGAGAGGAAAACACTGGTGTCACTTCATGTTTTGCTAATCTATTATTTCTCCGCTGCTTCAGGCACATCTTGTTGTGGGGAAAAAATAGTATCATGATTTCATGATGTAAATAATTCAGACTTACATTACTGTTTGCGCACGTCTGAAGTCAGTTCAATCCCTATACAGACAGACGTGTTCATCAATCCACAACATACACGGTAAACGCAGACTCTGCAGTGCTGCATGATTCAAACAGCTTTAATCTCCTTTTTACACATTAACTTTGATAACTGGCAGCAAAATCAGCTGGGGTTACACAGCTGGATCAACATACCTCTGTTTGGAAATGACAGTTAACATATGAACTCTAAATTACCTTTTGATTACTTGTGCTTTAAAATGTTTCAAAGAAAACGCCCTGAAAAGCAAGTGCATTTTTTTCCACAATTTTTTTTTTATCTAAAAACAACAAACGGAGAGGCAAGTACAATTTTTTTCTGTTGGGTTTTGGGTTTTTTTTTTTCTTCCATTTTTTCATTTGTATGAGCAACCCCCTCCAGAAAAAAGAATCACTTGCCCTTGGGTTGTTTTCACAGATGAAAAAAAAAAATCACTTGTCTTTCAAGCTTCCTGTAGGTTAACCTTAACATGAAGTACAATTAGAAATACCACCAATTCCGAGAGCTTTGAGAGCTCAAGATTATCATTTCAATCATAGGTCGAAAGGTTAAAACTGTGTGATATGAAAAGTGTTGCTCATAATAAATCCACACAAGATTATCATCCAACTCTAGTTCTCCTCAGCTACATGGAGCGTTTTAGCCTCTTCCAGCCCATTGTTCTGGCCCAAAGTTTCACAGCTTACATTTACGTGGACACAGATCTGCACAATTCATCTGCAGCCTTTGGTTAGATAAAAAAGTGAATGTATTCCTACTTGTACCCTCGGGTGACACAGCCCAGCTTGACTGGTGGTAGCGGTACAGACATTACAGACGCATCTATTACTGCTGAAGCAGTTTGTTTGAGCATTTTAGGCCGTTTTATGAACAAACAAGTGAAGATTTTCAATGCAATGTAATTCTTCAGTGGTATACAATAAATCATTTAGTTTGATAGTGGCAATGATTTGAGGCTGGCGATGGATAGGTAGGAGGACGTCCTATTGAAAAAGAATAGCGGCATATTTTTAAAAAAACTGAACAAATGAATGTGAACTAGTTCATTTTTGGAACTGTTAACTTAGTTCAATTTTTTTTAAAATGAACTATGAATGTGAACTAGTTAATTTTCATGTGGATGAACTGAACTTTGAACTAGTTCTTTTTAAGTGTGAACTGGCACAACACTGGTTTCAGGGGTCATGCAGACTGCAAGTCAGTGTGTTATATCTCTTTCGCACACAACACAAATTTCCAATTTCCCCTCCTTAACCTCAGGCAAGCTGCTCCAGCTACACATGCAGCCCCAGCTGCTCCTCTGTCCTCCATGTAATGCTTTTACTTCAAAGCCAAAGTCTGCATTTTATAAAGCATCTCGGAGCAAGAGTGCTGGTGTCAGTTCATTCGCTGAGGCTCCTTCACAGCGCCCTGAAAGGGAAGATTCCCAAACAGCACCTTGAGAAGTTCTATATTCGAGTTGCCTCTGCCCTGCAGAGTTTCCAATTTGTCTGGCTTAATCATTGGTGGTTAAGCTTTCAGCTGGGTGAAAGGAAGGCAGAACCAACCGCATCAGAGAGGGCAGCAAGTTTAAGGAGTGCCTGACATCAGAGGCGGTGCAGGCCACTGACAGCTGAACAGAAGCACATGGTGCCACATCTGGCTTCTAGTTTAGCGTGCAGTTCCCCTCAGTGTATCTCAGCACTATGATTATCTCTGTCCCACTGCCTTACAATGGAACAAAAGGGATTGTTGTCTAAGGATAGCTTTGGGAAACAGCATCCCTGAGATTTAACTGCTGATGAATGAGGATGAAGAGGAGAATCAGAGTCACAGTTTGATGCCTGGGAACAGAAGGCATGGTGTCCTGGCCTGTTAGAATAAAAAGCATGTGCTATGGTGCTATAAGCTCAATGCTCTGTACATTTTCTGGCTCTGCATGCTCTTGGGTTTCCTCGGTAACAATGTCAGTGTCCTCATAGTCACCCCAACACAGCTGGACCATGTGCTCCACAGCTGAGGTTTACTGGCACAAGAAAAACCACCACAAAGTCAAGAAGAAAAGAGCAGGGTGCCCCTCCAACCACAGAGTATTTGTGCACATGCTGCTCCAGTCAGTATAAACATACGCATGGGAAATTCTGTGCATGTGGAGACACACAAACACCATCCACGTCTTGATGCACGTTTTGTGGAATCTGGCTGGGGATTCACTACGCCGCACGAAAGAGGAGGCCAGCATGTGGAATAAACAATACTCTAATTTCAACAGCAGCCAAGCCCAGTGGTTAGAAGAGCTGTCTTAGAGAGGTTACAAGGTCAAGACACTGAAAATTGTAAGCAAGATCCGGAAGCCCGATCTGCCTGCTTGTTGAGTATCTGTTTTCATTTTGTGAGTGCTGAAATCATTTTGGCTGCTCAGAGTCAAATGTAAAATCTTCTTGCATTTTTAAAATGGCTCCAGGCAAAATAGCACGTTTGCAGCTCTAAAAAGCAAAAACAGGTATTCTACTTGTTTGCAAGAGTCTAAACTTAAATGCCTATCAATCATGTAACATATAACCTTTAAACCATACACGGCCCTTGTAGGTAATGATGTTGATATCGATACCAAACTGATGATCGACACAATGGTGAGCTGACCTTTGGTAAAAGCTGCTCATTTGTGCTCGGTTGTCACTCCTAAAGGTGCTTTATGTAAGTTTTTTCTGCTGCCGAAAATGGTTTCTTGCCGGGAGCTGTGGTGGTGGTGATAGTGGTCGCTCCAAGAGCTTCAGCCGTTATGTTTACAGTAGCCAGTGCTACTTCTTTAGCCTCATGTTGAACTTGACACTGCAGTCACTCACTGTCACAAAATAGTATTATGAGACGGGACGGGCCGATGCTACCTGGTTAGCATGCTAACTTTAGTAGAAGACAAGTGATAGAAATTGAAGCAAAAAGAGAGGAACCATTGGCATTGCTTTCCACCGCTGGAGACAGCTCTTGGCGAATAAAGGAACGAAGTTTGATGCTTAACTCACAATGTCTAGACTGGTAAGTAAACAGCTGTTAATGCTAACATCGGCTATCTAGCCATAGCAAAAAGGTACATATCGCACCTTTAAAAGAAAATTGTTATTTTCAGCCTGGGTCTTATTGTCATAATTATATCCATGCTAACTCTAGAGATATGTGAACCCCAGCATAACAGGCACATTGGGGCTAGCTGTGTGAACTTCCAAAATCTTCATACTTCAATTTTAAATAAATAATTCAAAATGCTTTCCCCCCAGTCCTACACACATAGGCGATCTGAATTACCCATTGTAGTGAGTTAACCAGTCATGCTAACAAGAAATCTGGCTAAACAATTATATTGAGGGAAGCAGCATGAGGCTCCGGAGGATTTCCAAATAAACTTCAATTTTACATCAATAATTTCAAATGCTCATCTCTGAGTTCAAACAAGAGTAAACACATAATGGATTCGCTATTATAACTCCATACAAAGGGATCTACTTCTGGGGCAACTCGCCAGAGATGGCCAGTGCAAAGTTAGCGTCAAGTCAGAAACACCAGATGACTATAGTGGTCATGGTAACCAGTCACTCAGCATCAGCTCACTTTGTTTGATGTGTTATTTGGGAAACATTATTTTCCCATCCTCCCTGATAAAAACCTGTCATTATAGTGGAATTAACATCCAGGGGTGAAAAGTGGAGAGGTGAGTGTGTGTGTTTGTGAGAGGATGGGCCTGTGGTATGATTGCATCTCCGCTGCCTCACTACCAGCTCAGACAGGTCTCAACTGGATGTTCCCTCCGCCTTAATGGGCCTGTCGAGTCAAAACAGCTGACATCATCCCGCAGGAAGCTGGGAAGACTTTTTCCAAGGTGAGACCAGGGTTAGAAAAATATTCTTTGATCCAAGCAGGACCAGAAGAGATCTTACCAAAAATGCTGCTTATTTGCAAAAGATTGATTTGGTGAAGTTCAGGTGACGCAGTAAAACCGTAGATTAATGTGTATGGCTCTAAAATCAAGAATATAAACATGTAGATATGAAGATGTATAATATACAGCATGAGTCCCCCTGGTAAAACACTCAAATCTGGTCATGCATCACAAATGGCTAAAGGAAGGGAGGAAGCCCTGAGTAAAAACAGTGAGACACTTGTCCTTCATCAATTTAAATAAGGTACATCTGTACACAGAAGTGAGCCTCCATATTTCATATGATTAGACTGCCACCGTGTGGTCAACTATGATGACTGCAACTACACAACCTGTGCTCTAACTTCCACCTGCTAATATAATCCACTGCACTACATTTGCTCCTGTAGAATAAACAGCACACATTGTAGAAGAAGGTATACACAGCCTGTTGGCATGGATTTACCTTAAATTTAACATAATTCACCTTTATTGAAACACCTTTGATTTTTAAAACCATAGAACAACTAAAGACAATGAGTGGTAGTTTGCGTACACCAGAGAAAAGCAACAATGACCAGCATACTGAGCATAAAGTGTCTCTTTTTTTTGTCCTTTAATCCATGATCCACTGCTGGAAAACACTGTCTTGGCAGCTTTTGTTGGTTCTAAGTGCAGCTGGTACATTAAGTGCATGTAGTCGGCAATTTTTTTAAAAACAAGCAGCTTCAGATGTGGCAGATTTCAACAGTTCTTCCTGATTCGCTCCTCATGATCCCAGTTTTGACATCAAAGTTCCCCGTGTGGACTTGTGGTCGTCTCGGATGCTTCTGACTCTTCTGCTTGTTCTGATGCAAATTTAAGCATGTGTAAATCATAAGTAATTAGATATTGAACTAATATACTGAATTTTTATTGATAATATCCTAGGGGCACAATATACAATGTGTTGTCAATTAATTCCATATGCTGTAATATCAAAATGTAGTAACTAACACAAACCTTTAGTTCACCTCTGAAAAGCCTTCAGAAAGAGTAAGGCACAAACTGTGTGAAACTAGTCCTTAAACACTAATCCTCACCTGGCTGCATCATTTGGACACACTCGTCCTCCTGCTCCTCATAGCCACTTGAACAGATGCACACGTAGCTGCCTTTATTGTTGACACACTCCTGGTGCTCCTTTGTACACACCGACTCTGACTGGGAACACTCATCGATATCTTGGAAAACACAAAACATAACACTGATGAGCCAACCAGACTAAATTTTGTTCATGTGATACCAACAAAAAGAATCTTTGTGTGCAAATAACGGGTTGAAACTCAAAGATGCAACAGAATTTAAAAGGATAAGTCTATAGTGTATCCTTTGCCAAAACCTACAGAGCCCAGCTGTAACTACTAACCCTTTTTTACCTTTCTTTCCAATAAGCAAAATATAGAATAATGCCACTCTTATCTTTAACGTCTTTAATATTTATTCTATAATGTTTTCTAAATGAATCATAAATTCTTCTAGAATTGGTAAACAGTATAGAGAAGTGGAACCTTTCAAATAGTGGATTATTTCTATCATACCTGTGCAGGTGCCCTCTGCGTCCTGGTACCCGCTGGCACAAGCCTGGCACTTATCAGGACCAGCTCCAGTACAGCCAGAGCAAACTCTGTCACAAGCTGTGAAGGACAAACACACACAAAAGAAACCCTTTCTAAAATATATCACAGATAAATATCACAGAGAAATCTTTCAGTGAAGAGAAACTAAATGACTTTCCTGATTTCTGAAATATGGCACATTTTAAACAGTTCATAGCCCCTATAGACAAAGGTCACATCCCAAAAATAAAAAGATACTGTGAGTCCTCTTACCCTTGCAGGAGTAGGAGCCTTCTGTGTTAACACAGTATTGATCTTCTTTACATGGAGAGGATTCAGTGGAGCACTCATTCACATCTGCAACACATGAGATAGATTGCAGTGAGATGAACTCTGTCCAGAGTGTGATCTACTATGTGAATGATGTGATGTCTGCTTGGCAAATACAGCTGCAGGCTAGAGTATATTCATCACACACGCAATCTGCATAAATACATATACTTATAGCATTTTTCTCTGTGAGGATAAATGCCTTTCTGTGCAGACATTTTTCTGGCTTCAGTTTAATACATATTCAGCAATGAAACACATTTTTCTACACACGTCCACACAAATGACAAAAAGCTAAAAAAAATATCTTATCATTTAGTCTGCCAGTAACTTTCTAAATTAGTGTATTAACAATTTAGTCAATAAAATCTTAGGAAATAGTAGGAAAAGTAGACTTCTTCAAATGTCGTGTTTTGTCAAACCAACTGTACAAAACTCAAAAGATATTCAATTTACAATGTTATAATCCAAAGAAAAACAGCAAATTCTCACTATTTCAAAGCTGGAACTTGGGAAATATTTGGCATTTCTACTTGAAAAATTACTTATATGATTAATCGATTATCGAAATGGTTAAAGATATATTTTCTGGCAATTGACTAATTGAATAATAGATCTTTATTCTGGCTCTAAAAGTATAAAATATGAAAATTAAGTAAGTTTTTTGACTATTAAAGTGTTCAGTGCAATAAAACTGTTTTATTATCAAAGACAGCTGTCATTTTAAGCATAATCATGCAGTTCTGGCTTTACCCACATATTAGAACTGTTGTTACTTTCTCCTAGATGCTCATAAATGACCACATGTAGAATTATTATTGGTACTCTCACCGACACAAGCTTCCTGCTCATCCTCCTCCCAGCCTTCCTTGCACTCATCACAGTCCTGATTGGTTGCTCCAGTGCAGGTCTTGCATGAAGAGTGGCATTCTGTATGAGGAAGTGAAGCCTGAATTCAGAATCACCACAGATTTCTCTACACATTTGCGCATGAAGGTTGGCGACATGTCAGTGGCGCAGCAGCATTTCACTTGTTTCTGTGTTGTACCTGTGCAAAGGGAGAAGGTGTCGTTCCTCACTTCGTTGAAGTAGCCGTCGATGCAGTCCAGGCAGGACTCCCCTTCATAACCATGGTTACAGCTGCACTTTCCGTTCCCTCCACGAGTCCTGTCGCCATCACACATTCCATTTCCGTGACAGGGTCTCTCAGAGCTGCCCACACAGGCTTAAAAAGATAATCAGAAAGACAGAAGCAACACAAAAATATCCACTTAAATAACCACTTTTAACATTGTGGCTACTTCAAGAGGTTAGTGGTCTTAGTTGTTTATAATACTAGTATCATTTTGTGTTGTGTTTCTCCTTACCATTGCAGTCAGGTCCAAACGTTCCCTTCGGACAGCACACTTTGATGGTTTCAATGCAGAACCACTTATGCAGGTCAGGATGTTTTGTTTTTCTGCAATGCAACAGGAAAAAAAACAGGAAGAGATGAGGTTTACCACATTTTACTGAAAACAAATGTTAGTACATCAATAACTCTGCAGGTGACACCTCTGTCAGCTTGCCTAATCATGCTGGAGGGGCATCAATCTGTCTCTGTGTTACAACCCTAACAGTTTAAATCCATCCCACTTGCCAGTGTGACTGACCGTGCTGACATTGAAACTTTGACAATATTTGCATTAACCAACACCCACCTCTTGAACCACCAAGTCTCAAAGTGCTCTTCATGCTCTTCAACCATGCGATTGCACTCAAAGCTGCTGCTTTCACATAGCCCCTCCACAATCTCCATCAGACGAATCTCACTGTAAAAAAAAGCAAAAACAGGATGGGACAAGCAGGACAGACACTGAGCAACAAATAGGACAAAGTAATAGCAGGGAATTGCAAGGGAATTGGTCCGTACACTCCTGTGATATAAAAGGGAAACAGAAGATTAGGTGTGTGTGTGTGTGTGTGTGTGTGTGTGTGTGTGTGTGTGTGTGTGTGTGTGTGTGTGCGTGCGTGTGAGAATGGCTTTGAGTTTGAAAGTTTGCATAAGTCATCAGCCACTTGTCAGCTATAGATTCAAATGCATGTGGCTTATGTAAAACTTTGATAAACTTCATG